>NW_024881744.1:0-629642 GCF_019059575.1 Amphibalanus amphitrite
GGTCCCACCCAGTCCACAGAGATGGAGTCCAGCGATCATATAGGACGGCACCACCATCAACATGCTGCCGATGACTGACATGTTCTGTCGGTCCCACCAGTCCACATAGATGAAGTACAGCGATCATAGGACGGCATCACCATCAACATGCTGCCGATGACTGACATGTTCTGTCGGACCCACCAGTCCACAGAGATGGAGTACAGCGATCATATAGGACGGCCCCACCATCAACATGCTGCCGATGACTGACATGTTCTGTCGGTCCCACCCCGTCCACAGAGATGGAGTACAGCGATCATATAGGACGGCACACCATCAACATGCTGCCGATGACTGACATGTACTGACGGTCCCACCCAGTTCACAGAGATGGAGTCCAGCGATCATATAGGACGGCACCACCATCAACATGCTGCCGATGACTGACATGTTCTGTCGGTCCCACCAGTCCACAGAGATGGAGTACAGCGATCATATAGGACGGCACCACCATCAACATGCTGCCGATGACTGACATGTTCTGTCGGTCCCACCCAGTCCACAGAGCTGGAGTCCAGCGATCATATAGGACGGCATCACCATCAACATGCTGCCGATGACTGACACGTTCTGTCGGTCCCACCCAGTACACAGAGATGGAGTCCAGCGATCATATAGGACGGCACCACCATCAACATGCTGCCGATGACTGACATGTTCTGTCGGTCCCACCCAGTCCACAGAGATGGAGTCCAGCGATCATATAGGACGGCACCACCATCAACATGCTGCCGATGACTGACATGTTCTGTCGGTCCCACCCAGTCCACAGAGATCGAGTACAGCGATCATATAGGACGGCACCAACACCAAATGCTGCCGACCCAGTAAACATGACGACGTCGGCCCGACGTCGGGCCGAGGCTCGGCCCGACGTCGGCCCAACGTCGGTTCAACCTCGTCCCGACATCGGCTGGACGTCGGATATGCCCGCATGTTCCGACGTCCAGCCGAAGTCCAGCGACATCGAGCCGACGTTGGGCCGAGATCGTTTGCCGAGGTTGACGAGAGCGTTTGTCGTTGGACCGACGGGGCCGACGTCGGCATGTTTATTGGGACAACGCGCAAAAAAAAAATCAACCGGCGGCGGGATTCGAGCCCCCCAGTCGCCGACGTCGGCATGTTTACTGGGACAACACGCCAAAAGCATCAGCCGTCGATGGGTTTCGAACCCCGTGCCATTCGAACGCGAGGTTAGTGCGCTAACCACTACACCACGCAGCCAGCCAACGAATTAGGTTTGTTTTGTTGGGTTATGCCCTTTCGGTCTGACAAGATCATTTCAGAGCCGGAAAGATCATAGGATGGAGACATTGGTCTTCTTGGCGAGCTCCCTGGGTCCAGTTCATATAGAGTCCCTGGTCCCATTGCTGTTACGTGACACTTATTGGAAAGGGCGACCCCACAATGGGTTCATATAGCCAGTCTTATACACCTGCACCAACGTTTCCCAAAGTGTCCCTTTGACAAGTGGCACTTTGGCAAAGTGACACTTGCCGACTGGCCTTTCTATATGAACTGGGCCCGGCCCTGGTGAGTTGCCGGGGCTGAGCCTGACCAAAGGATAGGCCGAGCAGCCCTCAAGCACTCACCGCACCCGGCTACGGGCGAGCTCGGCTTACGGGCAATCCCAAATGGGATAAAGTTTTCCGTCCAGTTCGGATCAGGGGGTTGCGGCGTGGAGGAAGATTTGAGTTTCCTGAGGATATTTTGAATACAGAAGCTCTTTATGAAACATGAAACATGTATTTTATATTATTTTAACCCGCGCCCCGTAGGGCTACCGGCGGACCCTACCACCCGTAGGGGGGGGGGCCGTTTCGGCCCCCCCTAAGATCTCGGAAAGTTACCGGCCGATTTTCAAAATTCAAACGGCGTTCGATAGCCCCAACCGGGAACTACCATGTGACCAAATTTCATTGACCTAGGTCAAACCGATGACGTCACAGGTCAGGTCAAAGGTCAGATTTTCACCGTTCACAGCCAATTCAAGAAATGTGCTGTGAAAGCGAGTAAATTGGTAATTTATTGAAAACCATCGATGGTACATTGTTCGTCAAACACATACTTTGCTATCTGAGGTCACTGATACCAGGTCAGGTCACAGCGAGGTCAGGTCACCGGGGGTCACAATATGAATGTGTCGTGTGATACATGTTTTATGGTCCATTTTACATGACAAATGCGATTATGTGGGTTAGGCAGCCTTTGGGACCAGCCTAGGTCACGTTTTTGTGAAGGTCAGGTCAAGGTCAGGTCAAATTAGGTCAAATTTCAAAGTTGATATTTTTGCATAAAATGGGTATTGATTCGATGCAGCTCGTCACGGGGAGTCTAATGGTGGTCTTCGTTTTGCTCTACGAGGTCTAGAATTGCCAAAAATTGAGTTTGAAAATTTGAAGTCATCATTTCTGAACAGTTTTTTTTCGCTATAACTTGGCCAAAAAACGAGGTATCGATCTGAAATTTGGTATGTAGATAGAAGACGGTAGGCACTATCACATATATTCCGGTTTTTTCGAAACTCAAAAAACTTTTTGGATTTTTTGGCGAATATATCCAAAAAAGTGCTTTTTTGATTTTTGGGGGTCAAAACTCAAAAATTTAAAAAATTCGAGATAGCAGTTTTGTAGCCCTGTCAATTCTACACCTTTTATGTCTTGATCATTTTTCTGTATCTTCAAAGCTGTAGTCCTGACAGGTCTTCTCACGAAGGTCTTTTTTCGGTCGAAAATGACAGAACATGACGTCACTCTGACGTCATTTGTGGCCAACCTATCATAGCCTCTGGAAAAAATTTTTGTCGCAATGTGTAAAATTGATGCCCGGAGGGGTCCTAAAAGTTTGGTGGCGATATCTCCAGCCGTTTAGGAGATATCGACCGAAAAGGACAGGGGGGGCCGTTTCGGCCCCCCCCCCCTACGGGGCGCGGGTTAACGGTCAAAACAGCGGCCGATGTCGGTCCGACGTCGCCCCGACGTCGGCCCGACGTCGGCTGGACCTCAGTAATTGATCTCGGTCCGACGTCGGCCCGACGTCGGCTGGACCTCGGCTGGACGTCGGAACATGCGGGCATATACGACATCCAGCCGACGTCGTGCCGAGGTTGGACCGACGTCGGGCCGACGTCGGCATGCTGATGCCGAGTTGCCGACGTCACCCCGACGTCGGCCGACGTCGGGCCGACGTCGGCATGTTTACTGGGGATGACTGACATGTTCTGTCGGTCCCACCCAGTCCACAGAGATGGAGTCCAGCGATCATATAGGACGGCACCAACATCAACATGCTGCCGATGACTGACATGTTCTGTCGGTCCCACCCAGTACACAGAGATGGAGTCCAGCGATCATATAGGACGGCACCACCATCAACATGCTGCCGATGACTGACATGTTCTGACGGTCCCACCCAGTCCACAGAGCTGGAGTCCAGCGATCATAAAGGACGGCACCACCATCAACATGCTGCCGATGACTGGCATGTTCTGTCGGTCCCACCCAGTCCACAGAGATGGAGTCCAGCCATCATATAGGACGGCACCACCATCAACATGCTGCCGATGACTGACATGTTCTGTCGGTGCCACACAGTCCACAGAGATGGAGTCCAGCGATCATATAGGACGGCACCACCATCAACATGCTGCCGATGACTGACATGTTCTGTCGGTCCCACCCAGTCCACAGAGATGGAGTACAGCGATCATATAGGACGGCACCACCATCAACATGCTGCCGATGACTGGCATGTTCTGTCGGTCCCACCCAGTCCACAGAGCTGGAGTACAGCGATCATAAAGGACGGCACCACCATCAACATGCTGCCGATGACTGGCATCTTCTGTCGGTCCCACCCAGTCCACAGAGATGGAGTACAGCGATCATATAGGACGGCATCACCATCAACATGCTGCCGATGACTGACATGTTCTGTCGGTCCCACCCAGTCCACAGAGATGGAGTACAGAGATCATATAGGACGGCACCACCATCAACATGCTGCCGATGACTGGCATGTTCTGTCGGTCCCACCCAGTCCACAGAGCTGGAGTCCAGCGATCATATAGGACGGCACCACCATCAACATGCTGCCGATGACTGGCATGTTCTGTCGGTCCCACCCAGTCCACAGAGATGGAGTACAGAGATCATATAGGACGGCACCACCATCAACATGCTGCCGATGACTGGCATGTTCTGTCGGTCCCACCCAGTCCACAGAGCTGGAGTCCAGCGATCATATAGGACGGCACCACCATCAACATGCTGCCGATGACTGGCATGTTCTGTCGGTTCCACCCAGTCCAGAGAGATGGAGTACAGCGATCATATAGGACGGCATCACCATCAACATGCTGCCGATGACTGACATGTTCTGTCGGTCCCACCCAGTCCACAGAGATGGAGTACAGCGCATCATATAGGACGGCACCACCATCAACATGCTACCGATGACTGACATGTTCTGTCGGTCCCACCCAGTCCACAGAGATGGAGTCCAGCGATCATATAGGACGGCACCACCATCAACATGCTGACGATGGCTGACATGTTCTGTCGGTCCCACCCAGTACACAGAGATGGAGTCCAGCGATCATATAGGACGGCACCACGTGAGATGATTTTTTTTCGTACTCCAGCGTAGATGGGTAGCCATTCGGCTGCCACGGTTGACAGTGATGACATCAGTCATCTTTTGCAAGCTCGTTAAAGATTTGGGCTATACGGGGATTCGAACCCCGGTCCTTTGGATTAGCGCTCCAATGCTCTACCTCTGAGCTTAATAGACCAAGTACTTTAACCCGCGCCCCGTAGGGCTACCGGCGGACCCTACCACCCGTAGGGGGGGGGGCCGTTTCGGACCCCCCCCCCCTAAGATCTCGGAAAGTTACCGGCCGATTTTCAAAATTCAAACGGCGTTCGATAGCCCCACCCGGGAACTACCTTGTGACCAAATTTCATTGACCTAGGTCAAACCGATGACGTCACAGGTCAGGTCAAAGGTCAGATTTTCACCGTTCACAGGCAATTCAAGAAATGTGCTGTGAAAGCGAGTAAATTGGTAATTTATTGAAAACCATCGATGGTACATTGTTCGTCAAACACATACTTTGCTATCTGAGGTCACTGATACCAGGTCAGGTCACAGCGAGGTCAGGTCACCGGGGGTCACAATATGAATGTGTCGTGTGATACATGTTCCATGGTCCATTTTACATGACAAATGCGATTATGTGGGTTAGGCAGCCTTTGGGGCCAGCCTAGGTCACGTTTTTGTGAAGGTCAGGTCAAGGTCAGGTCAAATTAGGTCAAATTTCAAAGTTGATATTTTTGCATTAAATGGGTATCGATTCGATGCAGCTCGTCACGGGGAGTCTAATGGTGGTCTTCGTTTTGCTCTACGAGGTCTAGAATTGCCAAAAATTGAGTTTGAAAATTTGACGTCAACATTTTTGAAGTTTTTTTCGCTATAACTTGGCCAAAAAACGAGGTATCGATCTGAAACTTGGTATGTAGATAGAAGACGGTAGGCACTATCACATATATTCCGTTTTTTTTTTTCGAAACTCAAAAAACTTTTTGGATTTTTTGGCGAATATATCCAAAAAAATGCTTTTTTTGATTTTTGGGGGTCAAAACTAAAAAAATTCGAAAATTCGAGATAGCAGTTTTGTAGCCCTGTCAATTCTACACCTTTTATGTGTTGATCATTTTTCTGTATCTTCAAAGCTGTAGTCCTGACAGGTCTTCTCGCGAAGGTCTTTTTTCGGTCGAAAATGACAGAACATGACGTCACTCTGACGTCATTTGTGGCCAACCTATCATAGTCTCTGGAAAAATTTTTGGTCACAATATGTAAAATTGATGCCCGGAGGGGTCCTGAAAGTTTGGTGGCGATATCTCCAGCCGTTGAGGAGATATCGACCGAAAAGGACAGGGGGGCCGTTTCGGCCCCCCCCCCCCTACGGGGCGCGGGTTAACGAGCTTTCTGCCAAGTTTTATGCGGATCATTCTTAGGTGTTGTTTTATCCGCTGGGACTGAGAGCGTGAGATGATGTTTTTCGTACTCCAGCGTAGATGGGTAGCCATTCGGCTGCCACGGTTGACAGTGATGACATCAGTCATCTTTTGCAAGCTCGTTAACCCGCGCCCGGCTGGGGGTCCTGGATTTCCACGCCCTGCTGGGGGGGGGGGGGTGTCTGAACACCCCCCCTTCTAACTCGGCTCCTGGGCCACGTAGCGATACGCGGAAGGCGGCGTTCGAAAGAGCGTCAAAAATAATGACGAAATCACTTCGGTCAATTTTTTGGTCAGGTCAAAGGTCAGGTCACCAGAGGTCATTGAAGGCAAAATTTCGCCGATTTCCAGGTCGAATGTCGAAAATTTCCAAGAAGCCAACGCATAACTCGGGAACCAATAGAGCTACAGCGCCGCGGAAAAGCGCATTCGATAGCCCTATTAACGCCCTTTCTGAGTAATTTTCTCAGATTTGACCTAACGTCAACGGTTTTGCCTGCAGGGGGCAAAAACTGCAAAAATAGCCGATTTTTTCGGAAATAGTTTTTCTGCAATAACTTTTGACCCAAGCCTTGTACGAGCTTACTTTTACCGGCATCGTGTTCCTCTCATCAAGACGCATCGAATGAACTATAACTTGACCTTGAAAGGTCAACTTGAAAATTTGACCTCAGGTCAAGGTCATGACCTGACCGGAAAGGGTCATGTTGCATATCAGTCGATCCGTATCGTCGAGCTGAACACATCTAAGGCGTTTTCATCGCTCTAGCATGCCTCTATCAAAAGTTATTTGCGAAAAACTGTTAGATACCATTCGTGACCTAAGATGACCTCAGGGCATAAACAAGGGTCACGGACACCATTTTCATGTTCAATGTGTCTAAACCACTTGTAATTCGGTGTTTGGGAGTGTTTATAATGTCTTTCGTCCAAAAGAGGCGCATTTCAATTTTCTCCCATTGACTTATAATGGGGAGGTCGCAAAATTGACCTGACCTAAGGTCATCGATATCAAAATTCTGAGATATACATTTTGTACGTGCTATCGCTCTTAGCAATCGCTGAAAGTTTCAAAGCGATCGGTCACTCGGTGTAGCTATGACAGACATTGAAACTTTTTATGAGGTGAGGTCACTTCAAGTGACCTGGTGACCTAACCTTGAATGACCTAGGTCTGAAATTTTCACAACATGTGTAGAATTGATGCATGATAAGGTGTACCAAAAACGGCGGCGCTCCGCGCCGCCGTTTTTGAGATATTCGCGAAAAACCACAAGGGGGGGTGTTCAAACACCCCCCCCCAGCAGGGCGCGGGTTAAAGATTTGGGCTATACGGGGATTCGAACCCCGGTCCTTTGGATTAGCGCTCCAATGCTCTACCTCTGAGCTATATAGACCAAGTACTTTAACGAGCTTTCTGCCAAGTTTTATGCGAATCATTCTTAGGTGTTGTTTTTATCCGCTGGGACTGAGAGCGCGAGATGATGTTTTTCGTACTCCAGCGTAGATGGGTAGCCATTCGGCTGCCACGGTTGACAATGATGACATCAGTCATCTTTTGCAAGCTCGTTAAAGATTTGGGCTATACGGGGATTCGAACCCCGGTCCTTTGGATTAGCGCTCCAATGCTTGGTATTTATATACATAAGGTCCGATCAACAAGGTGATTATAAAAACCACACCACTCGATGTATTTTGAGCTCCTGATTCCATATCTGATAGTTATTCATGGCGCAACCAAGTTTTAAAGCAACTGCGCAATATTTACCGTCGCCGCCGGCCACCATCCCACGACACCCGCTGTCAACGCACTCCACCAGCCGTTTGCGCCACGTGAGATGGATGGATCGAATGAATAAACTCCAAGGTTGAGTGAAAACATTACGCTATTCAATCTCATTATGAAAGTGACGTCATGAAAATGATCGTGGCGAAACGGTGCAGTGCCGAAGGCAATGCCTAGGAGAGATTACAGGCAATGGTAAGTCAAATATTTTTAGGTTAAGTGGTTGTGTATCTGGCCTCAGGCCTTCGGCCTGAGGCCTGATGCACAACCACTTAACCCGCGCCCTGCTGGGGGGGGTGTTTGAACACCCCCCCTTGTGGTTTTTCGCGAATATCTCAAAAACGGCGGCGCGGAGCGCCGCCGTTTTTGGTATACCTTATTGCACATCAATTCTACACATGTTGTGAAAATTTCAGACCAAGGTCATTCAAGGTCAGGTCACCAGGTCACTTGAAGTGACCTCACCTCATAAAAACTTTCAATGTCTGTCATAGCTACACCGAGTGACCGATCGCTTTGAAACTTTCAGCGATTGCTAAGAGCAATAGCATGTACAAAATGTATATCTCAGAATTTTGATATCGATGACCTAAGGTCAGGTCAATTTTGCGACCTCCCCATTATAAGTCAATGGGAGAAAATTGAAATGCGCCTCTTTTGGATGAAAGACATTATAAACACTCCCTAACACCGAATTACAAGTGGTTTAGACACACTGAACTTGAAAATGGTGTCCGTGACCCTTGTTTATGCCCTGAGGTCATCTTAGGTCACGAATGGTATTTATCAGTTTTTCGCAAATAACTTTTGATAGAGGCATGCTAGAGCGATGAAAACGCCTTAGATGTGTTCAGCTCGACGATTCGGATCGACTGATATGCAACATGACCCTTTCCGGTCAGGTCATGACCTTGACCTGAGGTCAAATTTTCAAGTTGACCTTTCAAGGTCAAGTTATAGTTCATTCGATGCGTCTTGACGAGAGGAACACGATGCCGGTAAAAGTAAGCTCGTACAAGGCTTGGGTCAAAAGTTATTGCAGAAAAACTGTTTTCGAAAAAATCGGCTATTTTTGCAGTTTTTGCCCCCTGCAGGCAAAACCGTTGACGTTAGGTCAAATCTGAGAGAATTACTCAGAAAGGGCGTTAATAGGGCTATCGAATGCGCTTTTCCGCGGCGCTGTAGCTCTATTGGTTCCCGAGTTATGCGTTGGCTTCTTGGAAATTTTCGACATTCGACCTGGAAATCGGCGAAATTTTGCCTCCAATGACCTCTGGTGACCTGACCTTTGACCTGACCAAAAAATTGACCGAAGTGATTTCGTCATTATTTTTGACGCTCTTTCGAACGCCGCCTTCCGCGTATCGCTACGTGGCCCAGGAGCCGAGTTACAAGGTGGGTGTTCAAACACCCCCCCCCCCCAGCAGGGCGTGGAAATCCAGGACCCCCAGCAGGGCGCGGGTTAACCTAAAAATATTTGACTTACCATTGCTTGCAATCTATTCATGCGAGCAACTGTTTCCTTATCCCCGGGTAGGCCAAAATCAGTAGGTCAGGTTAGGTCAGGTTAGATTAGGTTCTGACAATTTTTGTCGTGTTTTTTTCCTATCCTACCCAACAAAACTCCAATTTTTTAAACATTTTTTTCGTGTTTTGTTATTTTGACGTCGCTTTCATCAAACAATTTGAATAGAGAAGAAGTAATGCTTTTTACATTTAAATTGCTTTTTGATGATTTTTTTTTTACTTTTTTATGTTCAAATAATATAATTATGATATCTTTTCTATCAAATATGCCTAATAGCTATGACCTTAAGTAAACTTCTTTCCATTCGTACCTACAATCTAGAGCAGAAACTTCCGTTTCCGTTTGAGCAAACTGGTTTGAACCAGTTTTAGCAGGTGCTTTCCAGTGCTTTCCGCTTTCCCGCCAGTCTGTTAGTTGGATCATGGCTTCCGTGCCGGGTGGTTCGTTGTGCTCTGGGTGCAAGTGGGAGGAATACGAACTAGTTTCAGTTGCGTACCGCAACGAGGAACGCGTCCAGCGTATTTTTCGAAACCACGGTGAACTAGATTAGAGGTAAGTAAATTTTATCTCTCCGATCCACTTTTCAAGCATAAATTTTGCATATTCTTACGTTATTTGACATCCTGAATGTAGATAAGATGCTTACATGCGACGTAAAACAGTTCTACAATATTAAAAATATTTGCTACCGTATTTGGGGAAATGTTGGGAACCGGGGTTTTTGGGTCGGGGAGGGAATACAATGCCGTAAGAACGGTCATGAAAGTTGGGGAGTCCTGTTGGGAACCGGGGTTTCTCTCCATACCCATAAACCCCGATTCCCCCTCCCCCACCAAAAAACCCCGGTTCCCAACAGTTTCCCCCAACTTTCATAACCATTCTTACGGCATTATATTTCCTCCCCCACCCAAAAACCCCGGTTCCCAACATTTCCCCAAATATGGTAGCAAATATTTTTAATATGGTAGCACTGTTTTCCGCCGCATGTAAGCATCATATCTACATTCACGATGTCAAATAACGTATTAACATGCAAAATTTATGCTTGAAATATGGATCGGACTTTATGTAAATATTTACCCAATGCTCTACCTCTGAGCTATATAGACCAAGTACTTTAACGAGCTTTCTGCCAAGTTTTATGCGGATCATTCTTAGGTGTTGTTTTTATCCGCTGGGACTGAGAGCGTGATATGATGTTTTTCGTACTCCAGCGTAGATGGGTAGCCATTCGGCTGCCACGGTTGACAGTGATGACATCAGTCATCTTTTGCAAGCTCGTTAAAGATTTGGGCTATACGGGGATTCGAACCCCGGTCCTTTGGATTAGCGCTCCAATGCTCTACCTCTGAGCTATATAGACCAAGTACTTTAACGAGCTTTCTGCCAAGTTTTATGTGGATCATTCTTAGGTGTTTTTTTTTATCCGCTGGGACTGAGAGCGTGAGATGATGTTTTTCGTACTCCAGCGTAGATGGGTAGCCATTCGGCTGCCACGGTTGACAGTGATGACATCAGTCATCTTTTGCAAGCTCGTTAAAGATTTGGGCTATACGGGGATTCGAACCCCGGTCCTTTGGATTAGCGCTCCAATGCTCTACCTCTGAGCTATATAGACCAAGTACTTTAACGAGCTTCTGCCAAGTTTTATGCGGATCATTCTTAGGTGTTGTTTTTATCCGCTGGGACTGAGAGCGTGAGATGATGTTTTTCGTACTCCAGCGTAGATGGGTAGCCATTCGGCTGCCACGGTTGACAGTGATGACATCAGTCATCTTTTGCAAGCTCGTTAAAGATTTGGGCTATACGGGGATTCGAACCCCGGTCCTTTGGATTAGCGCTCCAATGCTCTACCTCTGAGCTATATAGACCAAGTACTTTAACGAGCTTTCTACCAAGTTTTATGCGGATCATTCTTAGGTGTTGTTTTTATCCGCTGGGACTGAGAGCGTGAGATGATGTTTTTCGTACTCCAGCGTAGATGGGTAGCCATTCGGCTGCCACGGTTGACAGTGATGACATCAGTCATCTTTTGCAAGCTCGTTAAAGATTTGGGCTATACGGGGTTTCGAACCCCGGTCCTTTGGATTAGCGCTCCAATGCTCTACCTCTGAGCTATATAGACCAAGTACTTTAACGAGCTTTCTGCCAAGTTTTATGCGGATCATTCTTAGGTGTTGTTTTTATCCGCTGGGACTGAGAGCGTGAGATGATGTTTTTCGTACTCCAGCGTAGATGGGTAGCCATTCGGCTGCCACGGTTGACAGTGATGACATCAGTCATCTTTTGCAAGCTCGTTAAAGATTTG
This sequence comes from Amphibalanus amphitrite, assembly GCF_019059575.1. NCBI lineage: Eukaryota > Metazoa > Arthropoda > Thecostraca > Balanomorpha > Balanidae > Amphibalanus > Amphibalanus amphitrite. Next base: position 11,685 of record NW_024881744.1, read on the forward strand.
GGCTATACGGGGATTCGAACCCCGGTCCTTTGGATTAGCGCTCCAATGCTCTACCTCTGAGCTATATAGACCAAGTACTTTAACGAGCTTTCTGCCAAGTTTCATGTGGATCATTCTTAGGGTTTTTTTTTATCCGCTGGGACTGAGAGCGTGAGATGATGTTTTTCGTACTCCAGCGTAGATGGGTAGCCATTCGGCTGCCACGGTTGACAGTGATGACATCAGTCATCTTTTGCAAGCTCGTTAAAGATTTGGGCTATACGGGGATTCGAACCCCGGTCCTTTGGATTAGCGCTCCAATGCTCTACCTCTGACCAAGTACTTTAACGAGCTTTCTGCCAAGTTTTATGCGGGTCATTCTTAGGTGTTGTTTTTATCCGCTGGGACTGAGAGCGTGAGATGTTGTTTTTCGTACTCCAGCGTAGATGGGTAGCCATTCGGCTGCCACGGTTGACAGTGATGACATCAGTCATCTTTTGCAAGCTCGTTAAAGATTTGGGCTATACGGGGATTCGAGCCCCGGTCCTTTGGATTAGCGCTCCAATGCTCTACCTCTGAGCTATATAGACCAAGTACTTTAACGAGCTTTCTGCCAAGTTTTATGCGGATCATTCTTAGGTGTTGTTTTTATCCGCTGGGACTGAGAGCGTGAGATGATGTTTTTCGTACTCCAGCGTAGATGGGTAGCCATTCGGCTGCCACGGTTGACAGTGATGACATCAGTCATCTTTTGCAAGCTCGTTAAAGATTTGGGCTATACGGGGATTCGAACCCCGGTCCTTTGGATTAGCGCTCCAATGCTTGGTATTTATATACATAAGGTCCGATCAACAAGGTGATTATAAAAACCACACCACTCGATGTATTTTGAGCTCCTGATTCCATATCTGATAGTTATTCATGGCGCAACCAAGTTTTAAAGCAACTGCGCAATATTTACCGTCGCCGCCGGCCACCATCCCACGACACCCGCTGTCAACGCACTCCACCAGCCGTTTGCGCCACGTGAGATGGATGGATCGAATGAATAAACTCCAAGGTTGAGTGAAAACATTACGCTATTCAATCTCATTATGAAAGTGACGTCATGAAAATGATCGTGGCGAAACGGTGCAGTGCCGAAGGCAATGCCTAGGAGAGATTACAGGCAATGGTAAGTCAAATATTTTTAGGTTAAGTGGTTGTGTATCTGGCCTCAGGCCTTCGGCCTGAGGCCTGATGCACAACCACTTAACCTAAAAATATTTGACTTACCATTGCTTGCAATCTATTCATGCGAGGAACTGTTTCCTTATCCCCGGGTAGGCCAAAATCAGTAGGTCAGGTTAGGTCAGGTTAGATAAGGTTCTGACAATTTTTGTCGTGTTTTTTTTCCTATCCTACCCAACAAAACTCCAATTTTTTAAACATTTTTTTCGTGTTTTGTTATTTTGACGTCACTTTCATCAAACAATTTGAATAGAGAAGAAGTAATGCTTTTTACATTTAAATTGCTTTTTGATGATTTTTTTTTTACTTTTTTATGTTCAAATAATATAATTATGATATCTTTTCTATCAAATATGCCTAATAGCTATGACCTTAAGTAAACTTCTTTCCATTCGTACCTACAATCTAGAGCAGAAACTTCCGTTTCCGTTTGAGCAAACTGGTTTGAACCAGTTTTAGCAGGTGCTTTCCAGTGCTTTCCGCTTTCCCGCCAGTCTGTTAGTTGGATCATGGCTTCCGTGCCGGGTGGTTCGTTGTGCTCTGGGTGCAAGTGGGAGGAATACGAACTAGTTTCAGTTGCGTACCGCAACGAGGAACGCGTCCAGCGTATTTTTCGAAACCACGGTGAACTAGATTAGAGGTAAGTAAATTTTATCTCTCCGATCCACTTTTCAAGCATAAATTTTGCATATTCTTACGTTATTTGACATCCTGAATGTAGATAAGATGCTTACATGCGACGTAAAACAGTTCTACAATATTAAAAATATTTGCTACCGTATTTGGGGAAATGTTGGGAACCGGGGTTTTTGGGTCGGGGAGGGAATACAATGCCGTAAGAACGGTCATGAAAGTTGGGGAGTCCTGTTGGGAACCGGGGTCTCTCTCCATACCCATAAACCCCGATTCCCCCTCCCCCACCAAAAAACCCCGGTTCCCAACAGTTTCCCCCAACTTTCATAACCATTCTTACGGCATTGTATTTCCTCCCCCACCCAAAAACCCCGGTTCCCAACATTTCCCCAAATATGGTAGCAAATATTTTAATATGGTAGCACTGTTTTCCGCCGCATGTAAGCATCATATCTACATTCACGATGTCAAATAACGTATTAACATGCAAAATTTATGCTTGAAATATGGATCGGACTTTATGTAAATATTTACCCAATGCTCTACCTCTGAGCTATATAGACCAAGTACTTTAACGAGCTTTCTGCCAAGTTTTATGCGGATCATTCTTAGGTGTTGTTTTTATCCGCTGGGACTGAGAGCGTGATATGATGTTTTTCGTACTCCAGCGTAGATGGGTAGCCATTCGGCTGCCACGGTTGACAGTGATGACATCAGTCATCTTTTGCAAGCTCGTTAAAGATTTGGGCTATACGGGGATTCGAACCCCGGTCCTTTGGATTAGCGCTCCAATGCTCTACCTCTGAGCTATATAGACCAAGTACTTTAACGAGCTTTCTGCCAAGTTTATGTGGATCATTCTTAGGTGTTTTTTTATCCGCTGGGACTGAGAGCGTGAGATGATGTTTTTCGTACTCCAGCGTAGATGGGTAGCCATTCGGCTGCCACGGTTGACAGTGATGACATCAGTCATCTTTTGCAAGCTCGTTAAAGATTTGGGCTATACGGGGATTCGAACCCCGGTCCTTTGGATTAGCGCTCCAATGCTCTACCTCTGAGCTATATAGACCAAGTACTTTAACGAGCTTCTGCCAAGTTTTATGCGGATCATTCTTAGGTGTTGTTTTTATCCGCTGGGACTGAGAGCGTGAGATGATGTTTTTCGTACTCCAGCGTAGATGGGTAGCCATTCGGCTGCCACGGTTGACAGTGATGACATCAGTCATCTTTTGCAAGCTCGTTAAAGATTTGGGCTATACGGGGATTCGAACCCCGGTCCTTTGGATTAGCGCTCCAATGCTCTACCTCTGAGCTATATAGACCAAGTACTTTAACGAGCTTTCTGCCAAGTTTTATGCGGATCATTCTTAGGTGTTGTTTTTATCCGCTGGGACTGAGAGCGTGAGATGATGTTTTTCGTACTCCAGCGTAGATGGGTAGCCATTCGGCTGCCACGGTTGACAGTGATGACATCAGTCATCTTTTGCAAGCTCGTTAAAGATTTGGGCTATACGGGGTTTCGAACCCCGGTCCTTTGGATTAGCGCTCCAATGCTCTACCTCTGAGCTATATAGACCAAGTACTTTAACGAGCTTTCTGCCAAGTTTTATGCGGATCATTCTTAGGTGTTGTTTTTATCCGCTGGGACTGAGAGCGTGAGATGATGTTTTTCGTACTCCAGCGTAGATGGGTAGCCATTCGGCTGCCACGGTTGACAGTGATGACATCAGTCATCTTTTGCAAGCTCGTTAAAGATTTGGGCTATACGGGGATTCGAACCCCGGTCCTTTGGATTAGCGCTCCAATGCTCTACCTCTGAGCTATATAGACCAAGTACTTTAACGAGCTTTCTGCCAAGTTTCATGTGGATCATTCTTAGGGTTTTTTTTTTATCCGCTGGGACTGAGAGCGTGAGATGATGTTTTTCGTACTCCAGCGTAGATGGGTAGCCATTCGGCTGCCACCATGGTGTGTCAAAAGTGGAAATAGCCGCCCGGCTTTAGTTCGCCAGCCTTGTCAATAGATGGCAGTACCACAATATGGGCAGCGGATCGTGCAATTGACGTCAAATTTTCGTTATTTGCTAAGAATTGAATGGCGGATCTTTTCATGCAAGAATCAAGTAAATCGGTCCACAACTTTTCTAGCAACAGAGATATGAAGTCAAGCAGCCTGCCAGAGCGGCGGCGCGGCGGCCGGCGGCGGCTGTTACGCGCCGCCCAGGCGCGCCTGGGAGCCTGGCGGCGCTGAACGGTTCCGACTTGGCACTGCACTAAAACCTGTTAACTGCTTGGAATAGTTATTTTAGCAAAATTTTCATTCAAGTGAGGAATAACCAAGGGCAGGAAGTATGTATGCTTGTGTGCGTACTGTGTAATTCAAGAAACTGCATTAGCAGATACTCGCTAATATTAGATCCAGCCAAGTCCAAACGCATTCAAGGGGATGTGATTCTGATGGGTCAACAATATTTATCGTTCGAGGGCGGATACAGTTTTAACAATACAAAAAATATTTTTGCACAGCTCTATTCCTTGAATAATTCTCTTCAACGCCTCATTCCTAGTTAAGCGAATTAGCCCACCCTGGTTGAATAAATAAGGCGATTTCGTCACAAGGTCGCGGAAAACCGACCGAAAACGGCCGCTCTCAACGTTAATTTGGGCATGCAGACTCTTAAAAACTCGCATTGGGCGGGTAGGGTTTCCCAGGTATTGGCTCCAAAACACCGTATTCGGCTCCCGAATACGTCCAAGTGACCCGCCTCGTTCCTAGTTAAGCTCTAATTAGATCAAGTGACTCACAAGAAGCGAAAAAGCGACAAAAAGCAGGAATTTCCCTATGGCGGCGGGCTGCCGGGTTGCCAGACGGCGCACCGGCTATTTCCACTTTTGGCACACCATGCGGTTGACAGTGATGACATCAGTCATCTTTTGCAAGCTCGTTAAAGATTTGGGCTATACGGGGATTCGAACCCCGGTCCTTTGGATTAGCGCTCCAATGCTCTACCTCTGAGCTATATAGACCAAGTACTTTAACGAGCTTTCTGCCAAGTTTTATGCGGATCATTCTTAGGTGTTGTTTTATCCGCTGGGACTGAGAGCGTGAGATGTTGTTTTTCGTACTCCAGCGTAGATGGGTAGCCATTCGGCTGCCACGGTTGACAGTGATGACATCAGTCATCTTTTGCAAGCTCGTTAAAGATTTGGGCTATACGGGGATTCGAGCCCCGGTCCTTTGGATTAGCGCTCCAATGCTCTACCTCTGAGCTATATAGACCAAGTACTTTAACGAGCTTTCTGCCAAGTTTTATGCGGATCATTCTTAGGTGTTGTTTTTATCCGCTGGGACTGAGAGCGTGAGATGATGTTTTTCGTACTCCAGCGTAGATGGGTAGCCATTCGGCTGCCACGGTTGACAGTGATGACATCAGTCATCTTTTGCAAGCTCGTTAAAGATTTGGGCTATACGGGGATTCGAGCCCCGGTCCTTTGGATTAGCGCTCCAATGCTCTACCTCTGAGCTATATAGACCAAGTACTTTAACGAGCTTTCTGCCAAGTTTTATGTGGATCATTCTTAGGTGTTTTTTTTTTATCCGCTGGGACTGAGAGCGTGAGATGATGTTTTTCGTACTCCAGCGTAGATGGGTAGCCATTCGGCTGCCACGGTTGACAGTGATGACATCAGTCATCTTTTGCAAGCTCGTTAAAGATTTGGGCTATACGGGGATTCGAACCCCGGTCCTTTGGATTAGCGCTCCAATGCTCTACCTCTGAGCTATATAGACCAAGTACTTTAACGAGCTTCTGCCAAGTTTTATGCGGATCATTCTTAGGTGTTGTTTTTATCCGCTGGGACTGAGAGCGTGAGATGATGTTTTTCGTACTCCAGCGTAGATGGGTAGCCATTCGGCTGCCACGGTTGACAGTGATGACATCAGTCATCTTTTGCAAGCTCGTTAAAGATTTGGGCTATACGGGGATTCGAACCCCGGTCCTTTGGATTAGCGCTCCAATGCTCTACCTCTGAGCTATATAGACCAAGTACTTTAACGAGCTTTCTACCAAGTTTTATGCGGATCATTCTTAGGTGTTGTTTTTATCCGCTGGGACTGAGAGCGTGAGATGATGTTTTTCGTACTCCAGCGTAGATGGGTAGCCATTCGGCTGCCACGGTTGACAGTGATGACATCAGTCATCTTTTGCAAGCTCGTTAAAGATTTGGGCTATACGGGGTTTCGAACCCCGGTCCTTTGGATTAGCGCTCCAATGCTCTACCTCTGAGCTATATAGACCAAGTACTTTAACGAGCTTTCTGCCAAGTTTTATGCGGATCATTCTTAGGTGTTGTTTTTATCCGCTGGGACTGAGAGCGTGAGATGATGTTTTTCGTACTCCAGCGTAGATGGGTAGCCATTCGGCTGCCACGGTTGACAGTGATGACATCAGTCATCTTTTGCAAGCTCGTTAAAGATTTGGGCTATACGGGGATTCGAACCCCGGTCCTTTGGATTAGCGCTCCAATGCTTGGTATTTATATACATAAGGTCCGATCAACAAGGTGATTATAAAAACCACACCACTCGATGTATTTTGAGCTCCTGATTCCATATCTGATAGTTATTCATGGCGCAACCAAGTTTTAAAGCAACTGCGCAATATTTACCGTCGCCGCCGGCCACCATCCCACGACACCCGCTGTCAACGCACTCCACCAGCCGTTTGCGCCACGTGAGATGGATGGATCGAATGAATAAACTCCAAGGTTGAGTGAAAACATTACGCTATTCAATCTCATTATGAAAGTGACGTCATGAAAATGATCGTGGCGAAACGGTGCAGTGCCGAAGGCAATGCCTAGGAGAGATTACAGGCAATGGTAAGTCAAATATTTTTAGGTTAAGTGGTTGTGTATCTGGCCTCAGGCCTTCGGCCTGAGGCCTGATGCACAACCACTTAACCTAAAAATATTTGACTTACCATTGCTTGCAATCTATTCATGCGAGGAACTGTTTCCTTATCCCCGGGTAGGCCAAAATCAGTAGGTCAGGTTAGGTCAGGTTAGATAAGGTTCTGACAATTTTTGTCGTGTTTTTTTTTCCTATCCTACCCAACAAAACTCCAATTTTTTAAACATTTTTTTCGTGTTTTGTTATTTTGACGTCACTTTCATCAAACAATTTGAATAGAGAAGAAGTAATGCTTTTTACATTTAAATTGCTTTTTGATGATTTTTTTTTTACTTTTTTATGTTCAAATAATATAATTATGATATCTTTTCTATCAAATATGCCTAATAGCTATGACCTTAAGTAAACTTCTTTCCATTCGTACCTACAATCTAGAGCAGAAACTTCCGTTTCCGTTTGAGCAAACTGGTTTGAACCAGTTTTAGCAGGTGCTTTCCAGTGCTTTCCGCTTTCCCGCCAGTCTGTTAGTTGGATCATGGCTTCCGTGCCGGGTGGTTCGTTGTGCTCTGGGTGCAAGTGGGAGGAATACGAACTAGTTTCAGTTGCGTACCGCAACGAGGAACGCGTCCAGCGTATTTTTCGAAACCACGGTGAACTAGATTAGAGGTAAGTAATTTTATCTCTCCGATCCACTTTTCAAGCATAAATTTTGCATATTCTTACGTTATTTGACATCCTGAATGTAGATAAGATGCTTACATGCGACGTAAAACAGTTCTACAATATTAAAAATATTTGCTACCGTATTTGGGGAAATGTTGGGAACCGGGGTTTTGGGTCGGGGAGGGAATACAATGCCGTAAGAACGGTCATGAAAGTTGGGGAGTCCTGTTGGGAACCGGGGTCTCTCTCCATACCCATAAACCCCGATTCCCCCTCCCCCACCAAAAAACCCCGGTTCCCAACAGTTTCCCCCAACTTTCATAACCATTCTTACGGCATTGTATTTCCTCCCCCACCCAAAAACCCCGGTTCCCAACATTTCCCCAAATATGGTAGCAAATATTTTTAATATGGTAGCACTGTTTTCCGCCGCATGTAAGCATCATATCTACATTCACGATGTCAAATAACGTATTAACATGCAAAATTTATGCTTGAAATATGGATCGGACTTTATGTAAATATTTACCCAATGCTCTACCTCTGAGCTATATAGACCAAGTACTTTAACGAGCTTTCTGCCAAGTTTTATGCGGATCATTCTTAGGTGTTGTTTTTATCCGCTGGGACTGAGAGCGTGATATGATGTTTTTCGTACTCCAGCGTAGATGGGTAGCCATTCGGCTGCCACGGTTGACAGTGATGACATCAGTCATCTTTTGCAAGCTCGTTAAAGATTTGGGCTATACGGGGATTCGAACCCCGGTCCTTTGGATTAGCGCTCCAATGCTCTACCTCTGAGCTATATAGACCAAGTACTTTAACGAGCTTTCTGCCAAGTTTTATGTGGATCATTCTTAGGTGTTTTTTTTTATCCGCTGGGACTGAGAGCGTGAGATGATGTTTTTCGTACTCCAGCGTAGATGGGTAGCCATTCGGCTGCCACGGTTGACAGTGATGACATCAGTCATCTTTTGCAAGCTCGTTAAAGATTTGGGCTATACGGGGATTCGAACCCCGGTCCTTTGGATTAGCGCTCCAATGCTCTACCTCTGAGCTATATAGACCAAGTACTTTAACGAGCTTCTGCCAAGTTTTATGCGGATCATTCTTAGGTGTTGTTTTTATCCGCTGGGACTGAGAGCGTGAGATGATGTTTTTCGTACTCCAGCGTAGATGGGTAGCCATTCGGCTGCCACGGTTGACAGTGATGACATCAGTCATCTTTTGCAAGCTCGTTAAAGATTTGGGCTATACGGGGATTCGAACCCCGGTCCTTTGGATTAGCGCTCCAATGCTCTACCTCTGAGCTATATAGACCAAGTACTTTAACGAGCTTTCTGCCAAGTTTTATGCGGATCATTCTTAGGTGTTGTTTTTATCCGCTGGGACTGAGAGCGTGAGATGATGTTTTTCGTACTCCAGCGTAGATGGGTAGCCATTCGGCTGCCACGGTTGACAGTGATGACATCAGTCATCTTTTGCAAGCTCGTTAAAGATTTGGGCTATACGGGGTTTCGAACCCCGGTCCTTTGGATTAGCGCTCCAATGCTCTACCTCTGAGCTATATAGACCAAGTACTTTAACGAGCTTTCTGCCAAGTTTTATGCGGATCATTCTTAGGTGTTGTTTTTATCCGCTGGGACTGAGAGCGTGAGATGATGTTTTTCGTACTCCAGCGTAGATGGGTAGCCATTCGGCTGCCACGGTTGACAGTGATGACATCAGTCATCTTTTGCAAGCTCGTTAAAGATTTGGGCTATACGGGGATTCGAACCCCGGTCCTTTGGATTAGCGCTCCAATGCTCTACCTCTGAGCTATATAGACCAAGTACTTTAACGAGCTTTCTGCCAAGTTTCATGTGGATCATTCTTAGGTTTTTTTTTTTATCCGCTGGGACTGAGAGCGTGAGATGATGTTTTTCGTACTCCAGCGTAGATGGGTAGCCATTCGGCTGCCACCATGGTGTGTCAAAAGTGGAAATAGCCGCCCGGCTTTAGTTCGCCAGCCTTGTCAATAGATGGCAGTACCACAATATGGGCAGCGGATCGTGCAATTGACGTCAAATTTTCGTTATTTGCTAAGAATTGAATGGCGGATCTTTTCATGCAAGAATCAAGTAAATCGGTCCACAACTTTTCTAGCAACAGAGATATGAAGTCAAGCAGCCTGCCAGAGCGGCGGCGCGGCGGCCGGCGGCGGCTGTTACGCGCCGCCCAGGCGCGCCTGGGAGCCTGGCGGCGCTGAACGGTTCCGACTTGGCACTGCACTAAAACCTGTTAACTGCTTGGAATAGTTATTTTAGCAAAATTTTCATTCAAGTGAGGAATAACCAAGGGCAGGAAGTATGTATGCTTGTGTGCGTACTGTGTAATTCAAGAAACTGCATTAGCAGATACTCGCTAATATTAGATCCAGCCAAGTCCAAACGCATTCAAGGGGATGTGATTCTGATGGGTCAACAATATTTATCGTTCGAGGGCGGATACAGTTTTAACAATACAAAAAATATTTTTGCACAGCTCTATTCCTTGAATAATTCTCTTCAACGCCTCATTCCTAGTTAAGCGAATTAGCCCACCCTGGTTGAATAAATAAGGCGATTTCGTCACAAGGTCGCGGAAAACCGACCGAAAACGGTTGCTCTCAACGTTAATTTGGGCATGCAGACTCTTAAAAACTCGCATTGGGCGGGTAAGGTTTCCCAGGTATTGGCTCCAAAACACCGTATTCGGCTCCCGAATACGTCCAAGTGACCCGCCTCGTTCCTAGTTAAGCTCTAATTAGATCAAGTGACTCACAAGGAGCGAAAAAGCGACAAAAAGCAGGAATTTCCCTATGGCGGCGGGCTGCCGGGTTGCCAGACGGCGCACCGGCTATTTCCACTTTTGGCACACCATGCGGTTGACAGTGATGACATCAGTCATCTTTTGCAAGCTCGTTAAAGATTTGGGCTATACGGGGATTCGAACCCCGGTCCTTTGGATTAGCGCTCCAATGCTCTACCTCTGAGCTATATAGACCAAGTACTTTAACGAGCTTTCTGCCAAGTTTTATGCGGATCATTCTTAGGTGTTGTTTTTATCCGCTGGGACTGAGAGCGTGAGATGATGTTTTTCGTACTCCAGCGTAGATGGGTAGCCATTCGGCTGCCACGGTTGACAGTGATGACATCAGTCATCTTTTGCAAGCTCGTTAAAGATTTGGGCTATACGGGGATTCGAGCCCGGTCCTTTGGATTAGCGCTCCAATGCTCTACCTCTGAGCTATATAGACCAAGTACTTTAACGAGCTTTCTGCCAAGTTTTATGCGGATCATTCTTAAGGCCTGGCTACACTATGCGTTTTCTGCGTGCGTTTTTTGCGTGTTTGCGGGTTTTGCGTAATATCGTTCTAGAAAAATAAATGATATTACGTTTTTGCGATGTTTTTTATATTCAAGTTTAGTAAAAATATGAGTTATATTAACTTCTGCATATAACTAATGTAAAATTATATTATTTTTTACTTTTTTCTACAACGATATTAGGCAAAAAACGCAAACCCGCAAAAAAAGCACGCAGAAAACGCATAGTGTAGCCAGGCCTTTAGGTGTTGTTTTAATCCGCTGGGACTGAGAGCGTGAGATGATGTTTTTCGTACTCCAGCGTAGATGGGTAGCCATTCGGCTGCCACGGTTGACAGTGATGACATCAGTCATCTTTTGCAAGCTCGTTAAAGATTTGGGCTATACGGGGATTCGAACCCCAGTCCTTTGGATTAGCGCTCCAATGCTCTACCTCTGAGCTATATAAACCAAGTACTTTAACGAGCTTTCTGCCAAGTTTTATGCGGATCATTCTTAGGTGTTGTTTTTATCCGCTGGGACTGAGAGCGTGAGATGATGTTTTTCGTACTCCAGCGTAGATGGGTAGCCATTCGGCTGCCACGGTTGACAGTGATGACATCAGTCATCTTTTGCAAGCTCGTTAAAGATTTGGGCTATACGGGGATTCGAACCCCGGTCCTTTGGATTAGCGCTCCAATGCTCTACCTCTGAGCTATATAGACCAAGTACTTTAACGAGCTTTCTGCCAAGTTTTATGCGGATCATTCTTAGGTGTTGTTTTTATCCGCTGGGACTGAGAGCGTGAGATGATGTTTTTCGTACTCCAGCGTAGATGGGTAGCCATTCGGCTGCCACGGTTGACAGTGATGACATCAGTCATCTTTTGCAAGCTCGTTAAAGATTTGGGCTATACGGGGATTCGAACCCCGGTCCTTTGGATTAGCGCTCCAATGCTTGGTATTTATATACATAAGGTCCGATCAACAAGGTGATTATAAAAACCACACCACTCGATGTATTTTGAGCTCCTGATTCCATATCTGATAGTTATTCATGGCGCAACCAAGTTTTAAAGCAACTGCGCAATATTTACCGTCGCCGCCGGCCACCATCCCACGACACCCGCTGTCAACGCACTCCACCAGCCGTTTGCGCCACGTGAGATGGATGGATCGAATGAATAAACTCCAAGGTTGAGTGAAAACATTACGCTATTCAATCTCATTATGAAAGTGACGTCATGAAAATGATCGTGGCGAAACGGTGCAGTGCCGAAGGCAATGCCTAGGAGAGATTACAGGCAATGGTAAGTCAAATATTTTTAGGTTAAGTGGTTGTGTATCTGGCCTCAGGCCTTCGGCCTGAGGCCTGATGCACAACCACTTAACCTAAAAATATTTGACTTACCATTGCTTGCAATCTATTCATGCGAGCAACTGTTTCCTTATCCCCGGGTAGGCCAAAATCAGTAGGTCAGGTTAGGTCAGGTTAGATAAGGTTCTGACAATTTTTGTCGTGTTTTTTTTTCCTATCCTACCCAACAAAACTCCAATTTTTTAAACATTTTTTTCGTGTTTTGTTATTTTGACGTCACTTTCATCAAACAATTTGAATAGAGAAGAAGTAATGCTTTTTACATTTAAATTGCTTTTTGATGATTTTTTTTTTACTTTTTTATGTTCAAATAATATAATTATGATATCTTTTCTATCAAATATGCCTAATAGCTATGACCTTAAGTAAACTTCTTTCCATTCGTACCTACAATCTAGAGCAGAAACTTCCGTTTCCGTTTGAGCAAACTGGTTTGAACCAGTTTTAGCAGGTGCTTTCCAGTGCTTTCCGCTTTCCCGCCAGTCTGTTAGTTGGATCATGGCTTCCGTGCCGGGTGGTTCGTTGTGCTCTGGGTTGCAAGTGGGAGGAATACGAACTAGTTTCAGTTGCGTACCGCAACGAGGAACGCGTCCAGCGTATTTTTCGAAACCACGGTGAACTAGATTAGAGGTAAGTAAATTTTATCTCTCCGATCCACTTTTCAAGCATAAATTTTGCATATTCTTACGTTATTTGACATCCTGAATGTAGATAAGATGCTTACATGCGACGTAAAACAGTTCTACAATATTAAAAATATTTGCTACCGTATTTGGGGAAATGTTGGGAACCGGGGTTTTTGGGTCGGGGAGGGAATACAATGCCGTAAGAACGGTCATGAAAGTTGGGGAGTCCTGTTGGGAACCGGGGTCTCTCTCCATACCATAAACCCCGATTCCCCCTCCCCCAAAAAAACCCGGTTCCCAACAGTTTCCCCCAACTTTCATAACCATTCTTACGGCATTGTATTTCCTCCCCACCCAAAAACCCGGTTCCCAACATTTCCCCAAATATGGTAGCAAATATTGTTAATATGGTAGCACTGTTTTCCGCCGCATGTAAGCATCATACTACATTCACGATGTCAAATAACGTATTAACATGCAAAATTTATGCTTGAAATATGGATCGGACTTTATGTAAATATTACCCAATGCTCTACCTCTGAGCTATATAGACCAAGTACTTTAACGAGCTTTCTGCCAAGTTTATGCGGATCATTCTTAGGTGTTGTTTTTATCCGCTGGGACTGAGAGAGCGTGATATGATGTTTTTCGTACTCCAGCGTAGATGGGTAGCCATTCGGCTGCCACGGTTGACAGTGATGACATCAGTCATCTTTTGCAAGCTCGTTAAAGATTTGGGCTATACGGGGATTCGAACCCCGGTCCTTTGGATTAGCGCTCCAATGCTCTACCTCTGAGCTATATAGACCAAGTACTTTAACGAGCTTTCTGCCAAGTTTATGTGGATCATTCTTAGGTGTTTTTTTATCCGTGGGACTGAGAGCTGAGATGATGTTTTCGTACTCCAGCGTAGATGGGTAGCCATTCGGCTGCCACGGTTGACAGTGATGACATCAGTCATCTTTTGCAAGCTCGTTAAAGATTTGGGCTATACGGGGATTCGAACCCGGTCCTTTGGATTAGCGCTCCAATGCTCTACCTCTGAGCTATATAGACCAAGTACTTTAACGAGCTTCTGCCAAGTTTTATGCGGATCATTCTTAGGTGTTGTTTTTATCCGCTGGGACTGAGAGCGTGAGATGTTTTCGTACTCCAGCGTAGATGGGTAGCCATTCGGCTGCCACGGTTGACAGTGATGACATCAGTCATCTTTTGCAAGCTCGTTAAAGATTTGGGCTATACGGGGATTCGAACCCGGTCCTTTGGATTAGCGCTCCAATGCTTACCTCTGAGCTATATAGACCAAGTACTTTAACGAGCTTTCTGCCAAGTTTTATGCGGATCATTCTTAGGTGTTGTTTTTATCCGCTGGGACTGAGAGCGTGAGATGATGTTTTTCGTACTCCAGCGTAGATGGGTAGCCATTCGGCTGCCACGGTTGACAGTGATGACATCAGTCATCTTTTGCAAGCTCGTTAAAGATTTGGGCTATACGGGGTTTCGAACCCCGGTCCTTTGGATTAGCGCTCAATGCTACCTCTGAGATATAGACCAAGTACTTTAACGAGCTTTGCCAAGTTTTATGTGGATCATTCTTAGGTGTTGTTTTTATCCGCTGGGACTGAGAGCGTGAGATGATGTTTTTCGTACTCCAGCGTAGATGGGTAGCATTCGGCTGCCACGGTGACAGTGATGACATCAGTCATCTTTTCAAGCTCGTTAAAGATTTGGGCTATACGGGGATTCGAACCCCGGTCCTTTGGATTAGCGCTCCAATGCTCTACCTCTGAGCTATATAGACCAAGTACTTTAACGAGCTTTCTGCCAAGTTTCATGTGGATCATTCTTAGGGTTTTTTTTTATCCGCTGGGACTGAGAGCGTGAGATGATGTTTTTCGTACTCCAGCGTAGATGGGTAGCCATTCGGCTGCCACCATGGTGTGTCAAAAGTGGAAATAGCCGCCCGGCTTTAGTTCGCCAGCTTGTCAATAGATGGCAGTACCACAATATGGGCAGCGGATCGTGCAATTGACGTCAAATTTTCGTTATTTGCTAAGAATTGAATGGCGGATCTTTTCATGCAAGAATCAAGTAAATCGGTCCACAACTTTTCTAGCAACAGAGATATGAAGTCAAGCAGCCTGCCAGAGCGGCGGCGCGGCGGCCGGCGGCGGCTGTTACGCGCCGCCCAGGCGCGCCTGGGAGCCTGGCGGCGCTGAACGGTTCCGACTTGGCACTGCACTAAAACCTGTTAACTGCTTGGAATAGTTATTTTAGCAAAATTTTCATTCAAGTGAGGAATAACCAAGGGCAGGAAGTATGTATGTGTGTGCGTACTGTGTAATTCAAGAAACTGCATTAGCAGATACTCGCTAATATTAGATCCAGCCAAGTCCAAACGCATTCAAGGGGATGTGATTCTGATGGGTCAACAATATTTATCGTTCGAGGGCGGATACAGTTTTAACAATACAAAAAATATTTTTGCACAGCTCTATTCCTTGAATAATTCTCTTCAACGCCTCATTCCTAGTTAAGCGAATTAGCCCACCCTGGTTGAATAAATAAGGCGATTTCGTCACAAGGTCGCGGAAAACCGACCGAAAACGGCCGCTCTCAACGTTAATTTGGGCATGCAGACTCTTAAAAACTCGCATTGGGCGGGTAGGGTTTCCCAGGTATTGGCTCCAAAACACCGTATTCGGCTCCCGAATACGTCCAAGTGACCCGCCTCGTTCCTAGTTAAGCTCTAATTAGATCAAGTGACTCACAAGGAGCGAAAAAGCGACAAAAAGCAGGAATTTCCCTATGGCGGCGGGCTGCCGGGTTGCCAGACGGCGCACCGGCTATTTCCACTTTTGGCACACCATGCGGTTGACAGTGATGACATCAGTCATCTTTTGCAAGCTCGTTAAAGATTTGGGCTATACGGGGATTCGAACCCCGGTCCTTTGGATTAGCGCTCCAATGCTCTACCTCTGAGCTATATAGACCAAGTACTTTAACGAGCTTTCTGCCAAGTTTTATGCGGATCATTCTTAGGTGTTGTTTTTATCCGCTGGGACTGAGAGCGTGAGATGTTGTTTTTCGTACTCCAGCGTAGATGGGTAGCCATTCGGCTGCCACGGTTGACAGTGATGACATCAGTCATCTTTTGCAAGCTCGTTAAAGATTTGGGCTATACGGGGATTCGAGCCCCGGTCCTTTGGATTAGCGCTCCAATGCTCTACCTCTGAGCTATATAGACCAAGTACTTTAACGAGCTTTCTGCCAAGTTTTATGCGGATCATTCTTAGGTGTTGTTTTTATCCGCTGGGACTGAGAGCGTGAGATGATGTTTTTCGTACTCCAGCGTAGATGGGTAGCCATTCGGCTGCCACGGTTGACAGTGATGACATCAGTCATCTTTTGCAAGCTCGTTAAAGATTTGGGCTATACGGGGATTCGAGCCCCGGTCCTTTGGATTAGCGCTCCAATGCTCTACCTCTGAGCTATATAGACCAAGTACTTTAACGAGCTTTCTGCCAAGTTTTATGCGGATCATTCTTAAGGCCTGGCTACACTATGCGTTTTCTGCGTGCGTTTTTTGCGTGTTTGCGGGTTTTGCGTAATATCGTTCTAGAAAAATAAATGATATTACGTTTTTGCGATGTTTTTTATATTCAAGTTTAGTAAAAATATGAGTTATATTAACTTCTGCATATAACTAATGTAAAAATTATATTATTTTTTACTTTTTTCTACAACGATATTAGGCAAAAAACGCAAACCCGCAAAAAAAGCACGCAGAAAACGCATAGTGTAGCCAGGCCTTTAGGTGTTGTTTTAATCCGCTGGGACTGAGAGCGTGAGATGATGTTTTTCGTACTCCAGCGTAGATGGGTAGCCATTCGGCTGCCACGGTTGACAGTGATGACATCAGTCATCTTTTGCAAGCTCGTTAAAGATTTGGGCTATACGGGGATTCGAACCCCAGTCCTTTGGATTAGCGCTCCAATGCTCTACCTCTGAGCTATATAAACCAAGTACTTTAACGAGCTTTCTGCCAAGTTTTATGCGGATCATTCTTAGGTGTTGTTTTTATCCGCTGGGACTGAGAGCGTGAGATGATGTTTTTCGTACTCCAGCGTAGATGGGTAGCCATTCGGCTGCCACGGTTGACAGTGATGACATCAGTCATCTTTTGCAAGCTCGTTAAAGATTTGGGCTATACGGGGATTCGAACCCCGGTCCTTTGGATTAGCGCTCCAATGCTCTACCTCTGAGCTATATAGACCAAGTACTTTAACGAGCTTTCTGCCAAGTTTTATGCGGATCATTCTTAGGTGTTGTTTTTATCCGCTGGGACTGAGAGCGTGAGATGATGTTTTTCGTACTCCAGCGTAGATGGGTAGCCATTCACTGAAAGAAAGTACACCCAAAATTGGAATAATTTTACGGTGCCTAAATCTCCAACCCTAAGTGATCATTCCACTCCCCAGTGTAAACTGCTTTAACATGGGCGATTAGCGACTATTTTTACCACCGGGTGTTATCAAATAACTCCCATGAGCTTAAAAATACACTTTCTCTGGAGGTAAAAGTACGGTGCCTAAAACTCCAACCCTAGAGGAATAATTTTACACCCCGGTGTAGGGGAGTAAAACCGAATAAAGCATGCGATTTACGGGAGTAATACTGCACTCCAAGTGTAATAATATCAAATCAGATTTCACCCCCTGCTTCAGGGTGTAAAAACAGAAAACAGCATTTATACACCAGAGTAGAAAAAAGTTGAGAGAGTAAAAATAATTCACATTCTAATTCACGTTGAAACAAAAACTCAGAAAGATAATTCTATGACTGAAAAGTTTTAGAGTAAAATTACCCCGAGTTAAATATACACCACTATTTCAGTTTACCCTCTGGTGTATTTTTATGCCTACGCTGCAATGTAATGGTATATCGTCTGCTTATATATACTTTGCACCAAAGTTAATGGTGAAGTCAAACAGATGGCATGCAATGACCATTTCAGATAGTACATATCGTGTAACCATGGAATGTCAGATACGCTATGGTCAGGATACGCATTGTGAACGCGTTGTACGAGGGATCCGAAATTATGAAACCATAAAACAGTGATGTCTTCCAGTCGGTGCGATAAAACGTGATTGCTACCAATGTAATAGTAATTAAGAAAAATCATGTTTATCACATATTATGTATTGATCATAGTTCAATCACTTACAGTTCAATCACTCGCATCGATCTCGATGAGGTTGACTACGTTAAATCACAGACACATTAGTCACATACAGTAACAAACCACACAATCACCTTGGTCTATGTACAGGGTGGCGCACGTAAAACCCCCAATGTGAAACTTGAATAACTTCCATCATAGGTAGCCAAATTGAATGATACTAACCTGCGCCCCACTGGGGTCTTTTAATAACGCCGACCCCCCCCCCCCTCCTAACTCCTATGGATCGGACTTTATGTAAATATTTACCCAATGCTCTACCTCTGAGCTATATAGACCAAGTACTTTAACGAGCTTTCTGCCAAGTTTTATGCGGATCATTCTTAGGTGTTGTTTTTATCCGCTGGGACTGAGAGCGTGAGATGATGTTTTTCGTACTCCAGCGTAGATGGGTAGCCATTCGGCTGCCACGGTTGACAGTGATGACATCAGTCATCTTTTGCAAGCTCGTTAAAGATTTGGGCTATACGGGGATTCGAGCCCCGGTCCTTTGGATTAGCGCTCCAATGCTCTACCTCTGAGCTATATAGACCAAGTACTTTAACGAGCTTTCTGCCAAGTTTTATGCGGATCATTCTTAAGGCCTGGCTACACTATGCGTTTTCTGCGTGCGTTTTTTGCGTGTTTGCGGGTTTTGCGTAATATCGTTCTAGAAAAATAAATGATATTACGTTTTTGCGATGTTTTTTATATTCAAGTTTAGTAAAAATATGAGTTATATTAACTTCTGCATATAACTAATGTAAAAATTATATCATTTTTTACTTTTTTCTACAACGATATTAGGCAAAAAACGCAAACCCGCAAAAAAAGCACGCAGAAAACGCATAGTGTAGCCAGGCCTTTAGGTGTTGTTTTAATCCGCTGGGACTGAGAGCGTGAGATGATGTTTTTCGTACTCCAGCGTAGATGGGTAGCCATTCGGCTGCCACGGTTGACAGTGATGACATCAGTCATCTTTTGCAAGCTCGTTAAAGATTTGGGCTATACGGGGATTCGAACCCCAGTCCTTTGGATTAGCGCTCCAATGCTCTACCTCTGAGCTATATAAACCAAGTACTTTAACCCGCGCCCGGCTGGGGGTCCTGGATTTCCACGCCCTGCTGGGGGGGGGGGTGTTTGAACACCCCCCCTTCTAACTCGGCTCCTGGGCCACGTAGCGATACGCGGAAGGCGGCGTTCGAAAGAGCGTCAAAAATAATGACGAAATCACTTCGGTCAATTTTTTGGTCAGGTCAAAGGTCAGGTCACCAGAGGTCATTGAAGGCAAATTTCGCCGATTTCCAGGTCGAATGTCGAAAATTTCCAAGAAGCCAACGCATAACTCGGGAACCAATAGAGCTACAGCGCCGCGGAAAAGCGCATTCGATAGCCCTATTAACGCCCTTTCTGAGTAATTCTCTCAGATTTGACCTAACGTCAACGGTTTTGCCTGCAGGGGGCAAAAACTGCAAAAATAGCCGATTTTTTCGGAAACAGTTTTTCTGCAATAACTTTTGACCCAAGCCTTGTACGAGCTTACTTTTACCGGCATCGTGTTCCTCTCGTCAAGACGCATCGAATGAACTATAACTTGACCTTGAAAGGTCAACTTGAAAATTTGACCTCAGGTCAAGGTCATGACCTGACCGGAAAGGGTCATGTTGCATATCAGTCGATCCGTATCGTCGAGCTGAACACATCTAAGGTGTTTTCATCGCTCTAGCATGCCTCTATCAAAAGTTATTTGCGAAAAACTGTTAGATACCATTCGTGACCTAAGATGACCTCAGGGCATAAACAGGGGTCACGGACACCATTTTAATGTTCAGTGTGTCTAAACCACTTGTAATTCAGTGTTTGGGAGTGTTTATAATGTCTTTCGTCCGAAAGAGACGCATTTCAATTTTCTCCCATTGACTTATAATGGGGAGGTCGCAAAATTGACCTGACCTTAGGTCATCGATATCAAAATTCTGAGATATACATTTTGTACATGCTATTGCTCTTAGCAATCGCTGAAAGTTTCAAAGCGATCGGTCACTCGGTGTAGCTATGACAGACATTGAAACTTTTTATGAGGTGAGGTCACTTCAAGTGACCTGGTGACCTGACCTTGAATGACCTCGGTCTGAAATTTTCATAACATGTGTAGAATTGATGCATGATAAGGTGTACCAAAAACGGCGGCGCTCCGCGCCGCCGTTTTTGAGATATTCGCGAAAAACCACAAGGGGGGGTGTTCAAACACCCCCCCCCCCAGCAGGGCGCGGGTTAACGAGCTTTCTGCCAAGTTTTATGCGGATCATTCTTAGGTGTTGTTTTTATCCGCTGGGACTGAGAGCGTGAGATGATGTTTTTCGTACTCCAGCGTAGATGGGTAGCCATTCGGCTGCCACGGTTGACAGTGATGACATCAGTCATCTTTTGCAAGCTCGTTAAAGATTTGGGCTATACGGGGATTCGAACCCCGGTCCTTTGGATTAGCGCTCCAATGCTCTACCTCTGAGCTATATAGACCAAGTACTTTAACGAGCTTTCTGCCAAGTTTTATGCGGATCATTCTTAGGTGTTGTTTTTATCCGCTGGGACTGAGAGCGTGAGATGATGTTTTTCGTACTCCAGCGTAGATGGGTAGCCATTCGGCTGCCACGGTTGACAGTGATGACATCAGTCATCTTTTGCAAGCTCGTTAAAGATTTGGGCTATACGGGGATTCGAACCCCGGTCCTTTGGATTAGCGCTCCAATGCTCTACCTCTGAGCTATATAGACCAAGTACTTTAACGAGCTTTCTGCCAAGTTTTATGCGGATCATTCTTAGGTGTTGTTTTTATCCGCTGGGACTGAGAGCGTGAGATGATGTTTTTCGTACTCCAGCGTAGATGGGTAGCCATTCGGCTGCCACGGTTGACAGTGATGACATCAGTCATCTTTTGCAAGCTCGTTAAAGATTTGGGCTATACGGGGATTCGAACTCCGGTCCTTTGGATTAGCGCTCCAATGCTCTATCTCTGAGCTATATAGACCAAGTACTTTAACGAGCTTTCTGCCAAGTTTTATGCAGATCATTCTTAGCCCGCGCCCCGTAGGGCTGCCGGCGGACCCTACCACCCGTGGGGGGGGGGGGGGCGTTTCGGCCCCCCCTAAGATCTCGGAAAGTTACCGGCCGATTTTCAAAATTCAAACGGCGTTTAATAGCCCTATCCGGGAACTACCTTGTGACCAAATTTCATTGACCTAGGTCAAACCGATGACGTCACAGGTCAGGTCAAAGGTCAGATTTTCACCGTTCACAGGCAATTCAAGAAATGTGCTGTGATATCGAGTAAATTGGTAATTTATTGAAAACCATCGATGGTATATTGTTCGTCAAACACATACTTTGCTATCTGAGGTCACTGATACCAGGTCAGGTCACAGCGAGGTCAGGTCACCGGGGGTCACAATATGAATGTGTCGTGTGATACATGTTTTATGGTCCATGTTACATGACAAATGCGATTATGTGGGTCAGGCAGCCTTTGGGGCCAGCCTAGGTCACGTTTTGGTGAAGGTCAGGTCAAGGTCAGGTCAAATTAGGTCAAATTTCAAAGTTGATATTTTTGCATTAAATGGGTATGCATTCGATGCAGCTCGTCACGGGGAGTCTAATGGTGGACTTTGTTTTGCTCTACGAGTTCTAGAATTGCCAAAAATTGAGTTTGAAAATTTGACGTCATCATTTTTGAACAGTTTTTTCGCTATAACTTGGCCAAAAAACGAGGTATCGATCTGAAATTTGGTATGTAGATAGAAGACGGTAGGTACTATCACATATATTCCGGTTTTTTCGAAACTAAAAAAACTTTTTGGATTTTTTGGCTAATATATCCAAAAAATGCTTTTTTGATTTTTGGGGATCAAAACTAAAAAATTTCAAAAATCCGAGATAGCAGTTTTGTAGTTCTTTCAATTCTACACCTTTTATGTCTTGATCATTTTTCTGTATCTTCAAAGCTGTAGGCCTGACAGGTCTTCTCGCGAAGGTCTTTTTTCGGTCGAAAATGAGAGAACATGACGTACCTCTGACGTCATTTGTGGCCAACCTATCACCAGGGGTGAAAAAAAGTTCCGACTCGCCGACGCACGCAGGTGACAGCTTATGACATTTGATGAGACAGCTAGCGGCTTGTCAAATTGATAATTGACAACGAAAAGCTATTGACAGTCATCACGTCCACAACCCCTCACAATTCACATTCATTCCAAAGCATAATGCATATCCTAATGTGAAGTCACGTTAAAATCATACCAGCAAAAATATAGCAGACGCGTCCACCAGCTTCCGACATCTCTGCTGGCCAATGAAAAAGGCCGGCCGTGTCGTGAGTATACCGGTGGGTTCGATGAGTCAGCTACAATTATGGCGCGGTTCTTATAAATAGTGGCCAGTGATTTGTCGCAACACATTTTATCACAACGTAAATGACGTCATTAAATTTGTGAATTATTTTTTCCCATCTGTAACATTCCATGTAAAAACAGTTATTTTTTTATATATTTAGATTGTTTAATCCCCAAGTAATGTTTTCATGTGCTTTTTGAGCTACTTGCTAAAATACTCATAAGTTTTATTTGTCAACGACTCGCGTTTTTCTAGCAAGCAGACCAAGTCAACTAACGAATGCAAGCTGTTTCTAGCAAGTAGCCAGTAGGTCACATTTTGAAGTTTATCAACCTGAATAAATCAACTAATTCAAATGGGGTGACCCGTGCTCACGCGAATGATCGCAGACTCTTTGTCCTGTTTGTGTGGCGGGATTGCGGCCGTTGGCGTTTTTGGTAATTTGTGTTCCACGTGGTTGTGCTTGTGCTCCACTGAAGATGGGAAAAGCCAGACATCGGACACCAACACAAACACCACGAATAATGCAAGTGGTGCCTCTGCATCTGTCTTATCTCAATCTCAGTCTCTGCAAACATGTCAGGTAAGTCAAAGCATTTGGTTGGCTACCATTTTGCACGAAACCCAGCCGATCTTCTAAATCTAGGGCGTACAGGGTAAATATTTTTCTGCACCCCACGAGCCGCCTCGCATCTCTCCGAGCGGCGCCGCCCGGGCCCATGTAGCGCAGTTGGTAGCGTCTCGGACTACGGATCCGTGGGTCGTGAGTTCGCATCTCGGAGGCGACACATGTTTATGCGATGAAGTTCGAATCAGGTTTGCATTATAAAGAGGAAAAGTGTTTAATGGTGAACATATGCTATTTGTAATACCAGCTTGATCCTGAGGTCGATAACAAGTAAAAGTGCTATCTTGCTCAGCTGATATCAAACAATACTTAACGTTTTTTTTAGCTGAATGTAAATTAAAATAGCGGGGTATTTGTTAACGGTGATTCTATTCCCGAAAAAAAACACTACAGATGCCCGATATAGGTACTTACGATGTTATACCAATGCGTAGCGCTAGTCACAATTCCTCTGCGCAATACTCGGCCTCACAACCGACACAACGAGGTTCGATCACTAAGACTTTTCAAATTCAACTGACCAGTAGGATCTTCGGGGAGCCATCGCCGGCGCCATAAACAGACCTCGGACGTTTTGGGATGGTAGGACTGAGACTCCGCCGGATCGTCATAAACCGTGGGCAAGGCAAGGCCGTATAAGAGGGACAAGGGACTGCGGTCTTCGCCGCTCGCCATGGGCCTAACAACCGTATCTATTGGTGTCTCAAACAAGCTGAGATTGTTGGTGCTACATACTAATCAACTACTCTCTAACCGAACCGAGTTTTACAAGGAGCATGCTGAACGTCACTCGACGAGAGCCATCCGTGTTTTGAGGATTATGATCAACCGTTGTTCCATCTCCTTTTCTGGAAAACATTCACCTAAATGGAATGGCGGATGATCATCTTGTTTGTGATGCTTCTCTTCGGGTCGAAACGACCTCAAGCCATGCATTAAATAGAACGAAAATTTGTTTCCGCTTTGAACGGACAATACACTCAGCGCTGTTCTACAGCTTCTTCCTTTTATCTACGTGTCAGTCAGTAGCGGCGGATACCTTCAATTAAGGGGGGGGGCACTGCCGACTTTTGGTCCCATTCTTTCCATGCAACGCCCATAGGGCTAATGTTAAAATGCCAAAATCAAGGGGGGCACTGGTGCCCCGGTACCCCCCCCCCCGTTCCGCCGCCTATGGTGTCAGTGGTGTGATTCCAATAACTGCAGCTCAATGATGTGAGTTGTGACTGTCGAAAATTGATTTTTCTTATGATAACTAGGCGTGCATTGAGGTCCTCAGCGCATCTCAAACTTCATTAAGCTACTGCTCAAATGTCAAAATTAGGCGTGAGTCAGCTGGACCTTCCGTCGGTGACAGCCTGAGACATTTTTTCACCCCTGCCTATCACAGCCTCTGGAAAAATGTTTAGTCACAATGTGTAAAATTGATGCCCGGAGGGGTCCTTAAAGTTTGGTGGCGATATCTCCAGCCGTTTAGGAGATATCGACCGAAAAGGACAGGGGGTGCCGTTTCGGCTTCCCCCCTACGGGGCGCGGGTTAGGTGTTGTTTTTATCCGCTGGGACTGAGAGCGTGAGATGATGTTTTTCGTACTCCAGCGTAGATGGGTAGCCATTCGGCTGCCACGGTTGACAGTGATGACATCAGTCATCTTTTGCAAGCTCGTTAAAGATTTGGGCTATACGGGGATTCGAACCCCGGTCCTTTGGATTAGCGCTCCAATGCTCTACCTCTGAGCTATATAGACCAAGTACTTTAACGAGCTTTCTGCCAAGTTTTATGCGGATCATTCTTAGGTGTTGTTTTTATCCGCTGGGACTGAGAGCGTGAGATGATGTTTTTCGTACTCCAGCGTAGATGGGTAGCCATTCGGCTGCCACGGTTGACCGTGATGACATCAGTCATCTTTTGCAAGCTCGTTAAAGATTTGGGCTATACGGGGATTCGAACCCCGGTCCTTTGGATTAGCGCTCCAATGCTCTACCTCTGAGCTATATAGACCAAGTACTTTAACGAGCTTTCTGCCAAGTTTTATGCGGATCATTCTTAGGTGTTGTTTTTATCCGCTGGGACTGAGAGAGTGAGATGATGTTTTTCGTACTCCAGCGTAGATGGGTAGCCATTCGGCTGCCACGGTTGACAGTGATGACATCAGTCATCTTTTGCAAGCTCGTTAAAGATTTGGGCTATACGGGGATTCGAACCCCGGTCCTTTGGATTAGCGCTCCAATGCTCTACCTCTGAGCTATATAGACCAAGTACTTTAACGAGCTTTCTGCCAAGTTTTATGCGGATCATTCTTAGGTGTTGTTTTTATCCGCTGGGACTGAGAGCGTGAGATGATGTTTTTCGTACTCCAGCGTAGATGGGTAGCCATTCGGCTGCCACGGTTGACATTGATGACATCAGTCATCTTTTGCAAGCTCGTTAAAGATTTGGGCTATACGGGGATTCGAACCTCGGTCCTTTGGATTAGCGCTCCAATGCTCTACCTCTGAGCTATATAGACCAAGTACTTTAACGAACTTTCTGCCAAGTTTTACGCGGATCATTCTTAGGTGTTGTTTTTATCCACTGGGACTGAGAGCGTGAGATGATGTTTTTCGTACTCCAGCGTAGATGGGTAGCCATTCGGCTGCCACGGTTGACAGTGATGACATCAGTCATCTTTTGCAAGCTCGTTAAAGATTTGGGCTATACGGGGATTCAAACCCCGGTCCTTTGGATTAGCGCTCCAATGCTCTACCTCTGAGCTATATAGACCAAGTACTTTAACGAGCTTTCTGCCAAGTTTTACGCGGATCATTCTTAGGTGTTGTTTTTATCCGCTGGGACTGAGAGCGTGAGACGACGTTTTTCGTACTCCAGCGTAGATGGGTAGCCATTCGGCTGCCACGGTTGACAGTGATGACATCAGTCATCTTTTGCAAGCTCGTTAAAGATTTGGGCTATACGGGGATTCGAACCCCGGTCCTTTGGATTAGCGCTCCAATGCTCTACCTCTGAGCTATATAGACCAAGTATTTTAACGAGCTTTCTGCCAACTTTTATGCGGATCATTCTTAGGTGTTGTTTTTATCCGCTGGGACTGAGAGCGTGAGATGTTGTTTTTCGTACTCCAGCGTAGATGGGTAGCCATTCGGCTGCCACGGTTGACAGTGATGACATCAGTCATCTTTTGCAAGCTCGTTAAAGATTTGGGCTATACGGGGATTCGAGCCCCGGTCCTTTGGATTAGCGCTCCAATGCTCTACCTCTGAGCTATATAGACCAAGTACTTTAACGAGCTTTCTGCCAAGTTTTATGCGGATCATTCTTAGGTGTTGTTTTTATCCGCTGGGACTGAGAGCGTGAGATGATGTTTTTCGTACTCCAGCGTAGATGGGTAGCCATTCGGCTGCCACGGTTGACAGTGATGACATCAGTCATCTTTTGCAAGCTCCGAATGGCTACCCATCTACGCTGGAGTACGAAAAACATCATCTCACGCTCTCAGTCCCAGCGGATAAAAACAACACCTAAGAATGATCCGCATAAAACTTGGCAGAAAGCTCGTTAAAGTGCTTGGTCTATATAGCTCAGAGGTAGAGCATTGGAGCGCTAATCCAAAGGACCGGGGTTCGAATCCCCGTATAGCCCAAATCTTTAGCGAGCTTGCAAAAGATGACTGATGTCATCACTGTCAACCGTGGCAGCCGAATGGCTACCCATCTACGCTGGAGTACGAAAAACATCATCTCACGCTCTCAGTCCCAGCGGATAAAAACAACACCTAAGAATGATCCGCACAAAACTTGGCAGAAAGCTCATTAGTATAAATATTCTATTTGCGTCGATTTTCGGGTTTTTTGAAACGCTCAGTTTTTGCAGCGAGCTTTTTCTCTTAGGCCAGGGAGACACCGGTTGGTCACGTGACTCGGAAACAAAAATCAGCTGATAGAGTGGCGGAATCGACGTAATCGAACACGAATAATTCCGGACGATAGAGCGGCAGTATAGCAGTTTTCTTCACAACAGGCAAACATTGCAATGTTTTATCATTCTATGATCAAGAAACGTTAATAAATCATATATTTCTTCGATTATTACTGCCGCAACCGACACGCACATATCGTAGCCAGCGCATAAAGCTGTGCTTTGCAATATTATATGTGAAGAAACGGCCAACACTATGTTTAACAAAGCTCGAAAAAGATAGCATTCTATCTTGCTTCAACCTTCTACTTACGCTTTTGTAATTACGACAGTGACACCATACGGCCTATCGACGCTTTCTTACTCCGTGGAGCGTCCGGCCGCACTCTGCAGAGCGTGCCGAGATCGGAGGCGGCGGACCATCCGCGGCACGTCCAGCTGCGCTGTCCGGTCGCAAGAGGGTGACGCCTAGCGCCGCTCTGGCCGCTCGCTTCCGCGCACAACTTAGCTACCTGGCTACGCCTGTGGGAGGGGAGGGAGAAAACCGACAACAGCCTGATAAGCCAATGGAGTCTGTGAGCCGCGTCAATCTGCGCCCTTCCGCGCGCAGACGGGAGCTAGAGCTATCCATCTCCTTTCCTGTTTTCGCTGGTCCGCCAGTCACCAGCATCGTTCCGTGCTCTCCATCGTGGCCGATTCGGCCGTATTGTCCTGTGTGCGTCAGTAACAACAGTGAGAGAGAGCCTCGGATCGCGCCACTCAGCCACCTGGGTATCTATTGTTTATTTACTTTTCACTTTCAGTGATCGCAAGCGTTTTTGTTTGGAACCGGGTGTGATCAGTATTTGACGCATTTGTGTGATCTGTATGATAAAACGGAAAAAGATAGTGAAATATATTCACTTTAATTCACATATCGCTTTTGATTCATGGTACGGCTGCTTGATATTGCCACAGCGTACATACAGCCGATTTCGACATGTTTCTGTTCCAGAACAGCAGCTGCAGTGGATGCACCAAAAATGCACTTGCTCTGACAACTTACTCCAAAGATACACATATTTCACGGCGAACTGCTAAGTTCCAGAGAAAGTATTTTCTCGCTCACAGATGCTCAGCAAAAAGAGCGCGAGTGATTACAACTAGCACGCTCACGATTTTTAATATCGCGCTGGCAAAAACCTGCCCCTTACATCCAAATATAATATAGTCTTATATGAATATAATTATATCTTATATTATACATCCAAATATGGAATATAATCATCTTTATTCCAGCCTCTGTCCTATTTATGATTTATCAGCGTATCGAGAGTGAATGAGACCACGGCATAGCCGTCATATTACATAGCACAAATTGCGAGACGACGTCGAGACCTGTATCGACGTATCCTTCACAGATCCGGGTGTCTCGCCTCCACTCTCAATCAACCCCAGCAACCATCAACGGAGCCACGTCGGCTCCGACCATCTTGATCTCCGCACTGAAAGATGATGGCCGTCATTTCATCCTATCCGTCAGCGCGCACTACACCCGAGCTCAGCCTTAAGTGCCCTGTGCGACCTTCTTCGGATGACGCCTCTGAGCATGGCGCTTGCTTGCACCTGGATGCTTAGAGCCTCTTGTTCGTGTACGGCCATTATCATTTCAGGAGTCGGATGGTCTCGGCGGTGGCGGCGCTGGTCACCGTGGAGCCGTTGGAAGACACCGTCAGCTCGAGCGCCCGCGACCAGTGACCTGTAAAGCAGCGAGTCGCGGCACGTCAAGACGACCGTCACGTTTCAGTCACGAAGGCCGTTATAGAAGTCACGGCGGCCGTCATATACCAGCCGCGGCGACCGTCACATAGCAGTCACGGTGACCGTCACAGGTCACGACTCACGACGGTCGTCATATACCACTATGAGCCACAGCGACCACGGTTCATAGCTCATCATGTTTCCTGTCGCACACTCAGCTAGAATAACAGTACATTAGCCTGTATGTACACACATTTCTCACTCGATAAATTGAAGCCCGAACCTGAGACCCATCATACGTCACGACACTTCACGTTGCAACGGCACCTGCATTAGCAGACATCCCATCCCGGCAACACAAAAAGTTCCCCCGAGCCACCCACCTAAGGACGCGGCGACGGGTCACAGAATTGCCGTGACGTCGCTGACCTAGTTTACTGACCTGGAGATGATGTGATGGTTTCTGGTCAATGTCGATACGCGCGCCGCGTGGCTGGCCATCACACTCTTCCACCTCCAGATGACGTCCTACAGCTGGATCGACCCGCTGTCTTCAGAACCACCGTCAGAAACAAGCCTGGTGGAGGATGATATGATCAAAACTAAAAAACCACAAAGCACACAATGAAGACGACAAAAGCCGCAGCAGGCACATAATGACGACCTTCTATAATTAAATTAGGCTTATTCAACGTAACATAAGGCTGAAACGTCTATATTTTACTAGTCAAACGCCCATGATGGGCTGATGTGCTTAGCTAGATGTAGTTTGAATTTCCGAATGTAGCTTAACCCTCACCCGTATGGGGGGGGGGGGTCGAACGGACCCCTTCTCGGTTTTTCGCCGATAGCTCTCGTAAAAAAAGAGGCCGATTGCGACGAAACTTTCAGTACCCTCGAGTTGATCAATTTTACACATGTCCTTAACATTTTATGAACCTGCCCCGAATGAACTTTGACCTGTGACCTATTAAGCCCAGCTGCCGAGACCCATGTCAGCTAGTTGGGGAAGCTTCAGTCCAGATAGCAGATGCAGGTAATAGCCATTCAGCAAGTCTGGCGGGAGGCACTTTCAGCAACTCTTCAGGCATTAATTGGATGAACAGCCTGGGCGCACCAAAAAGCAGCAACTGTACATGCAGAACATTGACAAAACCTGGGTAAAGCGAAAGAGAGAGGGAGTAAGGACTCAGGAGTACAGGGGTAGACAAGACAGCTGACACAGGTGAGAGCAGCGGAGACCGAGATTAGGAACTGAGTGAATGCTTTGTGCTTGCTTTGCTTTGTGCTTTGTCAACCATCTGCAGTGCAAAGGGATGAAACACCAGCATAAAGAGATAGACTGGTGTTGGTGGTGCCAGCACCACTGTTAGCAACATCTTGACATCCATAATAGTAAGTTTGTAAAAGGATACCAAATTTAATGTCTAGCTCTGCTAAAAGACAAAAAGTTACTTATATTTCAATACCAGCGGCAGCAACTCACTCTTCATGGTGCTGCTCATCATGCTTGATGCTTCCGTTACCAGTTACAAAGAAATCAACATCTACGACCAGAGCCCTGTTTCACGGTCTGGATGGTGCGTGCACTGCAGAGCGCTGGTGCAGCGTTCAAGACGAATTCGGCTCAAAGCTTCAGCATTGAGGCATCCGAGTTTGTAATGTTTCCATGAACACCCAACGCGCTGCTGGTATGCTATAGCTCCCAGCACGCTGCAGCGTGCGCAGTGTCAGAAGCAGAACGTTGAAACATGAACAGGGCCCAGTTGGTATTTTCAATACATCAAGTAATCAGCATCCTTTTCTTCACTGTTACGTTCCAGTTCCAGCTTTAATTCAAATGAAAAGGTACCTACCAACCAAATATTTATCAAATATCAAACAACTCTGGTAGGTATGTGAACTGGCTAGCCAATGTCGCCAATGATACTTCAATATGGCTTTCCAATCCCTCCAACATGGCATTTGGAAGAATTTCATAATTGCACTGCAATGACACAACTCCTACATCACTTCTAATTTGAAATTTGCTGAAATCTCAAATTCAAACCCCTACCAATACACTACAATACAATACAAACAATGCTTGTCAAACTGTTCATAATTTGAATCTTGGCAATGAGCTTCGCTGTTCTGAGCCAATCACGCCTCGAATTTCGTCTTCAAACGCTGAAATAAAAAGCAAAAGCATCATGAGCATAAACATCGAACACCAGCATACGCCATTACGAACTGATGTACCTCGTGTAAAATCGTTCTGATGTCTTTGGGGCCGAAATTGGGTGCGTTTCAAGTTTGACCTGGTATTGAGATTTACAAGGTATATTAAATGGATAATTCTGTGCATTTTTCATCTTTCAATAGATCGCGACTCTCTCCTGTTTTCGAGTAATCATCCAGACAATGTGAAGGCGTCACCCAACGCGAAGCAAACAGTGACATACTTCAGGCGTAAATTTTATGATCTTTCGAAGATTGATACCCGATTTGTTACATGCATTAAGCGTAAAAAAGTTTGCTCTTTCAGAAAAGGTATAATTTTTCAACAATTACGTTTAACTTTCCAAAAGATGTGCGATTTTGTTCAAAGCTGAGTACCAGGTAAATGCAAACTTTCATGTTTGGAACCAAAAATGAGTACGTTTCAAGTTTGACTTCGCATCAGGAATTGGCCAACTTATAGAATGATCAATTCTGCATTTTTTCGTATTTTTTATAGATCGCGACTCCCTTTTGTTTTTGAGACAGCTCGTGTGAGGTGTGCTGCGGGGACCTGATAGAACTGCAGCTCTAATTTATGTTTCTTTGAATATTTTTGAATGTCGGGCATGAACCTTGATAATTTATAGCTAATATTGTAGAAAAATCTTTTTTAAGTCTAAATATAGCGCGGTTGTGGACCGGCGAATGATGAATAATCAAACCATTGCTTTGAAACATTACTACGTCGTGAATGAGAAGTGGGCATAGGCCATGGTTTCCCTAGAAATTGAATAAAGCTATTATTGTGGATATTTGTGTAGATCTACTATTAATTTTATTATTTGAAGACACAAAATGAAATTCAGATGCAATAAACATCCGTAACGTTAAATAAATTATTGGGGGAAAATGGTGCAAATTGCTTGATTTTATTTTCTTTATTATCACACAGATTTACTCGTCACTTCCTCTGTGATAATGCTCTTTAACCCGCGCCCTGCTGGGGGTCCTGGATTTCCACGCCCTGCTGGGGGGGGGGGGTGTTTGAACACCCCCCCTTCTAACTCGGCTCCTGGGCCACGTAGCGATACGCGGAAGGCGGCGTTCGAAAGAGCGTCAAAAATAATGAGGAAATCACTTCGGTCAATTTTTTGGTCAGGTCAAAGGTCAGGTCACCAGAGGTCATTGAAGGCAAAATTTCGCCGATTTCCAGGTCGAATGTCGAAAATTTCCAAGAAGCCAACGCATAACTCGGGAACCAAAGAGCTACAGGCCGCCGCGGAAAAGCGCATTCGATAGCCCTATTAACGCCCTTTCTGAGTAATTCTCTCAGATTTGACCTACCGTCAACGGTTTTGCCTGCAGGGGGCAAAAACTGCAAAAATAGCCGATTTTTTCGGAAACAGTTTTTCTGCAATAACTTTTGACGCAAGCCTTGTACGAGCTTACTTTTACCGGCATCGTGTTCCTCTCGTCAAGACGCATCGAATGAACTATAACTTGACCTTGAAAGGTCAACTTGAAAATTTGACCTTAGGTCAAGGTCATGACCTGACCGGAAAGGGTCATGTTGCATATCAGTCGATCCGTATCGTCGAGCTGAACACATCTAAGGCGTTTTCATCGCTCTAGCATGCCTCTATCAAAAGTTATTTGCGAAAAACTGTTAGATACCATTCGTGACCTAAGATGACCTCAGGGCATAAACAGGGGTCACGGACACCATTTTCATGTTCAGTGTGTCTAAACCACTTGTAATTCAGTGTTTGGGAGTGTTTATAATGTCTTTCGTCCAAAAGAGGCGCATTTCAATTTTCTCCCATTGACTTATAATGGGGAGGTCGCAAAATTGACCTGACCTTAGGTCATCGATATCAAAATTCTGAGATATACATTTTGTACATGCTATTGCTCTTAGCAATCGCTGAAAGTTTCAAAGCGATCGGTCACTCGGTGTAGCTATGACAGACATTGACACTTTTTATGAGGTGAGGTCACTTCAAGTGACCTGGTGACCTGACCTTGAATGACCTTGGTCTGAAATTTTCACAACATGTGTAGAATTGATGTATGATAAGGTGTACCAAAAACGGCGGCGCTCCGCGCCGCCGTTTTTGAGATATTCGCGAAAAACCACAAGGGGGGGTGTTCAAACACCCCCCCCCAGCAGGGCGCGGGTTAAATTAATATGTGTGTAATTATTATAAGCCAAATATATGGGCTACTTTTCGTTTTTGGTTCTAAAAGGTCAGCTGAAGAAAGTGGTCAAAATACCTTAGTGTTGTGGCGGCAAACCGGTTTTACCTAGTTCTCTATATACCGTGTCTTAGGCCCTGCGAGATACCCGCGGACAGACATATCTCTTCAGCATTGCGCGCCACACAGGAATGCGGCTGATTCACGTGCTTTTGTGAGCGAGGTGCTTCCCTCCGGGAGAAATTCGCCGTCCCCATATGCCTAACACAGAGCCGAGCGGCGGCTGACAGGTGGCCGGCTCGCGGGAGATCGGCAGCCGACACTCGACAAATCGACAACCCGCCGCTGAATGCGCGTGCGGCAGTGCTGAGCCGAGTCGTTCCCACGGTCTGGCGGCCAGCTGGGTGGGGGCGGGGTGGGGAGTGGGGCGGCCGATTGCCAGCCGCTTCTCCACGGGCAGGTGCTGCCACCTGCGCAGTAGTTCCACTGGCGGCCGCCAGGCCCGTGTGCGGGCCGTGCGCGGTAGTTCCGCCAGCGGCCGCCAGAGGGATACCGCAACGCGCGTCGTGTCTAACCTGACGAAGCTACAAAAAGTTAGATAACTTTAATAAGAGGGACGGTAAAGCCACAATTCCAACGCTGAATGTTGGGCAAAAGCAAAGGGATCCAACACAGCCATCTGTATTTACTGTATTTACCCTTTTCAGTCAGCGATAAGCCCCAGCAATCGCACCGCTGCAAAACTCGCAAGCTGTTCACCGTGCAAGGTATTGCAATATAACCACCCACCGGCTCTCTGATCTTAAGTGTAAACCCTTAATAGGTAGGACGCGAACAGCGAGTGACAACCGATAGGTAGGTGAAGCAAAATACGAATGGTAGGTGAAGTAAATTACGATTTGGAATTAGGCATAACTCGAATTGCATGCAATTCTTTGCAAACAAATCAAAATGATCTGGGACTAAGGCAAATTCCCAAAGTCTTTGATCGTCTAAAGACGTCTGATTTAAACGTCGGAAAGGAAAAGGAACAAGTTCTTTGCGGTATTTAGGCAAGTAAATACCAAGTATTTTAGAACAAGATCTTTGCGGTATTTAGGCACGTAAATACCGAGTATTTTAGAACAAGTTCTTTGCGGTATTTAGGCAAGTAAATACCTTTGGCAGGTTTTCAGTACATTAGCAAGTTTTCAGTACATTACCAAGTAGCAGGTGATACAGCAAGCTGAAAGTTCAAGTTCTTTGCGGTATTTAGGAAAGTAAATACCTTTGGCAGGTTTTCAGTACATTAGCAAGTTTTCAGTACATTACCAAGTAGCAGGTGATACAGCAAGCTGAAAGTTCAACAAGTTTTTCGCGAATATCTAAGCTTCTAGACGTCCGATCAACACGGGACAAACACCAATCGGTCCCAAATTTTCTCCTTAATCATTTTATGGCCAACGCGACGCGTAGCGAGCCAAGATATCTTGTACTTGGTCTATATAGCTCAGAGGTAGAGCATTGGAGCGCTAATCCAAAGGACCGGGGTTCGAATCCCCGTATAGCCCAAATCTTTAACACGCGCAGTGGAAGGGGGGGTGGGCGGATTTCGCCCACCCCTCCTGTTTTTCGCCAATAACTCGCGTCGCAAACATATTATTAATGTGAAATTTCGGTTACCTGTCCAGAATTGAATTGCGGATCTTCTCGTGCAAGAAATAAGGAAATCGGTTCACAACTTTTCTAGTAATAGCTGTGTAAAGTCAAACATCCTGCCGCCGCGGCGCACACAGCCGCTATCCAGGTTCAGAAGTGGCCAATACCCTAATTTTCGACAAATTTTAAAGCGTGCTTTTCTCACATTTTCTGGTCGTAAATTGATCAGACTGTATAAAACATCATCCAGAAAAAATATTACTCATTCTGGCACAGATTGGTGGGCTCCCAAAGTACACCGTTTTGTTTTGCTCCGTGAGACCGAACTTGTGCTGCGATTTTCATGTAAATGTTGACGAGTCTCCTGTCATATTCTTTGCTTGAAAATGCGTAAGTAAGATATCAGCTGAAAGGGGAAAATGTGCGGAATCCATTGGTAACAAAAGTACATCTAAAAAACTTCCCACTCAGTTATTGTACGCTAATTGTTGCACACTTGCACAAAGCAGAAGGGCTTGAGGATTTCAATATTTACATAGGCCTACCAAAAAACGCACAGCGTGCTTCACATCGAGACAACGTCCATATCATATACCGTACAATTGTGATTCATTTGCTGAAAAAATTAGGTCGGCATCACACTGCCGGCAAAAGTTATTGCAGTTCTAGTGACGCTAGGTCGCCGCCCGGCCGACCCCGATCAGGTCGGCCGGGCGGCGGCCGTGCAGCTGACGTCCGTGCGGTTCGGCAGCTGACCAATCAGCTGCGAGAGAGGAGCGCGGTCCGTCTATGTAATCGCCCCGGCAGTTGCTTGTGCTGAGGGGTGCTCGACGCTCGTGTCGATTGCATTTGTTGGTTGTCGATTGTCGATTGACTTGTGGGTATACTTTCTGGTGACCAATAAATGTTCGTCGTCTTAACTGAATGTAGTCTGATCAAATTCAATAAAGCAAAAAGACATCCAGCCAACAGAACATCGTAAGGATGTCCGATATGGTTGATAACATTCAGAGTTTTGGGGAGCAGCCATCGACCAGAATGAACCTTATTGGCTTTTGTATATATCATTTGCATTGCTTTTGGAAAGTTTCAGTCAGATATCTTCAGAAATGGCAATGTTATCGGCTTTTGCATTTTACCGTAGTCGGTTAATCATAATTTTCGGTATTGCAAAGGCACTTTCAGTACGTTCTTGATATCGAAAACCAAAACGAATAGCATCATCGTGTTCCAGAGCTCAAATTGCATCCGATGCACGTCTTTTTTTGTTGAGAATGCTCAACTTCAAAATTTGACCTTTTTGACCTCGCCGTGACCTGACCTTCATTTGTCGAATGGAAATAGTTTCGAATCGGACGACCCAGATGACATCATTTTTAGATGCTTTTGCCGAAATGGACCATTAACCCTCGCATGTGTGCGGCGTTTGCCAGCTTCTAATGTGTAGGGGGGGGGGTCGGTTGGACCCCCCCTTGCCGTTTGGCCCCTGATCGAGCTAGAGCTTCGCGGAAAAAACGAGCGTGTTGCCCGTGACGAGAGGAAGCCGATGATACCCAATTTTAAGGTCCTAGGTCATTGGTTGACCTTCCAGGTCAGGTCAATGACCCCAAAGTCGGGAAAATCGGGACCTGTTAGAAAGTCGTAAAGAGTGGCTGCTAAGGGGTTTTTCGGGGTGCTGATCACGAATATCGTGTTAGTTTTGATCACAGATGATGTCTTGAAGCATTTAGACCAGGTCGGGTCAGGTCAGGTCAGGTCAACCAGTAGGCGTCGTGACGGGTATTCGTAGTACGTGTCAACCGCCTCTGACAGCTTCGTAATATGTTACGAAGTCACCAAAACTACTTCGTAAATGTTCAAATGGTTGCTAAATTCGAATTCAGCTCCAAAAACTAGCCTAGAAACATGTAAAACTCGAAAAAGTGAACCGAGGTCACCCGAGGTCACCAAAGGTCAATGACCTGACCTGACCTTCAGGTGACCTTGACACCCACGGGAGTGACATCAAATTACATGTTTGAACGTTTGAAACCACGAAAAGCTTGCAAACGCGCGGCTAATGCGAGCCGACATACGCAGAATCGCGATTCCGGCCAAACATGGTCTCGGAAAAGAGGTCACAGGTCAAAGGTCATTTGGGTCAGGGTCATGAAATTTTCAGGGTAGGTGTAAAATTGATCAATGTGAGGGTACTGAAAGTTTCGTCGCCATCGGCCGCTTTTTACGCGAGTTATTCGCGAAAAACCATGGGGGGGGGTCCATCCGACCCCCCCCCTACACATGCGAGGGTTAAAGATGTGTCGCATGACCTTAAAAATGTATGCATTTCCTTCCATGACCTTTTCCATTACCTTTTGTGACCCATGACCTTTTCCATTACCTTTTGTGACCCATGACCTTTTGTGACAAAGTTAGGTTTCGTTTGTCAGCTATTCCTATCAGAAGCCGTTTTAACCCGGCAGTTGCTGGGGTATTTCGCCACCCACCGTTTGCTGGGGGGGGGGGCGTTAAACGCCCCCAGCCGATAACTCGAGAACCAATAGGCGCAGCGAAACGCACGAGGCGGCAAACGAAAGAGCGCGACGAGACGCTTCAGATGAGTACTTTAAAGTTGAATTGTGAGGTCACAGGTCGGGTCAAGGTCAGGTCAAACACCTGAAATCGGGCTTTCGGTAGCATGGACTTCAGGAGTTCGCAATGGGCGCCTCTCGTCATAAACTCTGTCAAAACGGTGCACAATCCA
Source organism: Amphibalanus amphitrite (assembly GCF_019059575.1). NCBI lineage: Eukaryota > Metazoa > Arthropoda > Thecostraca > Balanomorpha > Balanidae > Amphibalanus > Amphibalanus amphitrite. Next base: position 49,101 of record NW_024881744.1, read on the forward strand.
TCATATAAGGCCTACAAGAGTGTCAGCTCCATGTAGGGGTCAGTCAAGCATAGGTCAGGGTCAAGGTCAGGTCAACCGGGTAGGCACATATCCCCGAAAATCAAAACTGATATTCGCAGCCTGTGACACATGTTTTATAGGTAATTTGGGGCGTAGAACACGATAGTGACATTCATTTTATCATATGTGCACGTGTTTGGCTCAAAAAGTTCAATTTAAGAAATACATGTATCATGGTCGTGAAGTAGTCACAAAAAATTGCCAAGATTCAGTTCAAGATTATGGAAAATGCAGAGTGATAATCAATAATCAAATATAGCCATTCGATTAATAATGGTATTGGCAGTCTAATGGCGTTTACGGCATGTCTGTATGTCTATTCTGTGATTTTATATAATTTGTTTAACATATGCCGTTTTTGGTCGAAAACTCAGAAATCATGACGTCACTAAAACTTCAATATCTCAAAAAATTTCCGACCGATTTTTTTGAAAGTTTGTCACAATAAACTTCAATCAATTCCCTACAGGTACCCAAAATTTGGCGCGCCTGCGGCGCGCCGTTTTTATGCTATGGCCCGGCGAAAAAAGTGGGGGCGTTTAACGCCCCCCCCCAGCAACTCGCGGGTTAATTTTTATGAACGAGTAGTTTCGAAGACGGCAGGGAAGCTATGCAGAATCCCCTCCCGAGTCACCCACGTTATGGGATATACCCGTCATCCGCGGATTACAAGCAAATATATTTTTACGGCAATGCTGGATCAGCAGGATGCTCATACGCTCGCATACGTGACTTTAAGGTTTACTTCACATATAATAAAAATTTCATGGCAAAATGTCAACTGGTTAACTAGTTATCGCATTTTGGCCACTTCCGAACTCAAATAGCGGCTGTGTGCGGTGGGAGCTCGCCCGAGGCTACCCCTCGTTCCCCCCTTCCCCACTCCCTGCGCATGCGCGCTGGTGGGATGATGTCCAGCGCTGGACGCATGCGGGAACCGAACGGGCGGAACCGAGCGGGAGTATCATGGGAGGAGAGAACACGTATTCCGGGAGTATCATGGGAGGAGAGAACACGTATTCTGGGAGTATCATGGGAGGAGGGAACACGTATTCCGGGAGTATCATGGGAGGAGGGAACACGTATTCCGGGAGTATCATGGGAGGAGGGAACACGTATTCCGGGAGTATCATGGGAGGAGGGAACACGTATTCCGGGAGTATCATGGGAGGAGGGAACACGTATTCCGGGAGTATCATGGGAGGAGGGAACACGTATTCCGGGAGTATCATGGGAGGAGGGAACACGTATTCCGTGAGTATCATGGGAGGAGGGAACACGTGTTCCGGGAGTATCATGGGAGGAGGGAACACGTATTCCTACAACATAGCGGGTGGGTTACCGTCCATTAGTGTCTGGAGGTCGAGGCCCTTGATGATTGTCAAGAGTTCCAAAAATAAAGTATTTTTATTTGTGTTTATTAGTAAAAATAACGCAATGCATTTAAAGGTAGTGTGCCAGCTTTCCTGGACCGTATGGAGTTAATGGCCCAGATAAGGAGAACCGGATTTTTAGAACTTATCCATACCTTCAAAACTCATGGAAACGTCTTAAATTCTTCAAATTTTGAGTACCCCAGTGCGAAATTCGCCCCGACGGGTTATCGGTCGTACCCCAACCACATTTCACACCACTATGAACAATAAATGCATACACTGAAATCGCTATTACCGATATGCTCATCCAATCAAGTTTCGATAAACCCGTTCATCATCAGCTCCTGCGGTTTCGAACACGCCTGTTAGGTGGTGCGGTAGACCACGCCCAAAGCCAGGGCCCCGGTAACGTGAGGTAGCCGAGTCAGGGCAGCGTGCGCTGACCCAAGCCGGAGCCGCGCGTCCTCCCGGTGTCATGTGGTAGCCCGGGGCTGCCCGCGGGGATGCGGTAGACCGCGCCCAAAGCTGCGGCCCCGGCTTGGGTCAGCGCACGCTGCCCCGACTCGGCTACCTCACGTTACCGGGGCCTTGGCTTTGGGCGCGGCTTCTGCTCATACTTTGTGGTGCTGCCTCTGACTTCGGCCAAGAAAAATGCGTCAGCTGATCATTGTCATTTCTGCCACTTGCGTGTGGTGAAATGGGGTCATAACTTATAAGACGGCTTTTTCATATCAATTATTTTACATAAAATCATATTTCAAACCATAAATAATGTTCGACAGCCAAATAAAAGAAACAATACCAATACGGGCTTACAGTTTAAGGCTCGACATTGTGTTGTCTACGATTAGACAGCTGATAACTCATTCCCGTACGTCGTATGGTCGTAACACTAATGACCTTTGCTTATTGTCACAAGTGCGCCGCATTCGCGATTGTTGCCCGACGCCTGTTTGCAGGTGAGCCCACTACAGTTGTTATACATATCTAAAAACCGATAAACTTTTAGGCGAAAAAGGCACTATTCCAGGCCAATTTTTGATTTTTTTGCGATATTAGGTAAAAACAGAAGCTTCTTATCCTAGGAAAAATAAAATGGGAAATCTTTCAAAGGTGGCACACTACCTTTAATAACCTTTTATTTCATCTAATTGTATTATCAAGCAATAAGCATCTATATTTTGCCGTTTTTGTACTGAGAATTAGCTGGGAAGGGTTGAATGCAGCGTCGACTCCCACTCCGTTTTCGGCCGGAAGTGTCGACTCCGACTCGAACCGACTCCGACTCCGACTCCGACTGTAACCGACTCCGACTCCGACTCCGACTCCGACTCCACAGCGCTGATCCATGGTCTCTGATCTTTGCCAAATGATCAGTTCTCTGCTATCAGTTCTCTAGACCACTCCACAGCTTATCATATGCATGCCACCGTTGTCTGCCGTCCGATTTCGCTTGTCCATCTATACATGTAAAGTCTATGACGCGAATTTGCACTTGCATTTGCGACCGTCTGTCTCTGAATGTTTGGAAAGCGGTCTTCTCCCGTTGTGGGCTAGCTTCAGTTGATATCTGTCTCAGAACTACTTCTCAAGGGAATGTTGAACGGAAATCAAATGTAAAATGAACAGAGGCAATGGTACCGAATTACCTTATTGAAGAATAGCGCTCACCTGTTTCCCAAAGTTTAGCACCGCTCTTCAACATCTGATATCCGATCGGCATCTGGCACAATTTTTTCCCATCGGAACGTTTTCTATGACAGCAAAACGAATATAGTTACATCGTCCACTGCCGGATCCAGGGAGCGGACATTTAAGGCAAATACTCGCCCCCCTCACAACGCCCAAAATCGTCAAAAACATGTTTTCTTACAGGTAATAAGACTTTTATAAGTTCTTTTTTTGCTTTTAACTGCTCAGCAGTAGGTATGAAAACAATCAAAATCCGAGGATATTTCGGATTTTGGAGACAATTTTCTATGGGTATGTTGCCGCATCGTCGAAACCGCCTTTCTGGATCCGGCTATGACATCATCTCGTCTGAGCTGTTGCCCTCCCCCCACGCCAAAATGGAATCCGCCACCACTGCTCACTCTCTAGACCACTTCACAGCTTATCATGTTCATACCACCACCGTCTGCCCATGCCCAATACACTGTTGCACGGCACTGATATAGATTGACCAGAGCTGATAGCGACTATCAAATACGGACTATGATACTACAGAGCAGTGCATCGGTGGACGGTAAGGGCCTCTCGGGTGGGGCATATTTCGACAGACGCTGAGCCCGTGTCCATAGAGGGAAGCTTTCTTGCAGGTTTGCGGAAAAATTTCTCAACTTTTCGCTCCGCGTCTGAGACTCGGTAAGTGATAAGATAATTTTTATGGATGAATTAATTTGTCATTAATTTACTGGTATTATTAGCCATAATTAGTTATTTGAATTGGATATACAATTGAATTGAATTGAATGGCATCATACACGTATTTATTATTAGTCATATCATTGTGAAATTAACGTGTAGCCTTAGTATAATTTGTGAATTTAGGCACCATTACATAAAACGAGATGGATTTCTGACAAGGCAGTAACACACATTATAATCAAGATTCACATTAAAATCATCTATTTATGGAAGCAAATCATTGACAAATGTCTTCGGCATTTTTTCATTACGCTTTTTAAGCATACCTATGTGGGATTATCTCTATGACAGTTGCGGATGTCACATTATTCAACAGTGAGCTTACGCTTATTGACTCTTGTTTTGTGCCACTCCGGGCCCCCAACGCTGAATTCAAAACATGTAAGGGCCCTGCGTTGGTCTCAAAGGACTCCACGCCAATCTCTAACGGTCCTTGCGTCATCGTTTCGAGGGAGGTTAAGATAACTGCCTTTGTCGGATGATACCCAAGTTTCCGGTTGGATCGGGACATGGCGATGCCTGATCAACCTTCTTCAGGAAAATGCTCCCTGCCCATCACCAATGTAAGTAAATAATCATATGCTGGTGTTTTTTTTTTTGTGCAATGGTTATGTACTCGAAAATAGCGTAGCTTATTTTCACTTACCATGCTATTGTATAATGCTTTTGAACTAAAATACACACTTATTGAAACACGAAATGAAATGTTATTTTTAAGGTATCCGACGTACTTCAATTGGAGGGAGACATGGCACATGACGGTTAACTTTACCCGCGCCGTGCTGGGGGGGGGGGCGTTTTTACGCCCCCCCCCCCACCTCAGGTTTTTTTGCGAATATCTCAAAAACGGCGTGCCTGTTCATGTTCATGCATGCATGCATCTCACTGTTCATGCATTTTTTCCACACATGTTGTAAAAATTTCAGACCCAGGTCGTTCAAGGTCAGGTCACCAGGTCACGTCAAGTGACCTTACCTCAGAAAAAAGTTCAAAGGCTCGCTAGAGCTACACCGACTGAACGATCACTTTCAAACTTTCAGCGATTGATAAGAATGGCAATAAGTATAAAATGTATTTCTCAGATTTTTATATCTGTGACCTAAGTTCAGGTCAATTTTGCGACTTCTCTTTTATACCTAAGTCAATGGGAGTAATTGAAATGCCCTCTCTTGGACGAATATCGTTCAAAACCCTCTCAAACATCGGTGCATGGGTAAACATGACACAATGAATCGATAAAATGCTCCTGTGACCCCTTTATGTGCCCCTGAGGTCATATCAGGTCATGAACGGTCACTAGCAGTTTTTTGGCTACAACTTTTGATAGAGACGCGCTAGAGTGGTGAAAACACGTCAGATGTCTTCAGCTCGACGATACGGATCGACTGATATGCAACATGGCCCTTTCCGGTCAGGTCATGACCTTAACCCTAAGATCAAATTTTCCAAATGACCTTTCAAGGTCAACAAATAGTTCATTCGACGCATCTTGACGAGAGGAGCACGATGCTGGCTAAAAGGTGACTTGCTTGAGTCAAAAGTTATTACCGAAAATCACTGTTCGTGAAACCGGCTGTTTTTTGAGTTTTTGCCCCTGGAGGCTAAACCGTTGACCTGAGTCCAAATCTGAGAACATTGCTCAGAAAGGTCTGTAAAAGGGCTATCGAATGCGCTTTTTTTGCGGCGCTTTAGGTCTATTGATTCCCAAGTTAGCCTTTAGCAGTGGCAAAATTGAAGTGGACTAAATTTGACCATTGGTGACCTCTGGTGACCGGACCTAAAACAACTTAAGTATTCCCGTCTTTATTTTTGACGCTCTTTCGATTGCTGCTTACCGCGTGTCGCTACGTGGCCCAGGAGCCAAATTTGAAGGGGGGACGTGAAAACGCCCCCCCCCCGAACACGACACGGAAAACATATGGCCACCAGCACGGCGCGGGTTAAACTAATATTGCCGACAGGGAAAAAAGGGACGGAGACATCACTACCGTTGGGAGCATCACGTTCGCTAAAGCGGCTTCTTGGGGAAGGGTGCCTTATCTACTGTTTTTTCGGTAAGTAGAAGCGTGTCATATAGCTTGTTACGGCTCCGGGCTTTGGTGTCTGCTGTGCAGTGGCGTTTATACAATGCCCGTTTTTTTAATCTTAGCCTGCAATGTTTTGGAATTCGGCTTATATTAAGGCTATATGAATATGATAGAGTTTTCCGGTTAAGAGCTGGCGATGCTGATGACGCTTTTGAAGATCACGCTAGAGTAGGTACCCACGAGGACCAGCATTTGTGATGAATACTACACATGGGTGCAATAAATGCCTACACTGGCTTCATTTCCGTCTTTGCTAGGTCCGGTGCTGATTTTTTTACTTTAGATCTTGCTTGACATGTATGACACCAGTATGACATATCTTCCCTGTACAGAGGACAATGCGACATGCGGCAAGAAGTGGCGATAAAGCGCATCCATTACCGCACTGATGAAGAGCGACTGCTGATAGAAAATGAAGTAGGCAACCTGTTGAAAGTCGAAGAGGATGACGCGAGGGTCATCAGGTAATCTGTGACCAATGCATGTGGGATCGATGTGACCCTCTATGACCCTCTGTGACCAATGCATCAGCCACGTGACTTTTTATGCATCTAAAAGTGTACATATTTGTACAGTGTGTACAGTGTAGTGCATCTGTAGTGTACGTGTCGCCGTTTCTTTTAGGTTTGGCGGAAAGCGTTAGGGGGTATTCAAACACCCCGTGAGCAGAACCAGGTTTAATCTAAAAGCCCCTTTTCACTCATTTTTAAGGTACTACATGACGCAAAGGACTGACAACTTCTACTATATTGCGATGGAGTTAGCACTCGGTACGGTGGAAGACTACGTGGAAAGGAAGCAGGGCGTCCATACCAAACCTGATATGGACGAGCTTGATAATCTCGATGAAATCAGCATTCTTAGAGATTCGTCAAAGGCACTTGAATGGCTGCACCAGCAAAAAATCGGTGAGTTTTATTATTTATTTCACTGCTTTGCATTCAGTTCTAGCCTTGGTATGTACAGTCCACAGCAGAAGTAATGTGGGGTTTCAGTCATGGGTATGTTCTGCTTCTGAAGCTTAGGAACGATTAACCAGACTACAATGAAACTTTGAATGTAGCTTACATGTATCGTCACCCTTGCAGCTGCAACTTTAGCTATTGACATCTTCTTTTCGATCATTCCGCATTAAACAATCGTCAGTCAAAGCCAACCGTTGAGATTGGTAAAACCCTACATTACTTTAGCGGTGGGCTGTACAGTGGGTCTATTTAACCCTATTCGTGGCAGGCTCCTGGCTACCCCTATTAGTGGCGGAGGGGGGGGGGCTGTTTACGACCCCCCCTTGATATCTCGAGATCTAACGGGCCGATTTTCAAAATTCAAACGGCATTCGATTTCGCTCAACGTGATCTACATTTCTAAAAAATAAAAATTAAAAAATGTCAATAGGGGGGTAGAGGGGGGTAAAAACGGGCAAATTGCAGATACATTTTAGACTGTTAATCACGGCCAGGTTTCTGAACCAATCTTAACCCGCGCACCGACGGGGGGGGGGCGGATATCCGCCCCCCTGAGGTTTTTCGCGAATAGCGGGAAAACCGCGGCGCGTAGCGCCGCGAAATTTGGTATGACTATTCCCTTATCAATTTTACACATGGTGTGCAAGTTTGAACCTCCTACCTTTCAAGGTCAGGTCACCAGGTCACTTTGAATGACCCAACCTCAAGTCACTTTTTTGCAACTTTGCCACCGTGCCAGAGCTACAGTAGATGTGGAGGCCTTTGAAAGTCGCAGGATGTTATAAGGTCATTAGTAGCTACAATTTGTATATCTCGGAATTTTGATATCGGTGACCTAAGGTCAGGTCAATTTCGCGACCTCCCCATTATAAGTCAATGGGGGAAAAATCAACTCCCTGTTTTTACCACTAAAACGGGTCGGAATGGCCCCATATACCATACATGACTTCATATACGATCAACCTTCACTACCTTGAGGTCTGTTTTGCTGTTGGGCAGCTGTGAGGTCATGTGACGTCATCAAAGGTCACCAAAGGTTTTTGGCCAATAACTCCGTACAGGAACCAGATACAGACGCGTGGATGGTCTCATTGTGTTCAGCTCGTCAAGACGCATCGAATGATATACATGATGACCTCGAGGTCACGTGACCTGAGGTCAACCTTGACCTTGACCTTTCGAGGTCAACATATATATCATTCGATGCGGATTGACGAGAGGATCACGATGATGCCCTTAGTTTGTTCCTATCTTGACTAATTCGAAAGTTATTCGAGAAAAACTCTCCATATTTAGCGCCGCCATTTTGACTTTTTCGACCCCTGTGACGTCATCTTTGACCTGACCTGAAAATGACCTTTGTAAAAATTGTAGATCTTGACCGTGCGTATCCGATGCCGTTTACCGCTTGTCGCTATCTTGCTTCGTTCTCGAGATCTCAGGGGGGGGGGGGGCGGTCATCCGCCCCCCCCCCGTCGGTACTAAGTTGGCGCAGACCCCCGTCGGTGCGCGGGTTAACGCAACTTTTGCCGATCGATAGAGAATGAACCAGGAATTCACATGGATCCTAAAAATATGCATTTTCAAAAAGCATAGGCGGATACAGATCATTGAGATTGGAGGTACACAAAAAGTAGGGTAGCCTGGGGCAAGACGCCCCAGATAATTTATTTTGCTACATAAATTTTGTCCCACATCACCTGGAAGGCCAAATTTGTGCTCAATGCGTTCTTTGGACATTTTACTTTAAATTGCACCCCTCAAATTCATTCACTTATGATCGGACTCCAAGCTAGGAAGTGATTTGTGAAGCAACTGCAAATGAGGCATTTTGCCCCAACCCCAGGGCAAAACGCCCCACGGCCTGGGCAAGTAGCCCCATACTTTAGATTAACCCTCGCCCGCACATGGGGGGGTGGTTGCCACCCCCCCCAGGTAGTCTTTCTGCTCTGCACTCAACATTTTTAGAGCTAGAAGGCTGATTTTTCGTATAGCTGCTCCTCTATCCTTTCTTGATGTCCACTGAAAATTTCAAGTTTCTGTGATTTTTGGTTTCGGAGATATGACCTTGTTTGTCAGGTCATGTCATGACCCAAATGGCCAATTCTCAACATATTGCGTTAGCCGTGGGCCTTTGAGCTTTTGACACCCTGATTTCGGCCTTTTTTGCAGTCTTACCTCCCACCTATCATGGAACATGTTGTTCGATGATGTACAGGGGTCAAGGTCAGGGTCAAGGTCAACCTAGGTCATCTAAGATAATTGCGTTTTAGGCAAGCTGAATTTACTTTTTTGAAGTTTTTTTTGGCTGCATTTTTGGTAAAAGCTTCTCAGATCATATTTCATATAATATGGACCCAAAAACAATCGGTGCACACATCAGTATACACACAGACACACACAGACATACAAACACATATAATTGACCTTGACCTAACTTGACCTGAAATGACCTCAGCAGCAAAATTCTGGTCGGGTAGTGTGACAAAGAGGTTCTAGCTGGCTTGGCACCAGAAAACAGCATCGCCATCGGTATTTGATAAGCAGCACACTTGATATCCAACGGTGACCCAAAACAGCAACATTTTTAGTTTGACCTGACCTGGAAGGTCAATGACTGACCTGAGAAGGTAAAACTGGGTATCATTGGATTTGTCTCTTCCCAAAGAATCTTTTTGGTCTTTACCGCTAAGCTCTATCTCCAACAGGAACGAAATGGCGCGGGGGGGGTGGCAACCACCCCCCATGTGCGTTGCGTTCTAGGATGGGAAAATGGCATGTGCGGGCGAGGGTTAAAGATTTAACATGGTAGTTGGCTTAAATCTTATGTGAGAGGTCCGTTAGACCACTGGGGGCACGGCACTAGAGTTAGCACGTTCCATCCTGTCAGGTGTTCAGCTATGACACTATTGTATGAGCAGGTTTTTCACCTGCCTCATAAGACCAAATAATAAATTATTGCAATGCAAATGTTTACAAAATACTCCCTTTTCCATCCAGTTGCTGAGGAAAAATACACATAAAGGCATAGAAACTTACTGTTCGCCAGCTACCGAACATTAGAAAGTGGGTAGCCCGAACAACACATGAGGTAAAACGCCCCATGGGGCTTTTTGCCCCGCGACCTACTGGGGCGTTTTACCCCATCACGTAGTTCGGTCAGAGAACAACGCCTTGCACTCCAGGAAGATATAATCTAACACGAACCAACCCGGCATGATAAGCGTTAAACATAGTTGTTCAAAATACATAAAAGTCGTTAACCTGATGTGGACCATAAAAGAACGCCATGATGCATAATCTGACACAAAAGATAAAATCACTCAAAAAACACATTTTGGCTATATCTCCCGAAAGAGTCATCACAATTTCTTTCCAGTCTGCTCATATAATGATCATATAGTGCACGTTTATAGAAGAGAGGATGTTCCCCAGAACTCTGCCAGTTCCGAGAAACATCGGTGAGGCGTTTTACCTCGGCGGGGCGACTTGCCCCGGTCTACCCTATAGTAAATAAGGTTTTTGTTGGTACTGTTTCTAAAAAGGGTGGCAATGGTCTTGTTATGTTACAATTTTCTTGTGAGAAAACGACTACAATTGTATTGGTCATGCATAGGCGGTGTCAGGGCACCTGTGTTGGGAGGTAAAACATAACCCCCCTTTTTGGACGCCTGGATCCGCCTATTATAGCAAAAACGTGTCAAAAGTGGATGCACAATAACTTTGTAGGTATATGTTATCACATGATACCTTTCATTCAATGTTCGTAAAACTGGTGTATACAGTTATCCCGCGCGGGGCTGGGGTCTCCAGCCGAACGCGCGGGGCTGGGGGGGGGGTAAATTTTACCCCCCCTGTTATCTCCCGAACTAACGGTCCGATTTGCAAAATTCAAACGCCAATCGAAAGCTCTCATCACGAACTACTAAAACATGTACTTAATTTTAAGTTTGAGGTCAAGGTCAAGGTCAGGTCAAGGGTACAAATTGCAAGTTTCTAAAGTATCGGCCTTGCACCGTAGTTGCCGAAGAATGGAGTCATGGACTGACACTGATCGCCCAAAACGTGTTCTTAGGCTACCAAGACAATATTCGTTGCATACAATATCATTCAGAGGTCAAGGTCAAGGTCAGGTCAGGTCAGGTCAGGTCACCAAAAAACAAAATATAGAAAAGGGCATGTGCGACACATGTTTTATGGGTCATTTTACTCATAGAATTCAATAGGCACACTCAATAAGTGATATGGACCACCTCTGGATGAATTTCAGGTCGAGGTCAGGTCAAGGTTAGGTCAAGTGAGGTCAAATTTTGAAGTTGGTTGTTAAGGCCTAAAAAGGTGTCTATCTGATGCAGTTTTTCACGGCGAATCGAATGGTGCTATTTTTGTTTTCGTACGAGGTCTAGAACTTCCAAAAAAGTCATTTTTCAAAATTTTGTGTGTCGTGACGTCATAAAATTTTGAATAACTCCCACATTTTTGAACCGATTCTTCTAAAACTTGGTATGTAGGTGCACATAGACCACTTCTCTGACATATATTCCGGTTTTTTCGATAGACTCAAAATTTTGGCTTTTATAATGATTTTCCCAAAAAAGTCAGTTTTTTGAAAAAATTTAGGCCAAAATCCAAAATTTTCAAAAAACCGAGATAGCCATTTGATAGACAAAGTAAAATTACGTATAACCTTTTTTGTTACGTCTTGATTCCTTTAAAAATGAAGATGCTAGCGGCGTTTGAACTTTTGCCGTTTTTGAGGCGAAAATGACGAACATGACGTCACTAAAACGTCAATTTCTCAAAAATTTTCCGATGGATTTCGCTCAAATTTTCAGGGAACGTGTCAAATTGATGTAAGAAAAGGTACTAAAAGTTTGGCGGCGCTGCGCGCCGCCGTTTTTGAGATATCGCAAAAATTCGCGAGGGGGGGGTAAAATTTACCCCCCCCAGCCCCGCGCGGGTTATAATACATCAGCATCGTGATCTTCGCCCAAATGACTCGCTTCACGAATAGGACCCCCCCATTCCCAGTGTCTGGAGCCGCCCCTGGTAAAGGTGTGAACTTGAAATTTTCAGTGAATGTGCCCAATTTAGTTTTAGGAAAAGTCAGAAAATTTCAGCATCGTAGCTTCAGCGGTTTCGGAGATATTCCCGAAAAACCTGAGGGGTGGATGAAAACAACCCCCCCCTGCCACTAATAGGGTTAACCCGCGCGGGGCTGGGGTCTCCAGCCGAACGCGCGGGGCTGGGGGGGGGGGTAAATTTTACCCCCCCTGTTATCTCCCGAACTAATGGTCCGATTTGGAAAATTCAAACGCCAATCGAAAGCTCTCATCACGAACTACTAAAAACATGTACTTAATTTAAAGTTTGAGGTCAAGGTCAAGGTCAGGTCAAGGGTACAAATTGCAAGTTTCTACAGTATCGGCCTTGCACCGTAGTTGCCGAAGAATGGAGTCATGGACTGAGACTGATCGCCCAAAACGTGTTCTTAGGCTACCAAGACAATATTCGTTGCATACAATATCATTCAGAGGTCAAGGTCAAGGTCAGGTCAGGTCAGGTCAGGTCACCAAAAAACAAAATATAGAAAAGGGCATGTGCGACACATGTTTTATGGGTCATTTTACTCATAGAATTCAATAGGCACACTCAATAAGTGATATGGACCACCTCTGGATGAATTTCAGATCGAGGTCAGGTCAAGGTCAGGTCAAGTGAGGTCAAATTTTGAAGTTGGTTGTTAAGGCCTAAAAAGGTGTCTATCTGATGCAGTTTTTCACGGCGAATCGAATGGTGCTATTTTTGTTTCCGTACGAGGTCTAGAACTTCCAAAAAAGTCATTTTTCAAAAATTTTGTGTGTCGTGACGTCATAAAATTTTGGATAACTCCCACATTTTTGAACCGATTCTTCTAAAATTTGGTATGTAGGTGCACATAGACCACTTCTCTGACATATATTCCGGTTTTTTCGATAGACTCAAAATTTTGGATTTTATAATGATTTTCCCAAAAAAGTCAGTTTTTTGAAAAACTTTAGGCCAAAATCCAAAATTTTCAAAAAACCGAGATAGCCATTTGATAGACAAAGTAAAATTACGTATAACCTTTTTTGTTACGTCTTGATTCCTTTAAAAATGAAGATGTTAGCGGCGTTTGAACTTTTGCCGTTTTTGAGGCGAAAATGGCGAACATGACGTCACTAAAACGTCAATTTCTCAAAAAATTTCCGACGGATTTCGCTCAAATTTTCAGGGAACGTGTCAAATTGATGTAAAAAAAGGTACTGAAAGTTTGGCGGCGCTGCGCGCCGCCGTTTTTGAGATATCGCAAAAATTCCTGAGGGGGGGGGGGTAAAATTTACCCCCCCCCCCCAGCCCCGCGCGGGTTAAGATCTCCAGAGCCACCACGTGGCGCTACGGTCGGGGTAGGGCGAGTCCAAATCGCGAGGGGAGTGGGGTCACCGGTCATTGTGGGGGAAGGAGGGAGGGAGGGGAGTGACGCGCTATCGCGGCGCGGAGCGTGGGCTTGGCGCCGGGAGTGGGCCGGCCGTCACTGCGCCGAGGCTGAGGGGAGGGGATGATGGTTGCGGGTGCATTCACTCCGGTATGGTGGTATCCTTTTCATGAGGAGCCAGAAAAAATGCGACTGAAGGGAATAATCATCTCAAACAAACGGGCAAGCGAAAAACGCCATTCACTTCAGCAAAAATCTTAAACAAATGATAATTGAAATCTAGCACCTAAACTTTCAGTCGACATTTGCATGCTGTCTTTGACTTTTCTAAATTGTTCTTTGAGTTTCATGTTTTTTTTCATTGTTTGGCACGCTCAGCATTTGTGGGTTTAATCGGGTCGAAAAGATTAAAAAGAAAAGAAAGAAGAAAAGAAAAAGAGTTAATATGGGTCCAGAAAAATGACCAAAAATATTTTTAAAGATTAGCTTAGCAAAACCTTTAGGTGCGACAATTTTAACGTTGTTGAGAGGATATTGGGAAAAGATAAATCACCGTGCTTGTCAGTGTTGCAGTAGAAGGAAAGGTTTTGGTTCGTGTCTAGATAAAACTAGAGCCGGGAGTGAGGCTCGAACTCACGACATCGCATTCAGCTCACAGGTTACCCACCCTCTGCGCTACGGGCATCCATCGCCCTGAGCAGCTTGCTTGTCAGTGTTTCGGCCAAAGTTGTTGGTTGAATGTCTGACGTCTGTCAATGTTACTAGGCTAAGCCCGGTAAATGAGGGAGCCGAACCAGATTCGACCGGTTCGAACCAGGTTGCACCGGGGTCCTACACGCAATCATGGTCAGACAAAACAGAATTTAATTTCGGGTCAAATATTTTTGTTAAATGGTCTTATTGTTTTTTAACTTATACGTATAACACTTTTTTTATTCGAGACTTAATGCAGAAAAATGGGCCTATTTGCCCACGTTTCCCCATCTTCTTTTTAACGTCTAAACTTGACCTTAGAGGCCCGTCATCAAAAACATAATAGCCTGCGTTATAATTATTTACACAAGAGCGCTCTACACAAGAAACGCCAGCCAGTCAAAAACCGGCGAACGATACGATCTTTCTTGTGCTTTAATTATATCAAATGAAAATTTCAGGAGATACGAATAACCTTAATCCTTAGAGCTACTGGACGCTCGGAGCATTCGCAAGCATTTGAGTGCATCATAGTTAGTTGAAACTTGACAATAGATAAACCGGCCGCAGTAAACAACGCCTCATCATCCTTCCCTTCCAAGCGGCCAGGCTACCGGCCGCCGGGCCCACCACCGCGATATGGAACAGGCCGGCTGGAGTGCGCCATTTGCCTGCGGCAGTGCCCAACCGCGCCGGGGCTGTTTGACAGGTCACCCGTCCCGTGACCTCGCCACCCCCCCCCTCACCCACCTCCCCAACTGGCCCAGCTCGGTAGTGACCTCTCCTTGAATTTGACATGGACTCGACTAAGGCTCAACGCCATCTACTATGCATTTCAGACCCCATGAGACCCTGCTTTTCGGCGATAATTTCTTCAATTTTTGTCCAATTAGCTTGAAATTTTGGCAGGCGATATTTCAGCTCAAGCGCCAATTTTTGTCAATATGGTCTCTTAACAAAAATTCAAAATTTAGAGCACTTGTCGTTGGCTAATGGCTCGTAATATTACTCAGTTTTTGCACCCGGATAGAGGCTCTCTCGCTACCGCACCGGATTGGATAGGAGCGCTGGCCAATCACGTTGCGCCGGGCCCAACTAAACTCGGCCCACTGGCCGTGACCGCCATGGGTCTATGTCGCTTCAGTCGGTGTCAGCACCGCGGAGAGGTCGGAGCGGGACCACATACTGGAGACAAGTGAAGCTGGCAAAGTTGTTTCGGGACGAAAGCCAAAAAATATCCGTTTGAGGGCATTTGGTATCCTCTCCACCTTATTTTGGTATTTAAACGTCGAACCAGCTCAGAATATTCAAAATGATCAGAATCAAGGTACAAGGTGTAGGATCTATTGGAACGGAACCGGCCGTAGAAGGAAAGATGGATAGACTCTTGGACTCTGAACATTTATTTAGAGCCGGAGTTGCACCTATCTCATCGTCAGGTTGGGTCAGGTCACTACCCGATTACCTATAAGATCATGTGTAAGCCTCTGCTTGACCCAAAAATATTGATATATTTGGCAGTGCCAATAAATGTTTCTGAGGAAGGCGCAGAAAGCAACAATGAACAAAGTAGGATGAAGAGTCTCGGGCACGGCCGAGTGCCTGGGGCATCGCTCCAGCGAAACGACCGTATTCGTGATTCGTGAAGCGGTGCGGGGCGCCGGGTGGGGCAGAAGCGTAATATGTCGTATGGTAGAAATGGCCTTTATCGCGGTGTCATGTGTGTGTTATATTGTTAACCCTTGCCCGCACATGGGGGGTGGTGGTAGCCAGTTGCCACCCCCCCCCCCCCAGGTAGTCTTTCTGCTCTGCACTCAACATTTTTAGAGCTAGAAGGCTGATGTTTCGTATAGCTGCTCCTCTATCCGTTCTTGATGTCCACTGAAAATTTCAAGTTTCTGTGGTTATTGGTTTCGGAGATATGACCTTGTTTTTCAGGTCATGTTATGACCCAAATGGCCAATTCTCGACATCTTGCGTTGGCTATGGGCCTTGTGAGCTTTTGACACATTGATTTCGGCCTTTTTTACCAGTCTTACCTCCCACCTATCATGGAACATGTTGTTCGACGATGTACAGATGTCAAGGTCAAGGTCAAGGTCAACCTAGGTCATCTAAGATAATTGCGTTTTAGGCAAGCGGAATTTACTTTTTTGTGAATTTTTTGACTGCATTTTTGGTAAAAGCTTCTCAGATCATGATTTCATGTAATGTGGACACATAAACAATCGGTGCACACATCAGTATACACACAGACACACACAGACATACAAACACATATAATTGACCTTGACCTAACTTGACCTGAAATGACCTCAGCATCAAAAACCTGGTCGGATAGTGTGACAAAGAGGTTCTAGCTGGCTTGGCACCAGAAAACGGCATCGTCATCGGTATATGATAAGCAGCGCACTTGAAATCCAACGGTGACCCAAAACAGCAACATTTTTTAGTTTGACCTGACCTGGAAGGTCAATGACTGACCTGAGAAGGTAAAACTGGGTATCATTGTATTTGTCTCTTCCCAAAGAATCTTTTTTGTCTTTACCGCTAAGCTCTATCTCCAACAGAAACGAAATGGCGCGGGGGGGGGGGTTGGCAACCCACCCCCCATGTGCGTTCTAGGATGGGAAAATGGCATGTGCGGGCGAGGGTTAACACGCGCAGTGGAAGGGTTGCGAGTACTACGCCCAGTGGAAGGGGGGGGCGGATGTCGCCCCCCCCCTAAGATCTCAGCTCCCACTGGAGCTAGAAAGACGAAATTTGGAGGGTAGTTGGGGGCCATGAGGAACTCTGTTGTGTGTGAATTTCATGACCCTAGGTCAATGTCTTCAAGGTCAAATGAGGTCAAATGTGGTCAAATCTGCCATATTAGCGACTTTTTTGCGTTTACACGCCGATAACTCAAAAAGTTACCGGCCGATTTTCTTTAATCTTTCACTATACGAAAGAACGAACATTTGTGAGTATGTATGGTGAATTTCTAGATAATCCAACAATAAATATGGCAGTTAGAAGCCTGCTAAGGGTAAGATGTCGCCGGCTGAAGCGGGATCGGCCGACGCGGGAAACGCGGCAATCACAATTTTGTGTTTACACACTCATAACTCAAGTTGTTACCGGCCGATTTTCAAAATTCTTTGACCATATGATTGCCTGTACATTTCTCAGTCTTCTCATCGAATTTGACGCGAATCGAATATAATCAGCGGTAAGGAGCGCGATGTAAAGACGGAACCACCCCGCCCCGGCACAGTCTACAATTCAGGCGGCGCGTAACGGCTAGCGCCGGCCGCCGCGCCGCCGCGGCGCCGCGGCGGCAGGATGTTTGACTTTACACCACTATTACTAGAAAAGATGTGAACCGATTTTCTTACTTCTTGCACGAGAAGATCCGCAATTCAATTTTGGACAGGTAGCCGAAATTTCACATTGATATCATGCTTGCGGCGCGAGTTATTGGCGAAAAACAGGAGGGGTGGGCGAAATCCGCCCCCCCCCTTCCACTGCGCGTGTTAAGACGTGCACGAAAAGAAATAGCAATGTGGCAGGCGGACGTTGGGCACTACACGAGAACGATCATCAATAAACTCGTATCTTATTTTGTAAAACTTAAGTAACAGTAGGTATGTCCTCAATGGTGAGGAAACTATCTCTAGGCTTTTACTTTTCATGTTTGCATTTCAACGCACAAGCTCTGGGGGCAAAGTTAGTTTGGCGACCTCCTCAACCTAAGTCTATGATCAAATGGATTAGTCCTGAAGGTGTTCAATGCTTAGTTGCACCGGAATGATATAAATCGATCACGCCGGCATATTCCTAATCAAATTTCATATATCAAACACATAAATTGCATCATGTTAAAGGGACCCTCCCACCTTAACCCTCGCATGTGTAGGGGGGTCGGATGGACCCCCCCATGGTTTTTCGCGAATAACTCGCGTAAAAAGCGCCTGATCGCGACGAAACTTTCAGTACCCTCGCATTGATCAATTTTACACCTATCCTGAAAATTTCATGACCCTGACCCCAATGACCTTTGACCTATGACCTCTTTTCCGAGACCATGTTTGGCCGGAATCGCGATTCCGCGTATATCGGCTTGCATTAGCCGCGCGTTTGCAAGCTTTTCGTGGTTTCAAACGTTCAAACATGTGATTTGATGTTGCTCCCATGCATAAGGGTGGATGTCAAGGTCACCTGAAGGTCAGGTCAGGTCAGTGACCTTTGGTGACCTCGGTTCACTTTTTCGAGTTTTACATGTTTCTAGGCTAGTTTTTGGAGCTGAATTCGAATTTAGCAACCATTTGAACATTTACGAAGTAGTTTTGGTGACTTCGTAACATGTTACGAAGCTGTCAGAGGCGGTTGACACGTACTACGAATACCCGTCACGACCCCTACTGGTTGACCTGACCTGACCTGACCCGACCTGGTCAAAATGCTTAAAGACATCATCTGTGATCAAAACTAACACGATATTCGTGATCAGCACCCCGAAAAACCCCTTAGCAGCCACACTTTACGACTTTCTAACAGGTCCCGATTTTCCCGACTTTGGGTCATTGACCTGACCTGGAAGGTCAACCAATGACCTAGGACCTTAAAATTGGGTATCATCGGCTTCCTCTCGTCACGGGCAACACGCTCGTTTTTTCCGCGAAGCTCTAGCTCGATCAGGGGCCAAACGGCAAGGGGGGTCAAACCGACCCCCCCCCCCCTGCACATTAGAAGCTGGCAAACGCCGCACACATGCGAGGGTTAACATTAGATTTGAGTTGAGATAGCCAAAATGGGGTCCCTGGCTCACAATTACCGGTTTCGGCACTCACAACATCGAGAAATGCCTTAACCCTCGCCGGCCGAGGGGGGAGGGGCGGGTGCCGCCCCCCCCCCCCCCCATAGGGTTTATTCGCGACAGCTCCGAACACGCTGGCGATAGAGAGCTGAAACTTGGCATACCTGACCTTTGATCCAAGCCGGATCTTTTGACACCAACCGCATTTTCGGGTCAGGTCAGGTCACTGATCTATGACGTCATAAGTGAACCTCTGCACGGTCTTCAGATGTCGCAACTTCGCAACGCCCTCACTGCCAGAGGAGATGTCACAGGGAAATGAAACTTGCAGGATCTAGTATTCATTATGAGTCCCACAACTTGTATATCTCGGATTTTTCCTAAAGGTCATATGAGGTCAAGTCATTTTCGTGACCTCACCATTATAAGTCAATGGGGAAAAATGAAAACTGCTATGCTGGCGCTGGGAACGATCTCCAACTATTTCAAGCACACAGAATCGTGATTTAATGCACTCCTTGCAAGGTTAGATACGTCACTTTTGCAATGTTGACCTTGCGTGACGTCATTTATGACGTCATCAAGGTCATATTAGTTTTTCGTCAATAACTCTTGATCCAATTGAGCTAGCGAGTCGGGAAAGCCACCAATGGACTCAGGAAGGCCTGCCGAATCGAATGATATGCAACATGACCTCTTTCGACCAACTTCGTGACCTGGATGTGCTGACCTGACCTTGACCTGAGGTCAACACCCCAAGTTGACCTGACCCGGACAAAAAGTATATCATTCGACGCGCCTGAGCGAGGCGAACACGATGCTGCCAAAATCGGCGCTCTCCGGCCTTTTTTGCGAAGTTATTCACCAAAAACTGAACCGTACCTTGGGGCACTTGACCTGACCTCAGAGGTCACCGGTTGACCTAAGACCTTAAAATCGGGTACCAATATCTGCGTCTCGTAACGGCGCACACGTTCGTTTATTTCGCGACGCGCTAGCTCCACCAGGGGCAAAACGGCGAGGGGGGTCGTACCGGCCCCCCCCCCCTCGGCCGGCGCGTATGTAGAAAACCAATAGGTCCGGCGAGGGTTAAATCGGAAATATTGAATTTCAAAATTGCAGCATTTTGATTCAGAGGGGCTAATGCATAGGAATACCCCTCTGAATGTGTGACGTCAGCGCAGATATCTAACGATTTTTAAATGTTTGAATAAAACGTTTTGTAGCCTGCGGTGGTATATGCTGCTTTACACGCAACAAGTGCCGCACTTTCAGCTGCCAAACTATTGCTTCCAAATAAAGTCGCTAGAAACAGCGGAGATCCCAAAAAGTAAACAAAAGTAAAAGTCTAATATCTTGAAAACCGGTGAATATTTTTCGGTGAAATTTGGTAGATATTCGTTTTCGCTCTTTTTGAACCGAGCGACATCACTTTCATGCCAATTCATAAACTTTTTTGAAGGTGGGAGGGTCCCTTTAATGGTGATTCTGTTTTGCAATTTTGACGTAGTCTGACGCGATACATAATCTTACACAATCATTTGAAATCAACAGCGTCTTTTATGCGCGTTTTTTTCACGAGCCCCGAATCTTGTGTGGAAAAATATAAATCTCGTAGGCATCGGCTGAAATCCGGCATTTCATGAAGTTATATATTTTTTTGTGACTGAAAAAGGTGTACGTACCTACATTTGTGATAGATACAATTAGTCGAGGGCTTCAGCTGGTGCGTTACTTATGCACGCTATTTAGCCCATTCGATGAAATTACGGCTGCAACGACACCTGCACGGCAGCTACGGTCCATGCGAGCCGCCCCGGTGCGACAGCTACTGCCCCGCCCGCTCCACGCAGCCGACTGACCGGCCAAGGTCACTACCCCGTCCGCCGGGAGGGCGGAGCTTAATGGTCACGTGTTTGTGACGTCACACCTACGCACGGATAGCCTCTACTCAACTGAAGGATTTACGGAGCCGATTTTAACATTACGAGGCAACGACAAGTACCCTAAAATTTGATATTTTGTTAAGAGAACATATTGGCAAAAATTGGCGCTTGAGCTGAAATGTGCATTGTGAAAAATTGAAGCAAATTGGACAAATAGTAAATAAATTATCGCCGAAAATTAGGGTCTCATGGGGTCTGAAAAGCATAGTAGTTATGTAGGGCCGGGGTGCCGAGCTCTGCGTCACGATTGCTGCCTCCCATCCACGACACGGTGTTGATGCTTTCTTAGTCTATATTGTGGTGCGGAGCTCAAATCTCAAATCTCAGACATAATCTCCGCTATCAACTTGCTATTAGCTCCACAGACTAGCCCTACAGACTAGCCCGCGTCCTGCAACAGATTAAAATTAACTTAACAACGCACAAATGCAGACAACGATAAAAATAACCACTAAGCAAAGCAAAGTTAACAACAACTGAGGGTTTACAACAATTCATAGTAACAAAATAGCAAATCTTACCGTTCACGCAGACGCACACGTCACAAACCACACAGAACCAGTGCACGAATGGCGGGGTCACCGCCGCGCGGCCCGGACGGCCCACCCGCCGGCCAATCGTGGCGCACAGCGATTGGTGGCTCTCGACCCGCGGCAGTCACATGACCTGAGTCACATGACCTGATTTTCCCGCAACCGGCGTAGAGCCGCCGGATTGCTGCGTGGCACACCGCCTATACTCTTCCCCCTTAACGAGCATACAGTCCTCTCAACGTCAGCTTAACCCTATTAGTGGCAGGGGGGGTTGTTTTCATCCACCCCTCAGGTTTTTCGGGAATATCTCCGAAACCGCTGAAGCTACGATGCTGAAATTTTCTGACTTTTCCTAAAACTAAATTGGGCACATTCCCTGAAAATTTCAAGTTCATAACTTTACCAAGGGCGGCTCCAGAGCACTGGGAATTGGGGGGTCCTATTCGTGAAGCGAGTCATTTGGGCGATGATCACGATGCTGATGTATTATAACTGTATGCACCAGTTTTATCATGTGATAACATATACAAAGTTATTGTGCATCCTCTTTTGACACGTTTTTGCTATAATAGGCGGATCCAGGCGTCCAAAAAGGGGGGTTATGTTTTACCTCCCAACATAGGTGCCCTGACACCGCCTATGCATGACCAATACAATTGTAGTCGTTCTCTCATAAGAAAATTGTAACATAACAAGACCATTACCACCCTTTTTAGAAACAGTACCAACAAAAACCTTATTTGCTATACTTTTTGTGTACCCCCAATCTCAATGATCTGTATCCGCCTATGATTTTTGAAAATGCATATTTTTAGGATCCATGTGAATTCCTGGTTCATTCTTTATCGATCGGCAAAAGTTGCGTTAAGATTGGTTCAGAAACCTGGCCGTGATAAGCAGTCTAAAATGTATCTGCAATTTGCCCGTTTTTACCCCCCTCAACCCCCCTTTTGACATTTTCTTAATTTTTTTTTAGAAATGTAGATCACGTTGAGCGAAGTCGAATGCCGTTTGAATTTTGAAAATCGGCCCGTTAGATCTCGAGATATCAAGGGGGGGTCGTAAACAGCCCCCCCCCCTGCCACTAATAGGGGTAGCCAGGAGCCTGCCACTAATAGGGTTAACACCGGCCGGAACAGCGGCAGCACAATTCAGAAATCAATCACACACGCGCCGGACAGTTGACGCCATCGATGAGCACATTATAACACTGCACAAATTCCAGCTAAATCCCTCTGAATCTGCGGCAATAATCGAACGAGTCTCCATTCAACCCACTCTACCGTGTCAAGGAAAAACATAGTAAGCACCAATGTAAACAAAAATGAGTTAGAGATGCTAACGGGGGTTTTCGGGAACGACGGATTCGTTTCTGGTATCGGTTTTTTCATAACTTTCTCCAAAACTGAGATATTAAAGGGGTAGAATATAGCAAGTCCAGTGGCGTCTTCTGTTTGGCAAAGAAAAACACAGCATGTGACAAGCTGCTGCATGCTAGGTTTTACCTCGACCAAAGAGACCTGAACATCCCATTTTGCGCTGATGTGCATTGTGATAAAGTGTCGCATACTAGGTTTTCGCCCATCCGCGACTTCCGCGCTTTAGGAAGCCCACTCCTCTGGTTGGGTCTGTCTGTTACTGCTGGCTACATGGGCCTTGGCTACATGAGCGAGCTTGATGGCACATCAAGGTTGATGCATGTAGCAACTTGATGTGCTCTAGAAAACCTAAACTTCGCTTCACCGCCCCGGAGTCCCTATTGCAACTTATCAGTGTGAACCCCGATTTTTGAACTGTGGAGAGCCACACTGACAAACTTTCGCGGTGTCCTTGAGCGGGCCGACATCTGCTGCGTGTGCCGAGCCGCCGGGCCCCGGTGGTACGAGTGGCAGGGGTGCCGGATCCAGTATCCATGCACCTCTTCCTGACGTTCCCGAGGAGTTTCTGAGGGACCCAGTGTAATCTACGTCTGCGTCTGCGATACCGAATGCGTCTAAAGAGCACGATATCAGGGTGTGTGAAGTGCGTTAGTGGGATAAACCATTTTGATTTGGGTGGTGTTGAAGCATAGCGAGAGATACTGATGCATGCCGAGGCACTGTAGTCAGCCAGCATGATGATGAGATGGCGTACAGTAGGTCTACAAAATAAGTCTCCTCCGTATGCGGGCGGGTGGTGCCTGAGTAGCGCTCAGGCGCTAACTGCCCACTGGTGACCCGCATACGGCGGGGACTTATTTTGTAGACCTACAGTAGTACACTGCAGATATACAGGTGTAACTTCTAAAAAAATGACCGTGGCCCTGTTCACGGGGACCTGCGGTAGCTGCGGCTCGGCGGTCAACCGCGGGATCTATGGCCACGGGTAAACACCGAGCTGCAGCTACGGCAGGTGCCCGTGAACAGCACTTGTGAAAATCACTTCTTTATGAGCCGTCTGGTCCACAGGCGTAGGAACAGGGGGGGGGGCGGGAGCCCCACCCACTTTTCAGCCTTTTTTAAGGAAAAATCTTCATTTTTGATTTAAATACAAAACTAAGAGCAGGAAATGGTTCAGCAAGGTAAGATGAGCACAAAACTACAAAGAATTTCTTCACAGGGGCATTCTTGAAATGACAACTGTTTCAGTTTTGTTGACAACCTATTTCATAGATAAAGCACATCTGGCACAGAAAAACGTAGTAAGTAACCATGCTAGGTTTTTCCCTCTTCGTCCAATGCCACAGCTAATCTAGCAAGTCCACAATTACATTATTGGTAAGCATTTGAAAAATTTGGATAGCATTTCTGAATTGCGCACATAAAATACATATAGAAACACTATTCAGGTTGATGCATGTTATGCGCATTTGCTTAGGCTAGCACACGTTAACGTTTCCTCGTTTTTCTCCGTTTCGTCACCTTGGCACTTACTAGGTTCTTCAAAAATAGGGTAGCACTAGAGACATAACAAATGAAGGAGTCGGGGCCCTCGACCCAACATTGTCCGCTCTACATTATTTTCACCACAGAGACTCGGGCTAGAACTTTCACATGACAATGCTCAGTGCTCACGGCTCAACGGCAGCTACCAAACAAAATTACCCATAAGTCAACCGCTCAGGAGCCACACCTTTGTTGCTCCGCGCACAGCGTCTCAGAGGCGCATCGCCTAATGCGGTGGTCTCAGAACCCTCCGTCTGCCCTTCACGATTACCAGCGGGACTCAGTCTGTCACCCGCACCTGGGTCAGGTCTCTGATCTCCCGCATCACCGGGGACACCGTTGGTCAAGAGCGGCACAGTGGGACTCAAATTCAGTGCCGGATGCGAAATACATGGGACATACGACTGATCAGGGGCAAGATAAGTGAGTACAGCTGGTTCATCAGCATGGCCATTCCACTGAGACTCCCCCACCACCTCCCGAGACCAGTCACCCACACGTCCCCTCCCCCCTGCGGGGTGCACAGGATCAGTCGCGGGATCGGTCACGACACCGCTCCGCGGCTGGTCCGGATCCTGTCCAGCTCGTGGCTTGAGCCTGTTGTGGTGCACAAGTAGTGTCGCTTTGGCACCATCTAACCTTATCCTATAGTTCATATCTCCGACTTTGGCTATAACAACCGCGGGCTTCCACGGTCGGAGGAACTTATAATATGATCCCTTTGGGACCACTCCCTTGTGCAAATAAACGGACGCCATTTAATTGCGTCTCAGAAAAGCTATTTCTGGCACCTAAAAGCTGACTCGCCCCAAAATTGGTCCTCAGCACCTATTTGGTGGATACCAGCACCAATCATGGAAAATGACCTTAATTAGCTGTTTCTGGCACCTATTCATCGGTACGCCTTACTCTTTTTTTCTGAATCTGGCACCTAAATGCTGAGCGTAGCACCAATCTAGTAGAAAAATGAGCTACTGGCTGGTAGAATCATGTTGTTCTGGTATAATGACCCCTGGAGTCTAGCCTAAAGGTTGCCAGTGCAGCTACACTCTAAGACAGCCCCGTAGTGATCTCAGAATTGTATATGACGTTTAAGTAAGCAAATAATATTGATTTGTTTGAAAAAAAAATGTCATTTAAATATTTAAAAGAATTTATTTGTAATGCTTAAAGGGAAACATTTTTGTGAGTAATTGTCTCGATTTTGACCATTAAAACGGGTATTGTATTTTTTGACGTCATCAAATAGCTCCAAAAAAGAAATGTAATGTTTCCATTCCGTTCAAGGCCGCTGAAGAAACGCGGGATCTTGCGTGGGACATTGTCCGTTGTTTGCCGCGCAGAGTTGTGCCGTGGTTGTGCCTTTTTCATCCGTTTCTTACTTGTGTGCATGAAGCTTTGATTTTGTTTTTGGTTATTGTGTGACCGGTCAGTCAAACGCCCCTGTAGAAACCGGATGCTGCGTTTGATCGAGATGGAGTCAGACGATGATTGCAGAAAGCTAATAATATTGAAAAGAGGGCCGGTTGCGTGGCATGTCTGTTCAGAGTTGACATTTTGCTTTACTCCAGTTTATGACCTGAGAGCCTGGCTGGAAGTGACGGATCCAAACTTTTCACGTTAAAATGGCTGAGGGTGCAATAATCTCTACATAGCGGGCTGGTATAGGAGCGTCTTACTATGCTGCACCATAGCTGGCTTGTGAAAGGGAGATGAAGGAGTCAGAAGGAGAATGCGCACGCGCGTATTATTTATTTATGAATACGTGAGACAACGATGGATAATACACTTTGGATCGAACCTCACGACTGTATATATCCTACATGGCGCGGTCGGTAGGACCCATAGTAGCGAATATGTAAACCTAAGCATAATTTTATAGTTAGGTTTGTTCTCGTGATATCCGGCGGCGCATTGGACGAAAGCGCAAATGGCGAACAGTGAATCTGGTATGAGGCTCCGGTCTACGAGAGAATATCAGTCGCCGGACGGAGACGAGGCTTCTGATTCCACAGATGGTGTGCTGCTCGACAATAATGAGACGTCTGGTAGTTCGGTCGATGTCAGTCAGCTGCTCGCAATGATGCAGCAGCAACAAGCTGCACTTCTAACTATGGTGCAAGAGCAGCAGCGAATGATGCAGGCGCAGAACGCGCAGCTGCTGGCGCAGCAGCACAGTCAAGCAAGCAGTGTGCCATCACAGACAAGCGAAGCTGGCAATAGGGCCTCGAACATGCCAGCAAAACTCCCAGCATCATCTCTGCCAGAGAAAGCGGCATACTCTATGTCAATGCAACAATGGCGAATTTGGCGACGTGACATGGAACAGTATGCGAAGATAGCGGGCTGGGACGAACGCGTCACGGTGATCAGCCTGTGGTAACCACGTGTGTCGCCGGCCGGCACGGGAGTTCCCGGCGCAGACCGATTCGCGCGCCGACTTGTGACGTCGCTACCCCGCCCCGGCGCTGGGGGGGCGGCCCAGGACGTGTCTGTTAGTGAACTTTGTCCCATCACGATGCGACCGCGTGTCTGCGGCCTGCGCTGCCGCAGTGCGTCGGCCAGTGACCAATCCGCGCTCCGATCCGCAGCCACGTGGTGTCCGAGGGCTTCTGCGCATGTCTGGGGGCCCGGCCCGCTGCGTCGGGCCGCGCGCTTCCCGGGGACT
This sequence comes from Amphibalanus amphitrite, assembly GCF_019059575.1. NCBI lineage: Eukaryota > Metazoa > Arthropoda > Thecostraca > Balanomorpha > Balanidae > Amphibalanus > Amphibalanus amphitrite. The sequence goes on from NW_024881744.1 coordinate 76,035, forward strand.
TCTGGCCGAGCTCTTGGCCCGAGCAGACGCGTCACGTCTGGCTCCGCGATTTGGCCCGTTCTGTCCGGGATTTATAACTTAGATTAGGCAGGGCATATTTGGCAAACTTGGATTTCATTCTCGTCTCTTCGTCGCTCCATTGTCTGATTCGCTGTTTTGGTTTTTGACTTCGTTTTGGTAATTTAAATATAACAACCCGCTCTTTTAATTAATTCTTTTACTTGGGGCCGTTTGGATCGAACTGATTGAATTTTTGGAACACGCACCAGGTTGATATTCTCCATTTCTGATTAACGTAAAATCCAGTCACTGATATGTGGTGAACTGCCCCACAGCACCACATATTGGTGACCCCGACGTGATTTTTGTTCGATTTTTCCATACTTCCGGGTTGTCGCCTCCGCTCATTCCCGAATCAATTATTTTATATTATTCCCCCACATGGATTGCTATTCCGTCGCTCCACAGTGGCTTCTGCGCCACTTTTCCATGATGGTTTCTGTGCCATCCCTCCGCCGTGTGATTAGTTAGGCATTTATCTTCTCGGTGATTTTATTTCGGCGTTCCATTGGCTCTTTTAGATTTTGCACTCGGTGTTTTAAATTTTAACCTTCGCCCCAGTGGGGGGGGGCATATGTTACCACCCTGTAGGGTTTTTTGCATGTAAATAAAAAACCGCGGCGCGTAGCGCCGCGCCGCTTAGAGTAGCTTTTGGTACATCAATTTTGGACAATGTGTGAAATTTTTGACCCCAGGTCATGTCAGGTCAGGTCACCAGGTCAAGTTAACTGACCAAGCCTAAAAAAAAGTTTGCAATCATGTCCAGCCTGCAATGTTTGTCACAAAGCTTTTAAACTTGGTGGATTGCATGATGCTACGGGCGCCTACAATTTGTATATCTCGGATTTTTTACATCCGTGACCTAAGGTCAGGTCAGTGGCGTGACCTTTCCATTACAAGTCAATGGAGAAAAATGAAAATGCCTCTAGATCCGTGTGTACGCATAGGAACAGTCCAAATATTTCAGAATCACAATGTTTTGGACCACCCGTGATGACCAGGGTGTCATTTTTGCTGATAGCCTCTAGAAAGGTCATCCGAGGTCATTTGAGGCTACAAACAGATTTCTGCCAATAACTCGCGATTGGAAAGAGATAGAACGCTGGGGAGGGTCTCATTATGTTTGTCTTGCCGAGACGCATCGATTGATATGCAACATGACCTTTTCCGGTCAGGTCATGACCTTGACCTGAGGTCAAATTTTCAAGTTGACCTTTCAAGGTCAAATTATAGTTCATTCGACGCGTCTCGGCGAGAGGAACACGATTCTGGCAATAGAAATGTCGTGGCTTTTTGTTGTCGAAAGTTATTGCCGAAAAACGCTTTTCGTAAAAACAGCTATTTTTGGAGATTTTGCCCTCTGGAGGCTAAACCCGTGACCTGAGGTCAATTTTGATAATGACTTTTTCAAAAGAAGAGTTCAAGAGCTATCGATTGCTTTTCCATGCGTTTTTCTAGCTACCATAGTTCCTGAGATAACGGCATGTTTTCTGAAAAATATAATGACCGTTGGCAAATTTTGACCTTTGATGACCTCTGGTGACCCCAATATTGCTTTAAGATGAAAAATGACTGAAATACTTTCAAATGTACGCATTGAGAGCTATCGACTGCTTTTTACCGCGTCTTTCTATCCCTCTTAGTTTTTGAGCTAGAGGTGGGTGGTAACATATGCCCCCCCTCACTAGGGCGAAGTTGGCGGAGACCGCCACTGGGGCGCGGGTTAAGTGTTCAGTGCATTGCAAACACCGGCTATACTTTAACGATCATGACGAACGAGGGCACGATGGAACCCGCTCATGCTGAGCCGGTCCATCATGTCTCGATCAAGCCGCCGGTTTTTATGGACACCGCGGTTGACGGCTGGTTTGCTATTATGGACGCCCAATTTAACATTGCCAAAATCACCAACTCGCAGACCAAATTCTACCACGTTCTCTCTGCCCTGCCTCCGGAAACCATCTCGCACATTCCGCGTGCTGTCTTGAGCAACAAAAATTTCTCTGAGCTACAGAAAGCCGTCACTGACATGTACGAAAAGACAAAGCCAGAGATGTTTGAGAAACTGATCAGCAAAACGCGTCTGACGGGCCGACCCTCACTCTTTCTAAGCGAGCTCAGAGAGGTGGCCGACAAGGTTGGTGTCGGAGACGATCTCGTTCGGCACAAATTTATCCAGTCGCTACCCACAGGCATTGCTACGGCCCTGGCTTCTCAGCGCGAGCTCTCATTGTCGCAGTTGGGCAAACTCGCGGACGAACTGATGCCTCTTGTGCAAAACTCAGCTGCTCACATGGTTCACTGTCAGGACCAGGACCAACAGTCCGACTCACAGGCGTTCTTTGTGGCTCAGCAGCACCCAAGGCACCACAGGGCCATTCAGCCGCAGAGCCGAGCCGCCACACACTCCCCTGCTCGTGATGCTCGTGATTCAAGAGCGTCTCTCGGTCTCACGCCGTTCCATCCTGACCAGAAGCCGAAAGTGTGCCGTGCTCACCTGTTTTTCGGCAGCAGAGCACGCACTTGCAAGCCATGGTGTCACTGGCCCGACAAAGCTGCTGATCTGACCATGCAGCCGTCCTCACGAGCTGCATCTCCCTCCCGTGCAGCCTCAGAGTCGGGAAACGAGAGGAGCAGGCCGTAAACGCAGCCCTCGGCCTGCCGCTCCTTAGGGTAACAGCCAAGGTGAATGATCAGCCCCTGAAATTCATCGTGGATACTGGCGCTGGTGTATCCCTGGTTCCACCCTCCTATGTGAACGGAACTATAATCCACCCGTCCGCTGTTTCGATCACGACTGCCAGCGGGCAGCCACTGCGCGTGCATGGCGAGGCCACTCTCGATATTGTCCTCCCCACACTCAGACGCAGTTACACATGGACATTTGTAGTGGCTGAAGTGACAGAGCCACTACTCGGTAACGATTTTCTCGCTCACAGCTCGTTGGTTGTCGATTGTGGTTCCCAAGTTCTCCGCGACTCCACCACTCTGCTCTCTGCTCCCGGTGTACCGACGACCGGGGAGTCTGTTCATTTGGTGATAAATGATCTCGCTCAGGTGCCTGAGACAGTGCGGCCCATCCTAGAGGATCACCCCGCTGTTCTCAGCCCTAACCAGCCGGACTACACAGACTCGCCAATCAAAACCACTCACTTCATCGACACCGGCAGCGCTCCACCCACGTTCGCCAGCCCACGCAAGCTGCCGCCCGACAAACTAACCGCAGCAAAGCAAGCACTCGATGTGCTGCTCAAAACAGGAGTGATTCGTCCGTCTAGGTCCCCATGGGCCTCACCCATCCACATGGTTCCAAAGAGTACCCCTGGTGAGTGGCGTGTCACCGGCGATTACCGCGCGCTCAACGCCGTAACCAAACCGGATCGCTACCCACTGCCGCACATTCAGAGCCTCTCAACCAAGCTCCACAACGCTCAGTGGTTCAGCAAAATCGATCTGCTCCGTGCATATCACCAGGTGCCTATGAACCCCGCTGACTCAGAGAAGACGGCCGTCACCACGCCCTTCGGCTTGTACGAATACGCCTTCATACCAATGGGGCTTCGCAACGCAGGTGCCACATTCCAGAGGGTCATGGACGGCATCTTCCGAGACGTGCCGTGCGTGTTCGTCTATCTCGACGATATTCTGGTATTTTCCGAGAACCAGGAGCAGCATGAGAAGGATTTGCGCCTCGTGTTCAGCAGGCTGGCTGAGCACAAGCTTCGCATCTCGCTGGAGAAATGCGAGTTCATGAAAAGGTCGCTCGTTTTCCTCGGCCATGACGTCACCAGCACAGGTGTCACACCTCCCAAGGCCAGAGTGAAGGAGATTCTGGACCTCCCTCTACCGCATGACTCAGAGTCACTGCGTCGGTATCTGGGACTCATCGGCTTCTACCGGCGTATGATTCCGCGATTCGCCGATGTCACGTTCCACCTGACCGAACTGATTCGACTCAACCCAAAAAGCAAAGAACTGACGTGGACAGAGGAACAGACTCAGGCGTTCAGTGACAGTAAAGCAGCGCTGGCTGGCGCCTGCACTCTGCCACACCCAGTGCCACACTGCGAGCAGTACGAGCTCGTTACTGACGCATCACAAGTCGCGGTGGGTGCCGCGCCCCATCAGATTGTGGACGGAGTACCCGTTCCCATTGGCTTCTTTTCACGGAAGCTCAGTCAGGCCCAACAGAAGTACGCCGCGTATGACAGAGAGCTACTCGCGGCTTATCTGGCCACACTCCATTTTCGTGACATGATCGAAGGCCGCCACGTTACCCTCCGAACAGACCACAAGCCACTCGTGCGCGCTTTTCACAGCCCGCACACGGCTAAGTCTGACCGCCAACAGCGCCACTGGTGTGTCGTCACGGAATACATCACGGAGGTATCGTACATTCGTGGCAGTGACAACGTGGTGGCGGACTGCCTCAGTCGCCCGGTAAATGCAGTGTCCCTCGATGCATGTGACCTCCATTTTATCGCGGCGGCTCAGAAGCAGGAAAAGGAGAGAGACGCCGACAGTGCTGATACAGAGCACCAGGATTCCGAGTCAGGTCCAGGATCGCGCTCAAATCCACAGGACACCTCCCGATTGGAGCCAGTGACACTGTCTGGCGACATCACAGTCCTGTGTGAAAACACTGGACCACATCCACGCCCGTACGTACCAGAGGCATGCAGGCGCGCCGTGTTTGATCGTTTCCACGGCCTGTCACACCCGGGTAGGAAAGGCACCACCCGCCTCATCAGCTCACGCTATTTCTGGCGTGACATGCGCCGCGACATTGCGCGATGGGTGAAGGAGTGTGAAGCATGCCAGGAAGCCAAGGTGCACAGGCACACTCGTTCTCCGCCCGGTCGGTTTGACGTGCCCTCACAGCGGTTCGAAACTGTACATATAGACATAGTCGGGCCGCTGCCCCCGTCAGTACCCCACGGGCACCCCTTCACCGCGCCATTTCGTTATTTGTTGACATGCATCGATCGCGCCACGCGTTGGGTCGAGGCCGTGCCGTTGGTCTCGATCACCGCGGAAAGTGTAGCCTCTGCTTTCCTCGACACTTGGGTGTCCCGGTTCGGAGTGCCACTGCATGTAGTCACGGACCGTGGTTCCCAATTCGAATCAGAACTGTTTTCACACTTGTCTTCAATGATAGGTTTCCATCGCCTCCGAACCACTGCTTATCATCCGACATGTAATGGGATGGTGGAAAGAGTCCACCGAACGCTCAAAGCTGCCATCCGGGCGCGCAAGCAAGAGTGGCTGCGCGCGCTACCAGTAGTTTTGCTAGGTATAAGAGCTATGCCAGCAGAGTCAGGTTTTTCGGCATTCACTGCCGTCACAGGCGCGCAGGTGCTGTTTCCCCGCTGCGCCGTCGAGAAGGTCCCCGTCGGGACAAAGTACGTCCAAGAACTGGCAAAGCGTATGTCAAAAATCGATTTCGTCACACTCTCACAGGGCTCGAACCACGCCCGCACACCACCGACGCACGTGCCACCCGATCTCATGACATGCACACACGTGTGGGTACGCGTTGACCGCGTGCGGCACTCTCTGGAGTCCCCGTACCGCGGCCCCATGCGAGTCATCAGACGCAGCCCTAAAGTGTTCACGTTGGAGCTGCCGACTGGCGCCCACGACACTGTAAGCGTCGACAGACTCAAACCGGCACACATGCCGCCACCTGAGGACACGCTTGGTCCGAGCAGTACCGAGCCTGCGGCTCCGGAGCAGCAGCCGTCACCGTCGACCTCGCTCGGGTCCCTCGCCACTGGGGCGCCCGACGAGCCGACACCGACGCCAACGACTACAAGACCGTCCAGCAAGAGGACTTCAAAACCTGGAGTGACGTCTTCCGCATCGCCGGCCAAGGACGACAAGCCGTCCGCGGCTGCGCCGGTGCACACCCGCAGCGGCCGCCGCGTGCAGTTCCGGCCGCAACCGGACTTCAGATACTTTTAAGTGCGCCCGCGTACGTGCGTTCGAGGACGATCCTGATCGCGTGGCGCCGACAGTGAAGTGATAACTGCGTCGCGCGGTGTAGTGATTCTTGCGTCGCGCAGGACCGTGCAGTGACAATTGCGTTGCGCCGTACCGTGTAGTGATTATTGCGTCGCGCAGTGAAGTGTCGATCGCGTCGCGCACCGAGTGATGTGAAAAGTGATTGTTTTGGCTTATCGTGTATGCGCTCCGCGCTGAGGCGGTGAGTACTGTGGTAACCACGTGTGTCGCCGGCCGGCACGGGAGTTCCCGGCGCAGACCGATTCGCGCGCCGACTTGTGACGTCGCTACCCCGCCCCGGCGCTGGGGGGGCGGCCCAGGACGTGTCTGTTAGTGAACTTTGTCCCATCACGATGCGACCGCGTGTCTGCGGCCTGCGCTGCCGCAGTGCGTCGGCCAGTGACCAATCCGCGCTCCGATCCGCAGCCACGTGGTGTCCGAGGGCTTCTGCGCATGTCTGGGGGCCCGGCCCGCTGCGTCGGGCCGCGCGCTTCCCGGGGACTTCTGGCCGAGCTCTTGGCCCGAGCAGACGCGTCACGTCTGGCTCCGCGATTTGGCCCGTTCTGTCCGGGATTTATAACTTAGATTAGGCAGGGCATATTTGGCAAACTTGGATTTCATTCTCGTCTCTTCGTCGCTCCATTGTCTGATTCGCTGTTTTGGTTTTTGACTTCGTTTTGGTAATTTAAATATAACAACCCGCTCTTTTAATTAATTCTTTTACTTGGGGCCGTTTGGATCGAACTGATTGAATTTTTGGAACACGCACCAGGTTGATATTCTCCATTTCTGATTAGCGTAAAATCCAGTCACTGATATGTGGTGAACTGCCCCACAGCACCACAAGCCTACGGATGCAGTGCGATGATAAAATGAAGAGAGTGATCGAGGCGGAGTACGGCGATGGCTGGGAAAACATGTCGGTCGATGATGCAATGACGGCGCTTGAAGGCATCATAAAGAAAACGTCGAACCCAGCTAGGGAAAGAGAACTATTTCACCGTCTACAGCAAGTGCCAGGAGAGTCCGGCAAAGCATTCGTTCACAGATGCGAACAACAGGCACTCGAGTGCGACCTCGCATGCCCTCACTGTGCCAGAGATATCAGCGAGTGGTGCGTCCGGGATCGCGTGTTGGCTGGTCTCAGTAGTGACGCACTGAAACTTGATCTATATCAGAATATAGACAAATACCCGTCCCTGGGCAGTCTCATGACCAAGATAGAGATGTTTGAGTCTGCCCGTTCCGGATGCTCTCCTGATGTTGGCAGTGTTGCGATCACTGCTGGGCTGGAGTCCAGTGATGCGGTTGAGACAGCGGCAGGAGACGACACACTGCTAGCGGCTCTGAAGTCCACGTACAAAAAGTCCAGGGCCACACAAAGACAGGGACCGGCTAACTTCAGACAGAGGGCAGAGACTTCAGACCCTCGCAACAATGGCACACGCAACAAAGACCGTCTGAAAGGCATCAAGTGCTTCAACTGCGGTGGGATCGGTCACAAAAAAGCACGGTGCCCCAGCGTACCCCAGACGTTTGCCAACAACCATGGTGACACAGAAGGCGAACTAGGACAGTCTCAGGTCGTAAGCCCCGTCACGACAGAAGAGTTCCAGTTGTACAGCGTGCATGAGCCCAGAAGTAAACTGGAAGAGGTCAATCTGTTCGTGAAACATGGGAAATGCAGCTCACCACGGAGGTGTCCTGCGGTGGCGGACACAGGTGCTGAGTGCTGCGTTGCAGGGCAGCTGCAGATGGATGCCATGGGGCTCAGACGGGCAGATCTCGACAGAACAGACGGCAAGATACGGCATGCAGGGGGAGGTGCCTTGAGAATTCTAGGTTCTAAGCTGTGTACTCTTCAGCTGGCAGATGTGAAGACGGTGCAACGGGTCTTTTTCATTCAAGGCGTAGAACGACTGTTCTTGTCCGTTGGTGCATGCAAGGCACTCGGTCTTGTGCACAAGAATTTTCCGCACCACACAGTGAGCCGGGGTCGCGAGGAAACGTTGAATAGCATCCGGAGTCCGCAGGCCACGAGCAAACCCTCGGACAGAGTACCGGAGTGCCCTGATCGGTTACCGGTCTCACCCACCGAAGAAAACATTCCTAAGCTAGAGGAGTTTCTGAGGCAAAAGTTTGCCAGCTCAACTTTCAACAGGGAAGGTGCGCCTCTACCTGAAATGGACGGACCGCCTCACACCATCCACCTAACAGCGGACGCCGTACCTCACGCTCGTCACTCCCCTATTCCAATCAGCAAACACTGGGAGGCGGAGGTGAAGGCACAGCTTGATGAAGATGAAAGGATGGGTATTATTGAAAAAGTACCCACTGGCGAACCCTCGGTATGGTGCGCACAAATGGTCGTCGTCCCAAAAGCTAACGGCAAACCACGGCGGACTGTCGACTTCCAAGAACTCAACAAGTACTGCATCCGTGAGACTCATCATACCCGGGTACCATTTGACATGGTATCATCGGTCCCGCAGCACGCGTATAAGACAACTCTAGACGCCTTTTGGGGCTTTCATCAAGTGCCCCTCGCGGTGGAGAGTAGAGCTCTGACAACATTTATCACACCATGGGGTCGGTATCGGTATCTGCGAACGCCGATGGGTCACGTATCGGCGTCTGACGCGTACACAAGGCGATACGATGACGCAGTAATCGACATTGAACGTAAGTTCAAATGTGTCGACGACGTGCTGCTGTACGACTCCAGTGTAGAGCAGGCGTTCTGGCACTGCTGGGACTTTCTGGAAACGTGTGGCAAGGCGGGTGTGACGCTGTCGCCGGAAAAGTTCCGATTCTGCAGGAGGGAGGTTGAATTTGTCGGTTTCAACCTCGGATGGAACAGCTATGCGCCGGCGGCTAGTAAACTCGCAGCCATCACACACTTCCCTATGCCAGAAAAGCCTACCATAACCGACATCCGGTCATTTGCTGGGTTAGTGAACCAGATGGCCCCGTTCATGGCCACAGCGCCCATCATGGAACCGTTCAGGGCGCTGCTAAAAGATACGCACAACAAACACGTCTACTGGGATGAGCAGCTCAGGAAGCGGTTCGAGGAGGTGAAGTCGCGTGTCTGTCAGCTGGTAGCCAGTGAACTTCAGTACTACGACAAAGACAAGCCCACGGCTCTCCTTACCGACTGGAGCAGGACAGGAGTCGGATTTGTTGTCCTGCAACAGCACTGCCAGTGTTCGGGAACGGAGAGGCCGTTCTGCTGCAAGGAAGGCTGGAAACTTGCCTTGTGTGGCAGCAGGTACCTAACGTCAGCTGAACAGCGGTACGCAGCCGTAGAAGGCGAGGCGCTAGCAGTTGTCTGGGCGCTGCAAAAGGCACGGCTGTTTCTTCTCGGCTGCCAGAATCTGGAGATCATTACGGACCACAGACCACTCCTGAAACTCTTCTCTGATCGTGAGCTTAACCCGCGCCCCGTAGGGCTACCGGCGGACCCTACCACCCGTAGGGGGGGGGGGGCCGTTTCGGCCCCCCCCTAAGATCTCGGAAAGTTACCGGCCGATTTACAAAATTCAAACGGCGTTCGATAGCCCCACCCGGGAACTACCTTGTGACCAAATTTCATTGACCTAGGTCAAACCGATGACGTCACAGGTCAGGTCAAAGGTCAGATTTTCACCGTTCACAGGCAATTCAAGAAATGTGCTGTGAAAGCGAGTAAATTGGTAATTTATTGAAAACCATCGATGGTACATTGTTCGTCAAACACATACTTTGCTATCTGAGGTCACTGATACCAGGTCAGGTCACAGCGAGGTCAGGTCACCGGGGGTCACAATATGAATGTGTCGTGTGATACATGTTTTATGGTCCATTTTACATGACAAATGCGATTATGTGGGTTAGGCAGCCTTTGGGGCCAGCCTAGGTCACGTTTTTGTGAAGGTCAGGTCAAGGTCAGGTCAAATTAGGTCAAATTTCAAAGTTGATATTTTTGCATAAAATGGGTATCGATTCGATGCAGCTCGTCACGGGGAGTCTAATGGTGGTCTTCGTTTTGCTCTACGAGTTCTAGAATTGCCAAAAATTGAGTTTGAAAATTTGACGTCATCATTTTTGGACAGTTTTTTCGCTATAACTTGGCCAAAAAACGAGGTATCGATCTGAAATTTAGTATGTAGATAGAAGACGGTAGGCACTATCACATTTATTCCGGTTTTTTCGAAACTCAAAAAACTTTTTGGATTTTTTGGCGAATATATCCAAAATTCATTTGATTCTTCAAAATTCATTTGAAAATTCTTTTTTGATTTTTGGGGGTCAAAACTCAAAAATTTCAAAAATTCGAGATAGCAGTTTTGTAGCCCTGTCAATTCTACACCTTTTATGTCTTGATCATTTTTCTGTATCTTCAAAGCTGTAGGGGAGAGTGGGGTGGGTTGTATCAGTTTTTACTCCGAGACCCATAACCTCGTAACTATCCGTGATAAACTCATTATTTCCATACTATCTCCTTCCTTGATTCTTCTGCTTTTTTGTGCAAAGTAACTTTTCCGCTACCTCTACTAGTTTTTCTTCTACGGTCTGCCGAATAGAACAATGTTTTTGATACAACTTGCCCCATGGCTTGGGTGAGTTGTATCACATGGTGGGGTAATTTGTATCACTATTTCACGTTTCAGGGAGTGTGCTTGCTACTGGTTTTGAACATAACAACAACATTAAATGGGGTTAATACAATGTGTATGCTCAAAGGCTTCACTTTTATTAGACCAAACTTAGGTCAATCCGAACGAAACATCGAAACGAACGAAACATCAACAGACTAGACGCAAAAGTAACCCGTTAAGAGCAAAGCAGCCAACACATTGTGCCGAAATGGAACGAGTATTGACTAGCTACCTACAAACGCGAGCCAGGGCTTAGCTTTCGCGATCAAAAGCAACATACCCATACATACATACATACATACATGTTACAACATACCCCACCCGGCTCTGATACAACATGTACCTCGCCGCCATCTTGGAAAAAACATCCTCGTGCTCAAAAACAGCGGACAGCTGGAGAAATCCATTTTCACTCACGCAGCCTTAGAACCTACCCTCACCACCGCTACGGAGATCTTTCAAATTCGTGCACATCTAAATGCCCAAAACACACATTTTCCTGCAACTTATTTTTTTAGAATGACATTAAAAAAACATAAAATCGGCTCTCACCTCGAGACGCGTCCACCCAGCCACACGACAGAACAGGGAAAGGTGGCGCCCAGAAAACCTCGTCGGCTGGTCGTGTCACGAACACTATCTATTGGATAAGTTTGGCACAATTCGCCCTGATACAACTTGGACATGATACAACTCACCCCGCTCTCCCCTAGTCCTGACAGGTCTTCTCGCGAAGGTCTTTTTTCGGTCGAAAATGACAGAACATGACGTCACTCTGACGTCATTTGTGGCCAACCTATCATAGCCTCTGGAAACATTTTTGGTCACAATGTGTAAAATTGATGCCCGGAGGGGTCCTGAAAGTTTGGTGGCGATATCTCCAGCCGTTTAGGAGATATCGACCGAAAAGGACAGGGAGGGGCCGTTTCGGCCCCCCCCCCCTACGGGGCGCGGGTTAAGGACATCACCAACCCACGGTTATTTCGGCTGAAAGAGAAAACGCTGCCGTACAGATACGCTATCAGGTTCAAACCTGGCAAGAAAAACGTCATAGCGGACACCCTGTCGCGTTACCCAGTGGAAAGACTGAGCCCGTCAAGGGATGACGTGAGCCTTGAAGAAGAACTGAGTGTGGCAGCTTTGACAGCCATCGAAAGATGCAACGATATTGCAACCATTGACCAGAGCACAGTACGTCAGGCCGCCGACACTGATGACACATATCAGTGCCTGAAACAGCGGATCAAGGAAGACAGCTGGCCGGAGAGCTGTTCGCAAGAAATTGGTCAACTGAAGCCGTATTTCAAGATACGAGACCGCCTGTGTATGGTAGATGACATGGTTTGTTACGCATACGAAGGTGGTCCGCTGAGGCTGGTGATCCCGGCAGACCTCAGGAGAAGCGTCGTGCGGAATCTGCATGCAGCACACCAAGGTGTTGACAGCATGATGCGACGAGCAAGAGAAGCTGTTTACTGGCCCGGGATGGAAGGCGACGTAGAAATGATCCGGCGCCAGTGCTCGGAGTGTGATTATCATGCTCCATCACAACCAGCGGAACCGCTGATCATGACGCCGCCTCCGGAGTATCCATTCCAACAAGTGGTGGCTGACCTGTTCGAGGTATCCGGACACAGATACCTGGTATACGCCGACAGACTAACGGGATGGATAAAACTTGACCACCTCCGGTCATTCACGACCGACAAGCTCATGCCCATATTCCAGCGGCACTTCGCGCAGTATGGGGTTCCGGAGCAGATCTCCGTAGATGGTGGAACCAGTCTCGTCAGCGCTGAGATGCGGAGTTTCTTCCAGCGCTGGGCAGTACGCATCCGTCAGTCATCAGCGCATTACCCTCAATCGAATGGTAGGGCGGAGGCTGCTGTCAGAACCGCCAAAATGATAATGCGTGACAATACTGGACCGGCCGGCAGCTTAGCTATGGAGCGTATAACGTCGGCTCTTCTCCAGTATCACAACACACCCCTGAGAGAGGGGGACAAGTCCCCTGCGCAGCTGTTGCTTGGCCGACAGCTCAGAGGTGGAGTGCCAGTAGCCACAAATCACCTCCTGGTCAGGCAATGCTGGAAAGAAGACCTGGACCGGCGAGAGAAGATGATGGCTGAGAAAGCTGAAAGACTGCAGGAAAAGGCTGGAGCAGCTATGCATCTACCGAAGCTGACAGTGGGACAGCGCGTCCGTGTCCAGGATGCTGGCACGAAACGCTGGGACCGGACAGGGGTAGTCACTAGAATCATCCGTCCCATCCGTCAGTACACCGTGCGATTAGATGGATCTGGCCGGCTGGTGTTGAGGAACAGGAGATTCCTGCGACCCATCAGTTGGGTCAACGACACAACCCGGGGGCTCAGCGACGGACAGCAGCGTCCGGCGTCTCAGACAGACGCCGCTCACACCGCCGCCGTCCCCGCCGCTCTCAGACGCTCTGAACGACTCGCACACCGGAGCCGAGTGGTTACAACATGAAGGGGGATGAAAGGGAGATGAAGGAGTCAGAAGGAGAATGCGCACGCGCGTATTATTTATTTATGAATACGTGAGACAACGATGGATAATACACTTTGGATCGAACCTCACGACTGTATATATCCTACAGCTTGTGATTCTCTTTTGGCTAGAAATGGCATTAATCATTATCTCCACTGGCGAAAATGGCACTTGACATCACCGAATGCAACGTTCATGTTTGTTAGGATACATAAAATCAGGAAGATTACGCGAATTAGGTAGGCAAACGTGGAATAAAATAGGTGCTGGATGTTTTGGTTTTGGTGCTGAATCAGCAAACAGCAAATACGGAGTTCAACTAGACGATCTGGCAACTTTAGGCTGTGTGGAGGCAATTAGGTGCCAGACTCAGATATTAGGGTCGAATAAGCATTTTGGGGCTGATCAGCAATTAGGTGCCAGAAACAGCTTTTTAGGGACCAGAAACAAATATTCCCCCAAATAAACACGGTCACCTGGGGCAAACTTAAAGTCATTTATCTTCCGATCATAAACCGCCTTGTTCCGTTGATGACTGAGCCTTGCATTGTCAAACGCAAGACGATGAAGTGCCTGCAAATTTGATCGCAGTTCATCAAGATACTCCGTGATGGGTCGGGTTCGGCCCTTCAGAGGGGTGTCGAGCTCCAGCTGAATCGGTAGCCGTGGCTCTCTTCCAAACATGACACAATAGGGTGACACACCTAAAGATCGATGCACTTGAGCTCGCAACCCAAGCAAAAGTAACGGAAGATTTCTATCCCACTCAGCGTGCTCATGCTGTTCAAGGAATTTTGCAAACATGTTAATCAGAGTTCGGTTGGTGCGTTCTACGATAGAATTGGACATGGGATGGAACGCGGTAGTCTTGGATTGAGCGATACCCAGAAGCTCGCAAGTCTTTTTCAAGACTTCACCCGTGAAGTTAGCACCGCGGTCTGAATGAATCCGGCGCGGACAGCCGAATCGGGAAACAAACTCGCGAACGAACACTGTAGCAACTTCAGTTGCTTCTTGACTCTTCAACGGATACGCTTCTACCCAGCGTGAAAAATGATCTACTACAACGAGAAGATTCTTGTGACCACTTGGAGTCTCTGGCAATGATGACAGAATGTCCAGACCCACTACCTCGAGTGGTTCTGTTGCTGAGAGCTCACCAAGCGAAGCCCTCGGAGCCGGAATTGGGGCGTTGCGTGAACCACACTGGGGACATTTCTTACAAAAGGACTCTATCTCGGTGAACATCTGTGGCCACCAGAACCGGAGTCTGGCCTGTTCGAACAGCTTGTCAGCTGCGAAGTGGCCACCGAAAGGCCCAGCGTGTAGTGACGCCAGGGCACTGGAAATGAGAGTTCTGGGCAACACAATCTGGAGCTGATCAGAGTCAAACGGTCTCCTTCGGTACAGACGAAAAAGTACCCCATTCACAAGTCGTAGTCGGTGCCACTGCGACAGAAACCGACCTGCTGCCGCAGACAATTCCTTCTTCTTCGGTTTGCGACCTGCAGACAGGTGTCTGCTGATCTCAGACAAGTCTGGATCCTGGTCCTGTTCAGCGCGAATGTAGCTTACTGACCAGTCAGAAGCATTGACACGAAACACGGGAGCAGAAAGACCTTCAGTCTGACAGGCCTTGTCGTCCACATCTGGAGGTCTGCGGCTGAGAGCGTCAGGCACGACGTGCTCTGACCCTGGACGGTGCTCGATGACGAACTGAAATTGGCCAAGAATCTCATACCACCGGGCCAATATACCAGATGGATTTTTGAAATTGAGCAACCATCGGAGGCTGGCATGATCAGCCCGGATTAAAAACTGCCGACCAAGCAAATACGGAGCGAATTTATCAACAAATAGAACCACTGCAAGTAACTCACGTTTAGTCACGCTGTAATTGGATTGCGCTTTTGAAAACTTGTGACTGCCATACGCAATGACTTTCTCATCATCGCCGACCCGCTGCTTCAGGACAGCACCCGCTGACTCCTGTGACGCGTCAGTCTCCGGGATGAACACACCAGCATTGGGACTGAAATCCGGCACGGTGAGAACCGGAGCCTCGCAAAGGGCTGTGCGTAGCCTATCGAACGAGTTCTGAGCCTCGTCTGTCCACGCGAAACGAACGTCCTTGTGCAGCAGGCGCTGCAATGGGGCTGCAATGCTAGCAAAGTCTCTGACATGTTTACGCATAAAGCTGGCCATGCCAAGAAATGAAGAGAGTTGCTGGGCGGTTCGAGGCACTGGCCAGTTGCGGACTTTTTCGACCTTCTCAGGGTCGACTGCGACACCGTCGGCAGAAATGACGTGCCCAAAGAATTTCACAGACCTTTGGAACAGGGAGCATTTGCTCAGATTGAGTGTCAAGCCTGCGGCACGTAGCCTCTGTAAAACCAACTCGAGTTTGCTCATGACATCATCAAAATCTTTTCCACCTATCAAAATATCAAAGTATGCTACAGCAGTATCTGGAGGCACATCACGGAGCACTAGATCCAGAAGTCGAGCGCATGTCATCGGGGCGACATTAATTCCTAGCGGAAGCCGCCTGTGCTTATATGAACCAAATGGAGTCGGACTACTAGGGTCACCCGCGTGCTCCGCAACGCGAAGGGGGGATTTTTTGACCCGTGGGTATTGGGTTGGTCTGTGTCGATTTCGCTGGTACCTATCCATTTCGTTCGATTGCTCTTTGACGGCCAAGCATTTTGTAATAAAAAAGATACATCGCATCGAGGTGCCCGTGTCGTATTATCATGCGTTCTACTTTAGAATGATTCGAAAACTGGCGTGAAGTCTTTTGAGGGCCATCGATGAATTTGCTAAAAATGACGATGCGATGGTTTGTAAAATTTACATTTTTAAGAATACTGTTGCTCATCATGCAAAAATGAAGACTGAACCTTGGTCAGAATTGAATGCTCTTTCCAACGGTGCCATTTTTAATTGCCAGATACATCAGATCATGGAGCAAAGCCATTTTGATGAACAAAGTGGCACAAAATTGACAAACACCATTTTCTCCCGTGATTTGTACCACCTTGATTTGGATCAATCAGCTTTTCACAATTTGTATATGATAGGCGGTACATTTCTCTTGCCAACAGGCGTTGTTCCAACTCGCCCTGTTTAACGGTCACCTAAAAATAAAATCAATTCCAAAATCCGCCAAAAACCGCAATTTTTCAACAAAAGTGCCCTCCCCGGTGCACGTGGCGCGTGCTATCATCTGTATCGCACACGATTCCATTGCCCATTCAATTATCTGCACGATGCTGTTTTCCCCGTGCCGGTCGGACCCCTGGTCACCAAGATATTGCACGGGGACTGGACCCTTGTCGGCCAAAATTAGCCGTTTTCGCCCGATTTTGCAAGCCGATTTATACATGTAAAGTCTATGGCGCGAATTTGCACTTTTTGAGCACGCGCCACGCGCTCCCTACCAATCCGATCGAGCTGAGACCCCTCAAAGGCACGTCGCGCATCTTTGATCTATAAGTTGTGCAAATTTCACCGCGCTAGGTGCAGCGGTCTGGCCTGTAGTCCACGCAAAGCACCACCAAGTCGGGACCTCGGTAACGGACAGACGCACCCTCCTCAAATAGTAATATAGAAGATGGTAGTCTTGTCACATAGAGGATTCTTCATGGCTCCGAGTGGAAGATAAGGATATCTTTTCCAAGCGGGTTACTGAAAAACCGAGCGACGAAGGAGCGAGGTTTTTCTGTAACACGCGAGGAAAAGATATCCGATCTTCCACGAGTGAGCCATGAGGAATCCTATATCTTTCTATGTTGAGGTTTATTCTTAATTAATTAAATATTATATTTAAATGTATTCATCTATGTAAAAAAAGATTTAGAGTAGTTTGTTTGCATTTCATAAGTTTCATACATAAACAGCCATTAAAAATGCCGTTCGGTTATTGACCCATCTTCAGTTGAACTCTTGATTTTTGACTATGAACCCTCGAGACCTTATCTTTGCATCTCAGAGAGATGCAGAGATAACAAGTTTTTATCTTTGCATCTCAGAGGAGTGCGAGATAGAAATATCCCTGCACTGTAGACCCAATGGCAAATAAACCTCAACTAGAAAGATAGTCCTCAGGCGCTACTCCGAGCTGGTAATAGCACTGCTTAAGATCGAGTACACAAAACATGGAATGACCCGCAAGAGAGTCAAGAATGGTATCAATTCGAGGAATGTCATATGCAGGAATCCGGGTCACTGCATTGACCTTGCGCAGGTCAGCGCAGATCCGAACACTGCCGTCCTTCTTGGTAACGACACAGATTGGAGAACCCCAACTACTCCCAAAGTTCTCCTCGAGAATACCAGCCTCAACCATACGATCGAGCTCAGCCTTTACCTTCTCCTGGAGGAAAGGGGGAACCCGACGAGCAGCACACCTGGCAGGAGGGGCGTCTCCTGTGTCTATGTGATGCTGGACGAGAGACGTGAATCCAAGGCGACCATCAAGCATATCCTCGTACCGAGCGAGCAGAGAAGTGAGCGCGGCACGCTGTTGGTCGGAAAGATCACTACCGGACAGGTCGAGCCGATCACGCCAATCCCGCTCAGCGGTCTGATCGCCCGACAGCGGACACTCTGCGATACCGACCTCCAGCCGGCCGACCTTTGAACGCTTAGGAATCGTCACCGGCTGGGTTGTCACATTTCTAACCACACACGGAACTGACTGACCAGATACAGACAATTGAGGGGACAAACTCAAGGCCCTCAATATCAGCGCACGGCTCCATCATAGCCGGGCCACGGTAGTCTGAATTCGGGACAAAACCAGAGAAAACTAACTCATGTCCCGGAGGAACAGACAGGCCATTCTGGAGAATCACCCGTCCCACAGAAATGACGGAAGCTGAAACTGAACGAACCGCTCGCGATGGCGTCAGAACCAGTTGGCCAGCAGACATGTCAATTACGCATGGGCACGCAGCCAAAAACTCTAAACCTAACATGACAGGCACATCAATACACTCTGAAACAAAGAAAGGCACAACTGTGGTCTGACCTCCCAACTTCAGAGACACCTTTACCCTCCCCAGCAGCGGCAGAGGATCCTGTGTGGCTGTGCTCGCCACAGCAGACGTCTTCATCAGTGGAGGACGATTCGGCAAAACATCAAAGACAGACTTACTGAGCAAATTAATACTGCTACCGGCGTCAAGTAGCAGGGAGCACCGAACACCGCCCACCACGCCATCGAAAGTCATATCACGCCTCAGCAGGACGACGCGGTCGACGTCCTCGGTTGACCCGTCGAGTCCGGAGCCGGATTCGGCCGTACGAACCGCGGCTGATGCATCGAGGGACCCATCCCCGGTGGATGCAGAGCTGCGTCCGCCTGCAGCGGTACCGGCGGCGGCCACTGAGCGCTGCCTGGTGCCGGAGCACCTCTGGCCCCCATCTGCGGGTACGGGGCCCGACCCGGTGGGGCGGAACCGGCGGCCCCACTCGTGTTTTCCGGAGCCCTAAGTCCACAGACTCGAGCCAAGTGACCCTTGATGCCGCAGAGATAGCAGACAGAGTTCCTGCTACGACAGTTTCTACGGACATAGCCCTCACCACCACAACAAAAACAGAAACAGCCGGTAGCCTTGGAACCTCCGGTTCCCTTCAGACGAGCTAACTCCTTCTCCAACTCCTCGACCCTCTACGGAGCACGTCGCTCTCAGACTGGACCTGCCGGACCGGCGCAGGCTGACTCACGTTCAGCCGTGCCGCGCAACACATGTTGCGGACTGCGACCAGTGCGGTGTCAAACGACGCAATGCCGTCAGAAATCAAACGGGACTGATACTGCATCGGTAGCGCCTGCATAAAGTAGTTGAACAGCAGACAATCAGCCTCACTGTCCGGGAACGGAGCGCAAACAAGTCCCCTCAGTCGGATGACAAAGGCATCCAGGTCAGACCTTGGGTCAAACCTCAAGCCCCTCAGCTGCACCTGAGCCTCGATCACGCCATGGGAAGGGAAGGCCTGTCGGAGACCATCAAAAGCCAAAGTAATCGACTTTTTGGATGCCTCCGGGAGACAGTCATACGCATCACGAGCGATACCGGTAAGGCACAAAGGGAGTAGGCTAGCCTGCTTAGCGTTATCCCAGTTTTGAAAAGCCGCGTACGTCGTAAAGTCAGAAATAAACCTAGAAACTGAACCAGTGTTACCCCCAAATGACGGTAATCCCAGTGTAACCAAAGTCTGATGAGCCATGTTAACACGCGCCCCCTAGGGGGGGGGGGGGGGCGAAACGGCCCCCCCTGTCCTTTTCGGTCGATATCTCCTAAACCGCTTCAGATATCGCCACCAAACTTTTGGGACCCCTCCGGGCATCAATTTTACACATTGTGACCAAAAATTTTTCCAGAGGCTATGATAGGTTGGCCACAAATGACGTCAGAATGACGTCATGTTCTGTCATTTTCGACCGAATAAAGACCTTCGCGAGAAGACCTGTCAGGCCTACAGCTTTGAAGATACAGAAAAATGATCAAGACATAAAAGGTGTAGAATTGACAGGGCTACAAAACTGCTATCTCGGATTTTTTTAAATTTTATGAGTTTTGAACCCAAAAAATCAAAAAAACATTTCTTTTTTATATATAAGCCAAAAAATACAAAAAGTTTTTTGAGTTAAAAAAAACGGAATATATATGATAGTACCTACCGTGCTCTATCTACATACCGAATTTCAGATCGATACCTCGTTTTTTGGCCAAGTTATAGCGAAAAAAACTGTTCAAAATTGATGACGTCAAATTTTCAAACTCAATTTTTGGCAGTTCTAGACCTCGTAGAGCAAAACAAAGACCACCATTAGACTCCCCGTGACGAGCTGCATCGAATAGATACCCATTTTTGTCAAAAATATCAACTTTGAAATTTGACCTTATTTGACCTGACCTTGACCTGACCTTCACCAAAACGTGACCTAGGCTGGCCCCAAAGGCTGCCTAACCCACATAATCGCATTTTTCATGTAAAATGGACCATAAAACATGTATCACACGACACTTTCATATTGTGACCCCGGTGACCTGACCTCGCTGTGACCTGACCTGGTATCAGTGACCTCAGATAGCAAAGTATGTGTTTGACGAACAATGAACCATCGATGGTTTTCAATAAATTACCAATTAACTCGATTTCACAACACATTTCTTAAAATGCCTGTGAACGGTGAAAATCTGACCTTTGACCTGACCTGTGACGTCATCGGTTTGACCTAGGTCAATGAAATTTGGTCACAAGGTAGTTCCCGGGTGGGGCTATCGAACGCCGTTTGAATTTTGAAAATCGGCCGGTAACTTTCCGAGATCTTAGGGGGGGCCGAAACGGCCCCCCCCCCTACGGGTGGTAGGGTCCGCCGGTAGCCCTACGGGGCGCGGGTTAAATGGTAATAACGTGAACGGAACGATTGCAGGTAAATTAGCAAGGGATTCGAGAGATCAGAGAACAAATACTCAGGCAGGTAATTTCTGTCCCAGAGGCACAGTGAAATCCTAACTCCAGGCGCCTAATCTCGAAAATCGATAGAAAAAAATAACCCGAATTTTTCACAATCATCTAACTAAACAACGAACGTTGCACAGAAGTCAGTTAAAGTCACAAATGTATGAGGACCCCACAACGAATTAAAGTACCTAACGTACGCACAAAGTAAAGTACAATATACAGTAACAATGATACAAGGTAACACAGTTCAACACTCACCCCATGAAGTCCATAACTCTCGCTCCACCCGTGCGCCACGTACGCACGCGTCAGGTCACGGAGACAGCTGGCAGCCCGCCAGCCGCGTCAGCTGGTCAGCTGGTCCGCCGCGCAGAGCCGCTCCCCACGCGGTACCGGTAGGCGCTCGCCGCGCCCACCAACCGTCCGCCCGTCCGCACTGCCGGCCGTCCGCCCGCCCGACCGTCCGCCAATCACAGCACCGATTCAGCGACCAGCCCTCGGGGCCCAGACGCCCGGTCGTCCGCCCGGCCGAGGCAGCCGGGTCCAGTCCGTAGCCTCGCCGCGGGTCCCAGCGGGGAGACCGCCCCACTGTAGGCCGGCAGCCCGAAAAAGCGCTAGAAATTCCCCCAAACTGACTGTCCGCAATATGAACAAAATAGGTATCATTTAATCCCAAATTGATCGAAGAATACGATTCCGATGCCAGTTTTTCCCTAAGGTCAAAATTGAGGTCGTCAGTTGTCACCAAACACAAGACAATTTAGGCTCTCTAGTGGCCACCACATTTACCGATTTTCATGATGATCTTTAGTGGTAATTTATTAGCTGACCAATCGTCGTTTTGAACGAAATTTCCTGTCAGACTAGTTCAGGGCACTGTTGTTCACTGTGCCAACATCATTCTTACATATTGCATCGCTTTTCTGCAAGATAAGCTAGCTTTTTGCAAGCAGCTGCAAGACGTAAAAAAAATCATATCTAATTTTTTAATTAGACTTTTATAAAAATGTGATTTCGAGCAGCTAAAAATGAACGTTTTATACTAGCCTCTGATTACTCATCTTTCGTTCCATATAGGTGCTTTGCTGCTTTTCCCTGCTACTTTTCGAGATATGCGCCAGTAAACCACGCGATGTAGGGGCAATTGTCACCTCGCCGCTCTACTGAAGGCCCGGCGCTCTTTAAAGCGCTGGAAGTTGTGAAAAACAAACGCGTATAATCTGAATAAAATATATGTCCCTGAGCTCAGAATTGAGCAACGCACAGAATGCTGTCAAAAATTTTGGGCCAAACTAAAAAAATTCAGTCATTATTAACCCCCAAACACAAGTCAGTGATAATCAACAACAACTTGCTCTTTAGTTAGACTTCTTGAGAAATGTTATTTCGAGCCGCTAAAAATGACCATGCCATACAAACCACTAATCATCTTTCTGTCATGCCTTACTCGCAATTTTTCCTAATGCCTGCTACTCTTCGAGGTCACGTGACCTCACCATTAACCCGCGCCCTGGTGGGGTCTGTTTATAACGCGACCTGGTGGGGGGGGGGCTATTTTTTGCCCCCCCCCTCGTATCTCCGAAACTACTGGACGGATCCGCAAAATTCAAACAGCGTTCGAAAGGCCTGTCAACTTTGTCGAGGGAAACCAAATTTCATTGACCTCGGGGTCACCGATGACGTCACAGGTCAGGTCAAAGATGAAATGTTTCACCGTTCACGGGGCTTCTAGGGAATGCGCTATAACACCGAGGAAAACGCATTTTGTCGAGAATCAGCGGTAGGGCGTCAGTTGCCTAGTAGATATGTTGCTATTAGAGGTCACTGGCAATACCAGGTCAGGTCACAGGTCAGGTCACCAAGGGTCACAGGTCAGGTCACATGAGCCCAACTTTACTAAGGTTGTGTGATACATGTTTTATGGCCAATTTTTTTCATTTCCAACTCAATGGTGTTGGTTATAAGACTATCAGGTACGGCTTAGGTCACTTTCTGGTGAAGTTCAGGTCAAGGTCAGGTCAAGGTCAAGACTCCGCTCACCACGCGGAGTCCAACGCTCTAACCAATTGTCGGTCCCGTAGCTCAATTGGTTAGAGCGTTGGACTCCGCGTGGTGAGAGCACGCGTTCCCGGTTATGACAGTCCGGGTTCGAAGCGCGACGGGCGCTCGACATTTATGGGCCTCCTGACAGGTATGGTTGCGGTTGGTGGCAGGCCGTAGCCAGGCGAAGTCAGCGGGGGGACCGGCCGTGCGCGGCTTTGTGCGCACGTTAAACTTTGGACTCTAAATTCTGCCATAGAATCGGAATTGCGCGATCGGAGGGTAGAGGGCAGGGTCATCGCAACAAGCTTCGCTTAGCGGTGGCTCTGTCCTTGTGAATCCTTCCCATCAAAAGGTTCGGACTAAATTTAAAAAAAAAAAAAAAAAAAAAAAAAAGGTCAGACCAAAAAAGGTCAAATTTTAAAGTTGATATTTTTGCATAAAATGGGTATTGATTCGATGCAGCTCGTCACGGGGAGTCTAATGGTGGTCTTTGTTTTGCGCTACGGGGTCTAGAATTGCTAAAAATTGAGTTTGAAAATTTGACGTCATCAATTTTGAACAGTTTTTTCGCTATAACTTTGCCAAAAAAAGAGGTATCAATCTCAAATTTGGTATGTGGATGGAAGGCGGTAAGGACTATCACATATATTCCGGTTTTTGCGAAATTCAAAAAACTTTTTGGATTTTTCGATTATTATATCCGAAAAATCTATTTTTTGATTTTAGGGGTCAAAATCCAAAAATTTCAAAAATCCGAGATAGCAGTTTTGTAGCCCTGTCCAATCTACAGCTTTTATGTCTTTATCATTTTTCTGTATTTGCAAAGCTATAGGCCTGACAGCTCTTCCCGCGAAACCCTTTTTTGGGTCGAAAACGGCAGAACATGACGTCACTCTGACGTCATTTCCGGCCAACCTATCATAGCCTTTGGAAAAATTTTTGGTCACAATGTGTAAAATTGATGTCCGGGAGGGTACTGGAAGTTTCGTGACGATCGGCGCAGCGGTTCTGGAGATATATCGAAAAGTCTGGAGGGGGGGGCAAAAAATAGCCCCCCCCACCAGGTCGCGGGTTAAAAGTAAATGGGGAAATAATGAAACTGTTGTTTTTGCACATGGAATGATCTCAAACTATCTCAAGCACACGGAATCGTGATTTCATGCACTCCTTGCAAGATCCGATGCTTTACTTTTGTATTTTTGACCTTCCCTGACGTCATTTATGACGTCACTAAGGTCATAGGAGTTTCTCGTCAATAACTCATGATCAAATTGAGCCAGCGACTCGGGAAAGCCACCAATGGACTCAGAAAGGCCTCCCGAATCGAATGATATGCAATACGACTTCCTTCGATTAACCCGCGCCCTGGTGGGGGGGGGGGGGCTATTTTTTGCCCCCCCTCCAGACTTTTTGATATATCTCCAGAACCGCTGCGCCGATCGTCACCAAACTTTCAGTACCCTCCCGGACATCAATTTTACACATTGTGACCAAAAATTTTTCCAAAGGCTATGATAGGTTGGCCGGAAATGACGTCAGAGTGACGTCATGTTCTGCCGTTTTCGACCCAAAAAAGGGTTTCGCGGGAAGAGCTGTCAGGCCTATAGCTTTGCAAATACAGAAAAATGATAAAGACATAAAAGCTGTAGAATCAACAGGGCTACAAAACTGCTATCTCGGATTTTTGAAATTTTTGGATTTTGACCCCCAAAAATCAAAAAGATAATTTTTTTGCATATAATAATCGAAAAATCCAAAAAGTTTTTTTGAATTTCGCAAAAACCGGAATATATGTGATAGTCCTTACCGCCTTCCATCCACATACCAAATTTGAGATCGATACCTCTTTTTTTTGGCGAAGTTATAGCGAAAAAACTGTTCAAAATTGATGACGTCAAATTTTCAAACTCAATTTTTAGCAATTATAGACCCCGTAGCGCAAAACAAAGACCACCATTAGACTCCCCGTGACGAGCTGCATCGAATCAATACCCATTTTATGCAAAACTATCAATTTTAAAATTTGACCTTTTTTGGCCTGACCTTGACCTGACCTTGACCTGAACTTCACCAGAAAGTGACCTAAGCCGTACCTGATAGTCTTATAACCAATACCATTGAGTTGGAAATGAAAAATTGGCCATAAAACATGCATCACACAACCTTAGTAAAGTTGGGCTCATGTGACCTGACCTGTGACCCTTGGTGACCTGACCTGTGACCTGACCTGGTATTGTCAGTGACCTCTAATAGTAATATATCTACTAGGCAACTGACGCCCTATCGCTGATTCTCGACAAAATGCGTTTTCCTCGGTGTTATAGCGCATTCCCTAGAAGACCCGTGAACGGTGAAACATTTCATCTTTGACCTGACCTGTGACGTCATCGGTGACCCCGAGGTCAATGAAATTTGGTTTTCCTCGACAAATTTGACAGGCCTTTCGAACGCCGTTTGAATTTTGCGGATCCGTCCAGTAGTTTCGGAGATACGAGGGGGGGGCAAAAAATAGCCCCCCCCCCACCAGGTCGCGTTATAAACAGACCCCACCAGGGCGCGGGTTAAGTTCGTGGCCTGATGGGCTCTGACCTGACCTTGACTCGAGGTCAACACCTTAACCCTATTAGTGGCAGGGGGGGGTTGTTTTTATCCACCCCTCAGGTTTTTCGGGAATATCTCCAAAACCGCTGAAGCTACGATGCTGAAATTTTCTGACTTTTCCTAAAACTAAATTGGGCACATTCCCTGAAAATTTCAAGTTCATAACTTTACCAGGGGCGGCTCCAGAGCACTGGGAATTGGGGGTCCTATTCGTGAAGCGAGTCATTTGGGCGAAGATCACGATGCTGCACCAGTTTTACGAACAGTGAATGAAAGGTATCATGTGATAACATATACAAAGTTATTGTGCATCCTCTTTTGACACGTTTTTGCTATAATAGGCGGATCCAGGCGTCCAAAAAGGGGGGTTATTTTTTACCTCCCAACATAGGTGCCCTGACACCGCCTATGCATGACCAATACAATTTTAGTCGTTCTCTCATAAGAAAATTGTAACATAACAAGACCATTGCCACCCTTTTTAGAAACAGTACCAACAAAAACCTTATTAACTATACTTTTTGTGTACCCCCAATCTCAATGATCTGTATCCGCCTATGATTTTTGAAAATGCATATTTTTAGGATCCATGTGAATTCCTGGTTCATTCTCTATCGATCGGCAAAAGTTGCGTTAAGATTGGTTCAGAAACCTGGCCGTGATAAACAGTCTAAAATGTATCTGCAATTTGCCCGTTTTTACCCCCCTCTACCCCCCTATTGACATTTTTTAATTTTATTTTTTTTAGAAATGTAGATCTCGTTGAGCCAAATCGAATGCCGTTTGAATTTTGAAAATCGGCCGGTTAGATCTCGAGATATCAAGGGGGGGTCGTAAACAGCCCCCCCCTGCCACTAATATGGGGTAGCCAGGAGCCTGCCACTAATAGGGTTAAGTTGACCTCACCCGGACAAAAAGTATACCATTCGACGCGCCTGAGCCAGGCGAACACGATGGTGCCAAAATCGCTGCTCTGCAGCCATTTTTTGCGAAATTATTTACCAAAAACCAAACCCTACCTTGGGCTTTTTGACTTCACCTCAGAGGTAATCGGTTGACCTGGGACCTTAAAATCGGGTATCAATCGTTCCGTCTTGAAACGGCGCACACGCTTGTTTTTTCCGCGAGGCTCTAGCTCCATTAGAGGCGAAACGAAGAAAAGGGGTCGTACCAACCCTCCCCCCTCGGCCGGCCGAGGGGGTGGGGGGGGTCCGACAATAGGTCCGGCGAGGGTTAAGCAGTCCCACTTCGTTTTTAGTATGTTTGCTTGTCACTGAGATCAACAACTCAATCACAGATAATTTCTAGCACTTTTCCGGGCCCCCGGCCCAGTGTGCGCCCGCGCGCCCGGCGCAGTCAGCTGTGCCGCACCGGAGCCTCGACACAGGCCCGAATAGCGAGCCGCTCAGCGGGGCCCGCAATCAGCGCCCGTGCACGCCACAGCCGGATGCAGGCAGCCGAACAGGAAACGATGCTCCATGATCCACGTACCACGTGCCAACAGGCGAGCACCCGAGTGGAGGGCAGCAACACGCAGCTCAGACTCGGCCACGTGGGTGCGAAGGAGAACGCACACCGCTGCCACCAGATGTAGGGCCGGGGTGCCGAGCTCTGCGTCACGATTGCTGCCTCCCATCCACGACACGGTGCTGATGCTTTCTTAGTCTATATTGTGGTGCGGAGTTCAAATCTCAAATCTCAGACATAAGCTCCGCTATCAACTTGCTATTAGCTCCACAGACTAGCCCTACAGACTAGCCCGCGTCCTGCAACAGATTAAAATTAACTTAACAACGCACAAATGCAGACAACGATAAAAATAACCACTAAGCAAAGCAAAGTTAACAACAACTGAGGGTTTACAACAATTCATAGTAACAAAATAGCAAATCTTACCGTTCACGCAGACGCACACGTCACAAACCACACAGAACCAGTGCACGAATGGCGGGGTCACCGCCGCGCGGCCCGGACGGCCGACCCGCCGGCCAATCGTGGCGCACAGCGATTGGTGGCTCTCGACCCGCGGCAGTCACATGACCTGAGTCACATGACCTGATTTTCCCGCAACCGGCGTAGAGCCGCCGGATTGCTGCGTGGCACACCGCCTATAGTTACGCCTGGAGATCCTAACTAGATCCACTGTATACATACAAAGCACCCCGATGCATGGCTTGGTGGCTGCCTGACACCCGTTGCAAGCGATCGAGGACGGTTAAATCGGGAAACATCTGGATCGTCGACCATTGCTAGTAGCTTGTTTGTAAAAAAAAAAAAAACGATGTACAGTCAAGCTTCAGAGGTAATCATAAATTTAGGTATGAGCTGAGGCCGAGAGGTTCAGAAAACTCTTGCGCATTCTCCCTTGCACATCTACTCAAGGTTTGGCGATGTTACATCGATTATGCTTATTTGTTGAAGAAAAGGCACTTGGTGACGAAAGCCTTCACGAGCACTGAACAGTCAGGCACACTAATCTCTATGATAGTCAGGAAACATCAGGGTATTTGGAAACATGGGATGCTTTCATGGTGGAGAGGAAGAATGGTGACGTTTTGCAATTCATGGATGTAAGCGCGAGAGGACGAAACGGTGACGACAGCGGTGTAAAAAGAAGCAGCACAATAATATTTGTCTTAACCACGGGGGAGCACTGCCGTTTCAACCCTATTGGCCGTAGTGTCTAACGGTGGCGGCCATATTGCGCAGACCAGGAACCGACCGCCGCCTGTGTTGAGGAATAGGGAATTCGGGACCTCGATTTACGTTTGGGGCCGCCGCATCCGTTTCGTTCAAGTTACGTATATACGGAACCTGGCATCTTACGTAGAATTGAGTGGGGAACACGATCGAATCTTCAGAATTCCTCAAATTCACCCGCCGGACCATCGTTTTTCTACATTCGCCCCGGCCGAGAGGGTTGATTGAACCCACCTCGCTAATGCGCCGCTAATTTAACTAGAATTTAGCGGTAAAGTGGTCGTATGAGGCAGAGTACGTTGCAGAGTGACTGGTAGGAATCCGCTTTAAAGGTCTCAGGTCAACCGTTGACATCTGAGGTCAGGTCAAGTGACCTAAGGCACGGGCTCGGTTTTTGGTAAATAACTTCGCCAAAAATGGCCGTAGAGCCGCGATTTTGGCATCATCGTGCTCACTTAGCTCAGGCGCATCGAGTGATATACTTTTTGTTCGGGTGAGGTCAATTTACGGCACTGACCTCGTGACAAGGTCAGGTCAGAGCTCTCAGGTCACGAAGCTGGTCGAGTAAGGTCATGTTGCATATCATTCGATTCGGCAGGTCTTTCTGAGTCCATTTGTTGCTTTCCCGATTCGCTAGTTCAATTTGATCTGGAGTTATTGAAGAAAAGTTTATGACCCTTGTGACGTCACAGATGACGTCACGCAAGGGCAACAATGCAAATGTGAAGAAGCATTGGACCTTGCAAAGAGTGCATGAAATCACGATTCTATATGCTTGAGATAGTTTCAGATCATTCCCGGGGCCAAAATAGCAATTTCCATATTTCCCCATTGACTTATAAGGGTTTAACGTATAAGTTTCCTGTATTTGAGGATTTTTAAGATGTCATCTTGTTCTCCACTCAATTCTGCGTAGGATGCCTGGTTCCGTGTTCACATAGCTTGAGCGTAACGGAAACAGCGGCCGCAAACGTAAATCGAGGTCCCGAATTCCCTATTCCCCAACACAGGCGGCGGCCGCTTCCTGGTCTGCGCAACATGGCGGCACCGTTGGACACCATCTGGCGGCCGATGCGCCTTCCACATTATAGAGTTCAGTGGTCTTAACTCTCGCCCCGTTGAGGGGAAAGTGGGGGGGGGGGGGGTAATATGGCCTTAACCCGCGCCGGGCCGGTGCTCTGAGATTCCGCGCCGGGCCGCGGGGGGGTGTTTGAACACCCCCCTTCTAACTCGGCTCCTGGGCCACGTAGCGACACGCAGTAAGCGGCAATCGAAAGAACGTCAAAAATAAGGACGAAAACACTACGGTCATTTTTTGGGTCAGGTCAAAGGTCAGGTCACCAGAGGTCACCAAAGGTAAAATGTTGACTATTTCAACATTTTGGAAACTGCCAACGGCTATCTCGGGAACCGATAGAGCTACAGCGCCGCAAAAAAGCGCATTCGATAGCCCTTTTACAGACCTTTCTGAGTAATGTTCTCAGATTTGACCTCAGGTCAACGGTTTAGCCTCCAGAGGGCAAAAACTCCAAAAATAGCCGTTTTTACGAAAAACGTTTTTTCGGCAATAACTTTTGACTCAAAAGAGCTATGACATTACTTTTGCCAGCATCGTGTTCCTCTCCTCGAGACGCGTCGAATGAACTATAATTTGACCTTGAAAGGTCAACTTGAAAATTTGACCTCAGGTCAAGGTCATGACCTGACCGGAAAAGGTCATGTTGCATATCAGTCGAACCGCAACGTCGAGCCGAACACATCTAAGGCGTTTTCAGCGCTCTAGCACGCCTCTATCAGAAGTTATCATCGAAAAACTGTTAGATTCTGTTCGTGACCTGAGATGACCTCGGGGACATAACGAGGGGTCACAGTTGCCATTTTCTGGTTCAGTGTGTCTATTTTACCTATATCTCGATGTTTGAGAGTGTCTAGAATAGCGTTCGTGCAAAACAGACGCTTTTCAATTTTCTCCCATTGACTTATAACGGAGAGGCCGCAAAATTGACCTGACCTTAGGTCACCGATATCAAAATTCCGAGATATACATTTTATAGATAGTGTTGCTCTTATCAATCGCTGAAAGTTTCAAGGCAATCGTTCAGTCGGTGTAGCTATGACGAGCATTCTTATTTTTTATGAGGTGAGGTCACTTGGCGTGACCTGGTGACCTGACCTAAGGTCACCTGGGTCTGAAATTTTCACAACATATGCGGAAAAGATGCACAAACAGGTGTGCCAAAAACGGCGGCGCTCCGCGCCGCCGTTTTTGAGATATCTGCGAAAAACCGCAAGGGGGGGTGTTCAAACACCCCCCCCCCCGGCCCGGCGCGGGTTAAAATTAGGTATCATCGGCTTCCTCTCGTGACAGGCAACACACTCGTTTTTTTTCGCAAAGCTCTAGCTCGATGAGGGGCCAAACGCGAGGGGAGGTGGTCGTACCAACCCCCCCCCCCCCCTTGTGCCGTTGAAGGACGCAAAATGGCCTGTGCCGGCGAAGGCTAACAAACCAAACACCCAAACAGTCGATGATTCGGATTTCGGGGGTAGCGGAGTCCATCGCGAGACTTAATTAACTCATGGGTAGGAAAACCCTATCGTGTGTTAATATACGCCACTACCTGCACAGAGTGCGTTCGGTCGTTAGATATACAGGGTGTCCCAAAATTAATGTCACACGCTCTCACAACACTTATTTTGCCTTCTACGCCGCAATACCAATATAATTTCGCCGGTACTGGCTCCCAGACCATATTGGCTACATTCTAGTCACGTGACCTTCGAATTTGTGTGACCCTGACCGGTCAAGGGGTGTACGCAGGTCATTTCCGGGGCAGTACCCAGCGCGCCGGACCAGGTGTCCAGGATGGCAAAACTGCAGAGCAAATCGTCCCGCAGCGAGGCTTTAGGCATTGTTGCCGGCGGCATGACCCACGGCCAGGTCGCCGAGAAACTGGGCATGAGTTGCCGCACGATTTGGCGCTGGTTGTCACGCGACAGAAGCGGATAGATGCCTGAGAACAAGCTAGGTCGCGGCAGAAAGACTTCCCGCCAGCCGGGTAGCGCAGGTCGTCATCGCGAAGTGCTGAGCTAAAGACGGGCTTATCCACAAGGAAACTGGCAGGGGGCTGATTGCCAACAGTCATTCAGTCTCCAAGTCGACAATCCATCGGTACCGGAGGTTGTCTCTAAAGCTGAAGCCCGTCAAGCCACGTCTCCAGCCGAAAACTTCTGCTGAACATGTCCAGGGATATCTTTCAACAGGACGGCACCCCGGCTCATCGAGCTAGAACGACGCAGGGGTGGTGCAGATCAAACTTCCCAGCATTCTGGGAGAAGGACAAATGGCCGGGGAATAGCCCCGACCAAGGCCCTATATACCAGGTAGGGTCGTCCGGCGATTCTACCTGATCGTGACGTCATCTGGGGGCAAGTCTTGAAGTCCCGTTTAAGTCCTATGCAAATGGGCGATTTTTGAAGCGCTCTAGAACAAACTCTGCTAAAGCTAGCACAGAACTAAGTGCATTATTGGAAAGCCGAAACATTTTTCTTCGAATTATCTAAGAAGCGTTTTTCACTAAACCCATTAGTTTTTCCGAAAATGCGTAAAAAAAGCCCTCATGCCTCGGCAGCCTCCCTTCCGCCGGCCGCCACGCCGCCGCGGTAGTGTAGTGGTTAGGATGCTTGCGCCGTAATCCAAAGATCGTGCGTTCGAATCTAGGCGCGGGTCGTACTTAAATCGAAATTGTAAGCAGATTATGTGTTTTTTTTTTCTTGATAAATCACTTATATTACAGCTAACCGTTCATAAAACTATCGATAACAATTGACTGAAACCCAAAATGTAGAATACATTCTAATAAAACAAATTCAAATATGGCGGCCGTTGCGCCAGGCTCCGCCCCCGACTCCGCCCCTTCGTGTGACGTCATCTGTGCACCTGGACACACAGGGAGATAGGGGACGACATGGGCCTGGCCCTGACCTGTCGCCGATAAAAAATCTTAGGGCGATCGTCCGGTAAGAGTTGAACAAAGTGGCACCAGGATTGGATAATCTGAAGGCACGCTGACCAGGAACGTTCGATCTGCCTGGTCCAAGATTAGTCCACAGAAGCTGAATATGTTGATGTCTGATGTTCCGGACCGTATGCTTGCCCGTATCAGAGAGAAGGTTGGATACATATGTAAGAAAAGCACACCTCTCATGTTTGTTATTTTCATGCAATTGACGCTGGAAATGTGTGACATTATTTTTGGGACACCCTGTACTGCACGTAACCTTGACGTTATCACTGTGGGTGGGCAATACGTATGGGGAATTGAATTTGTTTACACTTTTCATGTATGTGCACGTCAAAAATAAAACCAATAACAATATTCGCCTTCACAGTTCATCGTGACATCAAGCCGCCCAACCTGATGCTGGTGAAAAGCAAAAAAGGCGAGATCGTGACAAAGCTCGCCGATTTTGGCATATCCAAGGAGATGACAGCCAGCAAGCTGAAAATGACAGCTGGTG
This sequence comes from Amphibalanus amphitrite, assembly GCF_019059575.1. Taxonomy (NCBI): domain Eukaryota; kingdom Metazoa; phylum Arthropoda; class Thecostraca; order Balanomorpha; family Balanidae; genus Amphibalanus; species Amphibalanus amphitrite. The sequence goes on from NW_024881744.1 coordinate 108,590, forward strand.
TCGGTACCCTGGATTGGATGGCTCCGGAAGCCCATATGGGTGAATATCAACAGGGAACTGTAAGTAAAATTAACGCATCCATCAGAGGCCTGTTTCACTAAAAACTTGCGATTACAAGTGTTTGAACTTTACAATTCATAAGTATTTTTGCAAACTATGTAAAATCGGGTTTCACTAAACTTCATCACCAGCGGCACCTCCGATAAAAAGAGTAGGTAAATAAACTTGTAAACAATAAAAAGTTTTTTAACCCTCGCCCGCACATGGGGGGGGGTGGTTGCCACCCCCCCCCAGGCAGTCTTTCTGCTCTGCACTCAACATTTTTAGAGCTAGAAGGCTGATTTTTCGTATAGCTGCTCGTCTATCCTTTCTTGATGTCCACTGAAAATTTCAAGTTTCTGTGATTTTTGGTTTCGGAGATATGACCTTGTTTTTCAGGTCATGTCATGACCCAAATGGCCAATTCTCAACATCTTGCGGTTGCCATGGGCCTTGTGAGCTTTTGACACCCTGATTTCGGCCTTTTTTGCCAGTCTTACCTCCCACCTATCATGGAACATGTTGTTCGACGATGTACAGGGGTCAAGGTCAGGGTCAAGGTCAACCTAGGTCATCTAAGATAATTGCGTTTTAGGCAAGCTGAATTTACTTTTTGTGAAGTTTTTTGACTGCATTTTTGGTAAAAGCTTCTCAGATCATGATTTCATGTGATATGGACCCAAAAACAATCGGTGCACACATCAGTATTCACACAGACACACACAGACATACAAACACATATAATTGACCTTGACCTAACTTGACCTGAAATGACCTCAGCAGCAAAATTCTGGTCGGATAGTGTGACAAAGAGGTTCTAGCTGGCTTGGCACCAGAAAACAGCATCGTCATCGGTATTTGATAAGCAGCGCACTTGATATCCAACGGTGACCCAAAACAGCAACATTTTTTAGTTTGACCTGACCTGGAAGGTCAATGACTGACCTGAGAAGGTAAAACTGGGTATCATTGGATTCGTCTCTTCCCAAAGAATCTTTTTGGTCTTTACTGCTAAGCTCTATCTCCAACAGGAACGAAATGGCGCGGGGGGGGGGTGGCAACCACCCCCCCCCCCATGTGCGTTCTAGGATGGGAAAATGGCATGTGCGGGCGAGGGTTAATCAAGAACTTTAACATGTTACAGATATTGCTTCTTTTTATCAAACTATGTCTAGTTTTCATGTCAGAAATTGCAGGAATAAATTAAAAATAATGATGCTGTTTCTGAGTGGTATAAATGATAGTTCACAATATCTTATTATTGAAAGAAAATAACACGTAAAACATTTGACAGCAGAAGACTGTTGAATGCAATTATGGCGCGCGAATGACAAAACATGACGATATTTATTTATTGCTCGTAGCTGGTTCGTAGGGAATGTGCTAAGTGAAAAAGAGCATATAATGACTCAGCATATCATATTTGTTTTAAATAATTGATTGCTTTGCATCATTGCACAAAAAGTATCAAAATTCCGAACGTCAGGACCACTGGAATTTCAGGTTTGTAATTACGATGTTTTCTTTCAAGTTTCTGGTCTTCGTGAAACAGAAAGTTTGCGATTCCCGTGTTTTCTAGCAAACTTTTTCTTGTAAAAAAGTTTGCAAATTTTAAACTCAAAATTCATGCCCGAAGGTTTCGTGAAATCCAAATTTCAAATGTTGGTAATTATTTCTTTTAAACTCAAGTTTTTTCTTTGTAATTACACACTTTATTTGTTAGTGAAACAGGCCTCTGACAGAAAGGAAAATACCGGCCTACGATCTCCTCAGAGATGTGTTTTTAAAAAATTACAGGCTAAATATGACATTTTTATTTATTCCATCAACACACGCATAATAAAGAAGTTAACCAAAGAGAAACGAAAACAGCGTAATCATTTTGATGGGCTTCGTGCTCAATGCTCATGCTGATTATTATGATGCGTTTTCTTAACCCGCGCCCGGCTGGGGGTCCTGGATTTCCACGCCCTGCTGGGGGGGGGGGGGGTGTTTGAACACCCCCCTTCTAACTCGGCTCCTGGGCCACGTAGCTATACGCGGAAGGCGGAGTTCGAAAAAGCGTCAAAAATAATGAGGAAATTACTTCCGTCAATTTTTTGGTCAGGTCAAAGGTCAGGTCACCAGAGGTCATTGAAGGCAAAATTTCGCCGATTTCCGGGTCGAATGTCGAAAATTTCCAAGAAGCCAACGCATAACTCGGGAACCAATAGAGCTACAGCGCCGCGGAAAAGCGCATTCGATAGCCCTATTAACGCCCTTTCTGAGTAATCCTCTCAGATTTGAGGCCTGTTTCACTAAAAACTTGCGATTACAAGTGTTGGAACTTAACAATTCATAAGTATTTTTGCAAACTATGTAAAATCGGGTTTCACTTAACTTCATCACCAGCGGCATCTCCGATAAAAAGAGTTGGTAAATAAACTTGTAAACAATAAAATTGTTTTTAATCAAGAACTTTAACATGTTACAGATATTGCTTCTTTTTATCAAACTATGTCTAGTTTTCATGTCAGAAATTGCAGGAATAAATTAAAAATAATGATGCTGTTTCTGAGTGGTATAAATGATAGTTCACAATATCTTATTGAAAGAAAATAATACGTAAAACATTTGACAGCAGAAGACTGTTGAATGCAATTATGGCGCGCGAATGACAAAACATGACGATATTTATTTATTGCTCGTAGCTGGTTCGTAGGGAATGTGCTAAGTGAAAAAGAGCATATAATGACTCAGCATATCATATTTGTTTTAAATAATTGATTGCTTTGCATCATTGCACAAAAAGTATCAAAATTCCGAACGTCAGGACCACTGGAATTTCAGGTTTGTAATTACGATGTTTTCTTTCAAGTTTCTGGTCTTCGTGAAACAGAAAGTTTGCGATTCCCGTGTTTTCTAGCAAACTTTTTCTTGTAAAAAAGTTTGCAAATTTTAAACTCAAAATTCATGCCCGAAGGTTTCGTGAAATCCAAATTTCAAATGTTGGTAATTATTTCTTTTAAACTCAAGTTTTTTCTTTGTAATTACACACTTTATTTGTTAGTGAAACAGGCCTTTGACCTAACGTCAACGGTTTTGCCTGCAGGGGGCAAAAACTGCAAAAATAGCCGATTTTTTCGGAAACAGTTTTTCTGCAATAACTTTTGACCCAAGCCTTGTACGAGCTTACTTTTACCGGCATCGTGTTCCTCTCGTCAAGACGCATCGAATGAACTATAAGTTGACCTTGAAAGGTCAACTTGAAAATTTGACCTCAGGTCAAGGTCATGACCTGACCGGAAAGGGTCATGTTGCATATCAGTCGATCCGCATCGTCGAGCTGAACACATCTAAGGCGTTTTCATCGCTCTAGCATGCCTCTATCAAAAGTTATTTGCGAAAAACTGTTAGATACCATTCGTGACCTAAGATGACCTCAGGGCATAAACAGGGGTCACGGACACCATTTTCATGTTCAGTGTGTCTAAACTACTTGTAATTCGGTGTTTGGGAGTGTTTATAATGTCTTTTGTCCAAAAGAGGCGCATTTCAATTTTCTCCCATTGACTTACAATGGGGAGGTCGCAAAATTGACCTGACCTTAGGTCATCGATATCAAAATTCTGAGATATACATTTTGTACATGCTATTGCTCTTAGCAATCGCTGAAAGTTTCAAAGCGATCGGTCACTCGGTGTAGCTATGACAGACATTGAAACTTTTTATGAGGTGAGGTCACTTCAAGTGACCTGGTGACCTGACCTTGAATGACCTTGGTCTGAAATTTTTACAACATGTGTAGAATTGATGTATGATAAGGTGTACCAAAAACGGCGGCGCTCCGCGCCGCCGTTTTTGAGATATTCGCGAAAAACCACAAGGGGGGGTGTTCAAACACCCCCCAGCAGGGCGCGGGTTAACCCGCGCCCCACTGGGGGTGGGGGCTATTTATAGCCCCCCTCCCGTTTTTCTGCAATAACTTCCAAATCGCTTGACGTATCGACGCCAAACTCTCAGTTGCTTCGGCTGCATCAATTTGACACCTTGTGTCAAAATTTGAACTTCGTAGCTACCATAGGTCAGCCGGAAATGACGTCAGAGTGACGTCATGTTCGGCCGATTTCGACGCAAAACATCGAACCACGGCAATCACTCCCAAGCGCTCAGTTTTTAAGCTAGATCCAATTTCTTTGCATGAGAGGACTCAGAATAGACTGCGCTATCAAACTGTTATCTCGGATTTTCAAAATTTTGAAAATTTCGAAAATTTTATATAATAAAATTCAAAATTTACATTTTTACATTTTTTTTCAATTTTTTTTTTGACTTTTCGAAAAAAAACCGGAATATATGTGATAGAACGCGTTATTATGACTAAATCCAGCATGTGTTAGCTAAATTTCTTCAAAAATGGCCAAGTTATACGCATTATTGCAAAAAAATTAACAAATATTAATTTTTCAAATCAATTTTTCACCACGTTTTTGACATCGTACGCCAATATAAATAGCACCATCGTGTTCCTGAGCTCAAACTGCATCCAATAAACACCTTTTCTGTTGAAAAATTATAACTTTAAAATTTGACCTTTTTTGACCTGAAAGTGACCTGACCTAAGCTAAATTTGACTCAAAATGACCTTGAATGACACAGACGACATCAAATTCGAAATATTTGGCCTAAATGGACCATAAAACATGTGTCACGTGACCGACGCATGACATAATATTTTCGTGACCTGTGATGACCTGACCTTGACCTGAAAATCAAAGTACAAGTTTGGTACCCTCAGGGTATCTAGAGCATATGTTCACGAGTGTGTGAACCAAAAATGCGCCTGCTCTGACTTTTAAGACGGCGGCCAGAGCCCAAAACGTGAACAAGCCAAAATGCTAATAATTTTTACTTTGACCTGACCTCTGACGTCATCGGTGACCTCAAGGTCAATGAAATTAGGTTTCGTTCGACAGTTTATCCGGGGCTATCAGACGCCGTTTGAATTTTGACGATCGGCCCAGTAGTTTCGGAGTTAGGAGGGGGGGGGGGCTATGAATACCCTCCCCCCCCAGTAGGGCGTGTTATACGCAGACCCCAGTGGGGCGCGGGTTAATGATGAGATATCAAATGTCGTGTTCCATCAATCTCATCAACGTGCTTCTTTTAATTTTTTCCGAAGCATGCATATTTCTGTTCTCAACAACTGTCCTAGAATATCTCGTTTATAATTGGTCATCATGATATTTTCCCTTGTTACATTTGTTGTTTTGCATATTTTCTTTTAGGAGAAGACAGCTGACATCTTTTCGCTCGGATGTGTCTTTCACTACATCATCTTCCCCGGACAGCATCCTTTCGGCGATATGTCCGACAGGATGGCAAACATCCAACAGGGAAAACCGTGGTGAGTATACGATTTCCTCATAAAAGGGATTTTGGTTACATAACCTCGAATTGTTGTTGCGATTTACCAGGCCTGAAAATAAGAAAAAAAAACTAGAGTGACGCAATAGGCCATTATTCTTCGCCCGAGTGGGGGGGGGGGCTTTTTTGGCCACACCTGCCAATTTTTTGCGCGTGTAAAGAAAACCGCGGCGTGCAGCGCCGCGAAACTTGTTATAGCTTATTATACATCAAGTTCGCATCTTGTGTTTAAATTTTGACCCCAGGTCACGTAAGGTCAGGTCACCAAGTCAAGTTAAGAAACCATGCCTCTAAAAAAAAACTTTGTGATTCTGTCATTCGTACAGTTTACATCCCAGAAGTTTGAAACTCGGGATTTCGCATGACGAGACCAGTGTAAACAATTCGTGTATCTCAGAGTTTTCATATCGGTGACCTAAGGTCAGGTCAATTTTGCGACCTTTCCATAATAAGTCAATGGGAGAAAATTGAAATGCTCTTTGTTTGGCCGAAAACACCCTCAAACATCGTGACATAGGTAAACATGACATACTGATCCGAAAAATTACGCTGGTGACCCCTTTTATGCCCCTGAGTCATCTCGGGTCATGAAACGTCTCAAACAGTTTTTTGACAATAGCTTTAGATATAGACATGCTAGAGCGCTGAAAACACCATGAATGTGTTCAGTGAACAGCAATACGAATCGAATGAAATGCAACATGACCTTTTCCGTGACCTTGACCTGGGTCAAATTTTCAAGTTGACCTTTTCAAATTTCAGGTCATCTTATAGCTCATTCGACGTGTCTCGACGAGACAAACGAGAGGCTGGTAAAATTAGCGTCATACAAGCTTTGAGTGAGAAGTTATGATGCAAAAACTTTTTCCGCAAAAACGTTCAATTTTTGTAGTTTTGCCCTCTGGAGGCTAAACTGTTGACCTTAGGTCAAATCTTAGAAAAATACTCAGAAAGGCCTTTGAAAGGAGCTATCGAATGCGCTTGTCCGCAGCGCTGTAGCTCTATTGGTTCCCAACTTATGCGCCGATTTGTAAAAACGATGTCAAAATTGGTACAAAAAAAATCGTGAAATTTGTATCTTTGGTGACCTCCAGTGACCTCGGCGATGACCTGATCAAAAATGACCAAATCCGGCACCGCCTCGGCTATTTCCGTACCCACGACAGCCTGGGGGGGGTCGGATCCGACCCCCCCCCCCTGTTATATCGAGAACCAATGGTTGCATCGAGCCCCGCGAGGCGGCGTTCGAAAGGTCTCTACGAGACCTTCCCAAAGCACTCTTAAGATTTTAAGATTGAGGTCAACATTCGGGTCAAGGTCAGGTCAAAGGTCAAATTCTGGGGTTTTGCATGATAAGGCTTACGGACAGTGGAATCGATAGCTGCTGCTCGAAACTCACCACAAATGACCTCAAAGACCTAATGAAGGTACCATGTGCGTATAGGGGTCATACTAAGTACGGGTCAAGGTCAGGTCAGGTCACGAAAGGTCACGGTTTTCACTTTCTGCTACATGGGCGTGCGACACATGTTTTATGGCTTATTTTTCACGCCGAATCCGATGTAATGGTTATATGTGACCCTAAGTCACTGTGCTGGTGATAAGTGTACATTGAAAGCATAACAAAAAACGTTTATACCATACATAACTAAACGAGGGCTAAGAAAAAAAAATCAATTTTTAAACTTTTTATTTTTGACATAAAAATGCCCTTTTATAGACGAGCTTTGTCCCAGGAATCTAAGTGGTGTCATTTGTTTTCACATGCGATGTTCAGAAGTGCCTCTAATTCACAAAAATGTTTATGACGTCACCATACCCTATGCATGTTGGAGCTATTTTTACAATTTGGGAGTCAAAAATCAAGATCGAAAGGTGAAATTTGGGACATCTATTGTTCAAATAGAGCTCTATAACATGTATTCCCGTTTTTTGGAAATTCCCAAAATTTTGGATTTTATCAGCTGTTTTCCAAAAAATATAGTTTTTTGAATTTTTAGGGGTGAAAAAACGCATTTTATGGAAAATCTGAGATAACCATTTTTAAGATCTCGTTGAGCTGCGTATATTTATGTCCTTAATTTGCAATTTGCTTAACCCTCGCCCGCACATGGGGGGGTGGTTGCCACCCCCCCCAGGCAGTCTTTCTGCTCTGCACTCAACATTTTTAGAGCTAGAAGGCTGATTTTTCGTATAGCTGCTCGTCTATCCTTTCTTGATGTCCACTGAAAATTTCAAGTTTCTGTGATTTTTGGTTTCGGAGATATGACCTTGTTTTTCAGGTCATGTCATGACCCAAATGGCCAATTCTCAACATCTTGCGTTTGCCATGGGTCTTGTGAGCTTTTGACACCCTGATTTCGGCCTTTTTGCCAGTCTTACCTCCCACCTATCATGGAACATGTTGTTCGACGATGTACAGGGGTCAAGGTCAGGGTCAAGGTCAACCTGGGTCATCTAAGATAATTGCGTTTTAGGCAAGCTGAACTTACTTTTTGTGAAGTTTTTTGACTGCATTTTTGGTAAAAGCTTCTCAGATCATGATTTCATGTGATATGGACCCAAAAACAATCGGTGCATACATCAGTATACACACAGACACACACAGACATACAAACACATATAATTGACCTTGACCTAACTTGACCTGAAATGACCTCAGCAGCAAAATTCTGGTCGGATAGTGTGACAAAGACGTTCTAGCTGGCTTGGCACCAGAAAATAGCATCGTCATCGGTATTTGATAAGCAGCGCACTTGATATCCAACGGTGACCCAGAACAACAACATTTTTTAGTTTGACCTGACCTGGAAGGTCAATGACTGACCTGATAAGGTAAAATTGGGTATCATTGGATTCGTCTCTTCCCAAATAATCTTTTTGGTCTTTTCTGCTAAGCTCTATCTCCAACAGGAACGAAATGGCGCGGGGGGGGTGGCAACCACCCCCTCCTCCCATGTGCGTTCTAGGATGAGAAAATGGCATGTGCGGGCGAGGTTAACCCGGCAGTTGCTGGGATATTTCGCCACCCACCGTTTGCTGGGGGGGGGGGCGTTAAACGCCCCCCAGGGCTGGTAAAAAAGCAAATTGCGTCCCCGACCAAAAAATGAGAGCGAAAAATGACCCCGACCTTTTACGATTCATGTATGCAGGCTGCATGCAACTACGATGCGCGTTTCCTTAGGTTTCATTTCTATATTTTTTTACGAGCAGTCATATGTACTAAATTGCTTGTCAGACTCGCGCTTCGAAATTTCCAGTTTGTTAATTAAATGTCACGGCATCACTCGGTCAGCGGGTAGCGTAACAGACGAAGAACCCGGAAAGGGTAGGGGGCGCAACGATCGTCGAACAGATGCAGTAGGTGTCGCTATTGTATCGGTAGCTCACAACGACGACGGCTAGAAACTATCGACCCCGCATGAATTTACCATGTCCAACCGGTGCGACCCCGGTTCCGAATCTAGTCGTTTGTCTAGTCGTATAGCTGGCTACAACTGGTCGTCAATCAACCCCGCTTGAAATAGCACAGCCGACAGCGGGGTCGGTGTCTAAGCGTTTGTTAGAATGTGTTTGATCATCTGGTTTGATCTAGTTTTCGTTAGCAACTGTCGACGGTAGTTTTGCTGTTAACGGAAGTGAGTTGTGGCTACTAATTGTTCATAACCATGTTGTAGGTATGTGTTAGGTATAGGGGCTTTTTATGTTCTTGTTAAAGGGGATATACGTTGTGGATTCCACGATATCTTTTACTTACGTTTAGTTTCTGCTTTATTTGAAAGCTATTTATTACTGTAAAAGTTTACTAAATGTGGCAATTTTGACCCCGGGTACTTGAACTTTTACTGGTACTGTGTCCCCGACGACGTCAATAGGACATAACACTTTACCAGTCCTGACGCCCCCAGCCGATAACTCGAGAACCAATAGGCGCAGCGAAACGCACGAGGCGGCAAACGAAAGAGCGCGACGAGACGCTTCAGATGAGTACTTTAAAATTGAATTTTGAGGTCACAGGTCGGGTCAAGGTCAGGTCAAACACCTGAAATCGGGCTTTCAGTAGCATGGACTTCAGGACTTCGCAATGGGCGCCTCTCGCCATAAACTCTGTCAAAACGGTGCATAATCCATCTTATAAGGCCTACAAGAGTGTCAGCTCCATATAGGGGTCAGTCAAGCATAGGTCAGGGTCAAGGTCAGGTCAACCGGGTAGGCACATATCCCCGAAAATCAAAACTGATATTCGCAGCCTGTGACACATGTTTTATAGGTAATTTGTGGCGTAGAACACGATGGTGACATTCATTTTATCATATGTGTACGTGTTTGGCTCAAAAAGCTCAATTTAAGAAATTCATGTATCATGATCACGAAAAATTGCCAAGATTCAGTTCAAGATTTTGGAAAATGCGGAACGATAATCAATAATTGAAGATAGCCATTTGATTGATCATGGTATTGGCAGTCCAATGGCGTTTACGGCATGTCTGTATGTCTATTCTGTGATTTTATATGATTTTTTTAACATATGCCGTTTTTGGTCGAAAACTCAGAAATCATGACGTCACTAAAACCTCGATATCTCAAAAATTTTCCGACCGATTTTTTTGAAACTTGGTCACAATAAACTTCAATCAATTCGCTACAGGTACCCAAAATTTGGCGCGCCTGCGGCGCGCCGTTTTAATGCTATGGCCCGGCGAAAAAGTGGGGGCGTAACCCTGATTTTTGTCGATTTTTAAACATTTAACACTTTTTGACTTAACCCTCGCATGTGTGCGGCGTTTGCCAGCTTCTAATGTGTAGGGGGGGGGGGTCGGTTGGACCCCCCCTTGCCGTTTGGCCCCTGATCGAGCTAGAGCTTCGCGGAAAAAACGAGCGTGTTGCCCGTGACGAGAGGAAGCCGATGATACCCAATTTTAAGGTCCTAGGTCATTGGTTGACCTTCCAGGTCAGGTCAATGACCCAAAGTCGGGAAAATCGGGACCTGTTAGAAAGTCGTAAAGTGTGGCTGCTAAGGGGTTTTTCGGGGTGCTGATCACGAATATCGTGTTAGTTTTGATCACAGATGATGTCTTGAAGCATTTAGACCAGGTCGGGTCAGGTCAGGTCAGGTCAACCAGTAGGCGTCGTGACGGGTATTCGTAGTACGTGTCAACCGCCTCTGACAGCTTCGTAACATGTTACGAAGTCACCAAAACTACTCCGTAAATGTTCAAATGGTTGCTAAATTCGAATTCAGCTCCAACAACTAGCCTAGAAACATGTAAAACTCGAAAAAGTGACCCGAGGTCACCCGAGGTCACCAAAGGTCAATGACCTGACCTGACCTTCAGGTGACCTTGACACACACGGGAGTAACATCAAATCACATGTTTGAACGTTTGAAACCACGAAAAGCTTGCAAACACGCGGCTAGTGCGAGCCGACATACGCGGAATCGCGATTCCTGCCAAACATGGTCTCGGAAAAGAGGTCACAGGTCAAAGGTCATTTGGGTCAGGGTCATGAAATTTTCAGGGTAGGTGTAAAATTGATCAATGCGAGGGTACTGAAAGTATCGTCGCGATCGGCCGCTTTTTACGCGAGTTATTCGCGAAAAACCATGGGGGGGGGTCCATCCGACCCCCCCCCTACACATGCGAGGGTTAAAACGCCATGTAGTTACGTCACTAAAACCGATATATCTAAAACAAAAATTGGAATTTTTTTTCTTAAAATTACACAGGAGACGTCAAATTGATGGGGGAGAAGGTATGCCAAGTTTCAAGTTGATAGCGTAAGCGGTTCATGAGTTATTCAAGAAAAACGGAGGGAGGGGAGGTCGGATCCGACCCCCCCCCCCCCCAGCGGTCGCGGGCTAATTGATTCTGAAAGCTATTGTAGCGAGCTATCTGTTGCTTTTTACCGCGTCTTTCTAGCTTGCTTACTTTTTGAGATAATGGTGTGGCCAAAAAGGCCCCCCCCCCCCCACCATGGCAAAGTTGGCAGATAGGCCCAGCCGGGCGCGGGTTAAGTAGGGGGGGGGGGGGGATGTCACTACTTAGTTTCGCCATAGATACGTCCAGTACTGATGTCATTGGTTTCGATCCCGGTGAAGTCAGTGCTGTCTACATCCGGGAATTCATTGCACTTGGTTCTCATTAGAGGTGGCCATATTGCTTTGTCCCGTGACAACACATTTGCGTCGTCGGGATCGAAATTGGCTGTAAACAAACCGCTCAGTGTCGCTACCTCCTATATATGGCCTTGTTGATTTTTCATTCTACTTGACCTTTGCACGTGACATCTAGCATAATCCATGCTTCTTTTTCATGACAAAATTTTGTTCGGCGTGCTTCCAAGGAAAATTTTTGAGTATCTATATTTTAACCCGCGCCCCACTGGGGGGGGGGGCTATTCATAGCCCTCCTCCCGTTTTTCAGCAATAACTTCCAAACCACTTGACGTATCGACGCCAATCTTTCAGTACTTTCGGCTGCATCAATTTGACACCTTGTGTCAAAATTTCAACTTCGTAGCTATTATAGGTCGGCCGGAAATGACTTCAGGGTGACGTCATGTTCGGCCGATTTCGACGCAAAACATTGAACCACAGCAATCGCTCTAAAGAGCTCAGTTTTTAAGGCCGGAACACAGCTTTTAAGCTCGCAAATCGCGTCTCGCTTCTCCCATTCTCCCAAAACGGCGGCGCGCAGCGCCGCCAAATTTTCAGTACCTTCCCGGGCATCAATTTGACACCTTCACACCAACTTTCAAGTCTTAGGTCACCTTAGGTCAGGAGTTATTGAGGTCAAACTGAGGTCATGTTCGAGCAAAAATGAGCAAAAAACATGCAATCTTGAAACGCTCACCAAATCTACAGTTATCAAGCAATTTCAAAGTTATTTATATGGTCTAGTAGACAAAAAGCGGCGCTACAAAACTGCTATCTCGGATTTTTGAAATTTTGGGTTTTTGACCAAAAAAATCAAAAAATTGATTTTTTTAGAAAAACTTTAAAAAAATCAAAAAAATTTTCCGAATATCGAAAAAAAACCGGGATATATGTGATAGTCCCTGCGCTGTTCTATATACATACCAAATTTCAGATCGATATCTCGTTTTTTGGTCAAGTTATAGCGAAAAAAACTGTTAAAAAATGATGACGTCAAATTTTTGAACTCATTTTTTAGCGATTCTACAGACCACGTACGTCAAAACAAAGACCACCATTGAACTCCCCGTGACGAGCTGCATCGATTCGATACCCATTTTATGCAAAAATATAAACTTTGAAATTTGACCTAATTTGACCTGACCTTGACCTGACCTTGACCTGACCTTGACCAAAACGTGACCTAAGCTGGCCCCAAAGGCTGCCTGACCCACATAATCGCATTTGTCGTGTAAAATGGACCATAAAACATGTATCACACGACACTTTCATATTGTGACCCCCCCGTGACATGACCTCTGTGACCTGACTTGGTATCAGTGACCTCAAATAGCAAAATATGTGTTTGAAGAACATTTTCCCATCGATGATTTTCAATGAAATGCATTTTACTCGATTTTACAACGCATTTCTTGAAATGCCTGTAAACGGTGAAAATTGGACCTTTGACCTGACCTATGACGTCATCGATTTGACCTAGGTCAATAAAATTGGGTCACAAGGTAGTTCCTTGATAGGGCTATCCAACACCGTTTGCCGCTTGTCGCTAGGTTGCGTGGTTCTCGAGATCGTAGGGGGGGGGGGGCCAAAATGCCGCCCCCCCCCCCCAACCGGGCGCGTTGCTCGGCAGAGCCCAACGGGGCGCGAGTTAACCTGTGCTGATTTTAATCAATGATCTAGGAGAACGTCATTTAAAATACCAAAGCTAAAAAATTTCATCGAAAGAACGCCGCATAAAATTTTATCATGAAACAGACGCATGGATATGCTAAGATGTCACGTGCAAAGGTCAAGTGCAATCAATAATCAACGCGTTTCAGCCGCGAGTTGGGAGTGCAAAGCGTTTTCCAAGCGGGAGGCGTTTTCGACGCGAGTTGTGAGCTGAATTGCAAGTGAAAACACAGTGAACGAAGCGATTTCCGCGCTTGACGCGAGTTCGACGCGATTTGCAAGCGTGTGCTGTGTTCCGGCCTTTAACCCGCGCCCTGCTGGGGGGTGTTTGAACACCCCCTTGTGGTTTTTCGCAAATATCTCAAAAACGGCGGCGCGGAGCGCCGCCGTTTTTTATACACCTTATCATACATCAATTCTACACATGTTGTAAAAATTTCAGACCAAGGTCATTCAAGGTCAGGTCACCAGGTCACTTGAAGTGATCTCACCTCATAAAAAGTTTCAATGTCTGTCATAGCTACGCCGAGTGACCGATCGCTTTGAAACTTTCAGCGATTGCTAAGAGCAATAGCATGTACAAAATGTTTATCTCGGAATTTTGATATCGATGACCTAAGGTCAGGTCAATTTTGCGACCTCCCCATTATAAGTCAATGGGAGAAAATTGAAATGCGCCTCTTTTGGACGAAAGACATTATAAACACTCCCAAACACTGAATTACAAGTGTTTTAGACACACTGAACATGAAAATGGTGTCCGTGACACCTGTTTATGCCCTGAGGTCATCTTAGGTCACGAATGGTATCTAACAGTTCTTCGCAAATAACTTTTGATAGAGGCATGCTTGAGCGATGAAAACGCCTTAGATGTGTTCAGCTCGACGATACGGATCGACTGATATGCAACATGACCCTTTCCGGTCAGGTCATGACCTTGACCTGAGGTCAAATTTTCAAGTTGACCTTTCAATGTCAAGTTATAGTTCATTCGATGCGTCTGGACGAGAGAAACACGATGCCGGTAAAAGTAAGCTCGTACAAGGCTTGGGTCAAAAGTTATTGCAGAAAAACTGTTTCCGAAAAAATCGGCTATTTTTGTAGATTTTGCCCTCTGCAGGCAAAACCGTTGACGTTAGGTCAAATCTGAGAAAATCACTCAGAAAGGGCGTTAATAGGGCTATCGAATGCGCTTTTCCGCGGCGCTGTAGCTCTATTGGTTCCCGAGTTATGCGTTGGCTTCTTGGAAATTGTCGACATTCGACCTGGAAATCGGCGAAATTTTGCCTTCAATGACCTCTGGCAGTGGCGTATTCAGGGGGGGGCATGGGGGCCATGCCCCCCCTTTCCGCCCAGCCGCCCAGATGGCGCCCCAATTAGTGCCGACTAGGCTGATGCTGTTTTACAGAGGGAACATAAATTAAAAAGTGATGTGCAGGCAGGGATCGAACTAAAGATATCTTTGGGGGTGCCTGGACACCCCTATGTCCTCCCGGGCACCCCCAAATAGGACCTGAGCCCCCCAATATTGAGGGGCACCCCTCCGGAAACCAGAATATTCCAAACCCCCAGGGTCGATGGCGCCCCTGAAGAGCCGCTGGCACCCACCTGAACGGAACAGTCGCCCCATTAAAGGTTGATGGCGCCCCTCTGAAGTTCACAGTTGCCCCATTCGGCCCCATCCAAGATCGATGGCGCCCCCTGAAACCACTGGCACACCTCTAAAGCACCTGCATTCTTCTCAAGATCACAGTCGCCCTATCTGAGATCAATAGCGCCCTCAAGAGAGTCACTAGCGCCCCCTCCTTGAGACTGAAGTCCCATTCAAGCCCAATGACGCCCCTCCAGAGCGTCCAGTGCGCTTCTGAAGATCACAGTCGTCCTCATCCGAGGTCGCTGGCGCCCCTCAAAAGTCACTGGCGCCCATCTAAACGGAGATCACAGCTGCCCCATCTTAAGATCGATGGCAACCCTCTGAAACCAATGGCGCCCTTCGCACCCGGCGACCCTCTGAAAATCATATTCGCCCCATCCGAGACAACGCCCCTTGAGACTACAGTCGCCGCACCCAAGCTCAAGGCGCCCCTCTAGACTCTAGAGCGTCCGGCGTCCTGCTGAAGGCAACAGCGGCCCCATCCATGCCCAATGGCGCCCCTCAACGCTCTTAAGATCACAGTCGCCCCATCAATCCAAGGTCGCTGGCGCCCCTCAAGAGCCACTGGCGCCCACCGGAACCGGGACTTCATTCGTCCCATCCTAGATCAATGGCGCCCCTCTGAAACCGCTGGTGTCCCTCTGAAAATAACAGTCGGACCATCTGAGATCAATGGCGCCCCTTCAGAGAGTCTGACGCCCTACTGAAGGCAGCAGTGACCCCATCCAACATAACACCCCTCTAGATCACCCGGTGGCCTTCTGAAGATCACATTCGCCCTATCCGAGTTCGTTGACGCCTTCCAGTAGTCACTGACGCCCATCTGAACGAAGACTTCAGTCGCCCCGCCCCATTCAAGATCTTAGCGCTCCCCCTTCCCCTCAGAAACCACTAACGCTAGGTAATTATTTGACAATGGGGCTCTCTAATCGACACCAAGGGCCCTTTTAAAGATTCAGCAGCCAGGCGGCGCCGAGCTGGGCTAGGATGTGCCAAGCGTTCCTTATAAGGCAGCCTCGTTAGTGCCACCCCTCGTTGCAATACCGCCCTTCAATGTGACGCCGCCCCTTCACCGTACAATGCCACCCCTCAATGCAAGTGGTGCGTCTCAGCACAGTGCCGCCCATTATTGCGATACTAGGGGAAGTTGGGGGAACGCCGAATACTTTTTTCTGACGCCCGTAGCACGCAAGGTAGACAACATAAGCTATTCTTGTTGGCGTCATTCGAGAAGCCAGTCTTTTGCCTTTCAAACATACCAGGCGCATTTGATGAATTCGCATACCGTTAAGCGCACAAACTAAAAATATCAAAGAAGTGACTTTTTCGGCGTTGCCCCGGACTGCGGGAAAGCCGAAAATGGGAGAAATGATCTACGGGGAATGCCGAAATTGATGTTTTGCCATTTTATCTCAAACTTTATCCAGAATTCATCAAAGCTGACACTTTTTTCAATAGTTTGAGGACGCTTGGTGCACACTGGAAGTTATAATTGTGTGATATAATAAGAAAAGGCCAGGTAAATCATTCCTTATAGGAAACAGGCCGTTGTGTCAGTTAAAAGTGTAATTTGTGTGACTAAAATATGCGTTGCTATTCTACAGCAGTAAATTCCACGTAGCGTGCTTTAACGTGCGTAGTTGCACGTTTTCGGCATTACCCCAGCCATCCATACTTTCATTTGCAGGCCCATAACTTTTCAACGTGCTGTATGAATTTCAAATAGTCAGCACGCTTATGCAAAGACATGCTGAAGATTACTTGACCGAATTGGCCAGACAAACGGTAGCATAATGAGCAAGAAATGCTGCTTCAAAGGCGCATGTAGTACAAGGGAAACGTACCTTGAAAACGCTCTTGGCGCCCTCACAGCCGAAGTATTCCGAACGACGACTCGTAACAAACATGCGATAATTGGTAGTCACTTAAGCTTCAGAGCATCACTGACAGGTTGCACCCATGTCGTACAGTTTTCGAAATATCTCGAATTTCGGCTTTGCCCCAACTCCGGCATTGCCCCAACTTCCCCTACCCCCGCCTAGCAGTGCGGTGCCGCCTCCAGCGTATGAGTTTTTTTTTTTAATTGAACCTGCTAACCATTTTTAAGGTTAGGTCGAACTGGTCGAAGGTCAGGTCACCAGAGACAACCGAAAATCAAATTTCGCCGATTTTGACATTTTTCGACAAAGTACTCGTAAGTCAGGATTCAGAAAGAAATTGAGCTACAGCCCCGCAGCAAAGCGCATTCGATAGATCTTTCTTATTAATTATCTCAGATTTGACCTAAGGTAAACGTTTTAGCCTCAAAATATACGTTTTCGCGGAGGACGTTTATCTGTAATACCTTTTGACTCAGACCTGCACGAGATTAGTTTAACCGGCATCGTGTTTCATTTTTCGACACGAATTAAATGAATTAGTATTTGACATTAAAAGGGCATTTTGAGAATTTGACCAAAGGTGAAGGTCATCACCTAACCGGGAATGATCATATCGCATATTAGTCGATCCGTATTGTTGAGAAGGAAAATAATTATATAAGGTGTTTCATTGCTCTACCATATCTCTATCAAAAGTTATTGTCCAAAAACTGCTGAAGACCTTTCATGGCCTGATTCTGATATGACCTCAGTAACATAAAAGGGGTCACATGACGAGTGAAATTTTCCGATTACATGTGCATATTTACCTGTACCCAGATGCTTGAGGGTGTTTTCGTTCAAAAGAAGAGCATTTCAGTTTTCTCCCATTAACCCACGCCATGCTGGGGGAGGGGAGCGTTTTTACGCCCGCGCCATGCTGGGGGAGGGGGGCGTTTTTACGCCCCCCCTTAGGTTTTTTGCGAATATCTCCAAAACGACGTCGCGCAGCGCCGCGGTTTTTGGTACACCTGTTCATACATCTTTTCCACACATCTTGTGAAAATTTCAGAACCGGGTCGTTCAAGGTCAGGTCACGTCAAGTGACCTTACCTCAGAAAAAGTTTAAAGGCTCGCTATAGCTACGCCGACTGAACGATCACTTTTCAAACTTTCAGAGATTGATAAGAACAAAAATATGTATAAAATTTTTATCTCGGACTTTTGATATCTATGACCTAAGGTCAGGTCAGTTTTGCAACCTCTCCATCATAAGTTAATTGGAGAAAATTGAAATGCGCCTCTTTTGAACGAGTGTGGTTCAAAACCCTCTCAAACATCGGTTCATAGGTAAACGCAACACACTGAATCATAAAAATGCACCTGTGACCCTTCTGTGTGCCTCTGAGGTCATCTCAGGTCATGAACGGTCACCAGCAATTCTTTGGCTATAACTTTTGATAGGGACGTGCTAGAGCGGTGAAAACACGTCAGATGTGTTCAGTTCGACGATACGGATCGACTGATATACAGCATGACCGTTTTCGGTCAGGTCATGACCTTGACCTGAGGTAAAATTTTCAAAATGACCTTTCAAGGTCAACGAATGGTTCAATCGACGCGTTTCGACGAGAGGAAGACGATGCTGGCAAAATAAATGTCGTCACTGTCTTGAGTCAAAAGTTATTGCAAAAAAATGTTTTTAATTAAAACTGCAATTTTTGGAGTTTTTGCCCTCTGGAGGCTAGTGACAGTCAGTCACTGGAGGCAGTCATGCATGTCCACAAGTAGGGGCTGCACGCACTAGACATCGAATTGTAAAGGTGATTTGTGGAGAAAAAATCCAGAACGTATATCAGCGTTCGGTCGCCTCTGACTGCAGTCGCTGCTGGTATGACAATGAGTTGGGATCTCATGGTGGATCTTATGGTCTTAACCCTCGCCGGCCGAGGGGGGGGGGAAGGCCGGGTGCCGCCCCCCCCCCCATAGGGTTTTTTTCGCGATAGCTCCGAACACGCTGGCGATAGAAAGCTGAAACTTAGCATACCTGACCTTTGATCCAAGCCGGATCTTTTGACACCAACCGCATTTTTGGGTCAGGTCAGGTCACTGACCTATGACGTCATAAGTGAACCTCTGCACGGTCTTCAGATGTCGCAACTTCGCAACGCCCTCACTGCCAGAGGAGATGTCACAGGGAAATGAAATTTGCAGGATCTAGTATCCATTATGATTCCCACAACTTGTATATCTCTGATTTTTCCTAAAGGTCATATGAGGTCAGGTCATTTTCGTGACCTCACCATTATAAGTCAATGGGGAAAAATTCAAACTGCTATTCTGGCGCCGGGAACGATCTCCAACTATCTCAAGCACACAGAATCGTGATTTGATGCACTCCTTGCAAGGTTAGATGCGTCACTTTTGCAATGTTGACCTTCCGTGACGTCATTTATGACGTCATCAAGGTCATATTAGTTTTTCATCAATAACTCATGATCAAATTGAGCTAGCGAGTCGAGAAAGCCACCAATGGACTCAGGAAGACCTGCCGACTCGAATGATATGCGACATGACCTCTTTCGACCAACTTCGTGACCTGGGGGTGCTGACCTGACCTTGACCTGAGGTCAACACCCCAAGTTGACCTGACCCAGACAAAAAGTATATCATTCGACGCGCCTGAGCGAGGCGAACACGATGCTGTCAAAATCGGCGCTCTGCGGCCGTTTTTTGCGAAGTTATTCACCAAAAACTGAACCGTACCTTGGGGCACTTGACCTGACCTCAGAGGTCACCGGTTGACCTAGGACCTTAAAATCGGGTACCAATCTCTGCGTCTCGTAACGGCGCACACGCTCGTTTTTTCCGCGACGCGCTAGCTCCACCAGGGGCGAAACGGCGAGGGGGGTCGTACCCGCCCCCCCCCCCTCGGCCGGCGCGTATGTAGAAAACCAATAGGTCCGGCGAGGGTTAACCCTCGCCCGTAAACGGCGATCTGCCACCTTCGCCCATGCAGGGGGGGGGGGTTGGTGCGACCCCCCCCCTTGGCGTTTGAAAACGGAGCGTCGTAGAGCTTAGCGGAAAAGACCAACGGATTGCTCTCAACGAGATCTCGCGATTGGTGGTATATTTTTTGGTCCTAGGTCAACATTTGACCTACTTTTGACCGGTCAAAGGTAAATTTTTCGGAAAAAATAGACTTTTTCAACTTTCCGCGGCGATTGCGGCAAAACGGTGGGAGATATCGACTTGAAACCTTCACTTTCGTGTTCCTTGATCAATTCTCTATCGTTTGGTATGTATTTCGTTTCCCTAGCTCTAAAAATGGCGCGTTGGGAGCGCCGGAAGTCGGCAAGGACACAGTCGGCGGCAGAAATTCGAAAAATCAAAATTTAAATTTTTGAAATCTGATTGTATTTCTGGATTTAGAAGGTCCATTTGCTCCCTATAGAAGCTAATATTGCTGCATATTCCCATTGAGGTGACAAGAATTAGCAAAATAGTGGTTCGGGCGCTTTTCAAAAATAGTACCGGACGCTGTTCCTCTAGTGACGTCATAGCTCCATGACCTGACCTGACCCAGTCAAGTTTCTTATACCATATGATAGCCAATACTTGCCCCAACATGCATGGGAAGTTTCATCACGATCCATCAACCGATGTCCGTACCACCGGCAGGAAACCTCGGGCGTTGGCACTCAGTTTGTGAAAATCCGGCCGGAGGCTGTTCCCTTTGTGACGTCATAATTCCGTGACCTGACATGACCCGGTCAATTTTTTTTATCAAAAGATGCGCAAGGTTTGCCCCATAAGGTACCCAAAATTTGGCGGCGCTGCGCACCGCCGTTTTTGCACTATTTCTGAAAAGCCTCAGGGGGGGTTGCACCAACCCCCCCTACATGGGCGAGGGTTAAATGTTCAAGTCTTTCCTTGATCCCAATTTAGGCAATGAGTCGCAGCGTGAATCCTACATACGTGCGGTTTGAGAATCTAAGCACGGCCACCCCGGTCGACCACAGGCTGCAGCCCACAGGTCACTTTGGATCAGTGAGTAAGCCCGTATTTTTTTTTTTTTTTGCAAAGAATATAGATTGTGCCTATCGATCAACGTATATTTTACCGCTTCGAATTCGCATGGATGCGTATTTTGAGAATAAAATGTCTGTAGCCTGAGCTCGCTTCCTATATCATGCTTAAAATGTATCAAGATAAAGGTTTTTTAACCCTCGCCCGTAAACGGCGATCTGCCACCTTCGCCCATGCAGGGGGGGGGGGTTGGTGCGACCCCCCCCCTTGGCGTTTGAAAACGGAGCGTCGTAGAGCTTAGCGGAAAAAACCAACGGATTGCTCTCGCCGAGATCTCGCGATTGGTGGTATATTTTTTGGTCCTAGGTCAACATTTGACCTACTTTTGACCGGTCAAAGGTCAAATTTTCGGAAAAATAGACTTTTTTCAACTTTCCGCGGCGATTGCGGCAAAACGGTGGGAGATATAGACTTGAAACCTTCACTATCGTGTTCCTTGATCAATTCTCTATCGTTTGGTATGTATTTCGTTTCCCTAGCTCTAAAAATGGCGCGTTGGGAGCGCCGGAAGTCGGCAAGGTCACAGTCGGCAGCAGAAATTCGAAAAATCAAAATTTAAATTTTTGAAATCTGATTGTATTTTTAGATTTGGGAGGTCCATTTGCTCCCTATAGAAGCTAATATTGCTGCATATTCCCATTGAGGTGACAAGAATTAGCAAAATAGTGGTTCGTGCGCTTTTCAAAAATAGTACCGGACGCTGTTCCTCTTGTGACGTCATAGCTCCGTGACCTGACCTGACCCGGTCAAGTTTCTTATACCATATGATAGCCAATACTTGCCCCAACATGCATGGGAAGTTTCATCACGATCCATCAACCGATGTCCGTACCACCGGCAGGAAACCTCGGGCGTTGGCACTCAGTTTGTGAAAATCCGGCCGGAGGCTGTTCCCTTTGTGACGTCATAACTCCGTGACCTGACATGACCCGGTCAAATTTTTTTTATCAAAAGATGCGCAAGGCTTGCCCCATAAGGTACCCAAAATTTGGCGGCGCTGCGCGCCGCCGTTTTTGCACTATTTCCGAAAAACCTCAGGGGGGGGGGGTTGCACCAACCCCCCCCCTACATGGGCGAGGGTTAATAAAGAAAACACCGGGCTGCAAGTTGCATTAATTTGATTAAAATCCAATGAATTAGTCATTGAATGAATCAAATGAATTAGGATGTCAGGTCATGACCACATTGTTGACCTCAGTTTGAGGTCAACGGGTCCGATATACCAACCAAATCACATACCACTATTAACCCTCGCCCGCACATGCCATTTTCCCATCCTAGAACGCACATGGGGGGGGGGGGTTGCCACCCCCCCCCGCGCCATTTCGTTCCTGTTGGAGATAGAGCTTAGCAGTAAAGACCAAAAAGATTTTTTGGGAAGAGACGAATCCAATGATACCCAGTTTTACCTTCTCAGGTCAGTCATTGACCTTCCAGGTCAGGTCAAACTAAAAAATGTTGCTGTTTTGGGTCACCGTTGGATATCAAGTGCGCTGCTTATCAAATACCGATGACGATGCTGTTTTCTGGTGCCAAGCCAGCTAGAACCTCTTTGTCACACTATCCGACCAGAATTTTGCTGCTGAGGTCATTTCAGGTCAAGTTAGGTCAAGGTCAATTATATGTGTTTGTATGTCTGTGTGTGCCTGTGTGTATACTGATGTGTGCACCGATTGTTTTTGGGTCCATATCACATGAAATCATGATTTGAGAAGCTTTTACCAAAAATGCAGTCAAAAAACTTCACAAAAAGTAATGTTCATGAAAACCTAAAGATTTGCATGACCCATATCTCATGACCCCTGTGACCCAAGGGCGGATCCAAGGGGGGGGGGGCCAACGGGGCCATGGCCCACCCCAAGTCGGTCAAAGGGGGGCCATACTATCTTTTGCCCCCCCCCCCCCAAGACGGTAACCGGACAAAAGATCGTAAAGCAGAAGATCGTATGGCAGAAGATCGTAGGAAGTTGATCGTATGCAAAAGATCGTAATGGATAAAGATCGTACGGTATAAAGCTCGTATGGACAAAAGATCGTATCCGCTTAAGATCGTCAAGGCAAATAATCGTATGCCAAAAATCGTATGGGATAAAGATCGTACGGCATAATGATCGTATGGACAAAAGATCGTATGCGCAAAAGATCGTCAGCGAAAAAGATCGTATGCCAAAGATCGTATGGGATAAAGATTGTACAGTATAATGCTCGTATGGATAAAAGATCGTATTAGCAAAATATCGTCAAGGAAAATGATCGTACGAGATAAAGATGGCACAGTAAAGATATGGTATTCAAATGGTGCACCCCAACTCCAGCGCATACAAAGCTTATGAATTTCTGTGAACTCGCGACGTAAGTGGCCGTCTTAACCCGCGCCGTGCTGGTGGTTTGAGTTTTCCGTAGAGTGCTGGGGGGGGGGGGGCATGCTAACTAGGTTCCTGTGCCAGGTAGCGACACGCGGTAAGCGGCACTCGCAGAAGAAAAACCTCGGTCATTTTCAGGTCAGGTCAAAGGTCAGGTCACCAGAGGTCATCAAAGGTCAAATTTTGCCCATTTCAACAATTTTCAAAATAGCCGACGGCTAACTCGAGAACCAATAGAGCTACAGGGCCGCAGAAAAGCGCATTCGATGGCTCTTTTAAGGCCCTTTCTAAATATTGTCTTCAGATTGGACCTCAGTTCAATGGTTTAGCCTCCAGAGGGCAAAAACTAGAGAAACTTGCTTACGAAAAATATTTTCTGTAATACGTTTTGACTCGAGAGAGTTACGTCATTTTGCCAGCATCGTGTTCCTCTTCTCGAGACGCGTTGAAAACTATTATTTGACCTTGAAAGGTCATTTTGAAAATTTGACAACAGGTCAAGGTCATGACCTGACCGGAAAGGGTTATATGTTGCATATCAATCAATCCGTATCGTCGAGCTTAACACATCTGATGCGATTCGACCGCTCTAGTACGTCTCTATCAAAAGTTATAGTTACAAAACTGCTGGGGGCCTTTGATGACCTGAGATGACTTCAGAGGCAAAAAGATGGGTCATGGGTGCAATTTTCCGATTCAGTGTGTTAGGTGCAGAAAAGATGTATCAAAAGGTGTGCCAAACACGTTTTTGAGATATTCGCGAAAATCCTGAGGAGGGGACGTAAAATGCAGCACGGCATCAGCACGGCGCGGGCTAAGCTCGACCATACATTGATCTTGTGTTAGAGCTTAGATGGCTCAATGACACCTAACTTTTCAATATTCAGCAAGTGTGTGCTGTGAAAAAGAATAGATTCAGACCACAGCCTGAAGAAATGTCCACAATCGCAATGTTTACTCGCGCAGTTCACAGACTACCACAGGACTAATTCAGATAAGACTAATTGAAATTCAAAGTCAAAACTGCTTCAATTCTTAGGCTCCAGGAATTCCACGCCCTGCTGGGGGGGGGGGTTGCTTAAACATCCACCCTCTAAATCAGCTCCTGGGTCACCAGACAAGCGGCAGGCGGCGAAAGCTCGTCAACAACATTACAAAATTATGTTTTGTCACTTTTTTTGGGTCAGGTCAAAGGTCAGGTCACCAGAAATCATCGAAAGTCGAATTTTCCGGATTTTTTGTTAGTTCGATAACTTTTTTGCGCTGTAGCTCGTGAACCAGCACACAAAGGGGCCCATGAGGCACTCCTATACGAGCCCGGTGGCACCCTTCTGAGTCGAAATACGGTCAGTGTGGACCCTGACGGCCAACTGGAGCCACAGATCCCCTCGGGCTCGTGTTAGGGACATTCGAGACCGGTGTGGGCCCTCTGAGGCGCCGGTGAGGGCCCTCACAGTCGCCGTTATGGGGGCTCTCGGAGAAATTGGCGTGGGACCATTACAGGCGGGTGTGGGTCCCCTAGGGCCTAGAGCCTGCCCCTGGTAGGCTGGTAAGGGCCCTTAGAGGCCAATTCAGTAATGGATGCTCGTCTCTTTAGTCGGTCCCACAATTTTCGTAGTTCAAAAGTTGTTTACGAAAAACCTTTTTGTCAATAACGGTCATATTTCCATTACTTGACCTTCCTCTGGACATCGGGAGCCTAAGCCATTGACCAGAGGTGAATTCTAATGAACATTATCAAAAGAACAGTTCAAAAGCTGCCGGTTGCGTTCTTGCGCGGCTTCCTACATATTATATTTTCTGAGATAACAGCACGTTATACGAGCAGCCCGTAAAATGGTTACATAATATTGTTAACTTAGTGGAGTGTGGCAGGAACCGAAGCCGGAGCCGCTGACATTTTGCACAGAGTCGAAATCGGAACCGAAGCTTCCAAAACTTTTGATCAAATGCTTTACGATCTTTTTCTTTCGATTGTTTTTTTTTTCCGTAAAATCTTTTGCGACTAACGCTCTTTATCCTACAATCATTTACCTACAAGATTATTCTATACGATTATTTACTTTAACAACTTTTGTCGCACGATACTTTACAACATACAATCTTTATCTTACGATTATTTTTCGATTTTTTTGTAAGATCTTTTTAAATACGATTTTTTGCTTTACGATCTTTTGCTAACGATCTTTAGTCGTACGATCTTTTGCAACATACGATTTTTATCTTACGATCATTTTCCTACGATCTTTTTTCATACGATCATTCGCTTTACGATCTTTTTCTGACGATCTTTCGTCGTACGATCTTTTACAACATACGATCTTTACCTTACGATCCTTTTCCTACGATCTTTTTCCATACGATCAATTGCTTTACGATCTTTTGCTTACGATCTTAAGTCGTACGATCTTTTGCGACATACGATCTTTATCATACGATCATTTTCCTACGATCTTTTTCCATGCGATCTTTTGTCTTACGATCTTTTGTCACGTAATCCCCCAAGACATAAGTCAAGAAAACTAAAAAAATAAACATTCTCTAAGTTCCTATGCTGAAAAACTGAAATGTTGCTTTGATGATTGAGTGACCTTGGGGCAAACATGAAAAACTCTGCCAACCAGAGTCAAAATGGCCTGTGCCGGCGAAGGTTAACATGTAGGAGAAATTGACATGATATCACATTGTTATTCGCATTCATAGGCACGTGTTCTGTATTGTGTACTGGTTGGTTTTAATTGCAAATTTGTTGGAAAATAAGATTGTCATTAGGCACTTTTTTTAAGAAAAAGGTATTTTCAACGTTTGCCATGGCCAAATGTGTGATTCTGGTCAGAAAACTGAGGAATGATCATAACAACACTGAGTATAATCAACTTCAGCTTGAGAGATTTCAGAAGCTTCTTAATAGCTGAAGCTTCTTCATAGTTCATTAACACTATTAAACAGGAGCTTTCTTGTCTCATGCCTGAATGTATATGGATTTAAACCTCGCCCATATTGGCGTTTTGTCAGCCGCGAACGTATAGGGGGGGGGGGGGGCGTTCCCCCATTGCCGTTTGGCCGCTGATCGAGCTAGAGCTTCGCGAAAAAAAAAACGAGCGTGCTGCCCGTGACGAGAGGAAGACGATGATACCCAATTGAAGGTCCTAGGTCATTGGTTCATGGTTGACCTTCCAGGTCAGGTCAATGACCCAAAAATCGGGAAAATTGGGACCTGTTAGAGCGTCGTATGTGTGGCTGAGCTTTTCCGGGGTGCTGATCACGAATATCGTGTTAGTGTTGCTCCCAGAAGATGTCGTCATGCATTTAGGCCAGGTCGGGTCAGGTCAACCAGTAGTGGTCCTGCCGGGTATTCGTAGTACGCGTCAACCGCCTCTGACAGCTTCGTAACATGTTACGAAGGCACCAAAAGTACTTCGTAAATGTTCACATGGTTGCTGAATTCGAGTTCAGCTCCAAAAACTAGCTTCGAAACATGTAAAACTCGAAAAAGTGAACTGAGGTCATCAAAGGTCAATGACCTGACCTGACCTTCAGGTGACCTTCACACCCATCCAAATGCATGGGACCAACATCATATCACATGTTTGAACGCTTGAAACCACGAAAAGACTGCAACCGCGCGGGTAATGCGAGCCAACATACGCCGAATCGCGATCCCGGCCAAAC
Source organism: Amphibalanus amphitrite (assembly GCF_019059575.1). Lineage (NCBI taxonomy): Eukaryota > Metazoa > Arthropoda > Thecostraca > Balanomorpha > Balanidae > Amphibalanus > Amphibalanus amphitrite. Next base: position 135,500 of record NW_024881744.1, read on the forward strand.
ATGGTCTCGAGAAATAGGTCACAGGTCAAAGGTCACTTGGGTCAGGGTAATTAAAGTTTCAGGGTAGATGCAAAATTGATTAACTCGAGGGTACTGAAAGTTTCGTCGCGTTTAGCCGTTTTTACGCGAGTTATTCGCGAAAAACCGAGGGGGTGGGGGCTGTTCGACCCCTCCCCCTATACGGGGGAGGGTTAACAGAGGAAGACACAATTTCCCCTTACCTGTACTTGTTTTTGAAGTGTTTCAAGCGTCATTTTGAGAAGGTACTTTATTCAGTTAGGGGGTGCATGTGCACTCCTAAAACCCCTAATGCTCCACCATATGTCACTAACTAAACCCACTATTTGAAGTTATACTTAATGACACATGGGTAGTTTTCACTCAACATAGTAGGATAATTAAGCATTAAATGCAAAATTAGAGCTTGAGATTGTCCGGCATTTAGCCCAACAGGATACCTCTTCAATCGTCCTAGCTGAACCCAGCATAAGATCAGCTTGTCTGAACTCGGACACACCATCAACATTGCCGAGTCTGAATTTGAGCTCGACGCCGGGCCATGGGCCTGAACTTTGTGATCATGGGCGCGGGAGCTGGGGGTCAGTGGTGGCAGCCTGCCCCCACAACTCTGGGGCCGTGGGGGCGCTGCCCCACAACTTTTCATAGGGCTAGGAACCGTCGGGGCAGCCTGCCCTCCCTGAATTAGCGGTTGTGGGTCACAAAGGAAAACTAAAGGGAAGAAAAAATCCCCCTCTTTACCTGGCTTGACAGCTCATGTGGAAGATTGAAAGGTAGTGTGCCACCTTCGAATGATTTCCCATTTTATTTTTCCTAGGATAAGAAGCTTCTGTTTTTACCTAATATCGCAAAAAAATAAAAAATGGGCCTAAAATAGTGCTTTTTTCGCCTAAAAGTTTATCGGTTTTTCGATATGTATAACAACTGTAGTGGACTGACCTGCAAACAGGCGTCGGCAACAATCACGAATGCGGTGCACATGTGACATTAAGCGAAGGTCATTATAGAGTTACGACGTACGGGAATGAGTTATCAGCTGTCTAATCGTAGACAACACAATGTCGAATTTAAACTGTAAGCCTGTATTGGCATTGTTTCTTTAATTTGGCTGTCGAACATTAATTTATGGTTTGAAATATTATTTTATGTAAAATAATTGATATGAAACAGCCGTCTCTAAAGTTATGACCCCATCTCACCACATGAAAGTGGCAGAAATGACAATGATCAGCTGACGCATTTTTCTTGGCCGAAGTCAGAGCGCGGCCCGACGCACCACCACCGCACCACAAAGTATGAGCAGAAGCCGCGCCCAAAGCCGGGGCCCCGGTAACGTGAGGTAGCCGAGTCGGTGTAGCGTGCGCTGACCCAAGCCGGGGCCGCGGCTTTGGGCGCGGTCTACCGCATCCCCGCGGGCAGCCCCGGGCTATCACATGACACCGGGAGGACGCGCGGCCCCGGCTTGGGTCAGCGCACGCTGCCCCGACTCGGCTACCTCACGTTACCGGGGCCCTGGCTTTGGGCGCGGTCTACCGCACCACCTAACAGGCATGTTCGAAACCGCAGGAGATGATGATGAACGGGTTTATTGAAACTTGATTGGATGAGCCTATCGGTAATAGCGATTTCAGTGTGTGCATTTATTGTTCATAGTGGTGTGAAATGTGGTTGGGGTACGACCGACAACCCGTCGGGGCGAATTTCGCACTGGGGTACTCAAAATTTGAAGAATTTAAGACGTTTCCATGAGTTTTGAAGGTATGGATAAGTTCTAAAAATCCGGTTCTCCTTATCTGGGCCATTAACTCCATACGGTCCAGGAAAGCTGGCACACTACCTTTAAGCCTTTATCCTACGTTACCAAAAAGGTAGTTCCTTGACTCGGCTGAGACAAAATATCTCACTTTTTGCAAATGTTTTCGTTTCGTTTTTTTTTTTTCGATGAAAAGGCGAAGGGTGAAAAATAAGTGGCCTAAAACCGGTGAGAAAACTAGATTTGGGGGTACCCTAGGTTTGGCTAGTCCCAACCGGTTGCCCCCCCCCCCCCCCCCCCCAAGACGGCCGGCTGGATCCGCCCTTGCTGTGACCTAGAGACTAAAAATTTACTGGGACGAAGTAGTGCCCATAGGTCAACTTACACGCCAAATTTGAGCAAAATCGGAGAGGTCATGGTGAACAATTGGAAAAAAATTAGGTGATTTGTCGTGGAATTGCCCTTTTATGAAAAATCGGCGAAAGCTGGTTCTTATACTCGTATTTTGCAACACCTAATAAATCATGCATGAACATGACGTTACATTTTAGACTGACGCCCCTGTCACTAGCTGACAATGGCGCCCCTCTCAAGGGCAAAAGTCGCCCCCTCGAGCACCATGGCCCCCCCCCCTTTCGCTGATCTCTGGCTACGACACTGACCTCTGGTGACCTGACCTTTGACCTGACCAAAAAATTGACCGAAGTGATTTCGTCATTATTTTTGACGCTCTTTCGAACGCCGCCTTCTGCGTATCGCTACGTGGTCCAGGAGCCGAGTTAGAAGGGGGGGGTGTTCAAACACCCCCCAGCAGGGCGTGGAAATCCAGGACCCCCAGCCGGGCGCGGGTTAAACTAGATCCAATTTCTTTGCATGAAAGGACTCAGAATTGACTGCTCTATCGAACTGCTATTTCGGATTTTCAAAATTGTGAAAATTTTGAAAGTTTTATATAATAAATTTCAAAATTTATATTTTTATATTTTTTTTCAAAAAAGTTTTTGACTTTTCCAAAAAACCGGAATATATGGGATAGAACGCATGCTTATTAATAACTCTAGCACGTTTCAGCTAAATATCTTCAAAAATGGCCAAGTTGTACGCATTATTGCAAAAAATCACAATTATTAATTTTTCAAATCAATTTTTCAATACGTATTTGACATTGTACACATGGGTGGAGAACCTACCCCGGCCGGCCCGGCCGTGGCCGGGGTAACTTTCAGCCAACCCCGGTGTTGGGAATTGTGACGCGCGACCTCTGAGCGCGTCCTGGCGTAAACTGTAATTACACTATTCGCCAGGAGAGGCGCTGCTGGCGCCCGATAGTAGCGGGTAGCCGCACGAATACCTGTTGAATTCGATTGTCAATTATTATTCGTAACTTAACTCAAATTAAATGATATGTAAATGTAAAATGTTTCAGTCTTTCGTCGACAATTAGTTATGATCTTTACTGGCATGTAGTATTTAATATCTTCAACATATTCGAACGATAGAGATGTACGCACGTGGTCAATCGAATCGGTTTTGGCCGCCATTGTGCTGGTTGAGCTTGGCTTGCTCGGATGTGTCGTTCGGTACACGGGGAACGGCCGCGCTGGGCTGGCGATTCGGATTCGCGATTCACCGTTTGCCTGCCCCGGCTACCCTTGGGATGTGTGTGAGTGGTCTTTGGCCGCCTTCGTGTTGCTGTCGTCGCCAATACACGGCGAAGAGTGAACGCCTCTGCCTGCTACGGCCGGTGGCCGCCCGGAGTTGATTTGCGCGAACATTTTGGTGCCGAAACTAGCCGGGATGGCAGAGTTGCGTGCCAGGACTGCCGCGAAGGGGTGGCTGACCCGAGCTGCTGCCAAACTCGAAGCCCTCCTGGTGAGAGACGATGCGAACACTGAAGACTGGCGCTATGAGGCGCAGCTGGTAGAGGGTGACTTCATCAGGCGCCTGGACGTTTTCGATTCCGCCCAGGCTGCGGTCGAGTCGGTGCTTGATGAAGAAGAGGTGATGAAGGATGTAGAGAGCAGTGCGGCGTTCCGTGAGAGTTTTGACGGCCTGCGAGCACGTTGCCGCAGGGCTCTGTCACAGACTGCTACCGAACGGGGCGGAGCTAGGTCACTGTCTCCAAGTGTGGCCTCATCTTGTCACCTGAAGCTTCCTCAGTTATCACTGCCAACGTTCAGCGGCGACGTCAAAGAGTGGCCGCTTTTCTGGGAGTCGTTCCAGGCCTGTGTTCATCAGACTGACCTCCCTGAGGTGTCCAAGCTGGCCTACCTCAGGTCCTTGGTGAAGGGTGAGGCTCTGTCGGCCATCAGTGGTTTGGCTCTGACGGGGGCCAGTTACACGGCAGCCTGTGAGATTCTGTGCAGGCGGTTCGGACGACCAGAGAGACTGAGATTTCTCCACATTGAAGCCCTGCTGAGTGTGCAGCAGACAGACCTTCAGCGCCTGCAGGACGAGCTGCTTTCTCACATCCGCAGCCTGGAGGGACTCAGAGTGGAGGGAGAGAAGTTTGGTGTGTTTTTGACACCCCTAGTGCTCTCCAAGCTCCCCGAGGATGTTCGTCTTGAGTGGGCTCGAGGTGCTGAGGGTAAGGAGAGTGACTTGAACTTCCTCCTGGAGTTCCTGGCCTGTGAGATCTCCCGACGGGAGAGATCCAAGAACTTCACCCAGCTGGAGGGAGGAGCAGTGCAGCAGCAATCTTCAAGAGGACAGGCGGGTGCTCAGCGGGCGCCCCCTGGAGCGCCTGGTTCCAGACCTCGAGGACCTGCTGCTGCTGGTGGGCCCAGACGCCAGGAGGGGCCTCCAGCCCCAGCTGCTGCAGCGGCTCTGCAGCTGTCTTCGGAGACCTGCTGCCTGTGTTCAGGCGCCCATCAGACAGCTAAGTGTTCCCAGTGGGTGGGTCTGAACTGCAGCGAGCGACTGGCCAAGGTCAGGCTCGCTCACTTGTGCTTCTGTTGTCTCTCACGTGGGCACTCTGCCCGTTCCTGTCGGGTGAGGTGTGGTTTCTGTAAGGGGAGACACAACACACTGATCTGTTTTCAGAAGGAGGGTTCGAGTGTCAACAGGGGTCAGGGGGGTGCTCGTACTCAGCCTCAGTTAGACAGTGGGGGTCTGAGGTCTGTTGAGTCAGGGGCTGGGTCCAGTGTGCTGAAGCAGGGAGCATCTCTGGCCTCCCAGTCTGGTGTGGACAGAGTTGTGCTGCCCACTGCAACTGTGAGTGTGATTGGGTCTGATGGTCAGGCTGTCAAAGCGCGTGTGCTGTTCGATAGTGGGGCCGACCGCACCTTTATCTCTGAGAGTCTGGTAAAGAAGGTCAGTCCTACGTGGGCAGGTTCGGTTGACATGAGATATGCAGCGTTTGGTGGTGAGAAAGGCGATGGAGTGTATGATGTGTTCAAAGTCAGTGCGACTGCAGCGATGTGTTCTATGCCCACAGTTCACGAATTGGAGGCAGTGCGCGTACCCATCATCTGCTCACCACTGCTGCGCCCACGGATCCCGGTGGAGCAGTTGGATCACTTCCTGCACCTACCTCTGGCAGACAACTACACCACTGATGACCTGCACATTGACATACTGGTGGGACAGGATCAGTTCTGGTCGCTGGTCGGCTCAGGTCTGTTCCGTACCCCGGAGGGTCTTGTGGGGCAAGAGACAGTCTTTGGTTGGGTCCTCTGTGGCAGGGTGGGGGGAGGTGGTGATCCCCCTGGGAGTGGGGCCCCAGTCAGTGGAGGGGTGGCCTGTCAGCTGCTGACGATGACTGACATCCCGGTGGGCAGGCGGCTGTGGTCGTGTGACCGATGTGATGATGTGAATGACTCCTCGGATCGGTCTGTGCTGAAGGAGTTTGATGCCTCTGTGTCCTTCAACGGCAGTCGATATGTAGTGAAGCTGCCATGGAGAGCTGATGGTTCTGTCTCCACTCTGATGCCTAACAGGGAGATGGCAGAGGCTCGTCTGATCGGCCTCTCCAGGCGGTTGGACAGGGATCCTGTGATGCGAGACAGGTATGATTCTGTTCTGCAGGAGATGGAGGAGAGTGGGATTGTTGCTGAGGTTCCAGCCCGTGAGCTGGTTTCCGAACACCCCACCTTCTATCTGCCACACCGGCCGGTGCTGAAGCAGACAGGGAGTCTGAAGGTCCGTCCAGTGTTCGATGCCTCGGCTAAGGGTCCTAACGGCGTCTCGCTGAACGACTGTGTGGAGGTCGGACCGGCCCTGACACCCAGTTTGGTGGATGTCCTGCTCAGGTTCCGGAGGTGGCGCCATGGTTTCTCTGCGGATATCGTGAAGGCGTTTCTGCAGATTGCTCTGGCTCGAGAGGATCAGGACGTCCATAGGTTTCTGTGGCGGAAGGAGGGACGCACCAGGGTCATGCGGTTCCAGAGGGTGACTTTTGGTGTGGCTTCCAGTCCCTTCCTGCTGAACGCCACGATTCGACACCACCTATCTCAGTATGGTGACAGTGTCGCTGTTTCAGAGATGCGTGACAATTTTTATTGTGATGACCTCCTCTCTGGCGCGGATAGTAAGGAGGAGGTGACTGCCATCCTGAAGGAGGCGCGCTCTGTGATGCAGTCTGCTGGTATGGAGCTGAAATGTTCATCCAGCACCCCGGTGCAGCTCGGTGAGCAGGCGAGTGGTGATTCCGAGATGGTGAAGGTCTTGGGGGTCCAGTGGTGTCAAGAGCGAGACACACTGACGTTCTCTGGCCAGAGGTTCCCTACAAAGGCGGTGGTGCCCACCAAGCGGGTGGTGCTGTCGGTCATTGCCAGGCTGTTTGACCCCCTCGGGTTTCTGACGCCTTTCATCATCACTGCGAAATGTCTTTTCCAGCAGCTGTGGGAGCTGCAGGTCGGATGGGACGACGCACTGCCAGGGAGCTTACGAGACGACTTCAGCAGCTGGCTGAGAGACTGTGAGCTCCTGCAGAGGTTCGAGGTTCCTCGCTGCTACTCGTCTGGAGCACCCGGTCGGTGGACTGAGGCGAGTAAGGAGCTGCATGTGTTTGCCGATGCCTCCCCTAGGGCGTATGGTGCAGTGGTGTACCTGCGTCTCACTTACCCTGACGGGTCGGTTTCTGTGTCCTTCGTGCTCTCGAAGGCACGAGTGGCTCCGCTGAAACGTCAGTCTCTGCCGCGGCTGGAGCTGCTCGGCTGTCAGCTGGCGGCCCAGCTGTTTCACGCGGTGCGCGCGGCACTACAGCTGCCCGCTGACGTGCCCTGCACGCTCTGGACGGATTCGATGATCGCACTGGGCTGGGTGCGCGGTCGACCGGAGCGCTGGAAGCAGTATGTGTCCCACAGGGTGGAGCAGATCCAGCGCCTGGCTCCTGTGGACTGCTGGTCTCACTGCAGTGGTTCTGAGAATCCGGCTGATATGCTGACACGTGGGGTGTCGGCTGAGACGCTCCTTGACAGCCGGCTGTGGTTGTGTGGACCGATTTGGCTCGCCGGAGACGCTCCTCGTCCGACCGATGAGCTGGGTGACTCAGAGGCTTTGAGCGAGGTGGTGAGTTCTGAGGCCCGTGAGCCGGCTGCGCTCCGGTCGGCGGTGGTGCTGGGGACCACCCCCGGCTCTGACGGGGCGGGTTCAGCTGCTCTCACCGTGTCCCAGGCTGGGGAGCTGAGCTCAGATGGACCGGCTGTTCTGTCTGCTAGCTCAGGTGTGTATGAGGACGCAGTGTTCAGTCCTGAGAGGTACGGCTCTCTGGGGAGAGCGACACGTGTTTTGGCATGGGTGCTCAGGTTTGTTCGCAGGATTCGACGGACGGATCAGAGCTACTCTCCGAGCCTGTCTGACGGAGAGTTGGAGGCTGCTCGAAAGGCGCTGCTGCGTCTCGCTCAGGCGGAGTGTTTCCCTGCTGAGCTGGCTGCTCTGAGGTCTGGGAAGGAGGTGCCGGCTACTTCGCCGATTCGTCGATTGTCACCATTCCTGGACGATGGACTGCTGAGGGTGCGCGGCCGTCTCCAGTTCAGTGAGCTGTCGTATGAGGAGAGACACCCGGTGATTGTGCCGAAGGGTGCCTTAGCTCAGCTGATTGTGAGTGAACAGCACGAGATGATGCATCATGCAGGTGTGGCTACTCTGATGACTGCAGTGCGCTCAGAGTTCTGGGTTTTGGGATTGCGCACGATCGCTCGCCGGGTGGTGCGTGCGTGTTTTGCTTGTCGCCGTCAGGACGCCCCTGCTCTCTCGGAGCGCCCTGCCCCTCTGCCGAGAGATCGAGCAGAGCGGGCGCCGCCGTTCGCGATCTGCGGAGTGGATTTTGCCGGTCCGCTATTTTCTGTTGACGATCCGCGCAAGAAGTTATATATATGTTTGTTTACCTGTGCGGTGACCCGAGCAGTTCATTTGGAACTAACTGAGGCTCTTTCGTTGGATCAGTTCATGCTGGCATTTCGTCGTTTTGCCGCACGACGGGGAGTGCCGTCCACCATTTACTCGGACAATGTTCGCACGTTCACAGGAGCTGATGTCCTCCTTCGGAAGTATTTCGGTCGGATCGCTCCTCACTGGAAGTTTATCGCCCCCCTCTCTCCATGGTGGGGAGGGTGGTGGGAGCGTTTAGTTCGCTCCGTGAAGACGGCGCTTCGGAAGACGCTCGGAAAGCGCTGTCTCCCGCGCAGAGCTGGAGACGGTGTTGTGCGAGGTGGAGGCGTGCGTTAACTCGCGCCCTCTCACGTTTGTGGGGGACACTCCTGACAGTCCCAATCCGCTGTCTCCGAACCATTTTTTGACGGGGCACAGCGTTGGTTTCCGGGCTAAGGTCGCTGAGGATCCCACTGTTGTGTCTGCTCGAGCCCTGAGTGAGCGCGCTCGGGTTTGTGAGCGACGCCTGACCAAGTTTTGGAGTGTCTGGAAGGACGAGTACCTGCGCCACCTGCCTCCTGCTGGGACTGGCGGTCCTCGTAGCCAGCTGCAGGTGGGAGACCCCGTTCTGATTAGTCAGGATAAGACCCCACGATCACAGTGGGACTTTGGGGTGGTTTCCCGAGTGTTCCCGGGCAGGGACGGTAGGATTAGGTCCGCAGAAGTGAGGACTAAGGGCGGGTACAAGACTAGAGCCGTCCAGCGACTACACAGCCTAGAGGTCCCACAGTCACAATCCTAAACTGACAATCCTCTCAACCGCGCACTGCCTCTCGTGTCAGTGGAGTTTGTTAGTGTACGATTTGTGTTTGTGTTAGACTAGAATGTGTTTATTTTGCTGTCGCTTGTTGCAGTGCACGTTTGGCTGCTTTCAGCGCCAACCCCCCCGCGGCAGGATGTTGGGAATTGTGACGCGCGACCTCTGAGCGCGTCCTGGCGTAAACTGTAATTACACTATTCGCCAGGAGAGGCGCTGCTGGCGCCCGATAGTAGCGGGTAGCCGCACGAATACCTGTTGAATTCGATTGTCAATTATTATTCGTAACTTAACTCAAATTAAATGATATGTAAATGTAAAATGTTTCAGTCTTTCGTCGACAATTAGTTATGATCTTTACTGGCATGTAGTATTTAATATCTTCAACATATTCGAACGATAGAGATGTACGCACGTGGTCAATCGAATCGGTTTTGGCCGCCATTGTGCTGGTTGAGCTTGGCTTGCTCGGATGTGTCGTTCGGTACACGGGGAACGGCCGCGCTGGGCTGGCGATTCGGATTCGCGATTCACCGTTTGCCTGCCCCGGCTACCCTTGGGATGTGTGTGAGTGGTCTTTGGCCGCCTTCGTGTTGCTGTCGTCGCCAATACACGGCGAATAGTGAACGCCTCTGCCTGCTACGGCCGGTGGCCGCCCGGAGTTGATTTGCGCGAACACCCGGCGCGGCCGGGGTAACTTTTTCACTCTTGTAATTCCTAAAACTGTGTCCAAACGAGAAAAAGCTGAGTTCTACCTACAAACACGGGCGTAGGAACGTCATGAAAAGTGGGTGGGCCACCCTGTCAAGGGGCCTCCTTTTCCAGGGGCCTCCAACTTTTGCCTCGTCCTGCTGGCTGCTTTCAAGTATGACCTCCAAATCTAGCTTCTGAGATCGGGCAGATGTACCCAGGGGCGTAACCGCTTAAGCGAACAGTGCAGAAAGTCCGCACCATTTTTAAAACTTATTCCCCCTCCGATTTTTTTTTAGAATCTATTTGCCGCAAACGGCGCATGACCCCTGAAAACCCTTACACAAATGTCTTCCTCGTGTCCCACGTGCCCCCATTAGCGTCATAGGCGCCCTCTTTGGCATATAAGCGCCCTAAGTATAGTCATCAGAATTCAGAGACATCCCTATATGTCCCACAGTCGCCCCGTTGTCGCATACAATGTGCGCTTATCAAAGGCGTCTCTCTTTTATGGATACTTGAAGGCGCCTCTCTTTGCCATGCCGGCGCCCCTGTTTCTAATGAATGCACCCCCATGGCATTGATCAATTGCAATTTGCAGACCTCTATTGCATGTGGACGCCCATATATGTAGGCCTCAGAGGCGCCCCTCTTTCGCATTGAGGCGCCCCTATGGGCTTCATAGGCGCCCCTCTATTGCACGTAGGTGCCCTACTGTCTCAGAACCTCTCCCCTTTGGCATGCAGACGCCCATCTTTCGTACGGAGGAGCCGCTGTGGTTCTTAAAGACGGCATGGTGCTCCCAGACGCAGATAGGGCTCTCGGAGTCGACAGTGTGGGACCTTCAGTCGCTGATGGGTGCCCGCCAGATGTGGACCCTCGGAGACGCCGGTATGGGGCCCTCAGAGATGCCGGTATGTGGCCCTTAGACTTTAGAGACACCGGTGTGGAACCCTCAGATACTTCAGTGTGAAGCCCAGGGATGTGGAGGCGGAGCCGGACCGGAGCCGGAGCCGCCGGAGCCGGCATATTTTGCCCGGAGCCGGAGCCGGAGCCGGAGCCGTCAAAAAAGGGGGCGACTCCGGCTCCTTTTCTTAAGAGGAAACAATTATTTACCTAGTTCGGTTTGACAGTACAAGGCGTAAAACAATGTGGTATTCAAAATAACCTTGTTATACAAATACAGAAGCAACGTGTACCAATCCCATCGCCTTTTTTTCTTCCACCCGTATTTAATTGATCGCATAGGGGATGTACTGAGTAGAAGCCGGAGCCGGAGCCGCCGGAGCCGGAGTCGCCGGAGCCGGATCATTTTACTCGGAGCCGGAGCCGGAGCCGGAGCCGCCATGACATTTCACCCGGAGCCAGAGCCGGAGCCGGAGCCGATTTTTTTCTCCGGAGCCGGAGCCGGAGCCGGAGCCGTCTGAAATTTCCACGGCTCCGCATCCCTGGTGAAGCCCTTACAATTGCTGGTGTGGAGCTATGAATGCGCTGGCTTAAATCCTTCAGAGGCCGGTACATGGACATTAGAGCTCAGTGAGAGCTTGTGTGGTGCCTTCAGTGGCCTTGTGGAGCCGTTAGACATCAACATGGTGCTCTCAGGAGCCGGTGAGTCCTCAGAGTCACCGGTGTGGGGCCTTCAGAGCTCCGAGATACTGGTGTGGGGCCCTCAGAGGTGTCGGTGTGGGTCCTTCAGATGTATGTATATGTTACAGGGAGTTTGAGAAATCCGTGAGTTTGCAAACTCCCTAGGGAGTTTGCAAATTCACTAGGGAGTTTGCAAACTCACTGACCGGTCAGGGAGTTTGAGAAATTTCAGAGCGATTGGGCCAAATTAAATCAAGTGTGTAAGATGAGGGTGGCATACGTGCCGTCCGTGATGTTAAAACAAAGGCGACTAGTGGTACGGCCTATATAACCGTCGCACGCTGACAAAAAGCTTACAGATCTTTAATTGTTTTACCGAGAAAAAAAAAGCTACTCGCGGCTATGTAGAGGGGAGGTTCGGAGCAACGTGCTCCTCCGTTCCGTCGTTGCCATCCTCAGGAATCAGCCCGAGCACAGATAACGCCCGAGGATACTGAAATCCTCCTCCACACCGAAACCCCCACTCCGGGCTGGACAGGCACCTTTATCTCATGCGGGCTGCTCCCTTGGAGCCGGGCCGCACCGCTGCACTATGGTTGGAAACGGCCTCACGGATGGCCATGGGCAGTTTCGGAATATATGTATATTTGGGGTGTCATTCTGTTGGAAATTGATGAAATGTTTTGAATTGGGCACAACAAATATTTAGTTGCGCATTTAGTCTCCATTATCGTACGATGAATCGGGAGTTTCTGATAGTTGCTTTTTTGGTGCGCCGTCAAAGGTTTAAACAACCACGCTGGTGATAGCATGTGGAGTACCTCCATGACGTTATAAAACTGGATTATTATATATCAAAATAATCCTTGTTATGTTGGCTATCGAGTGGAGGGACTCTTTCAGGGCTGGTAAAAAAGCAAATTGCGTCCCCGACCAAAAATGAGAGCGAAAAATGACCCCGACCTTTTTACGATTCATGCATGCAGGCTGCATGCAACTACGATGCGCGTTTCCCTAGGTTTCATTTCTATATTATTTTTTTACGAGCAGTCATATGTACTAAATTGCTTCAGCTTATCAGACTCGCGCTTCGAAATTTCCAGTTTGTTAATTAAATATCACGGCATCACTCGGTCAGCGGTTAGCGTAACAGACGAAGAACCCGGAAAGGGTAGGGGGCGCTACGATCGTCGAGCAGATGCAATAGGTGTCGCTATTGTATCGGTAGCTCACAACGACGACGGCTAGAAACTATCGACCCCGCATGAATTTACCGGTTCCGAATCTAGTCGTTTGTCTAGTCGTATAGCTGGCTACAACTGGTCGTCAATCAACCCCGCTTGAAATAGCACAGCCGACAGCGGGGTCGGTGTCTAAGTGTCTGTTAGTATGTGTTTGATCATCTAGTTTGATCTAGTTTTCGTTAGCAACTGTCGACGGTAGTTTTGCTGTTAACGGAAGTGAGTTGTGGCTACTAATTGTTCATAACCATGTTGTAGGTATGTATTAGGTATAGGGGCTTTTTATGTCCTTGTTAAAGGGGATATACGTTGTGGATTCAATGATCTTTTACTTGCGTTTAGTTTCTGCTTTATTTGAAAGTTATTTATTACTGTAAAAGTTTACTAAATGTGGTAATTTTGACCCCGGGTACTTGAACTTTTACTGGTACTGTGTCCCCGACGACGTCAATAGGACATAACACTTTACCAGCCCTGGACTCTTTTTCCCATGCGTGTTTAAAATCAGGAACGGCATTGCATTCTGTTTGCAGTGTCACCACAGCAACATTTGCAAAATTACGTTTATGTTTCATTGGACATACAAAAAGGTCTCCATCGACCTCCATTGAGCTTTTTGGCAGAATAAATTTCTGTTCAATTCTGCGTAAGGGGAACGTAAAAGCAAACTGCGCACTTGTGCGCAAATTCGTCCGTGAAGCTTCATCTCCCGAGGCGTACCTACCCGTCACTTCGTTAGCACCAGGTCGGCTCGTCAGTCGTGCAATCGCTTATCCTAATAAATGATGGTAAGAAACGTGCATCAAGTGATATGATATTCAGATTCACTTTCAAATGCACATTCAAAAAAACTCACCAAATGCAAAGTTTTGGCTACCATCGTGTAGCCAGGAAGGCCCTGATTCTGAAAATATATATCCCAATACATGACACTCAATAGTTAACGAGATATACCTGTTTTCCTTTTGAAGGTCATTCAAGGTCATATAGTGGCAGGTCATCAAAAAAACTCACCAATATACACCAAAATTACAGGATATATAGTCCAAAGCAGCCTCCATCGAATGGTGGTAGTCACTATTCATGACACTTCTGCGTTTTTGGTACAGGGGCCATTTTTATTTTCAAATGCCTATCTCGCTAATGTTAACACTGCCTGGCTTAAAGGCCAATAACTCCCAAAGTACATCACCGTTCTCTTTCATCTTTTGTTGACACGTTTGCAAGGCCCTGAGGCATTTTTTGGTCAAGTGCCTACCCATGACGCCTTCCCAAATCGTTTGTACGCAGGTTTGAAAATTTGATATTTTTGGTCATACGGCCAAAGTCAACAAAAAAGAACTCGCCAATATGCACAAAAAATACAGGATATATAGTCCAAAGTGACCTCCATCGAATGGTGGTAGTCTCTATTCATGACACTTCTGCGTTTTTGGTACAGCGGCCACATTTATATTCAAATGCCTATCTCGCTAATGTTAACACTGCCTGACTTAAAGGCCAATAACTCCCAAGGTACATCACCGTTCTCTTTCATCTTTTAATGACACGTTTGCAAGGCCCTAAGGCAGTTTTTGGTCAAGTGCCTACCCATGACGCCTTCTCGAATCGTTTGTACGCGGGTTTGAAAATTTGATTTTTTTAGTCATACGGCCAAAGTCAACAAAAAAGAACTCACCAATATGCACAAAAATTACGGCATATATATTCCAAAGTGACCTCCATCGAATGGTGGTAGTCGCTATTCATGACACTTCTGCGTTTTTGGTACAGCGGCCACATTGATATTCAAATGCCTATCTCGCTAATGTTAATGCTGACTGACTTGGATGGGTATAACTCCAAAAGTACAACTCTGATCTTGTTAAACTTTTAGTGGCATGTTAGCAAGGCCCTGGGGCTGTTTTTGGTCAAGTGATTACCCATGACGCCTTCTCAAAACTTTTTTACGCGGGTTTGAAAATTTGATTTTTTTGGTGATACGGCCAAAGTCAACAAAAAAGAACTCACCAATATGCACAAAAATTACGGCATATATACTCCAAAGTGACCTCCATCGAATGGTGGTAGTCTCTATTCATCACACTTCTGCGTTTTTGGTACAGCGGCCACATTGATATTCAAATGCCTATCTCGTTAATGTTAACGCTGACTGACTTGGATGGGTATAACTCCAAAAGTACATATCCGATCTTGTTAAACTTTTAGTGGCAAGTTAGCAAGGCCCAGGGGCAGTTTTTGGTCAAGTGCCTACCCATGACGCCTTCTCAAAACTTTTGTACGCGGGTTTGAAAATTTGATTTTTTTGGTGATACGGCCAAAGTCAACAAAAAGAACTCACCAATATGCACAAAAATTACGGCATATATAGTCCAAAGTGACCTCCATCGAATAGTGGTAGTCGCTATTCATGACACTTCTGCGTTTTTGGTACAGCGGCCGCATTGATATTCAAATGCCTATCTCGCTAATGTTAACGCTGACTGACTTGGATGGGTATAACTCCAAAAGTACATCTCCGATCTTGTTAAACCTTTAGTGGCACGTTAGCAAGGCCCTGGGGCAGTTTTTGGTCAAGTGCCTACCCATGACGCCTTCTCGAATCGTTTGTACGCGGGTTTGAAAATTTGATTTTTTTGGTGATACGGCCAAAGTCATCAAAAAAGAACTCACCAATATGCACAAAAATTACGGCATATATAATCCAAAGTGACCTCGATCGAATGATGGTAGTCGCTATTCATGACACTTCTGCGTTTTTGGTACAGCGGCCACATCGATATTCAAATGCCTATCTCGCTAATGTTAACGCTGACTGACTTGGATGGGTATAACTCCAAAAGCACATCTCCTATCTTGTTGAACTTTTAGTGGCACGTTAGCAAGGCCCTGGGGCAGTTTTTGGTCAAGTGCCTACCCATGACGCCTTCTCGAATCGTTTGTACGCGGGTTTGAAAATTTGATTTTTTCGGTCATACGGCCAAAGTCAACAAAAAAGAACTCACCAATATGCACAAAAATTACGGCATATATAATCCAAAGTGACCTCCATCGAATGATGGTAGTCGCTATTCATGACACTTCTGCGTTTTTGGTACAGCGGCCACATTGATATTCAAATGCCTATCTCGCTAATGTTAACGCTGACTGACCTGGATGGGTATAACTCCAAAAGTACATCTCCGATCTTGTTAAACTTTTAGTGGCACGTTAGCAAGGCCTTGTGGCAGTTTTTGGTCACGTGCCTACCCATTACGCTTCCTCAAAACTTTTGAACGCGGGTTTGAAAATTTGATTTTTTCTTGGTGATACGACCAAAGTCAACAAAAAAGAACGCACCAATATGCACAAAAATTATGGCATATATAGTCCAAAGTGACCTCCATCGAATGGTGGTAGTCGCTATTCATGACACTTCTGCGTTTTTTTTTATTCTGCGTTTTTTGTGCATATTGGTGAGTTCTTTTTTTTGTTGACTTTGGCCGTATCACCAAAGATATCAAATTTTCAAACCCGCGTACAAAAGTATTGAGAAGGCGTCATGAGTAGGCACTTGACCAAAAACTGCCCCAGGGCCGTGCTAACGTGCCACTAAAAGTTTAACAAGATCAGAGATGTACTTTTGGAGTTATACCCATCCAAGTCAGTCAGTGTTAACATTAGCGAGATAGGCATTTGAATATCAATGTGGCCGCTGTACCAAAAACGCAGAAGTGTCATGAATAGGGATTACCACCATTCGATGGAGGTCACTTTGGACTATATATGCCGTAATTTTTGTGCATATTGGTGAGTTCTTTTTTGTTGACTTTGGCCGTATCACCAAAAAAATCAAATTTTCAAACCCGCGTACAAAAGTATTGAGAAGGCGTCATGGGTAGGCACTTGACCAAAAACTGCCACAGGGCCTTGCTAACGTGCCACTAAAAGTTTAACAAGATCGGAGATGTACTTTTGGAGTTATACCCATCCAAGTCAGTCAGCGTTAACATTAGCGAGATAGGTATTTGAATATCAATGTGGCCGCTGTACCAAAAACGCAGAAGTGTCATGAATAGGGACTACCACCATTCGATGGAGGTCACTTTGGACTATATATGCCGTAATTTTTGTGCATATTGGTGAGTTCTTTTTTGTTGACTTTGGCCGTATCACCAAAAAAATCAAATTTTCAAACCCGCGTACAAAAGTATTGAGAAGGCGTCATGGGTAGGCACTTGACCAAAAACTGCCCCAGGGCCTTGCTAACGTGCCACTAAAAGTTTAACAAGATCGGAGATTTACTTTTGGAGTTATACCCATCCAAGTCAGTCAGCGTTAACATTAGCGAGATAGGCATTTGAATATCAATGTGGCCGCTGTACCAAAAACGCAGAAGTGTCATGAATAGCGACTACCACCATTCGATGGAGGTCACTTTGGACTATATATGCCGTAATTTTTGTGCATATTGGTGAGTTCTTTTTTGTTGACTTTGGCCGTATCACCAAAAAAATCAGATTTTCAAACCTGCGTACAAAAGTATTGAGAAGGCGTCATGGGTAGGCACTTGACCAAAAACTGCCACAGGGCCTTGCTAACGTGCCACTAAAAGTTTAACAAGATCGGAGATGTACTTTTGGAGTTATACCCATCCAAGTCAGTCAGCGTTAACATTAGCGAGATAGGTATTTGAATATCAATGTGGCCGCTGTACCAAAAACGCAGAAGTGTCATGAATAGGGACTACCACCATTCGATGGAGGTCACTTTGGACTATATATGCCGTAATTTTTGTGCATATTGGTGAGTTCTTTTTTGTTGACTTTGGCCGTA
Source organism: Amphibalanus amphitrite (assembly GCF_019059575.1). Taxonomy (NCBI): domain Eukaryota; kingdom Metazoa; phylum Arthropoda; class Thecostraca; order Balanomorpha; family Balanidae; genus Amphibalanus; species Amphibalanus amphitrite. The sequence continues at coordinate 152,733 of NW_024881744.1, forward strand.
TCACCAAAAAAATCAAATTTTCAAACCCGCGTACAAAAGTATTGAGAAGGCGTCATGGGTAGGCACTTGACCAAAAACTGCCCCAGGGCCTTGCTAACGTGCCACTAAAAGTTTAACAAGATCGGAGATTTACTTTTGGAGTTATACCCATCCAAGTCAGTCAGCGTTAACATTAGCGAGATAGGCATTTGAATATCAATGTGGCCGCTGTACCAAAAACGCAGAAGTGTCATGAATAGCGACTACCACCATTCGATGGAGGTCACTTTGGACTATATATGCCGTAATTTTTGTGCATATTGGTGAGTTCTTTTTTGTTGACTTTGGCCGTATCACCAAAAAAATCAGATTTTCAAACCTGCGTACAAAAGTATTGAGAAGGCGTCATGGGTAGGCACTTGACCAAAAACTGCCCCAGGGCCGTGCTAACATGCCACTAAAAGTTTAACAAGATCGGAGATGTATTTTTGGAGTTATACCCATCCAAGTCAGTCAGTGTTAACATTAGCGGGATAGGCATTTGAATATCAATGTGGCCGCTGTACCAAAAACGCAGAAGTGTCATGAATAGGGACTACCACCATTCGATGGAGGTCACTTTGGACTATATATGCCGTAATTTTGGTGCATATTGGTGAGTTCGTTTTTGTTGACTTTGGCCGTATCACCAAAAAAATCAAATTTTCAAACCCGCGTACAAAAGTTTTAAGAAGGCGTCATGGGTAGGCACTTGACTAAAATCTGCCCCAGGGCCTTGCTAACGTGCCACTAAAGGTTTAACAAGATTGGAGATTTACTTTTGGAGTTATACCCATCCAAGTCAGTCAGCGTTAACATTAGCGAGATAGGCATTTTAATATCAATGTGGCCGCTGTACCAAAAACGCAGAAGTGTCATGAATAGCGACTACCGCCATTCGATGGAGGTCACTTTGGACTATATATGCCGTAATTTTTGTGCATATTGGTGAGTTCTTTTTTGTTGACTTTGGCCGTATCACCAAAAAAATCAAATTTTCAAACTCGCCTACAAAAGTATTGAGAAGGCGTCATGGGTAGGCACTTGAACAAAAACTGCCCCAGGGCCTTGCTAGCGTGCCACTAAAAGTTTAACAAGATCGGAGATGTACTTTTGGAGTTATACCCATCCAAGTCAGTCAGCGTTAACATTAGCGAGATAGGTATTTGAATATCAATGTGGCCGCTGTACCAAAAACGCAGAAGTGTCATGAATAGGGACTACCACCATTCGATGGAGGTCACCTTGGACTATATATGCCGTAATTTTTGTGCATATTGGTGAGTTCTTTTTTGTTGACTTTTGCCGTATGACCAAAAAAAATCAAATTTTCAAACCCGCGTACAAACGATTTGAGAAGGCGTCATGGGTAGGTACTGGACCAAAAACTGCCTTAGGGCCTTGCAAGCGTGTCATCAAAAGATCAAAGAGAACAGTGATGCACTTTGGGAGTTATTGGCCTTTAAGTCAGGCAATGTTAACATTAGCGAGATAGGCATTTGAATATCAATGTGGCCGCTGTACCAAAAACGCAGAAGTGTCATGAATAGAGACTACCACCATTCGATGGAGGTCACTTTGGACTATATATCCTGTGATTTTTGTGCATATTGGTGAGTTCTTTTTTGTTGACTTTGGCCGTATGACAAAAAATATCAAATTTTCAAACCCGCGTACAAACGATTTGAGAAGGCGTCATGGGTAGGCAATTGACCAAAAACTGCCCCAGGGCCTTCCAAACGTGTCACCAAAAGATGAAAGAGAACGGTGATGTACTTTGGGAGTTATTGGCCTTTAAGTCAGGCAGTGTTAACATTAGCGAGATAGGCATTTGAAAATAAAAATGGCCCCTGTACCAAAAACGCAGAAGTGTCATGAATAGCGACTACCACCGTTCGATGGAGGCTGCTTTGGACTATATATCCTGTAATTTTGGTGTATATTGGTGAGTTTTTTTGATGACCTGCCACTATATGACCTTGAATGACCTTCAAAAGGAAAACAGGTATATCTCGTAAACTATTGATTGTCATGCATTGGGATATATATTTTCAGAATCAGGGTTTTGCTGGCTACACGATGGTAGCCAAAACTTTGCATTTGGTGAGTTTTTTTGAATGTGCATTTGAAAGTGAATCTGAATATCATAGCACTTGATGCACGTTGGTAAGAACCAGGGTTGCGGAGTCGTGGTGGCGCCAAATCCGACTCCGACTACGACTCCGACTACTGACTCGTTGCCATGACTCCAGGCGACTCTGTCTCCGACTCCGGACCCCTGCCAGTGTTTCGGAGTCGTGATGGAGCTGTTCCGATTCGGACCGACTCCGACTTCCACTGCGGGCTCCTGACCGACCCCGACTCCGACTCTGACTCCTGGCTCGTTGCCACGACTCTGGGCGACTCTGACTCCGACTCCGACTCTGACTTCGACTCTGACTTCGACTCCGCACCCCTCGTAAGAAGTAACTGCTCGCCCCTGCACCTGGAATATGGATATCGTGCAAACGTGTATGGATATCCTGGAGTATAGATATGGATATCCACTGACAGAACAGACATACAGAAATGCTGTAAACGCCATTACACTGCCAATACCATGGCAAATCAAATGGCAATCTATGGTTTTTGATCATCGTTCTACATTTTCCAAAATCTTGAACTGAATGTTGGCAATTTCTCGTGACTACTTCACGACCATGATGCATGCATTTCTGGAATTGATCTTTTTTTCAACGAACCACGTACTCGTATGATAAAATGAATGTCACCATCGTGTTCTACGCCCAAAAGTACCCATAAAACATGAGTCATGGGCTGCGAATAGGTACCAGTTTTAATTTTCGGGGACCGGGGTTATGTGCCTACCTGATTGACCTGACCTTGACCCTGGCCAGTGGCCTATGTTTGACTGACCCCTACATTAATCTGACACTCTTTTAGCACTTATATGGAGGGTTGTGACAGTTGTGAGAGATTGTTTAGGACCAACTGATGACTGAATTTTATTTAGGACCAACTGATGACGATATAATCGAAACGCGTTTTGGTCTTAATGTAAATTATTTTGAATAATTGACTTTTGCCATAAGTTGTGACAGAGTTTATGACGAGAGGCACCGATTGCGAGATTCTTAAGTCCATGCTACTAAAAGCCCGATTTCAAGTGTTTGACCTGACCTTGACCCGACCTGTGACCTCGAAATTCAACTTTAAAGTATTCACGTGAATCATCTCGTCGCGTTCTTCTTTCGTTTGCCGCCTCGTGCGTTTCGCTGCGCCTATTTGTTCGCGAGTTATCAGCTGGGGGCGTTGAACGCCCCCCCCCAGCAAACGGCGGGTGGGGAAATACCCCAGCAACTGCCGGGTTAATCTGACGCATTTTTTGTCATTTGATCGTCATTTTATTTGTTACTTTTTTGCCCAATCTAAAAAAAAAATCATTAATACTTTTTCTCCAAATTTTTGACCCTTTATGACCAATAGCAAGACACTGTGCGTCACTACGTTGATATTTCTCGCCCTAAAGCATAACATCAATATCCATTCAGTAATAGCAGTATTCAAAACATGTTCAAAATGCCTCGCGATATCGATAACATTACGAAAGACATAGGCGACTTATAACATACTTGCAATGATGACGTCACACCCGCGTGACGTGACGTGACCTCGTCATTTCTGAGTTACTGTATGATGCACGAAAGACACTGGTATACCTATGCAAAGTTTCATCGCAGTCGGTCTACGCATTAACAAGTTATGGGCAAAACATTTTTTCGCGTTGACCCCCGGCCATCCGTGAGGCCGTTTCCAACCATAGTGCGCTGCTCCCGAGGGAGCGCACCCCGTAGCCGGGTGCAGAGAGTGCTTGGGGGGCTGGTCGGCCTGTCCATTCGGACGGGCTCAGTCCCGGCGACTCTGTAGGGTGTCTGTCCAGACCAATGTCTCCCCCAATTCCTATCATTCGTCCGGCTCTGAAATGGTCTTGTCAGACCGAAAGGGCTTAACCCAACAAAACAAAAACAAACAGGCAGCGTGCGCCAGTCGCAGCTGGGCTGCTGCTTCGATGACACGTCTATGGCGGAGTGGGAATGGGCGTGAATTGGTGCGTGTGCCTGTACTTTAGCATAAGTGACCAACAGTGAGCTGTTTCTGCCTTTGATATTTTGAGCCTGACTCTGGAATAGCCACACTTGAGTGGAACGGATCTAATTTGGACGTGAACTAAATACACGTAGGTATGACTAAATAAAGCGGCGGTACATGCATGCGCCACGGGCTTCGCGGCGGTACATGCATACACTGAGCAGTTTAAAATAAAAAAAGGTATTTATGGTGTGCATATGATCTATAGGCTTTTCGTCAGCGTGCGAGGCCCTACAACAAGCCGCCTTTGTTTTAACCCGCGCACCGACGGGGGTCTGCGCCAACTTCGTACCGACGGGGGGGGCGGATGACCGCCCCCCCCCTGAGATCTCGAGAACGAAGCAAGATAGCGACAAGCGGTAAACGGCATCGGATACGCACGGCCAAGATCTACAATTTTTACAAAGGTCATTTTCAGGTCAGGTCAAAGATGACGTCACAGGGGTCGAAAAAGTCAAAATGGCGGCGCTAGATATGGAGAGTTTTTCTCGAATAACTTTCGAATTAGTCAAGATAGGAACAAACTAAGGGCATCATCGTGATCCTCTCGTCAATCCGCATCGAATGATATATATGTTGACCTCGAAAGGTCAAGGTCAAAGGTTGACCTCAGGTCACGTGACCTCGAGGTCATCATGTATATCATTCGATGCGTCTTGACGAGCTGAACACAATGAGACCATCCACGCGTCTGTATCTTGTTCCTGTACGGAGTTATTGGCCCAAAACCTTTGGCGACCTTTGATGACGTCACATGACCTCACAGCTGCCCAACAGCAAAACAGACCTCAAGGTAGTGAAGGTTGATCGTATATAAAGTCATGTATGGTATATGGGGCCATTCCGACCCGTTTTAGTGGTAAAAACAGGGAGTTGATTTTTCCCCCATTGACTTATAATGGGGAGGTCGCGAAATTGACCTGACCTTAGGTCACCGATATCAAAATTCCGAGATATACAAATTGTAGCTACTAATGACCTAATAATATCCTGTGAGTTTCAAAGGCCTCCGACATCTACTGTAGCTCTGGCACGGTGACAAAGTTGCAAAAAAGTGACTTGATGTTGGGTCATTCAAAGTGACCTGGTGACCTGACCTTAAAAGGTAGGAGGTTCAAACTTGCACACCATGTGTAAAATTGATAAGGTTATAGTCATATCAAATTTCGCGGTGCTACGCGCCGCGGTTTTCCCGCTATTCGCGAAAAACCTCAGGGGGGGGCGGATATCCGCCCCCCCCGTCGGTGCGCGGGTTAACATCACGGACGGCCGTATGCCACCCTCATCTTACACACTTGATTTTATTTGGCCCAATCGCTCTGGAATTTCTCAAACTCCCTGACCGGTCAGTGAATTTGCAAACTCCCTAGTGAATTTGTAAACTCCCTAGTGAGTTTGCAAACTCACTGATGGGTCAGGGAGTTTGCAAACTCCCTAGGGAGTTTGCAAACTCACGGATTTCTCAAACTCCCTGTAACATATATACCTATAGAGCCTTGAGATGCACAGGTGTGGTGGCCCACAGAGGCGCCGGTGTGGGGCCCCCAGAGCCACCGATATAGGGCCCTAAGAGACACTAGTATGACCCTCAAAGGCGCCGCTGTGTGGCGCTCATAAACACTAGTGTGGAGCCATCACAGGCGGGTGGAGCCGTTAGAGGCCGGAAAGGGCCCTTAGATGCCTACAAGGAGCCTTCAAAAGCCGGCGTGGCACCCTTACGGGGATAAGCGTATCTACTTAGGAGCCCTTGAGGTGCTCTCATGAGCTCTGTGGGGCCCTACCGAGCCGAAATATGGCCACGGCCAGTTGCCGCCGCATGGCTCTTCGGACTATCATTCTCAGGGGCCTCATCTGCCTAGTTTGAATAGAAGGGCGTTTCAGACCACCAGTCTCATGGGCCTCCTCTGGCTAGTATAAATAGAAGGGCCTGTTAGACCATCAATCCTAGGGGCCTCCTCTGGCTAGTATAAATAGAAGAGTCTCTCAGACCATTAATCTCAGGGGGATCCTGTGGACAGTATAAATAAAGGGCCTCTCAGACCATCAGTCTCGGGGGCCTCCCTAGAAAAGTGTAAATGTGGATAGAGGGCCCCCTCAGATTCATTAGGAGTGGACCTCTCTGACTATCAGTCTCAGGAGCCTCTTGTGGCCAGTATGCATATAAGAGCCTCTCAGACCATCGGTCTCAGGGGCCTCTTCTGACTAGTGTGGATAGAGAGCCCTCCCAGACCAACGGTTTCAGGGGCCTCTTCTGACTGGTGTGAATATGAGGGCCTCTCATACCATCAGTCCCAGGGGCCTCCTCTGCCTAGTGTGAATATAAGGGCTTCCCAGGCCATCAGTCTCAGGGGACTCTTCTGACTGGTGCCGGATTGAGGGACCTCCCAGACCGAAAGTTTTGGGGGTCTCCTAAGGCCAGTATGAATAGAAGGGCCTCTCAGTCCATCAGTCTCATGGGCCTCTTCTGCCTGGTGTGATTATAAGGGCCTCTCAGGTCATCAGTCTCAGGGGCCTCTTCTGACTATTGAGGATAGAGGGGCCTCCTCTGACTAGTGAGGGTAGGGGGCCTCGGCTAGACCGCCAGTGTCAGGGGCCTATTCTGACTAGTGTGGATGGAGGGGCCTCCCAGACCACCAGTCTCAGACCTCTGACTAGTGTGGATAGAGGGGCCTCCCAGACCGACAGTGTCAGGGGCCTCCCCAGACCAGTGTGGATATTGGGGCCTCCTCAAATCCACTAGGGCCTCTCAGGCCATCAGTCTCAGGGGCTTCGACTGACAAGTATGAACAGAGGGCCTCCTTGAATCCATCACGGCCCCTTGGAGTCCGTGCGTGGGGATTCGTGGAACTTATTTTTACCGAGTTTGTTTATTCTGGAAGGTGACGACGTCCTCTCAAATCGAGACGAGGGGCCTCGAGTAAAAAGTGGGTGGGCCAAAACACATGGTTGGCCCTCCCACCTCGAAAAGTGGGTGGGCACTTGCCCACCTGGTCTCCCCAGTTCCTACACCTATGCCTACAAAGGTGTTTCTCTTTACTCTTATCTATCTCTTTCAAGTTTTTGAAGATCTTTTAACCTTCCAGGCGGTGGTGGCGGGGGGCATTTTTTGCCCCCCTTTAGTTTTTTTTTCGATATATCTCGAGAACCGCTGCGCCGATCGTCACCAAACTTTCAGTACCCTCACGGGAGTAGCTAGCGCACATGGTGACCAATATTTTCTTCCAAAGGCTATGATAGGTTGGCCGCTAATGACGTCAGAGTGGCGTCATTTCTGCCATTTTCGACCCAAAAAAAGGTTTCGCGGGAAGAGCTGTCAGGCCTACAGCTTTAGAGATACAGAAAAATGTTTTGGACATAAAAGGTGCACAATCAAAGGGGCTACAAAACTGGTATTTCGGTTTTTCGATTTTTTTTGGATTTTGACCCACAAAAATTAAAAAAGATTTTTTGAATATAACAGCCGAAAAAATCCAAAAAGTTTTTTGAATTTCGAAAAACCCGGAACATATGTGATAGTCCATACCGCGTTCTATCTACATACCAAATTTGAGATCAATACCTCTTTTTTTGGCCAAGTTATAGCGAAAAAAACTGTTCAAAATTGATGACGTCAAATTTTCAAACTCAATTTTTAGCAATTCTAGACCTCGTAGCGCAAAACAAAGAGCACCATTGGACTCCCCGTGAAGAGCTGCATCGAACCAATACCCATCTTATGCAAAAATTTCAACTTTCAAATTTGACCTTTCGCTTTCTCTAGAATACCCGTGAACGGTGAAACATTTTATCTTTGACCTGACCTGTGACGTCATCGGTGACCCCGAGGTCAATCAAATTTGGTTTCCTTCGACAAATTTGACAGGGCTATCGAACGCAATTTTGAATTTTCCGGATCCGTCCAGTAGTTTCGGAGATACGGGGGGGGCGGGGGCAAAAAAATGCCCCCCCCCCCCACCGCGCGGAAGGTGGCCGGGAGGCCCACCGCCTGCCGGGTTAAGAAACACAAGGGACCTAATTTGACCAAATCTGCACCAACTGTAAACCAAATGTGTACCAGATAGCCGTCGTTAAAACGGCTATTACAAAGTTTTCTTCTCCATAAAACATATGAGATCTTACCAACATGAGATCTTATCTGTTTTTACTGAGGTCAAGCAGTAAAAACAGATTTAGGGCCAAGCTTTGGGTTGGGAAGACAGAATGTCATATACTTACTGTAAGGTGCCCCAACATGTTTATCAATTCGTTTACTCGAGGGCAGCGCTTTTCGAGGAGCGCTGTGGCCCGAAGGTTTGGACTTTGAATTGTGAAAAACGCCCGCCCGCCGGAAAACGCAAACACCGCAAAACGCGCAAAACGCACGCCCGAAACGCCAACGCAAACGTCGCAAAAAATAAACAAACGCCCGCCCGCCGCAAACCGCAAATAAAAACGCAAAAACGCCGCAAAACAATAAAACCGCCCGCCAACCGCAAAAAATTTAACACCGCAAACGACGCAAAAAAAAAGAAGAAAACCGCCCGCATCGCCCGCCCGCCCGCGCCCGCCGCCAAAGACAAACACCGCAAAAAACACAAAACGCCCGCCCGCCGCAAAACGTAAACACCGCAAAACGTGTAAAACGCACGCCCGAAAAGCCAACGCAAACGGCAAAAAATCACCCGACCGCCGCAAACCACACAGAAAAAAACGCCGAAACGCCGAAAAAAATAAAACCGCCCGCACCGCACCGACGCTAACTGCTAACCGAAAACGACTTAAAGTCGCCCGCCAGCCGCCAAACGCAAACACCGCAAATAAGCGCCCGGCCGCAGCAAGATAATAATTTATCAGCGGCTGGCATACCGCTAGGCTGGTGATTTTCACAAATCAAAAAGATATCTGCAAAAATCTCCTAGATGAAAGCGCCCGATTAAAAAACGGATGGCACGTGCGTGTTCCTCGCCCCCAACTTCCTTCAGGTCAATCGTCATTTGGGTCATCTAACGCATTGACGTATCTGCAAAAATCTCCTAGATGAAAGCGCCCGAGTAAAAAACGGATGGCACGTGCGTGTTCCTCGCCCCCAACTTCCTTCAGGTCAATCGTCATTTGGGTCATCTAACGCATTGACGACCGGCTGGGTGGAATGAACATTGCGCCAAGAAACGTAAGTATATTGTCAAAAAGAATCCCCAGAGTGGTGGATCCCAAAAGTTTGAAACTACCACTTTGGCCCACTGGACGACACCTTAAACAGTTGCCGACCGGATGACACCCATTGTTTGGTCACCCACGCCATAGTATGCATCATGGGTGCGCCGAAATGACCAAAAGTCCCAATTTCCGGTGTGCAGGGTCATTTTCAACGGCACGTGGCACGTGGTTTCTGGACTTTTCCGGCCACTTTGCGACATACCCATGGGTAGTGCACCGAATGGTGGTTGATCTGCATGTAAGAAAATGGGGGGTCGTTTGGATCGTTTTCGAGCAATCTGCCGTGGAACGCATTTTTTCATTTTCCCCATTGGCTTAACACGGGAATTTTTAAAGTCACGTGGCACGTGCACCAGATGGTCCGCGGAGGGGAGACCCATACCAGAACGTAGATCACCTGGCCCACTAGAAATCCTGAAAAAATCAGAATTTTTGGACCAGCCGTTTTCAAGAGCATCAAGTTGTACTGATCTCAGGCAGCTTTTGCCAAATTGTCAGGGAACTCAGATTTGTTTTCAATAGAAAAACACAATTCTAAAGAATAGTGTTTTAACTATTGACAACAAACCTTCGGTTATTATTTATTTTATTTATTTTTTATTATTATTTGAGACAGTATGATATCGAGCATTTTTTAACAACGAAATATAAAAAAAATTGTATGTAAACGACGCAGCATAAAAATGTCGATCAACTAAATTCCTTTGAGCTGAAGGCAAGAGGCCAGAGACAGCACAGGGTCAAAATGGGGTTGGGAACTCGATTTTTTAAGAATGCATGAAAATGATCAAACTATTTTCACAGAATTTATGGTGCATACCATTGCCTGATAAAATCAATAAGCTGAGAGAAATGGGGGAAGAAAGATAGGAAACTTGTTTTGAAAAGTTCTTGAAAAAGATGCTCTTGATGCTGTTACGTCACATGTCACCTTCTGCGGTTGACAAATAATGGCGCATCTGGCGCACCACAGATTACATGTATATCAATGGGTGAAAGATGTTGTTTGCTTCACTCTGCCATTCGCGCTGTTTTTAACTTTAAATTATGCTAAAACATTTACGGATGAAATGTTCAGTGTCAAAAATTGATGTGTCTGCCGTGTACTATAGTTCGTTTTTCTTAAGTTTGCCCCTCACTGTAAACGTCTTTTTTAACACAGCACGAGAATTGCTAGCTGAATTACTGAGAAAACTGGTTGGCGCACATTGATTTGACCAGATTTCACAGACGATCAATTTCATCAAATTTATTTACTATTTCACAGACTCGTAGCTCGTATTTGCCAATACCTACAGCCCCACAGGGATAGACGACTTCTCAGGAATTATGTCTGAACTAATAAATAAATTGCACGGCGCTTAACATAACGTTAAATCGTCGGTGTTCAAACTTATTTTGAAAATATTATCCAACTCTACAATACAATGTGCGCTAGCCAGTTTTCCCAGTAATTCAGCTAGCAATTCTCGTGCTGTGTTCAAAGAGACGTTTACAGTGAGGGGCAAACTTAAAAAAAACGAACTATATATTCCCACTTAACATGAGCGCGTGATAAACATTTTATGTACCTCGAATTTTCAAATGATAAAGATGATGAATCGGAGGATGCTGAAAAGCAAAAGCTCATTCCAATATTTGGACTACTTAACGATTAAAATGTTTACATTCCTGTCATCTTATTGATCATTATTTGTTCTTTTTTATGAAAATAACTTAACCCTATTCCTGGCGGGGGGGGGGGGCCTCAGGAGCCCCCCCCTGAGGGTTTTTGGTTATTTCTCCCAAACGCGTTGAGCTAGGAAGCTCAAATTTTCTGACTTTTCCTATAAGGCTTCTACGCAACATGTCTGAAAATTTTGAGTTGATCTGACCTCAGGTCAGGTCACCAGAGGCGGTTTGGTGACCCTACCTCAGAAAAGTTTGCAATCACGCCAGAGCTAGAGTTTTTGACCGATCAATTTCTTCTCTTCAGGCTTTAGTTAGGGTACCAGTATGTGCAATTTGTATATCTCGGAATTTTGATATCGGTGACCTAAGGTCAGGTCAGTTTCGCGACCTCCCCATTATAAGTCAATGGGGAAAAATCAACTCCCTGTTTTTACCACTAAAACGGGTCAGAATGGCCCCATATACCATACATGACTTCATATACGATCAACCTTCACTACCTTGAGGTCTGTTTTGCTGTTGGGCAGCTGTGAGGTCATGTGACGTCATCAAAGTTCACCAAAGGTTTTGGCCAATAACTCCGTACAGGAACAAGATACAGACGCGTGGATGGTCTCATTGTGTTCAGCTCGTCAAGACGCATCGAATGATATACATGATGACCTCGAGGTCACGTGACCTGAGGTCAACCTTTGACCTTGACCTTTTGAGGTCAACATATATATCATTCGATGCAGATTGACGAGAGGATCACGATGATGCCCTTAGTTTGTTCCTATCTTGACTAATTCGAAAGCTATTCGAGAAAAACTCTCTCCATATCTAGCGCCGCCATTTTGACTTTTTCGACCCCTGTGACGTCATCTTTGACCTGACCTGAAAATGACCTTAGTAAAAATTGTAGACCTTGTCCATGCGTATCCGATGCCGTTTACCGCTTGTCGCTATCTTGCTTCGTTCTCGAGTACTCAGGGGGGGGGCGAATCGGCCCCCCGCCAGTTTCTTGTCCCGGCGGAGCTCGCCAGGAATAGGGTTAAGGCGTTGAGACCGAGGTAATTGCTATCTACCGTGGCTTAACTTACCAGCAACAGCAATCTATCTACGCCCTACGGTGGCAAGGGAGACTGTGAAAGAAGCGTAAGATGGATTCTAAACAATTCTTTTGTGATATACTGAAGGGCAAAGTGCAGAGAAGAGCGTATCAAGTCCTGTTTTGTGCCAGGCTGTTGCAGTAGCACTTATGAAACTCCGAAACGATCTTCGTTCATGTCCCGAACAACATTACCCTGAGGAGATGATCGTCTGCAATAGCAGGAAGAGCTGATGCAAGTACTTTGAAATCCACTATCAAGTCGGTGCTATTGTTGTAATGATCACTGTGAGGTGAGATATTTTGTGCAAGGGCTGAGTGTAATGCCCAGGAAATGACCTCCATTCGCCCCCTGACCGGTCAGGGTTATAAAATTTGAGTGGATGGCGGTCCGTTTGGGGTTCAGATGTCAATTGTATTTTGTTACTGTCAAACAATACATGTTATGCTGGCAGCGAATGTGTGTAACGTCGTTTTTCGAAACAGAAGTTAGAACTGTAACGGCAGAGTGCTTGCTGGTCTCATCGTAAGTATTGTAAGTGTTGTAAGCAAAAGCATTGTCAATATTGTAAGTATTGTGAGCTATGGTAGATATCACCTCACATGATCTCGGCTCAGATAACCCTCTCCGGTGTCCCTGTCAGTAAATGGCACCTGGATCATTACAGATAAGATAATTTGTCATAATTCTTAACCCGCGCACCGACGGGGGGGGCGGATATCCGCCCCCCCCCCTGAGGTTTTTCGCGGATAGCGGGAAAACCGCGGCGCGTAGCGCCGCGAAATTTGGTATGACTATTCTCTCATCAATTTTACACATGGTGTGCAAGTTTGAACCTCTTAACTTTTAAGGTCAGGTCACCAGGTCACTTTGAATGACCCAACCTCAAGTCACTTTTTTGCAACTTTGTCACCGTGCCAGAGCTACAGTAGATGTCGGAGGCCTTTGAAAGTCGCAGGATGTTATTAGGTCATTAGTAGCTACAATTTGTATATCTCGGAATTTTGATGTCGGTGACCTAAGGTCAGGTCAATTTCGCGACCTCCCCATTATAAGTCAATGGGGGAAAAATCAACTCCCTGTTTTTACCACTAAAACGGGTCGGAATGGCCCATATACCATACATGACTTCACATACGATCAACCTTCACTACCTTGAGGTCTGTTTTGCTGTTGGGCAGCTGTAAGGTCATGTGACGTCATCAAAGGTCACCAAAGGTTTTTTGCCAATAACTCCTTACAGGAACAAGATACAGCCGCGCGGATGGTCTCATTGTGTTCAGCTCGTCAAGACGCATCGAATGATATACATGATGACCTCGAGGTCACGTGACCTGAGGTCAACCTTTGACCTTGACCTTTCGAGGTCAACATATATATCATTCGATGCGGATTGACGAGAGGATCACGATGATGCCCTTAGTTTGTTCCTATCTTGACTACTTCGAAAGTTATTCGAGAAAAACCCTCTCCATATCTAGCGCCGCCATTTTGACTTTTCGACCCCTGTGACGTCATCTTTGACCTGACCTGAAAATGATCTTAGTAAAAATTGTAGACCTTGTCCGTGCGTATCCGATGCCGTTTACCGCTTGTCGCTATCTTGCTTCGTTCTCGAGATCTCAGGGGGGGGCGGTCATCCGCCCCCCCCCCGTCGGTACTAAGTTGGCGCAGACCCCCGTCGGTGCGCGGGTTAAAGAATTGGGTGGTTTTGACTCGTTTACTCGAGGTGCAGGTCGCATTTCAATACTTTTCCATAGGCTTGCAATGTAAAGGTCACGACTCTGACCTAACCTCAGGTCACAGATCAAAAATTCTGAGATATACAAACGACACATACTGCAGGTACTGTTTTGAAGACTTGATGAGAGGAAATAACTTTGTGAAAAACTCAAGCTCTGACGTATTTGCAAACTTTTTCTGAGGTGGGGTCAACAAACCCGCTCTGGTTACCTGACCTGACCTGACCCGGTATTTTTTTTTTTTTTTGCTGAGATGTGCGCAATGAGCATTTAGGAAAAGTCACCAAATATGAGCTGAATGTCTCGCGGCGTTTGGCAATTGTACAAGAAAATCCTGAAAGGTCTCCCCGTCCGAAAAGGGTTAATGTGTATATGAAGAGTTGCAGATGCCAAACATACCCAGATCTAAGACTGCAGTTCCCAGTGCCGCTGCAACGTTTTTAAAACAAACATACATAGGACATGCAAACATGTTTATTTGCATCTGTTTTGGATAATAGCAACTCATGGCGCCATCACCCGCGATAACTGTTAGGATTTGAGATATATTTTTATTTAGGCCATTAGTTTGGCTGTAATGTTTATTAATATTAGTTGGGCGGAGTTTGGTAGTTTTTATTTAACTTGTGGTATGTTGTGCTGATTGCGGGTTGTTCAAACCTTTCAAATGTAAGGACCTTATTGAACTCAACTCTACCCCTACACTACCCTACATACGACTGGACGCTTTCCAAGTCCACAAGCATCACGACGCCGAGATGGAATGTAGCCGAGAAATCACCCTCGCCATCTGCTCTAGAGCTAATCGTGTGGTGCGGCGTGTGGGGCGCCGCTTAGCCTATGGGGGTGCACTTCTAGTGGATGGGGGACGGGGGTGCAACTGCACCCTTTCATATGGAAAGTTACTTCCCTGATTACAGCTCCCGTATTGCACCTAATCAGGGAACGGCCAGCAAACGAAGGAACTATTTCTGGATGACAGGCGAATAACCGCTCACGCAAGGAGCGGAGCTCCGCCCCGTCCAAAGTGGCCAACAAAGCAGAGACAGAGGCAGCATCACATCTTCCATCAAAGAACTGGTTTCTGGCTTGGAAGATGAGCTCCATCTTTGCATCCGAGTCGGTGCTGTCAGGAATCAGCTGGTCTAATGGAGTGAGAGTAGTGAGACGACTAGCTATTGTATCAGAGCTGCCTGGTCTTCGTAGCATTTGCACCGATTCTTCTCGATCGGACTCTGAATTCTGTCCCTCCTGCGATGTCATCACTGTCAACCGTGGAAGCCGAATGGCTACCCATCTACGCTGGAGTACGAAAAACATCATCTCACGCTCTCAGTCCCAGCGGATAAAAACAACACCTAAGTATTACTTGAGGCATTGCTATGTAGCTAAGTCTTTGGCACTGAGTTTCATTATCCATGCTTTGCAAACAGTGCCATAACAACACAGTTAATTAATCACCAAGCTTCTTTGCAAGTTCCAATACAGTTGAATCACACGCGATTTGATTGCAAAAATCAAGAAAAGTGCCAACTTGTTCCCGTAAAATATTTGAATATTGACCTAAAAAAATGAGTAATTTCCAGATAAAATAACAGCGAAATCAGTTTTCGCTTGCCAATAAAACTCACAGATATTGAAGCTCCATTATTAAAGGAACATTTTAGTATATGCCATTCTTGATAAAACTTCTTAGCCACGCAATACCAGCGCAAAATAAAGAGACACTGAAACACGACCAATCACTCCGATTTACCATAGGAAAATACATAGAAAATGTATGTCTCAACTGCGCCAAATATACAGACAGTTATATACCTACATGTGACGTCATGATTAGCCCGACCAATCAGAAGCAAGTTGTTTTCAGCCACAAATAATTAATTTCTGAACTAACTAGGCATTTTTTTAACAAAGTGATTTTAAATTAAATCATTAAAAATTCTGAGCTTTTTATTTTACCAAAACATACAGAGCATGCAGATAGGTCCCAACCCTATTGTCGTAAACGAGGTGTTTTATTTGGTTTCTATG
Source organism: Amphibalanus amphitrite (assembly GCF_019059575.1). Lineage (NCBI taxonomy): Eukaryota > Metazoa > Arthropoda > Thecostraca > Balanomorpha > Balanidae > Amphibalanus > Amphibalanus amphitrite. The sequence goes on from NW_024881744.1 coordinate 168,634, forward strand.
GTTACCGACGCTATTACGCTTCCGCTTTGCGAGCAGAAGAGCTGAAAAGTTGAAAGAGATTCAACCTGCTGAGATTCGAGGTGTCTGCCATAAAGCCGGTGGCGGCCGGAGTGCCGAGCAGCTGCACCGTGCGACACCGCAGCCGGCAGCGGCCCGATCTCCAACCAGCACCGGCCTCGCCGAGCGCCACCCCGGCGTCAGCTACCTATAACTGGTTCAGGTCGGGCACCATGGCCGCAGTCGGCCCAGAGCGCGGCCGGCTCGGCCAGCACCGGCAGCGACACGTCCAGAGCGTCCGTGGCACGGCTGACCAGCGGCACGTGGCTGCAAGCCCCCGCCGAAATTTGGTAGCATCGAAATTCGCCACGACAGTCAGTTCCTATCAGGCCATAGCGCGTTTCCATGCTAAATCCTCTGACTTTGTGAAGCGATATTTTGGACACTTTTCAATTTATTTTGGTGTATGGGCTGCACCTAACCCAATCAGCCCCGCTTTGAGGCAGAACCCACCGGCCAGGCTCCATCTGCTTCTAACGCACTAATAAAATCAGCCTAACAGAATCAAAATCGCCGATCAGTTCCTGCCGGTACAGCCTGCGAGTGTTGGTCTCTGAGCCAATGGCACCGGAGCCGCAGCGGTTAGCCGAAGCTTAGCAGGTGCTCCAGAGCCCCGTCAAACGACAGAGGAGGCACCTAGCAGCAGCACAGTGCCGTCGATCGTCCCCGAGCCGACAACCAAAACGCCAATCAGTTCCACACAGTCCCCATGTGCGACGTCGATGAACTATTGCCCCCCCCCCTTCCCCCTCCCAAACTCCAGGCTAGATCAGCGCTTCAACTCGGACAGTATTTTGGGTTCTATGCTGTCTAGCCAAGAAATGTGCATTGTGCATACCTTGACATTTATATCAACCTTTGACATGCTAATGAACGTGTAAGAAAACAGCTGGTGTTGTGTTTTGTTCGCCTGTTTGTCTCAGGGTATATAAAACAACGGGTACACCAACGACGCGGAAAGCGCCCATTTTACCTGGACAAGTTACAGGGTAGGTGATATATTTTTTTTGTATATGGAAAAATACGGTATATTCAATTCTGAAGAGTAAAGCCAAATTCATAAAGCAGTTATTTTTAAATTATATGTACCAGAAATAACATACTAACCATAGCTTAACCCGCGCACGGCTGGGGGTCCTGGATTTCCACGCCCTGCTGGGGGGTGTTTGAACGCCCCCCCCTTCTAACTCGGCTCCTGGGCCACGTAGAGATACGCGAAAGGCGGCGTTCGAAAGAGCGTCAAAAATACTGAGGAAATCACTTGGGTCAATTTTTGGTCAGGTCAAAGGTCAGGTCACCAGAGGTCATTGAAGGCAAAATTTCGTCGAATTCCAGGTCGAATGTCGACAATTTCCAAGAAACCAACGCATAACTCGGGAACCAATAGAGCTACAGCGCCGCGGAAAAGCGCATTCGATAGCCCTATTAACGCCCTTTCTGGAAATTTTCTCAGATTTGACCTAACGTCAACGGTTTTGCCTGGAGGGGGCAAAAACTGCAAAAATAGCCGATTTTTTTCGGAAACAGTTTTTTTCTGTAATAACTTTTGACCCAAGCCTTGTACGAGCTTACTTTACCGGCATCGTGTTCCTCTCGTCAAGACGCATCGAATGAACTACAGCTTGACCTTGAAAGGTCAACTTAAAAATTTGACCTCAGGTCAAGGTCATGACCTGACCGGAAAGGCTCATGTTGCATATCAGTCGATCCGTATCGTCGAGCTGAACACATCTAAGGCGTTTTCATCGCTCTAGCATGCCTCCATCAAAAGTATGTATTTTGCGAAAAACTGTTAGATACCATTCGTGACCTAAGATGACCTCAGGGCATAAACAGGAGCACAAACACCATTTTCATGTTCAGTGTGTCTAAACAACTTGTAATTCAGTGTTTGGGAGTGTTTATAATGTCTTTCGTCCAAAAGAGGTGCATTTCAATTTTCTCCCATTGACTTGTAATGGGGAGGTCGCAAAATTGACCTGACCTTAGGTCATCGATAGCAAAATTCTGAGATAAACATTTTGTACATGCTATTGCTCTTAGTAAGCGCTGAAAGTTTCAAAGCGATCGGTCATTCGGTGTAGCTATGACAGACATTGAAACTTTTTATGAGGTGAGGTCACATCAAGTCACCTGGCGACCTGACCTTGAATGACCTTGGTCTGAAATTTTTACAACATGTGTAGAATTGATGTATGATAAGATGTATCAAAAACGGCGGCGCTCCGCGCCGCTGTTTTTGACATATTCGCGAAAAAACCACAAGGGGGGGGTGTCAAACACCCCCCAGGGCGCGGGTTAACCCGCGCCCTGATGGGTGGCCATTTTGCCCCCCCCCCTGTGGTTTTTCTAAATAGCGAGAAAACGGCGCCGCCAAATTTTGGGTACCTTACCGGGCATCAATTTGACACCTTCACACAAAATTTCAAGTCACAGGTCACCTCGGGTCAGGAGGTATTGAGGTCAAACTGAGGTCATGTTCGAGTAAAAATGAGCAAAAACATGACATATTGAAACGCTCAACAATTCTACAGTTAACAAGCAATTTTAAAGTTCTTTATGTGGTTGTGTAAAAAAAGACGGCGCTACAAAACTGCTATCTCGGATTTTTGAAATTTTGGGTTTTTGACCCCCAAATATTAAAAAAAAATATTTTTTTAGAAAAACTCAAAATATTTCCATTTTTTCCGAATTTCGAAAAAAACGGAATATGTGGTAGTCCCTATGCTCTTCGATATACTTACAAAATTCAGATCGAATCTCTTTTTTTGGCCAAATTATAGCGAAAAAAAACTGTTAAAACATTGATGACGTCAAATTTTTCAACCTCATTTTTAGCAATTCTAGACCACGTAGCGCAAAACGGAGACCACCATTGAAATACCCGTGACGAGCGCATCGAATCGATACCCATTTTATGCAAAAATATCAACTTTGAATTTGACCTCATTTGACTGACCTGACCAGGACCTGACTGACCTTCACCAAAACATAATCTGAACCGACCCAAGGGCTGTCTATCCCACATAATCGCATTTGGAAAAAAATGGACCATAAAACATGCATCACATGATTTTTGATTTGTGACCCTCAGTGACCTGATCTCTGTGACCTGACCTGGTATCAGTGACCTCAAATAGCAAAATATGTGTTTGACGAACATTTTCCCATCGATGATTTTCAATTAAATGCATTTTACTCGATTTTACAACGCATTTCTTGAAATGCCTGTAAACGGTGAAAATTCGACCTTTGACCTGACCTGCGACGTCATCGGTTTGACCTAGGTCAATGAAATTCGGTCACAAGGTAGTTCCCCATTGGGGCTATCCAACGCCGTTTGCCGCTTGTCGCTATGTTGCGTGGTTCTCGAGATCTTAGGGGGGGGGGCCAAAATGCCCCCCCCCCATCCATCAGACCGCGTTGCTCGGCAGACCCCATCAGGGCGGGTTAAAACTTAGTCTAAAGTTAGTTGAAAACCGTATAGTTTACTGAGATGGAGGGAATCAATCGAAGGCAGAAATGGCGCAGCTGTTTCAGTCTTAAAGTGTGTTTGCAAGCAGGATTTACGTGATGCAAGCGACTATGAATGTAATCAGGGATGCTGATTGGCTGAGCGAGTCCGTGAGCAGTATCACTAATTTACGCTAGTACATACAGGGTTGAGGCAATGTGCGCATGCGCAGGAACTTGTGCTCTCATGGAGGTGCTTTTGGTACATCGGGCAGTGCCCAATGCTTTTTGGACCTGTTATGGCCTCCGCATCGAAAAACGCTAGATAGAAAGGTTGTAGAGGAAGCTTGAGGCTACCTTTCCCCACAATGATATTGGCACTTTATCTATTAGCTTACGTATGGGGCTCGCTGGAAAAATTTTGATATAACATGGAAACCCTATGGGGTAGTAGTTTTTGAGCGCCCATTTGGCTTAATGCTACCAACTGTTACTGGCTACCCCTGGTTTGTCTACCCGTTTGTCACGGCTTAGGAACAGCAGTCGGCACCGTCCGCACTGACTGCAAATTAGACGAAATTGGCTGCATTTTTTTGCTGTTGAAAGTGATGTCATTTTCCAAAAAATGTCTGACCGATACCGACCGAAACCAAAATTTGGGAAAAATTTCCGACCGAATACCGACCGATAACATCCCAAGCCAAAATTTGACCGAAATTTGACCGAAATTCTATTTGCTATTACTCTACCCCAAAATTAAAATATTTGGTAAATTATGATGGAAAATGATGCGAAATGGCATTTCAGTCCAAGTTCAGTCAATTCTTAGTCACTGCAAAATACATTTTGTGGTAGAAGTTACAATACATTGCTGAGGGTAGCAACACATGGACCTCAGCATTTCACAGATTTGGTTAATTAGAATTGTCAAGAATCTACTGTGGTCTATGTAAGGAAGAATGCTCATTCATGTTGCAAAAGCACGATCAATTAGTAAGTCAAATGGTTGGTAATATGTATGTTCATGACAACATTCCCTAGGAGAAAAGGCGGAATCAAAACACCACAAAACAAATCAAAACTGCTTGGAAACTTGCCTTGAGTCTTGAGATGTGGTCTGAGATACTCTACAAAGAATTTGACACTGAAAATCCAGCTGAAAAGGCAGGTATTAGGTAGCTCTGAGCTTGAATTTTGTCCCAAAAATGATATGAAAATTCATTAAACGGGCACTTTGTCTTATCTCTTGTTAATCTTATCTTTACAAGAAAACAAAATATTAATATGCAGACAAAATTAATACAGTGGCGCCAAAGTGGCGCAAAAAGTAATAGAAGAACCAAGGATTGACTTTTAAGATCCTCTCTTCCCTAAAGAAAGGATGTATGATGATGACGTAATATTTATTTATATGCCCTTTTGGTCGAATTATTGAGGGGAAATTAATTTTCTTGTAGTGAATTACACTCACAATGTTGATTTCATTAGAATTCAATATCGTGTTGGATCATTTACATCAATAAAATAATTCACGAGGCAGCATGTAACGATCCAAAACTTTTTTTTTTGCAGCAACTTAATCAGCTGGTTTAAAGTCTCTGTTATGGCGCATCTGTTTCGAAATCCTTCCTTGTGTTTGGAATGCGGAAGATTCCAGAAATCGGACATGGGCCGAATATGTAGTTTTTGTCAAGATTCCTATGTTTGTATGTTGTGGTCATCTAGATTTCAAACATTTGGTTGGTACCTGCAATATTTAATTAAGGAGAATGTGGAATAGTAGAACACCTGTGAAATGTAAATGTGATCACTGCTAAGTGCTAAGTGCTAACTGTCCAGTCTTCAGAAAACACATTTCAGTAATTCAAGTTATTTTTGTCCTTGCATTTTTGATGACTGTATAATGATTTTTTGTAGGCAATACTTTTTTGATTACAGGTGAAATTTTAACAGTTAGACTGGAATAGAGTTTCAAATTTGTGTGTACTTGTGGGGTCAACTGAGTCAAAATCAGCCTGCTTGGCTGCTTGTATAAGTTGTGGTTGGACAATGGGTGGCTGCTGCCTGCTGGGTGGGATGGCCAATGAAGATGCCAAAATGTGGCATTTGGCATTTGGGGGAAATTTTGCAACTTTATCATTAACATCCCAATAAATTTCATTTTAACTAGGCAAAAATGGAATACTCTCTCTTTTAGAAAATGGTTTCACTGGCAGGGTGACCGAAAGTGTCCGATTTTTGGGGGGCCTGACCGACCGATTACCAAATCGGTCAGCATATATTTTCGGTAACCGAAATTTTCGGTAACCGATTGACACCACTAGTTGAAAGGTTGCAAGAATATTGAGCCAACGGTTAAGAAGCCGCTGAACGTTAATTGCATTCCAGTTGGATAAAATCGATCACTAAACAATTGATGCAAACGCCATTCAGTTTCGCTGCCGTAAGTGAGCGGAGTCTGCGGAGTATGGGCCGATGACGTCATCCGCCCGCCGGCCGTGATTCGCCCCGATTGGCTGATGTCCATACCTGGTTAGATGGCCTTGGATTCAACTTTTCAGCTTGCAAAAAGCGTCAGGCTGATTTCGCTCCCGTTTTGCTTGCGTTTTGTCCGCGTTTTGCAAGCAGGATCCGGTGTGATTTCGCGGCGCAAAGCGGGACGACCTGCGTGTTGGGAGCGAAAAATATGCCATGTATTTCAATGGAAAAAGCGGGACTCGTTTTTGCAGCTGAAAAGCTGTGTTCCGGCCTTTAGGCTACGATGTATGAAGTAGCTGCTTCGTCTGTCCATGCATGTACGATTGACTCAAATTATTGGATTTGGAATTTACAGTTGGTTTCTAGGGGAGAGTGGGGCACATTCGTGCAAAAAAAGGATAAATCCATAAATCTGTTCTTTGGTTGGTGCAATGGCAAAATTGTTGATTGTAGTATGAACTATTGCAGATATTTTTCCTCTTTAACCCGCGCCCCGCTGAGGGTCCTGGATTTCCACGCCCTGCTGGGGTGGGGGGATGGGGTGTTTGAACACCTCCCCCCTTCTAACTCGGCTACTGGGCCACGTAGCGATACGCGGAAGGCGGCGTTCGAAAGAGCGCCAAAAATAATGACGAAATCACTTCGGTCACTTTTTTGGTCACGTCAAAGGTCAGGTCACCTAAGGTCACTGAAGGCAAAATTTCGCCGATTTTCAGGTCGAATGTCGACAATTTCCAAGAAGCCAACGCATAACTCGGGAACCAATAGAGCTACAGCGACGCGGAAAAGCGCATTCGATTGCCCTATTAACCCGCGCCCTGCTGGGGGGGGGGTGTTTGAACACCCCCCCCCCCTTGTGGTTTTTCGCGAATATCTCAAAAACGGCGGCGCGGAGCGCCGCCGTTTTTGGTACACCTTATCATACATCAATTCTACACATGTTGTAAAAATTTCAGACCAAGGTCATTCAAGGTCAGGTCACCAGGTCACTTGAAGTGACCTCACCTCATAAAAACTTTCAATGTCTGTCATAGCTACACCGAGTGACCGATCGCTTTGAAACTTTCAGAGATTGCTAAGAGCAATAGCATGTACAAAATGTATATCTCAGAATTTTGATATCGATGACCTAAGGTCAGGTCAATTTTGCGACCTCCCCATTATAAGTCAATGGGAGAAAATTGAAATGCGCCGCTTTTGGATGAAAGACATTATAAACACTCCCAAACACCGAATTACAAGTGGTTTAGACACACTGAACTTGAAAATGGTGTCCGTGACCCTTGTTTATGCCCTGAGGTCATCTTAGGTCACGAATGGTATCTAACAGTTTTTCGCAAATAACTTTTGATAGAGGCATGCTAGAGCGATGAAAACGCCTTAGATGTGTTCAGCTCGACGATACGGATCGACTGATATGCAACATGACCCTTCCCGGTCAGGTCATGACCTTGACCTGAGGTCAAATTTTCAAGTTGACCTTTCAAGGTCAAGTTATAGTTCATTCGATGCGTCTTGACGAGAGGAACACGATGCCGGTAAAAGTAAGCTCGTACAAGGCTTGGGTCAAAAGTTATTGCAGAAAAACTGTTTTCGAAAAAATCGGCTATTTTTGCAGTTTTTGCCCCCTGCAGGCAAAACCGTTGACGTTAGGTCAAATCTGAGAGAATTACTCAGAAAGGGCGTTAATAGGGCTATCGAATGCGCTTTTCCGCGGCGCTGTAGCTCTATTGGTTCCCGAGTTATGCGTTGGCTTCTTGGAAATTTTCGACATTCGACCTGGAAATCGGCGAAATTTTGCCTTCAATGACCTCTGGTGACCTGACCTTTGACCTGACCAAAAAATTGACCGAAGTGATTTCGTCATTATTTTTTACGCTCTTTCGAACGCCGCCTTCTGCGTATCGCTACGTGGCCCAGGAGCCGAGTTACAAGGGGGGGGGGTGTTCAAACACCCCCCCAGCAGGGCGTGGAAATCCAGGACCCCCAGCAGGGCGCGGGTTAACCTTCGCCCCAGTGGGGGGGCATATGTTACCACCCTGTCGCGTTTTTTGCGTGTGAATAAAAAACCGCGGCGCGTAGCGCCGCGCCGCTTGGGGTAGCTTTTGGTACGTCAATTTTGGACAATGTGTGAAATTTTTAACCCCAGGTTATGTCAGGTCAGGTCACCAGGTCAAGTTAACTGACAAAGCCTAAAAAAAAGTTTGCAATCATGTCCAGCCTGCAGTGTTTGTCAGAAAGGTTTCAAACTTGGTGGATTGCATGCTGTTATAGGCGCCTACAATTTGTATATCTCGGATTTTTTATATCCGTGACCTAAGGTCAGGTCAGTGGCGAAACCTTTCCATTACAAGTCAATGGAGAAAAATGAAAATGCCTCTAGATCCGTGTGTACGCATCGGAACAGTCCAAATATTTCAGAATCACAATGATTTAGTCCAAGTTTGTGATGACCAAGGTGTCATTTTTGCTGATAGCCTCTAGACAGGTCATCCGAGGTCACTTGAGGCTACAAACAGTTTTTTGCCAATAACTCGCGCTTGGAAAGAGATAGAACGCTGGGGATGGTCTCATTGTGTTTGCCTTGTTGAGACTCATCGACTGATATGCAACATGACCTTTTCCGGTAAGGTCATGACCTTGACCTGAGGTCAAATTTTCAACTTGACCTTTCAAGATCAAATTATCGTTCATTCGACGCGTCTCGGCGAGAGGAACACGATTCTGGCAATAGAAATGTCGTGGCTTTTTGTAGTCGAAAGTTATTGTCGAAAAACTCTTTTCGTAAAAACAGCTATTTTTGGACTTTTTGCCTTCTGGAGGCCAAACCATTGACCTGAGGTCAATATTGATAATGACCTTTTCAAAAGAAGAGTTCAAAAGCTATCGATTGCTCTTCCCTGCGTTATTCTAGCTACCATAGTTCCTGAGATAGCGGCATGTTTTCTAAAAAATATAATGACAATTGGCAAATTTTGACCTTTGATGACCTCTGGTGACCCCAATATTGCTCTAAGGTGAAAAATGACTGAAATACTTTCAAACGTTCGCATTGAGAGCTATCGACTGCTTTTTACCGCGTCTTTCTAGCCCTCTTAGTTTTTGAGTTAGAGGTGGGTGGTAACATATGCCCCCCCCCCCTCACTAGGGCGAAGTTGGCTGAGACCGCCACTGGGGCGCGGGTTAACGCCCTTTCTGGTCAATTCTCTCAGACTTGACCTATCAAGCTCGATCAGGGGTAAACGGCAAGAGGGGGGCTCCAACTTCCAATGAACCCCCGCCTATGCGCTCACAGCTGGTAAAACACCAATAGGTATGGGCGAAGGTCAACCCTATGGTGCTAATCTTTTTACTTTGCAGGCTTAACCCGCGCCCGGCTGGGGGTCCTGGATTTCCACGCCCTGCTGGGGGGGGGGGGTGTTTGAACACCCCCCTTGTAACTCGGCTCCTGGGCCACGTAGCGATACGCGGAAGGCGGCGTTCGAAAGAGCGTCAAAAATAATGACGAAATCACTTCTGTCAATTTTTTGGTCAGGTCAAAGGTCAGGTCACCAGAGGTCATTGAAGGCAAAATTTCGCCGATTTCCAGGTCGAATATCGAAAATTTCCAAGAAGCCAACGCATAACTCGGGAACCAATAGAGCTACAGCGCCGCGGAAAAGCGCATTCGATAGCCCTATTAACGCCCTTTCTGAGTAATTCTCTCAGATTTGACCTAACGTCAACGGTTTTGCCTGCAGGGGGCAAAAACTGCAAAAATAGCCGATTTTTTCGGAAACAGTTTTTCGGCAATAACTTTTGACCCAAGCCTTGTACGAGCTTACTTTTACCGGCATCGTGTTCCTCTCGTCAAGACGCATCGAATGAACTATAACTTGACCTTGAAAGGTCAACTTGAAAATTTGACCTCAGGTCAAGGTCATGACCTGACCGGAAAGGGTCATGTTGCATATCAGTCGATCCGTATCGTCGAGTTGAACACATCTAAGGCGTTTTCATCGCTCTAGCATGCCTCTATCAAAAGTTATTTGCGAAAAACTGTTAGATACAATTCGTGACCTAAGATGACCTCAGGGCATAAAAAAGGGTCACGGACACCATTTTCATGTTCAGTGTGTCTAAACCACTTGTAATTCAGTGTTTGGGAGTGTTTATAATGTCTTTCGTCCAAAAGAGGCGCATTTCAATTTTCTCCCATTGACTTATAATGGGGAGGTCGCAAAATTGACCTGACCTTAGGTCACCGATATCAAAATTCCGAGATATACATTTTATAGATACTGCTACTCTTATCAATCGCTGAAAGTTTCAAAGCGATCGGTCACTCGGTGTAGCTATGACAGACATTGAAACTTTTTATGAGGTGAGGTCACTTCAAGTGACCTGGTGACCTGACCTTGAATGACCTTGGTCTGAAATTTTCACAACATGTGTAGAATTGATGTATGATAAGGTATACCAAAAACGGCGGCGCTCCGCGCCGCCGTTTTTGAGATATTCGCGAAAAACCACAAGGGGGGTGTTCAAACACCCCCCCAGCAGGGCGCGGGTTAACCCGCGAGTTGCTGGGGGGGGGGGGGCGTTAAACGCCCCTACTTTTTTCGCCGGGCCATAGCATAAAAACGGCGCGCCGCAGGCGCGCCAAATTTTGGGTACCTGTAGGGAATTGATTGAAGTTTATTATGGAAAATTTCAAAAAATCGGTCGGAAATTTTTTTGAGATATTGAGGTTTTAGTGACGTCATGATTTCTGAGTTTTCGACCAAAAACGGCATATGTCCAAAAAAATCATATAAAATCACAGAATAGACATACAGACACGCCGTAAAGCCATTAGACTGCCAGTACCATGAACAGTCAAATGGCTTTCTTCGATTGTTGATTATCGTTTCTGTCGCGGAGGACCGCTTGATTACATAGCAGGTTCAGCGCGAGCTCCAAATAAATATGAGCTGATTTAGAGGAAAAAAAAGTGGGAACTACTTCTGAAGTGGGTCAATAAAGTGAAGCAATGTAGAAACAGTATTTGAATATTAAGTCGAATTAAGCAATTAACCCTCGCACGACCAGGCCATTTCTCATAACACGAACGACCAGGGGGGGTTGTTACGACCCCCCCCCCCCCTGGCGTTTCGAAACGGAAGGTCGTAGAGCTTAGCAAAAAAAAAAACCAACGGATTGCTCTCAACGAGATCTCGCGATTGGTGGTATATTTTTGGTCCTAGGTCAACATTTGACCTACTTATGACCGGTCAAAGGTCAAATTTTCCAAAAAAATCAAACTTTGTCAACTTTCCGCGGCGATTGCGGCAAAACGGTAAGAGATATCGACTTGAAACCTTCACTATCGTGGTCCTTGATCAATTCTCTATCGTTTGGTATGTATTTCGTTTCCCTAGCTCTAAAAATGGCGCGTTGGGAGCGCCGGAAGTCGGCAAGGTCACAGTCGGCGGCAGAAATTCGAAAAATCAAAATTTAAATTTTTGAAATCTGATTGTATTTTTGGATTTGGGAGGTCCATTTGCTCCCTATAGGAGCTAATATTGCTGCATATTCCCATTGAGGTGACAAGAATTAGCAAAATAGTGGTTCGGGCGCTTTTCAAAAATAGTACCGGACGCTGTTCCTCTTGTGACGTCATAGCTCCGTGACCTGACCTGACCCGGTCAATTTTCTTGCACCACACGATAGCCAATGCTTGCCCCAACATGCATGGGAAGTTTCATCATGATCCATCAAACAATGTGGGTATCACCGGCAGAAAACCTAGGGATTCGGCGCACATATTTGGTAACTGTCGGGTCGGCCGGAGGCTGTACCTCTTATGACGTCATAACTCCGTGACCTGACATGACCCGATCAATTTTTTTTCGGCAAAAGATGCGCAAAGGTTGCCCCAGAGGGTATTGAAAATTTCAGCCCGCTACGACAAGCCGTTTAGCGTGCACTTCGAAAAAACCTCAGGGAGGGGGGTTGATACAACCCCCCCCCCCCGCCCTAGGCGTTCTAGGGTTAAGACAAAACACAACGCGAGTAAAATATCACAAACATTTGATGCCGCGATGACCCGGATGTTAAGCTATTGATTATCACATTGCATTGAGCAAAGCTAACGTAATTAAGCTCTTTGAAGTTTGATTGAGTGAAGAAACGGACAGTTACGATTAGCATTTGCATGAGTTTTAATGTACAGTAAATGATGAAGCTTGGGTGTAATTAATATTATAAAGCTGTGTAGGTAAGTGAATTTAGAATATCGGCGAGCAAGAATGGCCGGAAAGAAGAAGAAAGGAACACAGCCCCCTGAAGGTTCAGAACAGATGGCGGAAGACAACGCGACGGAGCTCTCCCTAAAGAAGAACATGGCGGCAACAGTGAGAGAGTTTCATAAAGCTCAGAGGGAACTCAACTCGCTAGTCGAAAGCGGAGAGTTAACTGTAGGGAACTCAACAGAAATATTGGAGTCCATGGACAACCTGACTGAAAAACTGAATGAAATTGGGGAAGCTCTAAGCTTAAAGATGTCTGAACAAACAGAAAGAGAAGAGCTGTGGATAGAGATAGAACAGATGGAGAAGGACGGCAGAGAAGCAATAAGATTCGCCAACAAAGTGATCAGAGAGAAATTGGCTTCCGTAAGTTCCCAAGGAAATGAAGAAGCACCAAGAGCGCAGAAGAAAGCAGAGGCTAGAACCGCTCGAATCGACTGGGGCGCGTATGGATTAAAAAATCCCCCGCTGTCGGTCTTCTCCGGGGACAACAGAAAATATGAAGACTGGAAGACCACGTTTGATGCATTTGTCGACGGCGAAGAAATTCCAGAGAAGTTTAAGATGATGCAGCTTCGCAACTGTCTTTCCGGAGAGCCACTCAAGCTGGTGGAAAGATACAGCCCTACCAAAGCCGGATATGACAAGGCTAGGAGTGAATTGGATCGAAGGTATGGAGGGTCGGGCCGCCGGATACGGTATCAGACGGAAGAAATCAGACACCTGAGACCGGTCCGTCAGGGCTCATACAAAGATCTCGAAGATCTAGCCGATCGAGTGCAGAGTCTGGTGACCCAGCTTGAAGAACATGGAGGGGCTGGAGATCTCTCGGACGTCTCAGCCTATTATATTCTTGTACAAGAAAAGCTGCCAGCCACCTACCTCAAGAGTTACAAGCGCTGGCTGCAAGTTCAAAAAGAAAAGGACAGCTTCACTCTCTTCGCCGGTTGGCTCTCAGATGAAGCGGTGTGTGAGAGAGATGCCCATGAAATGAGCGGAGCCGGAAGCAGTCACTGGCAGTCAGAAGACCGAAAGGAGTCGAAACCGAGGCACGGAGAGAAACGAGGCGAACACGAATACAAGAAGAGCTTCAATGCAAGAAGTGAACACCGTGCCAAAGAGAATGGACCCATGAAGTGCATGTACTGCGGCGGAGAGCACAAGTTGGAAGTGTGCCCCATGTTTTGCCAGTGGACTGTTGGGAGCAGGTACCACTTCTGCAAGACGGAGGGTATATGTTTTCGCTGCCTTTCAGGAACTCACAACGGCCGTAACTGTCGCCAGTATCCTGGCTATTCTGTCGCGGCGTGCGGCGGCAGCCATCATACACTACTGCACGCTGAAGCCAGCGGTTTGACCTGCTCCGAGGCTCCCAGCGGAGGCGCAGCCATTCGGGAGACAGAACAGAGGACCGCTAATGCTTCGCAGGTGTTCAAAACAAAACAGGTTCAAGAAGACACGAACACCGTAGCGTTCCAGACAGTCCCTGTCAGACTGACCAATGGAACAAGATCAGTGGTGGTGAACGCGCTGCTCGACCCCTGCTCGGACGCAAGTTTCGTCACCAGAGCCACTGCTGAAGAGCTGAAACTCAGTGGAACCGAAGAAATGTTTGAGTTGGGGACGGTGAATGGAAATGAATCGGTGAACATGAAGAAAACCGAAGTGAAGATGAGTTCTCTGGATGAGAAGTTTGGCATTGACTTGAGTGCCTTCGTCATTGATGACCTGTCAAGTGCTTCTACGATCGGTGATTGGAATGGCATCAAGTTGAAGTGGGACCACCTGAAGTCTCTGCCATTTCCAACACCTACGAAGAAGCAAGGCGTTGACATGCTCATCGGACTTGCCAGGAACACCATGGAACTCTTCATTCCGCTGGAGACTGTGAAGGGCGGTGAAGACGATCCAGTGGGTATCAAAACACCGTTGGGATGGACGGCATTCGGACTTCTCGGATATGAGCGCAGCGGAAGCAACAGCAAGACGATGAGAACGAACATGAAGGTGATGAAGTTGGAAGAGTTGAAGAAGCTGAAGTTGGCTCCTTCCGAAGAGGCGCCACCAAAACCGGAGAAGCACAATGAAGAAGAAATCGAAGCAATGAAGGCAATGACCAGTTTGGACCTGATCGGGATCCAAAATGAAGCTGAAGTTCTGTCCCATGAAGACAAGATAGCGACAAAAATGATGGAGACTCCTCTGAAGTTTGATGGCGAGCGCTATGAAGTTGCTGTCCCGTGGCGAGACGGAAGGCCAAACCTACACGGAAACTTTGGATACGCGGTCAAAAGGCTCGAGAGGACCGAGAAGTCGTTGAAGAAGGCGGGGAAGGAGCTGCTGACGGACTACGACGCCGTCTTCAAAGACTACCTCTCCAAGGGCTACATGAAGAAGCTTGAAGGTGAAGACAGGATGACTGCTGAAGAGGACGGATGGTTTCTGCCACATTTTCCTGTGATAAGAAGCGACCGAGTCACCACGAAACTGAGAGTGGTCTATGACGCTGCCGCCAACTTCAGAGGCAGAAGTCTCAACAGCCAGCTCTACACGGGTCCATCAATGTGCAACGACCTCATTGAAGTTTTCCTCGGTTTCCGTCGGCACCCAATCGCCCTCACGGGCGATGTGAAGGAAATGTTCCTGCAGGTGAAACTTCCAGAGGAAGATCAGAAGTATCACAGAGTGATGTGGAGGAACGGTGATGAAGAACGTGAAGTTGATGTATATGAAGCGAGCAGGTGGTTATTCGGCAACGCAGCAGCACCCTTTGCAGCGCAGTTTGTTGTGAAGCGGAACGCCGAGATTCACGCAGAGAAGCTTCCCTTGGCTGCAAATGTCGTGAATGATTCGTTCTATATGGATGACGCCATCACCTCATTTGAAGATGTCGAAGCAGCAGTGGAAGCTCGGAAACAGCTGACCGATCTCATGGCAGGTGCTGGAATGAAGATAAGGAAGTGGATGAGCAGCCACACAAAAGTCATGGAAACTGTGCCACCTTAGGATCGAGCTGAGAAGTCTTCCGTGAAAATCGAACAACATTCTTCTCCAAACAAGGCCCTGGGTGTTGTCTGGAACGCAGAAGATGATGTGATCAGCGTCAGCTCCGGTCCGAGGACAGATGAAGCTGAAGACAAAGGCACAATCAGAACCAAGAGAAGTTGTCTGAAAGTTCTAGCCTCCGTGTTCGATCCGCTCTGCCTCTGCTCGCCTTTCACGGTCACAGGGAGGCTGCTGTTTCAACAGACATGGCAGCTGAATCTGGACTGGGATGATGACCTCCCACCGGAGCTGGAACGGAGATGGAGAAGATGGGAGTCAGAGCTGCGAAGATTGGAGTCAGTGAACGTGCCTCGCTGTCTGCATCCATTTGAAGAGATCTGCCGGCAGGAGATACACGTGTTTTCAGACGCGTCAGAGTCTGCATACGCCGCCGCTATATGCGTAGTAAGTCAACAGGATGAAGAAAGGTCATCAAGACTGGCCATGTCAAGGGTCAGAGTGGCGCCCAAGTCGACAAAAGTCAGCATACCACGGCTCGAACTCATGGGAGCACTGCTTGGCGCCCGGCTAGTGAAGAAGGTGTGCAAGATGATGAACATTCCGATGACCGGAGTATTCTTCTGGTCAGACTCAGTGAATGTTCTCTGCTGGATCCGCAACGACGTCAGCAGGTTCCAGAGCTTCATGGCACACCGGGTGTCGGAAATCAGAGACACTACAGAGCCAAGACAGTGGCAGCACGTGCCCGGGACAAGAAACCCAGCCGACCTGCCGACCAGAGGCCAGAGCTCGGATGAGGTGGCCCAAAGCAAGATGTGGTGGGAAGGTCCTGACTTCCTGTGTCAGCCACCCGATTATTGGCCAGAGAAGAAAGATTTCTCACAGGAGAAATTCGACAGAAGTGATGATCGACAGACAAAACAGGTGAAGAACACGCAGATGAAGAAGCTGGAAAAGGAGTCACGCCTTGATCCTGCTCGTTTCTCATCTTGGGTGAAGTTGGTGCGAACCACTGCTTACGTGCTAAGGTTCGTGTCAAATCTGAAGACGAGGTCCGGCCGTGACCTACAGCTGACCTCAGACGCCTCACTGGTGCATCCATTGTATCCATCTGAGCTGAAGACGGCGGAGACGTTCTGGGTGAAGCTGGCTCAAAGTGAGTTTGAAGAAGAGAAGCGTCAGCTCGTGGCTCAGGCAGGCCACTCCGGCACAGGAAAGCGGCCAAGGGAGCTAAAGGACAGCAGCATTCGACGGCTATCTCCATTCTTGGATGGCGATGGCATTCTTCGAGTCGGTGGTCGCGTGCGCCGGTCAGATATACCGTTCGAAGCAAGACACCCAGCGCTGTTACCCAAACAGCACGCCGTGACTTGTCTCATCATCGAGCAGACACACAAAGACGCAGACCACGAGATGGGAGTGGAGCACACCATTTCCGAGCTGAGGCAGCGGTTCTGGATCATCGCCGCAAGAGAAGCTGTCAAACGAACCATACGCACCTGCCCGGAGTGCATCAGAAGACAACGCCACCAACTTCGTCGGAGCAAGCAAGGAGATCAAGAAGCTACTGCTTCAGCTTGATGAAGATCAAGTCAAAGACAAGACAGCGCACCTCTACATCAAGTGGCACTTCATCCCGCCGGGAGCGCCTCACTTCAACGGTGGATGTGAGGCAACAGTGAAGTGTGTGAAGAGGAGCCTGCGCAAAACGCTGCAGAGTGCAGACCTGACTGATGAAGAGCTACAGACTTCTTTCTGTCGCGCCGAGGCGCTGCTGAACTCTCGGCCAATCACAGCGGTGTCGTCCGATCCAAATGACGGCCCTCCGCTGAACCCGGCGTCGTTCCTGCTGGGTCATAATGAAGTTGACCTGGCACCGACCTCCTGTAACGACAGCAACTACCTGAAGCGAAGGTGGCAGCGGCTGGAACAACTCAACAGGGAATTCTGGCGCCGCTGGGTCCGAGAGTACCTGCCGAGTCTGCACGCCAGACAGAAATGGACCGAGGCGTCACGGAACATCCAAGAAGGCGAAGCAGTCCTGCTCGTCGACCAGACCGTGCCGCGCGGCTCGTGGCCCCTGGGAAGAGTCACCGCCACGTTCCCCGGCCCGGACGGACTGGTGCGGGTCGCTGAGGTCAAAACGTCAAAGGGCGTCTACAGGAGACCAGTGACGAAGATCGTCAGACTGGAGCTGGATCAGTGATGCAAGGGACTGATCGAGACATGTGAGGTGTGATAGTGATTCAGAGTGATTGGGAATCACTCAGCGTGGGGGGTGATGTCGCGGAGGACCGATTGATTACATAGCAGGTTCAGCGCGAGCTCCAAATAAATATGAGCTGATTTAGAGGAAAAAAAGTGGGAACTACTTCTGAAGTGGGTCAATAAAGTGAAGCAATGTAGAAACAGTATTTGAATATTAAGTCGAATTAAGCAATTAAGACAAAACACAACGCGAGTAAAATATCACAAACAGTTTCACATTTTCCAAAATGTTGAAGTGAATCTTGGCAATTTCTCGTGACTACTTCACGACCATGATACATGCATTTCTTAAATTGAACTTTTTTAGCCAAACACGTACACATATGGTAAAATGAATGTCACCATCGTGTTCTACGGCCCAAATTACCCATAAAACATGTGTCACAGGCTGCGAATATCAGTTTTGATTTTCGGGTATATGTGCCTGCCCGGTTGACCTGACCTTGACCCTGACCTATGCTTGACTGACCCCTACATGGAGCTGACACTCTTGTAGGCCTTATATGATGGATTGTGCACCGTTTTGACAGAGTTTATGACGAGAGGCGCCCTTTGCGAAGTCCTGAAGTCCATGCTACTGAAAGCCCGATTTCAGGTGTTTCACCTGACCTTGACCTGACCTGTGACCTCAAAATTCAACTTTAAAGTACTCATCTGAAGCGTCTCGTCGCGTTCTTTCGTTTTCCGCCTCGTGCGTTTCGCTGCGCCTATTGGTTCTCGAGTTATCGGCTGGGGGCGTTTAACGCCCCCCCCCCCCCCCAGCAAACGGTGGGTGGCGAAATACCCCAGCAACTGCCGGGTTAAGTTGACTCGTGTTTTTCAAACCTTTCATTTTGTCAGCCTCGCGAACATCGAAGATCCCAAATCAGTGAACGTGGCGACAAGGCATCTGGTAGAAGAAATGATACAGCAAGATCCAACAAAAAGACCATCAAGCACCTACGTGGTCAACCATCCGGCTTTGTGGACATCAGAGCAAACGGAGAAGTTTTTCCAGGTAAGAATAACTTAACCTTATTCACCCAATAGTCAAAATTGATGGGAAAATGATCAATAACATGCCAACATTGTATTAGTTATTTTAGTTTACCAAATAGCAATATAACAACAAACTTTCGACAACATTTCCATTATCATCGAATGCTTGTCTGTTTTATTGCTATTTGATAAACTAAAAGAGCCTGTGCAATTTTTGGCATGTTATTGATCATTTTCAAATCCGACTGTCATTTCTTCGCTCATGCCTACCATCCAAACGATTAAGAAAAAAAATCACCTATTTCAAGGAGCACGCCTTTTGGGGCAAACAAGGGTCATACTCATAATACATCCTTAGTAGGGTAGTACGTACCGGGACGGCTGGGACCACTTCTGCGCCTGCCATCTATCGGGAGTGTTTGGAACTACAGCGGGCGCCGGCCGGCCGCGCCGCGCGCCGCCGTTAGGGGGCTATGGAGGCGAGTGAAGTGGTGTAAAACTAGACGAATTTTTCGCTTGTAAAGCAAAAAACGAAAAATGTACACTCACTACGGTGTTCAGGAAAGCACTGGGAACAATATGGATATAATTTAAAGGTAGTACGATGCGAACTGTTGGTTCCCTAGAACAGTATTTACATACTTGTAGGAGATAGGGCTTTAACATTACTGGAGCTTCCAAGCTGCGTTCGCAAAGTACTTGATCGTAAATGTTTCCATTAAGAGGCACAAATCTAAAAATGTACAGTCAGAGCGTTGTTCCCAATGCTTCTAGGTACATAATGAGCATAAATTTAGCTTGAAGTGTCATGACACCTTGGTTCCCTGTCCACTTTAAAACGACACTTTGTGCCGCAGAGCCTATCTCTTCCAATGGAGGGCGGCTGGGTGGCGGTTGTAGTGGTGGACAAGATAATTCTTGAGTGAAATGAAATCATCTGCTTTCAAAGAATAATTTCGAAGAACTTGTAATAATTGACAAATGAACGTTAATTAGTGTATATTTTCAAGTTCATGGCAAATAAAAAGATTTTAAACAATGCTTGTGAACCCCAGTACCGCCGCGCGAGTAAACAAGTACTCGACGTACGGTCTGCCCGCCACTTCTGAAATTGGTCCGCGGCCGGCCGGCCGCGACCCGACACGAAGTACACAAGTACATGATTCAAGTGTTTCTTATTGTAAATTACGCACCAGTACAACGCCTTTTGGGGCGACTAACGGAGCGAGCGAGAGGATGGGCCTTGCACGTGCGAAATTTCGAGGGGGTGCCTCCAACTGACTTGTGCACGGCACCCTACTAACCGGTCTCTAGCGATGTGCCAAATTTGAGCACAATCGGCCCAGCCGTTCTCGAGATCTGGGAGCGGCACCCTGCACGTGCGCACATGCAGAAAGGGTCCCAACTCTGGCACGTGGATATGCAGTGCCTAGTGGGTGCCTACCTACATGCCAACTTTCAGCGCAATCGGCCAATTAGTTACCGAGATATTGTAACAATTACGAAACTGACACCTCTTCGTTTTGCACGTGGCACGTGCATAAGGGGTCACCCACATGCATCGAAAATAGTCCAATACTTGGTAGAAGGAATGAAGCTACCCTACAAAAATTACCGCGTGTAAATCGGTCAAGTGGTTGCTGAGATAGGTATAAGCCTCGCAAAAGCGTCCGCACGGCCGGCCGGCCGGCCGCTCATACTCAGAAATTTCAAGGAAAGACTACGCTCGCTTCGCTCGCTCCGTAACAAAATCTCCGGTACAGTACAATCTTGATCACGGTGTTTTCAGAAAGAAGTACCAAATTATAACCAACAGTTTGCGCACTAATTTCAAAAAATGCTCGAAAACAAAATATAAAACACATGATTCATTATCGGAATTCTGCGACTAAATTCCCAGCGTATGTGATAAAGGTAAAAATTAAAAAAGCTATTATTCTTGTTGACACGTGCTGATATATAAGCCGGTACGAACATTTTCGTATTGTTGTTCACTTTTTACAACGATCTGAAATAATCCTGTAAGTCATTTATTACTTTTGCTCTTCAAAGAAAGTTGGTGACACCCCGTAGAGGCCATCCTTTGAAGAAATCCTCTTCACCTATGCATGTGTACCTAATCAAAGGTCCAAATGAAGTAGGTATGTCAGCAAACCTAAAGACGATCCTCGTCAGTGATTGTAATTGTCGTTTTGTACTGTCCTAAGGCTGTCAGCGACTGCATCAAAGAAGACAAAGAACATGGCCCTGTGCTGAAGAAGGCTGTCAATGAAGAACTCGATCTTGCGTTCGTCACAGAACTGGTCAAACTGAAAGAATGGAAGAAAGTCGTCGACGCCACTCTGGATAAAGGGGCTTTCGAGAGCTACCAGGGGACCACTGCAGAACTACTTAGGTTGATAAGAAACAAGGTGATGTAAAAATTTTTATTATCTTTGCTTGTTTTTCGTTTACATTAGCGACGCACCACCAACGAAGGTCGATTAGCAAACACCTCATTTCGTAGAGTAGAATTTTCACGATGCACAATGCACATTGCACAATTCACATCCAAGATGGTATCTCGAAGAAGCGCTACACAGATCAGCACCAGTCCATACTGCACTACTCCCACTTTTGATGATCTGTTCCCTCTGCACTAAAGCGCTGATTACAAATGTGAAATACCTTAAATTCCCCTACATGCCGGTGGACTAAATTTTCCGTGGACTGCTACAGGGGATGTCTTATGCCCCCTTCTAACTCCCATCTTCGGAAACGTAGCGACACGCAGTAAACGGCATTTAAGCGCATCAAATCTCACGACGATGCGTTATTTTTATCAGGCAAAGGGTCAGGCCACCAGAGGTCATAAAGGTTAACCCGCGACCTGATGGGGGGCATTTTGGCGCCCCTTTGTTTTTCTTAAATAGCAACGCCAAATTTTTAGTACCTTCCCGGGCATCAATTTGACACCTTCACACAAAATTTCAAGTCACAGGTCACCTTGAGTCAGGAGTTATTGAGGTCAAACTGAGGTAATGTTCGAGTAAACATGAGCAAAAAACATGACATTTTGAAACACTCACCAAATCTACAGGTAACAAGCAATTTTAAAGTTCTTTATGTGGTCATGTAGAGGAAAAACGGCGCTACAAAACTGCTGTCTCGGATTTTCAAAGTTTTGGGATTTTCAACTCTAAAAATAAAGAAGTTTTTTAAACAAAAAACTATAAAAATCCCCAATTTTTTCGAAGTTCGAAAAAAAATCGGAATATATGTGATAGTCCCTGCGCTCTTCGCTATACATATAAAAATTTAGATCGATACCTTCTTTTTTGCCAAGTTATACCGAAAAACCTGTTCAAAATTGATGACGTCAAGTTTTTGAACTCAATTTTTAAGCAATTCTTGACCACGTAACGCAAAACAAAGACCACTATTGAATTCCATGTGATGAGCTGCATCGAATCGATACCCATTTTATGCAAAAATATCAACTTTGAATTTTAACCCTCGCCGGAACATGCAACCCCATAAGGTTTTTCGCAAATAACTCGCGTAAAATGCGGCCGATCGCGTCGAAACTTTCAGTACCTCGCATTGATCAATTTTACACCTACCCTGAAAATTTCATGACCCTGACCCCAATGACCTTTGAACTGTGACCTCTTTTCCGTGACCATGTTTGGCCGAAATCGCGATTCGGCGTATGTCGGCTCGCATTAGCCGCGCGTTTGCAAGCTTTTCGTGGTTTTAAACGTTCAACCATGTGATTTGATGTTGCTCCCATGCATTAGGGTGGGTGTCAAGGTCACCTGAAGGTCAGGTCATGTCATTGACCTTTGGTAACCTCGGTTCACTTTTTCGAGTTTCACATGTTTCTAGGCTAGCTTTTGGAGCTGATTTCGAATTTAGCAACCATTTGAACATTTACGAAGTAGTTTTGGTGCGTGAGATGATGTTTTTCGTACTCCAGCGTAGATGGGTAGCCATACGGCTTCCACGGTTCTACCCACCCATCTACGCTGGAGTACGAAAAACATCATCTCACGCTCTCAGTCCCAGTGGATAAAAACAACACCTAGTTTTGGTGCCTTCGTAACATCTTACGAAGCTGTCAGAGGTGGATGACAGGTACTACGAATACCCGTCACGACCCCTACCGGTTGACCTGACCTGACCTGACCTGACCTGACCGGACCTGGTCTAAACGCTTAACGACATCATTTGTGATCAAAACTAACACGATATTCGTGATCAGCACCTTGGAAAACCCGTTAGCAGCCACGCTTTACGACTTTCTAACGGGTCCCGATATTCCCGATTTTTGGGTCATTGACCTGACCTGGAAGGTCAATCGATGACCTAGGACCTTAACCCGCGCACCGACGGGGGTCTACGCCAACTTCGTACCGACGGGGGGGGCGGATGACCGACCCCCTGAGATCTCGAGAACGAAGCAAGGTAGCGACAAGCGGTAAACGGCATCGGATACACACGGACAAGGTCTACAATTTTTACGAAGGTAATTTTCAGGTCAGGTCAAAGATGACGTCACAGGGATCAAAAAAGTCAAAATGGCGGCGCTATATATCGAGAGTTTTTTCTCGAATAACTTTCGAATTAGTCAAGATAGGAACAAACTAAGGGCATCATCGTGATCCTCTCGTCAATCCGCATCGAATGATATATATGTTGACCTCGAAAGGTCAAGGTCAAAGGTTGACCTCAGGTCACGTGACCTCGAGGTCATCATGTATATTATTCGATGCGTCTTGACGAGCTGAACACAATGAGACCATCTGCGCGGCTGTATCTTGTTCCTGTACGGAGTTATTGTCAAAAAACCTTTGGTGACCTTTGATGACGTCACATGACCTTACAGCTGCCCAACAGCAAAACAGACCTCAAGGTAGTGAAGGTTGATCGTATATGAAGTCATGTATGGTATATGGGGCCATTCCGAGCCGTTTTAGTGGTAAAAACAGGGAGTTGATTTTTTTCCCATTGACTTATAATGGGGAGGTCGCGAAATTGACCTGACCCTAGGTCACCGATATCAAAATTCCGATGTATGCAAATTGTAGCTACTAATGACCTCATAACATCCTGCGACTTTCAAAGGCCTCCGACATCTACTGTAGCTCTGGCACGGTGACAAATTTGCAAAAAAGTGACTTGAGGTTGGGTCATTCAAAGTGACCTGGTGACCTGACCTTGAAAGTTAGGAGGTTCAAACTTGCACACCACGTGTAAAATTGATGGGAGAATAATCGTACTAAATTTCGCGGCGCTACGCGCCGCGGGGGGCGCGTAGTGCCCCCCGCGCTCTACGCGCCGAAAAACCTCAAGGGGGCGGATATCCGCCCCCCGTCGGTGCGCGTGTTAAAATTGGATATCGTTGGCTTCCTCTCGTGACGGGCAACACGCTCGTTTTTTCCGCGAAGCTCTAGATCCATCAGGAGCCAAACGCGAGGTTTTTGTCCTCACTAAAACGCGTTGGAATGGCCCAATATACCTTATTTACGATCAAATTTGACTACCTTCAGGCTTTTGTGCTCTTGGGCAGCTGTAAGGTCATGTGACGTCATCAAGGGTCACCAAAGTTTTTTCCCTAATAATTCCTCACAGGAACAAGATACAGCCACGCGGATGGTCTCATCATCGTGTTCAGCTCGCCAAGTCGCATCGAATGATATACATGTTGACCTTGAGGTCACGTGACCTGAGGTCAACCTTTGACCTTGACCTTTCGAGGTCAACACATGTATGATTCGATGCGGATTGACGAGTGGATCACGGTGGTGCCATAAACCGTTCCTAGCTTGGCTACTTCTAAGGTTATTCGAGAAAAAATTTCCTCATATCTTGCGGCACCATTTTGACTTTTTTGACCCCTGTGATGTCATCGTTGACCTGACCTAAAAAGTACCTTAGTAGAAATTGTAGACCTTGTCCGTGCGTATACCCTATGCCGTTTACCGCTTGTCTCTAGCTTGCTTCGTTCTCAAGATTTCAGGGGGGGGGCGGTCAACCGCCCCCCGTCGGTTCTAAGCTGGCGCAGACCTCCGTCGTTGCGCGGGTTAACCCGCGCCCTGCTGGGGGGGGGGGGGTGTTTGAACACCCCCCTTGTGGTTTTTCGCGAATATCTCAAAAACGGCGCCGCCGTTTTTGGTACACCTTATCATACATCAATTCTACACATGTTGTGAAAATTTCAGACCAAGGTCATTCAAGGTCAGGTCACCAGGTCACTTGAAGTGACCTCACATCATGAAAACTTTCAATGTCTGTCATAGCTACACCGAGTGACCGATCGCTTTGAAACTTTCAGCGATTGCTAAGAGCAATAGCATGTACAAAATGTATATCTCAGAATTTTGATATCGATGACCTAAGGTCAGGTCAATTTTGCGACCTCCCCATTGTAAGTCAATGGGAGAAAATTGAAATGCGCCTCGTTTGGATGAAAGACATTATAAACACTCCCAAACACCGAATTACAAGTGGTTTAGACACACTGAACTTGAAAATGGTGTCCGTGACCCTTGTTTATGCCCTGAGGTCATCTTAGGTCACGAATGGTATCTAACGGTTTTTCGTAAATAACTTTTGATAGAGGCATGCTAGAGCGATGAAAACGCCTTAGATGTGTTCAGCTCGACGATACGGTTCGACTGATATGCAACATGACCCTTTCCGGTCAGGTCATGACCTTGACCTGAGGTCAAATTTTCAAGTTGACCGTTCAAGGTCAAGTTATAGTTCATTCGATGCGTCTTGACGAGAGGAACACGATGCCGGTAAAAGTAAGCTCGTACAAGGCTTGGGTCAAAAGTTATTGCAGAAAAACTGTTTTCGAAAAAAAATCGGCTATTTTTGCAGTTTTTGCCCCCTGCAGGCAAAACCGTTGACGTTAGGTCAAATCTGAGAGAATTACTCAGAAAGGGCGTTAATAGGGCTATCGAATGCGCTTTTCCGCGGCGCTGTAGCTCTATTGGTTCCCGAGTTATGCGTTGGCTTCTTGGAAATTTTTGATATTCGACCTGGAAATCGGCGAAATTTTGCCTTCAATGACCTCTGGTGACCTGACCTTTGACCTGACCAAAAAATTGACTGAAGTGATTTCGTCATTATTTTTAACGCTCTTTCGAACGCCGCCTTCCGCGTATCGCTACGTGGCCCAGGAGCCGAGTTACAAGGGGGGTGTGTTCAAACACCCCCCCCCCCAGCAGGGCGTGGAAATCCAGGACCCCCAGCAGGGCGCGGGTTAACCCTATTCCTGGCGGGGGGGGCCTCAGGAGCCCCCCCCCCTGAGGTTTTTTGGTTATATCTCCCAAACGCGTTGAGCTAGGAAGCTCAAATTTTCTGACTTTTCCTAAAAGGCTTCTACGCAACATGTCTGAAAATTTTGAGTTGATCTGACCTCAGGTCAGGTCACCAGAGGCGGTTTGGTGACGCTACCTCAGAAAAGTTTGCAATCACGCCAGAGCTAGAGTTTTTGACCGATCAATTTCTTCTCTTCAGGGTTTAGTTAGGGTACCAGTATGTGCAATTTGTATATCTCGGAATTTTGATATCGGTGACCTAAGGTCAGGTCGATTTCGCGACCTCCCCATTATAAGTCAATGGGAGAAAAATCAACTCCCTGTTTTTACCACTAAAACGGGTCGGAATGGCCCCATATACCATACATGACTTCATATACGATCAACCTTCACTACCTTGAGGTCTGTTTTGCTGTTGGGCAGCTGTGAGGTCATGTGACGTCATCAAAGGTCACCAAAGGTTTTTGGCCAATAACTCCGTACAGGAACAAGATACAGACGCGTGGATGGTCTCATTGTGTTCAGCTCGTCAAGACGCATCGAATGATATACATGATGACCTCGAGGTCACGTGACCTGAGGTCAACCTTTGACCTTGACCTTTCGAGGTCAACATATATATCATTCGATGCGGATTGACGAGAGGATCACGATGATGCCCTTAGTTTGTTCCTTTCTTGACTAATTCGAAAGTTATTCGAGAAAAACTCTCTCCATATCTAGTGCCGCCATTTTGACTTTTTCGACCCCTGTGACGTCATCTTTGACCTGACCTGAAAATGACCTTTGTAAAAATTGTAGATCTTGGCCGTGCGTATCCGATGCCGTTTACCGCTTGTCGCTATCTTGCTTCGTTCTCGAGATCTCAGGGGGGGGCCGAATCGGCCCCCCCCCCCGCCAGTTTCTTGTCCCGGCGGAGCCCGCCAGGAATAGGGTTAACGTATACCATATCCAAAATGAGACCACCTAACTAGAAATGAGATTCTTTTGCTTTTGGTGTAAAAGGTGTAAAAGAAAAACATTTTTTCTAGGAACTAGTAATTCTACCACATAAAATTTCAAATTCTTGCCAACAATTCTCCAAAATTCTAATGATACTAGACTACAGGTTTACGCGATAACTGTATGTTCTGATATGTATGATTAACGGATGCATTAGTTTGGGTGTAGAAACTTGCATTTTTATTGGTGTTATTTGTGTAGAACTGGGTAACTGCTTTTAATTGAACTGTAAAGCATGATGGTGATGCATGCGAGTTGTTCGAGCCCTTTTTAAGTTAGGATGTTACTCAATTCAACCCTACCCTACCCTACCCTACCCTACCCTACCCTTACACTACCCTAACCTACCCTACTCTACCCTACCCTACCCTACCCTGCCCTACCCTACCCTACCCTAACATATCCTACCCTAACATATCCTACCCTACCCTACACTACCCTACCCTTTCCTACCCTACCCTGCCCTACCCTACCCTACCCTACCCCTACCCCTACACTACCCTACACTAACCTACCATACCCTACCCTACCCTACCATACCCTACCATACCCTACCCTACCCCTACCCTACCCAACCCTACCCCTAGTCCCTACCCTACCATACCCTACCCTACCATACCCTATCCTACCAATTACCATACCCTACCCTACCATATCCTACCCTACCCTACCCTACCCTTACCCTACCCTACCCTACCCATACCCCTACCCCTACCCCTACCCCTACACTACCCTAACCTACCCTAACCTACCCTACCCTACCCTTACCCTACCCT
The DNA here is from genome assembly GCF_019059575.1 of Amphibalanus amphitrite. Classification (NCBI taxonomy): domain Eukaryota; kingdom Metazoa; phylum Arthropoda; class Thecostraca; order Balanomorpha; family Balanidae; genus Amphibalanus; species Amphibalanus amphitrite. Next base: position 196,231 of record NW_024881744.1, read on the forward strand.
ACCCTTACACTACCCTAGCCTACCCTACCCTACCCCTACCCCTACCCCTAGTCCCTACCCTACCCTACCATACCCTACCCTACCATATCCTACCCTACCCTTACACTACCCTACCCTACCCTACCCTACCCTACCCTTACCCTTACCCTACCCCTACCCCTACCCCTACACTACCCTACCCTTACACTACCCTACCCTACCCTACCCTACCCTACCCTACCCTACCCTACCCTACCCTACCCTACCCTACTCTACACTGCACTACCACCGACAGTCCAAGTTTCAGCTAAATCGGCCCAGAAACGGCTGAGATATTGCAAAAACAAATTAATTGTATTTACTGGCGAATCCTCTTGGCGAGCGGTGCCTTGTGTCGGCCTTCGTTGTCAAAGGTCAACGACCTCCCAGCTCTGATGCTTTTCACTCAGTTTTTTAAGCGAACAACTGAGCCTAAAGCGCGTGCTCTCTGCCCAGCGCCGGCCGCGCCCAGCCTGAGGCAGAGATGCACGCGCTGACGCCGCACCCGTGGTCCGATTGCGCCCATCTTTTGATACGATGGTCCGCCCCACCCAAAGTTTGTGGTAAACAAATTTCACGTCGATACGCGGCGCCGTTCCGGCGCTTTAAGACACATAAGGCTGACGGACGCAGACACGACTTATAATCTATTAACCTTCGCCCTGGTGGGGGGGCCATTTTGGCCCCCCCCCTGTGGTTTTTCAGCGATAACTCAGAAACCACTTGAGTTAGCGCCCTGAAACTTTGTATAGCTGTTTATTCAACATTTTTACATCATGTCCTTTTTTGGGGGGTTCGGGTCAGGTCAGGTCAGGTCACAAGGTCACCAAAACTGACACCACCTCTAAAAAAGTTCAAAACTCTCTCAAAGGCACAGCTTTTATCCGATCGATGTAAAATTTACAGTACTTGAAGATGTCACCCAGCTCTACAAAATGGCTATCTCGGATTTTTTATAAATGTGACCTAAGGTCAGGTCAGGTCATCGCTGCTCCCCATTATAAGTCAATGGGAGAATCGAAAAGTAGTTGTTTTTCAGCTAAATCGGGCGTGATTGTTCCTATATTTCGTTATTGAAGTGTCTTGGGTCAGCAAATCACAGCCCATGTGAAACCATTTGCTTGTGACCTCGCTGAGGTCACGCTAGGTCATCTCCCTGGTCACCAGAGGTCACCAGCGGTTTTTCTGCACTTACTTGTTATTGAATAGAGATAGAGACTCCGTTCGACGTTTATCGTGTTTGTCTCGTCAATGCGGATCGAATGATATGCAGCATGACCTATTTCGGTAAGGTCATGACCTTGACCTGAGGTCAAATTTTCAAAATGACCTTTCGAGGTCAAACTATATATCATTCGACGCGTCTCGACGAGCCAAGCACGATGGTGCATGAATCGTTTCTCTATTTTCTCGTGAATGCATGCTATAGTTAAAAACATTTTCAACGAAATTTGCCAAGTTGACCTTGCATGACCTCTGTAGGCCAAACCGTTGAGCTGAGGTCAAATCTGACGAACCTTGGCGAAAGAGCTTGAAAAGAGCTATCGATTGCTTTTTTCCGCGGCTCTCTAGCTCTTCTAGTTTCCGAGCTACAGCGGAATATGTCCGGCAACACCGAAAACACTGAAATTTGACCTATGATGACCTCTAGCGACCTCAATATTGACCTTAGCGAAAAAATGACCGAAATACTTTCGAACGTACTTGTTATGGGCTTTCGTTTGCTTTTTTCCGCGTCTTCCTAGCCCTCTTCGTTTTCGAGTTAGACGGGGGGGGGTCATTTTGGCCCCCCCCCCACCAGGGCGAAGGTGGCTCAGACCCACACCAGGGCGCGGGTTAAGTAAGATTGTATTTTTATGGTTCCAAGGTTCTTGAGCCTTTATTTATGGAAATCCGTAGCAGTCACAGTTATATCCCTATTAGTGGCAGGCTTCTGGCTACACCTGATTGCTCAGCGATGCCGAAAGGAAAGGCTGACGTCACTTCTACAACTTTGTTTTTTCATGTTTTTTGCTTCATGCTTTTTACAGGTCCACCACTTCAATGATATCTCGAAGGAGGGACGAAAGGAGGTTGGCAACGTGTCAACTGGAGTAGTCAACTACATCACTGGAGAGTTCCCTACCCTGCTCTTGCACGTGTGGCTGGCAGCAGCTAGCATCGGCATTACATTGGACAGCCTGAAACCCTTCTACACAGAGTCAAGACCTCCAAAAAGGTAAGTTTGATGTTTGACACAAGTGATTCAAATTCACAAGCTTCCCTTTTTATAATCTTGCATTTTTCATCAAACAGCGGTCAACAGACACTATACGATAAACAGTAGGTAAATGTTCACTTTCCTCTTAACCCTCGCCCGTGTTGGTGTTTTTCCAGCCACGAACGTATAAGGGGGGAGGGTCCGTTGGACCTCCCTTGCCGTTTCGCCCCTGATCGAGCTAGAGCTTCGCGGAAAAACGAGCGTGTTGCCCGTGACGAGAGGAAGGCGATGATACCCGATTTTAACCCGCGACGGCCGAGGGGGGGGGGGTTGGATCCAATCCCCCCTCCCCCTCCGTTTTTCATGAATAGCTCACGAACCACTTAACCCTCGCATGTGTGCGGCGTTTGCCAGCTTCTAATGTGTAGGGGGGGGGGGGGTCGGTTGGACCCCCCCCTTGCCGTTTGGCCCCTGATCGAGCTAGAGCTTCGCGGAAAAAACGAGCGTGTTGCCCGTGACGTGAGGGAGCCAATGATACCCAATTTTAAGGTCCTAGGTCATTGGTTGACCTTCCAGGTCAGGTCAATGACCCAAAGTCGGGAAAATCGGGACCTGTTAGAAAGTCGTAAAGGGTGGCTGCTAAGGGGTTTTTCGGGGTGCTGATCACGAATATCGTGTTAGTGTTGATCACAGGTGATGTCTTTAAGCATTTAGACCAGGTCAGGTCAGGTCATGTCAGGTCAACCAGTAGGCGTCGTGATGGGTATTCGTAGTACGTGTCAACCGCCTCCGACAGCTTCGTAACATGTTACGAAGGCACCAAAACTACTTCGTAAATGTTCAAATGGTTTCTAAATTCGAATTCAGCTCCAAAAACTAGCCTAGAAACATGTACAGCTCGAAAAAGTGAACCGAGGTCACCCGAGGTCACCAAAGGTCAATGACCTGACCTGACCTTCAGGTGACCTTGACACCCACCCTAATGCATGGAAGCAACATCAAATCACATGTTTGAACGTTTGAAACCACGAAAAGCTTGCAAACGCGCGGCTAATGCGAGCCGATATACGCAGAATCGCGATTCCGGCCAAACATGGTCTCGGAAAAGAGGTCACAGGTCAAAGGTCATTTGGGTCAGGGTCATGAAATTTTCAGGGTAGGTGTAAAATTGATCAATGTGAGGGTACTGAAAGTTTCGTCGCGATCGGCCGCTTTTTACGCGAGTTATTTGCGAAAAACCATGGGGGGTCCATCCGACCCCCCCCCCCCTACACATGCGAGGGTTAAGTTATCAACTTGAAACTTCGTATACCTGCTCCTTTTTCAATTTGACGTCTTTCGTCAAATTCTTATGCAAATTTTTCAAAAACTTTTTGAGATATATCGATTTTATTGCTGCAACTACATGGCTTTTTTCGTCAAAAAATGACCAATGTTTAAAAAATCGCCAACAATCAGGGGTTTAATCAATTTGCAAATTAAAGACACGAATAGACGCAGCTCAATGAGGTCTTCAAAATGGCTATCTCACTTTTCCCATAAAATGCATTTTTTACCCATAAAATTCAAAAAACTATGATTTTTGGAAAACAGCTAATAAAATCTTTTTTTTATTTAAAAAACGGAATATATGTTATATAGCTCTATTAGAACAATAGATGTCCCAAATTGCAACTTTCTATCTTGATTTTTGACCCCCAAAATGTAAAAAATGGCTCCAACATGTATAGGGATGGTGACGTCATAAGCATTTATGCGAGTTTTTGGCACTTCGTACCGGGACGGCTCATCCTTGAGCTGCTCTGCTCGCAGCTCCTCGGCACTCAGCGGTTTGATTTCCATCTCAATGACGGTACAAACCGACCAAGTGCACGAGTCGAGGTCGATGACCACGGTCACTTCTTGGCTTTGCCCTTCTTTCATTGCCCTTCAAGACAAACGGCTCTGTCCATTCACGTGCCGTCGTGCGGTATTTCGGGCCCCGGTTGATGCCGCACCTCGAACTCGAAATCGAGCAGCTTCAATGCATCCCTCACAAGTCGTGAGGAGCACTTGGGTTCCGTTGTGGCCTGGAGCATGTATCTGAGAGCGCTGTTGTATGTGGTCATTATGAAATGCCGACCGTCAAGGTAGTAAAAGAACTTCTCAAAGAGCAAAGACGACCACCATGCTCTCTTTTACCAGTAAAGGCTGCGGCAGCTTGGACGGAGTTGTAACGCAGGTGCGCCACAATTTTTTTTTCAATTTGAAAAAGCAAGCTGTGTCACAAACGAAAGTGCAATCATTGACCAGAGCGCAGGAAGGCCGACCACGCGCCGGCGCACTCGGGCCGGCCCGAAACAGCAGCTGCACCCGACTCGGATGAAAACAGACCGAGGCTGGGACCAGAGACCCGGATGCCGATCAGCCATGTCGTCTGATGAATGGAGAGCCGGGCTGTGCACGCAAACAAAGTCATTTGACCCCCTGACCGTCGCGTCGGCCCCAAGACCATCTGCGCGCGCCGCAGAGACACGGTCAGTTGGCTAAATCGGCTGCGATGCCCATCTGCGTCGCAGGCCGGCGTACACAAGGGGTGAAGCCGGCTTTGACAAAAAGGCTCCACTATGGACGACCACCCCCCACTTCATGAGAACCCGGATCTGAAGTCAACAAATGACATGCCGGAGCGCACCACCTGCCAGTGGCGAGTCATTAATCAGTTAACCCTCGCCGGCCGAGGGGGGGTGCCGCCCCCCATAGGGTTTTTTTTTTGCGATAGCTCCGAACACGCTGGCGATAGCGAGCTGAAACTTGGCATACCTGACCTTTGATTCAAGCCGGATCTTTTGACACTAACCGCATTTTTGAGTCAGGTCAGGTCACTGACCTATGACGTCATAAGTGAACCTCTGCACGGTCTTCAGATGTCGCAACTTCGCAACGCCCTCACTGCCAGAGGAGATGTCACAAGGAAATGAAACTTGCAGGATCTATTATCCATTATGAGTCTCACAACCTGTATATCTCAGATTTTTCCTAAAGGTCATATGAGGTCAGGTCATTTTCGTGACCTCACCATTATAAGTCAATGGGAAAAATGAAAACTGCTATTCTGGCGCCGGGAACGATCTCCAACTATCTCAAGCACACAGAATCGTGATTTGATCCACTCCTTGCAAGGTTAGATGCGTCACCTTTGTAATGTTGACCTTGCGTGACGTCATTTATGACGTCATCAAGGTCATATTAGTTTTTCGTCAATAACTCTTGATCAAATTGAGCTAGCGAGTCGGGAAAGCCACCAATGGACTCAGGAAGACCTGCCGAATCGAATGTTATACGACATGACCCCTTTCGACCAACTTCGTGACCTTAGGGTGCTGACCTGACCTTGACCTGAGGTCAACGCCCCAAGTTGACCTGACCAGAACAAAAAGTATATCATTCGACGCGCCTGAGCAAGGCGAACACGATGCTGCCAAAATCGGCGCTCTGCAGCCGTTTTTTGCGAAGTTATTCACCAAAAACTGAACCGTACCTTGGGGCACTTGACCTGACCTCAGAGGTCACCGGTTGACCTAGGACCTTAAAATCGGGTACCAATCTCTGCGTCTCGTAACGGCGCACACGCTCGTTTTTTCCGCGACGCGCTAGCTCCACCAGGGGCGAAACGGCGAGAGGGGGTCGTACCCGCCCCCCCCCCTCCCCTCGGCCGGCGCGTATGTAGAAAACCAATAGGTCCGGCGAGGGTTTAACCTTTGGAAAGCAGGACTTGGTCCCACTCTCGGCACCCCGATGGGGAACATTTATCAAGCGGATCATTACTGACAGAAGCCAAACAAGAGAAGGGCGCAGCAGCCGACCTGGACTTAAGCCGAGGACCAAACAAGGGGAGCGGAGAAACGACCCACATTTCTGATACAATTAACCCGGAAGCTGGGGAAAGAGGGTGGCACGCCCCAGGGGCTGCTGAGAGGACTGTCGATACTACACCCTGAGGGGATGCACAGCCGTCAGCCACCACCATCAAATCACGAGAAATTGGGGCGGTGCTTCAAGCCGAAGAAGACATCTTGGTTCGAGGGCGGTACCTACTACCTATGTCCCTCCACCGATTTAGACCGCCCACAAAAACTGGGGCGCCAAGTGATGTCATCAGGGGTATTTAAACTGGAGCAAGAAACGAAAGGGGCTTCTTCTCTGTGGCGGTCTACCTCGACGGTGAGAGTGCCACTAGCAGCAGCCGACGGCGCAGCAGTAGCCTACTCTCTTCAAGGAGGTCAGTCATTCTCGGAGCACAGACGGCCATTCCCAGTCCACCCGCTACAATGCCCGCCCCCTTTCATCTCTCATAATGACCTACCCTCCCTCCCTCGTGTAAGCTGACCCATGCTTTCCGACGGGGCGTCCCCGGAGGGAGGGATAGATTTGAGGGGGTGAGGAGGACGTACAGTCGTGTACAGGTTGATGGTCCTCCACTCTTTATCCACCGGGTTCCTATGGCTCAGCATTGGCAGCAGCCGCCTGGTACCGGTAGGCTGTGCCGCATGACCCGAGAGTGAAGCGGCACAGCCTACCCACACTGTATGACACCGGCTCGGGTCGCCTGGTAGAGCGATTAGACCGGACGCTGCGTTACACCGGCTGGGGGGAGGGGGGGGGGTAAGGGTCAGGCCTGTCTATTTGGCTCGGCTCGGTGGATGAGGCGGGCTGGAGTGTGGTGTGGGGCGGGGGTGATGTGGGGAGGGAGTGAGCGGACCCGGGGCTGGGTGTGTGTGGTCACTTGTCGCATAGACCCGATCGTAATCCACCCTCCAAAAAATTCGCTTTAGAGATATTCACAAAACCCAGGGGGGTTCAAACACCCATCTCCCAAGTGGAGTGCGGAAGGACAGGTAAGGGTCCATACGGTCTCCTCATGAATTGCAGCAAAGAAAGAAAACAGACCTGTCACCAAATAATCTTTCTGAAAAGTGGACTAATCGCATAGCCTCGGACACAGAAATAAACATCCAGCACGCGAAGCGCCTCGAACCGGGCCTCTCGCTACCGGTCAGTTTGACAGTCTAGCACTCCTACGCTGAGCTACATCGGATGGTGGCCACGGCCGGGGCAAAGTCTGGCCGGGCGGGCGGCGGGGCCGGGAGGTCGGCAGCAAACTCAATGAATGTTTTTGTGGTTCCGGGTGCCGGTCGCTCTAGCTTGGTGGAATGATGATGGATCATTGGCAAAACTTTCAACGTGGAGTCCCGGTTCGAGCCTCATCGGGGCTCCGGCTACTTTTCCGAGTTAGGATCCGGTTCGATTTTAGTGGTTGCGAGCCATTTATACGGTTTTATATCTACATGTCGATTGTCGATTGATTGATTGATTCATTCATTCGTTCATTTAATACATGTCGACATTTAACATACGAATTGACATCCAGGATCAATCCGATCAATCTACCATTTTCATAAGCGTATTGCCTAAATATCATGCATATATGTGGCACAAGACCTATGGTTGCCTCGATACCGTGGCAAATCACGTTTTGCACAATGCACAAGTAAATTATATTCGCTGGTTCTTCCGTGCATTTTGCTTAGCAAAAACAGGAATGCAATTGTTAAGCGACGCAAAATGTGCAATGCAGCAAGTGACCACACACACCCGCCCAGCCCACATGGTCCACCAACACGCCCCACACTACTCGCCAGCCCACGCCAACCACCGAGACGAGCCCCTCCCCCCGCGCTGGTCTGACGTGACAGCTGGTCTACAAAGCGCTCCACCCGGCGACCCGAGCCGATGTCAAACGGCGTGGGTAGACTGTGCCGCTTCACTCTCGGGTCATGCGGCACAGCCTACCGGTACCAGGCGGCTGCTGCCAATGCTGAGCCATAGGAACCCGGTGGATAAAGAGTAGGGGACCATCAACCTGTACACGACTGTACCGGGCGGCGGACGGCGGGCCTCCGACCCAAATGAAAGGGAAAGGGGACGGTGCTTGGCAAGGGTGGGTACGAACCCCCTCGCCGTTTCGAACAACCCTCGAGGGTTAACCCTCATCGGACCTATTGGTTTTCTACATACGCGCCGGCCGAGGGGGGCGGGCGGGTACGAACCAGCCCCCTCGCCGTTTCGCCCCTGGTGGAGCTAGCGCGTCGCAGAAAAAACGAGCGTGTGCGCTGTTACGAGACGCAGAGATTGATACCCGATTTTAAGGTCCTAGGTCAATAGGTGACCTCTGAGGTCAGGTCAAGTGCCCCAAGGTACGGTTCAGTTTTTGGTGAAATACTTCGCAAAAAAGGCCGGAGAGCGCCGATTTTGGCAGCATCGTGTTCGCCTCGCTCAGGCGCGTCGAATGATATACTTTTTGTCCGGGTCAGGTCAACTTGGGGTGTTGACCTCAGGTCAAGGTCAGGTCAGCACCTCCAGGTCACGAAGTTGGTCGAAAGAGGTCAAGTCGCATATCATTCGATTCGGCAGGTCTTCCTGAGTCCATTGGTGGCTTTCCCGACTCGCTAGCTGAGATGATTTGATCAAGAGTTATTGACGAAAAACTAATATGACCTTGATGACGTCATAAATGACGTCACGCAAGGTCAACATTGCAAAAGTGACGCATCTAACCTTGCAAGGAGTGCATAAAATCACGATTCGGTGTGCTTGAGATAGTTGGAGATCGATCCCGGCGCCAGAATAGCAGTTTTCATTTTTCCCCATTGACTTATAATGGTGAGGTCACGAAAATGACCTGACCTCATATGACCTTTAGGAAAAATCCGAGATATACAAGTTGTGAGACTCGTATGGATACTAGATCCTGCAAGTTTCATTTCCCTGTGACATCTCCTCTGGCAGTGAGGGCGTTGCGAAGTTGCAACATATGAAGACCGTGCAGATGTTCACTTAGTACGTCATATGTCAGTGACCTGACCTGACCCAAAAATGCGGTTGGTGTCAAAAGATGCGGCTTGGATCACAGGTCAGGTAGGGGAAAGCGGGGCCAGTTGAAACACGGGGTCAGATGAAACATGGCTTTATTTTCAACAGTATGCAACATATGGCGTTGCCGACACCACTGCGCATCCGCGCTCGACCACTTCCTTTGTCAACGGCGTTTGGGCGGCAAACGGACGGTAATTTTGATTTGACACTTGTTTTTGTGTTTTTGAGGGGCGTTTGGGAGAAATCGTTTTATAAATATTTTGTGATATCTCATATACCTTTGTTTGCTGAAAGAAGAACTCCTGGCTCCGGAATAACACCTTATTTGGCCCTTCATTCAGCATGATGCAGTCTCTCCAGCTCGTTTGACATGTGCTTTACGGCGCGTGCGAGATGGCGGGAGCGGATGGGGTCAATTGAAACGCTTTTCTGAGGGTCAGTTGAAACAGGGCCACAGGCCGTTTCAATGGACCCCGGTGACCTTTGCAATGGTTATTGTTCAGGGGCTGTAAACATTAAAAGAAATAGTCCACCTTTGAAATGAGCTTTTAAACTGAAATAGTAGTTTCATAGAGCTCAATTTTTGACCCCTTTTTCTCCAGCCTTTTGCTTGAAAGCACACTATAGCCTGAGATATTTCTCATTTTCCTCATCCGCCCATTTTACCATAGTCTATGTACTTTATGTCACCTATTATGAGGAACTTTGCACTTTTAGCTTTCCAACGACCTATTGAATGTAGCATTTGGAAAAGTGAACCGGACAAAATATCTCCTTAAGAAAGTGGCCTTAAAGAGGAAAACATCCCATTGTTAAGGATAGGTGCAATTGACCCCATGGGCTGGTTCAATTGACCCTCGCATCGGGGTCATTTGAAACGGGCGTAGAGCTGTTTTATAAGCATGCGTTTGGCAGCAAAATATGTTTGAAACGTAATTTTACATATCTTAAAATAAAGCCAAAAGAGCATATTTTTTCATGGTATTGTGCATTTTTCGATATGACAACTAGATCTCGCTGTGCATGTCAATATATAAAAAGTGGTTCAACTGGCCCCGCTCTCCCCTATGCCAAGTTTCAGCTCTCTATCGCCAGCGTGTTCGGAGCTATCGCGAAAAACCCAATGGGAGGGGCGGCACCCGCCCCCCCCCCTCGGCCGGCGAGGGTTAACCTTCCAGGCGGTGGGGGGCATTTTTTGCCCCCCTGTAGTTTTTTCAATATATCTCGAGAACCGCTGCGCCGATCGTCACCAAACTTTCAGTACCCTCCCGGGAGCAGCTAGCGCACATGGTGACCAAAAATTTTTCCAAAGGCTATGATAGGTTGGCCGCTAATGACGTCAGAGTGACGTCATTGTTGCCATTTTCGACCCAAAAAAGGGTTTCACGGGAAGAGCTGTCAGGCCTACAGCTTAAGAGATAAAGAAAAATGTTTCAGTTATAAATGGTGTGGAATCAAAAGGGCTACAAAACTGCTATTTCGGTTTTTCGAATTTTTTGGATTTTAACCTGCAAAAATCAAAAATCAATATTTTTGAATATAATAGCCAAAAAATCCAAAAAGTTTTTGAATTTCGAAAAAACGGAACATATGTGATAGTCCCTACCGTCATCTATCTACATACCAAATTTAGATCGATACCTCTTTTTTTGGCCAAGTTATAGCGAAAAAACTGTTCAAAATTGATGACGTCAAATTTTCAAACTCAATTTTTAGCAATTTTAGACCTCGTAGCGCAAAACAAAGACCACCATTAGACTCCCCGTGACAAGCTGCATTGAATCGATACCCATTTTTTGCAAAAATATCAACTTTGAAATTTGACCTTTTTTGACCTGACCTTGACCTGACCTCCACCAGAAAGTGACCTAAACCATACCTGATGATCTTATAACCAACACCATTGAGTTGGAAATGAAAAACTGGCCATAAAACATGCATCGCATAACCTTAGTAAAGTTGGGCTCATGTGGTGACCCTTGGTGACCTTTGGTGACCTGACCTGTGACCTGACCTGGCATGGGCGTAGGAACGGCTGGAACATTGTGGGTGCATGGGTGCAGAAATCCAGCCATGGCCGGTGAAGTGGGGGGGGGGGGGGCGACACCCGAGCGAAGGCTCGTTACGAGCTTTGAGGGTGTACCATGTCGAAAAGGTACCAACCGATAAGTGCATTTGGAAGCATTGACCCTCGCATGTATAGGGGGGTCGGATGAACCCCCCCCCGTTGGTTGTTCGCAAATAACTCGCGCAAAAAGCGGCCGATCGCTACGAAACTTTTAGTACCCTCGAGTTGATCAGTTTTACACCTACTCTAAAAATTTCATGACCCTGACCCAAAAGACCTTTGACCTGTGACCTGTTCTCGAGACCATGTTCGGCCGGAATCGCGATTTGGCGTATGTCAGCTCACATTATCCGCGCGTTTCCAGTCTTTTTGTGATTGTAGACGTCCAAACATGTGAAATGATGTTCTTCCCATGCATCACGGTGGGTGTGAAGATAACCTGAAGGTCAGTTCAGGTCATTGACCTTTGATGACCACGGTTCACTTTTTCGAGTTTTACATGTTTCTAGGGTAGTTTATAGGGCTGATTTCGAATTTAGCATCCATTTGAACGTTTACGAAGTAGTTTTAGTGCTTTCGTGACATGCTACGACGCCGTCAGTGGTAGTTGACACCTAGGTACTATGGATAGCCGGTAGGACGCCTAATGGTTGACCTGACCTGACCTGACCCGATCTGGCCTAAATGCATGAAGAAATCATCTGTGATCAAAACTAACATCAGATATTTGTGATCAGCACCCCGAAAAACCCGATAACAGCTTCACTTTACGCAGTTCTAGCAGGTCCCGATTTTCCCGACTTTTGGAATATTGACCTGACCTGGAAGGTCAACCAATGAAGTAGGACCTTAAAATTGGGTATCATCGGCTTCCTCTCGTCACGGGCAACACCCTCGTTTTTTTCCGCGAAGCTCTAGCTCGATCAGGGGCCGAACGGCAGGGGGTCCGACCGACCCCCCTCCCCCTCCCCCTACACATTAGAAGCTGGAAAACGCTGCACACATTCGAGGGCTAATGCAGGGTGGCGCCGATAAATGAAGACAATATGTGCTCCACACAAAACATCAATTTTTTTGGCAAAAGTCAGTACTTTGGATGAAAGTTTGGAACTGGGGTGACTGATGGCGACCTGTCGAGCACACTTCACTCGATGAATCCCCCTCCGCGTCGATGACGGCCTCGATGCGCGGCCTGAACCGGGCGCGGGCCTTGGTCAGCATGGTTTTGTCCATCTTGACCATCATCTGCTTGATGGCTGACTTCAGAGAGTCAATATTGTTGTGTGGGTGTTTGTGTTCCTCTCGACTACGCCCCAGACGTTTTAGTCGAGCGGGTTCAGGTCCGGGGATTTTGGCGGCCAGAACTCGGGCGTGATGTGGCTGTGCAGGTTGGCGCTCATCCACTCCTGCGTCAACCTGGCCTTGTGGGCGGTTACAGAGTCTTGTTGGAACACATAGGGCCTTCCTCAGCCACTCGGTCGATCCAGGGCTTCACGACGTCACCGCCATCGACGGTGACGTCGACGTCGGGTCATCGTCGACGACGTTCTCGACTTTGGCAATGAAATCGTCGTCTCTGACGGCATCAGATCGTCGGGGATGTTTCTTCCGCTTTGCCACAGACGGGACGTCGCCCACAGACTCATCCAAGCTCCGCTTGACTTTATAATCATGGCTTCTGTCGACCTTGAGGAAGCTGGCGACCTCGGATGCCTAGCTGCCGGCGTGAAGCGCCACAATGACCGCGTGCCTTTTCATTTCTTCCGTTATTATCTTCAGCTGCAACGTTTCCTTTTGCTATGGACAACAATTTACATAAAGCATGGAACATGAATGCAAAAAAATTATTGCTCTTCACAAAACAGTTTCCTCGTAACACAGGTTTGACATTTGTGGTTATTTACCGGCGCCACCCTGTATTGTCAACACTGACTACCGCAAAAAGTAAAAACGGCCAACTTAGCCATTTTCGAAGATATCGGGCTAAAATTTTTGACAGTGGGTCATCGGTTCGGTATGTGTTCAATCACATGCTCCATTTCCCTTTTTCAGCACAAATGTAAGTTTTGAAGACCATCACTGATCACAGTAGCAAATGCTTCGAAAGATGGATAGTAGGCAACATATCCTGAATTTGCCGTGCTGCATGGGAAGTAGTGTTGATGAAAAAGGGGTTTTTGGTTCAGATTATTGTGGGTGCAGAATACATTGTCTGCACCCACTGGATAAATATTGTGGGTGCAGCTGCACCCTTGCACCCATGGTTCCTACGCTTATGTGACCTGGCATGACCAGTGATCTCTAATAGCAACATATGTGCTAGACAACTGACGCCTTATCGCTGATTTTCGACAAAATGCATTAGCGTTAACCCTCGCCCGCACATGCCATTTTCCCATCCTAGAACGCACATGGGGGGGGGGGTGGTTGCCACCCCCCCCCGCGCCATTTCGTTCCTGTTGGAGATAGAGCTTAGCGGTAAAGACCAAAAAGATTCTTTGGGAAGAGACGAATCCAATGATACCCAGTTTTACCTTCTCAGGTCAGTCATTGACCTTCCAGGTCAGTTCAAACTAAAAAATGTTGCTGTTTTGGGTCACCGTTGGATATCAAGTGCGCTGCTTATCATATACCGATAACGATGCCGTTTTCTGGTGCCAAGCCAGCTAGAACCTCTTTCTCACACTACCCGACCAGGTTTTTGCTGCTGAGGTCATTTCAGGTCAAGTTAGGTCAAGGTCAATTATATGTGTTTGTATGTCTGTGTGTGTCTGTGTGTATACTGATGTGTGCACCGATTGTTTATGTGTCCATATTACATGAAATCATGATCTGAGAAGCTTTTACCAAAAATGCAGTCAAAAAACTTCACAAAAAGTAAATTCCGCTTGCCTAAAACGCAATTATCTTAGATGACCTAGGTTGACCTTGACCTTGACCTTGACATCTGTACATCGTCGAACAACATGTTCCATGATGGGTGGGAGGTAAGACTGGTAAAAAAGGCCGAAATCAAGGTGTCAAAAGCTCACAAGGCCCATAGCCAACGCAAGATGTCGAGAATTGGCCATTTGGGTCATGACATGACCTGAAAAACAAGGTCATATCTCCGAAACCAAAGGTCACAGAAACTTGAAATTTTCAGTGGACATCAAGAAAGGATAGAGGAGCAGCTATACGAAAAATCAGCCTTCTAGCTCTAAAAATGTTGAGTGCAGAGCAGAAAGACTACCTGGGGGGGGGGGGGTGGCAACCACCCCCCCCCCCATGTGCGGGCGAGGGTTAAGGTTGCTAAGTGAGTCCGGGCTAAGCTATTACGCTCGGTGTTTTGGCATTGGCTGGCCTCGACCCCTGACCCCTTCCTGGGCTCTTCTGAAAGACGCCCTAGAAAGAACAGAGGGAGACAAAAAAAACAATGGCTGCGCGCACTCCGTCGCTCGGCGTCCTAACGGAAAAGGCCGCTTGGCCAGCGTTGCCTCGAGTCCAACATAAGTTGTATGTCGGACTTACTTACGTGCAGTTGTGGTAGCCGTTGTGGTTCCAGTGCCTGCGCCCACGCTGTAAGTTGCTAAGATATATTCATGGTAGAAATCAACGCTGTTACAATTCATCGCCCACGTTCTAAATTCCATATATCTGCGCCTGTCGTGTGTGCGCGACATCTGGTGGCACTATGCGACCCGTAGTTCTCCCCGGCGCACCTAGGTGGCACTACCTGTCCCTTGATGAGCCACGACCTGGCGCTGGCGGAGGTGGGAGATGGCGCAACTTCCCGCTAATATAATTTGCACGGTTCCATCGTGAAATGACCATTAGCGTTAAGGTGCTAAGTGAGTCCGGGCTAAGCTATTACGTTCGGTGTATTGGCATTGGCTGGCCTCGACCCCTGACCCCTTCCTGGGCTCTTCTGAAAGACGCCAAAAAACGCCAAAACTAGACGTCATGCCGCTGTTCAGGGCTCTAGAAGGAGCTGCTGGGACAGGGCCAGCGGGGACATGTCATTAGTAGCGACGTAATGACATGGTAGTTGACGGTGAGGTGTATGCGGGGCAAGCCAACGGACATGCCATTAGTAGCGACGTAATGGCGTGGTAGTTGACAGTGCTCGGGGCTACATGAGCAGAGTTAACCCGCGCCCTGCTGGGGGGGTGTTTGAACACCCCCCTTGTGGTTTTTCGCGAATATCTCAAAAACGGCGGCGCGGAGCGCCGCCGTTTTTGGTACACCTTATCATGCATCAATTCTACACATGTTGTGAAAATTTCAGACCAAGGTCATTCAAGGTCAGGTCACCAGGTCACTTGAAGTGACCTCACCTCATAAAAAGTTTCAATGTCTGTCATAGCTACATCGAGTGACCGATCGCTTTGAAACTTTCAGCGATTGCTAAGAGCAATAGCATGTACAAAATGTATATCTCAGAATTTTGATATCGAAGACCTAAGGTCAGGTCAATTTTGCGACCTCCCCATTATAAGTCAATGGGAGAAAATTGAAATGCGTCTCTTTTGGACGGAAGACATTATAAACACTCCCAAACACTGAATTACAAGTGGTTTAGACACACTGAACATGAAAATGGTGTCCGTGACCCCTGTTTATGCCCTGAGGTCATCTTAGGTCACGAATGGTACCTAACAGTTTTTCGCAAATAACTTTTGATAGAGGCATGCTAGAGCGATGAAAACACCTTAGATGTGTTCAGCTCGACGATACGTATCGACTGATATGCAGCATGACCCTTTCCGGTCAGGTCATGACCTTGACCTGAGGTCAAATTTTCAAGTTGACTTTTCAAGGTCAAGTTATAGTTCATTCGATGCGTCTTGACGAGAGGAACACGATGCCGGTAAAAGTAAGCTCGTACAAGGCTTGGGTCAAAAGTTATTGCAGAAAAACTGTTTCCGAAAAAATCGGCTATTTTTGCAGTTTTTGCCCCCTGCAGGCAAAACCGTTGACGTTAGGTCAAATCTGAGAAAATTATTCAGAAAGGGCGTTAATAGGGCTATCGAATGCGCTTTTCCGCGGCGCTGTAGCTCTATTGGTTCCCGAGTTATGCGTTGGCTTCTTGGAAATTTTCGACATTCGACCTGGAAATCGGCGAAATTTTGCCTTCAATGACCTCTGGTGACCTGACCTTTGACCTGACCAAAAAATTGACCGAAGTGATTTCGTCATTATTTTTGACCCTCTTTCGAACGCCGCCTTCCGCGTATCGCTACGTGGCCCAGGAGCCGAGTTAGAAGGGGGGGTGCTCAAACACCCCCCCTCCAGCAGGGCGTGGAAATCCAGGAGCCCCAGCCGGGCGCGGGTTAATACGCATTACAAACGGACTACAATGGTGAGCGAATAGGAAAATCCGTTCCTGATACGCATTTACTTGCTCATGTAACCCCGGTAAGTGAGTGGTATGCTGGGGCAAGCCAGCGGACGTGACATTAGTAGCGACGTAATGACATGGTAGTTGACAGTGAGTTGTATGCTGGGGCAAGCCAGCGGACGTGTCATTAGTAGCGACGTAATGACATGGTAGTTGACAGTGAGTTGGTTGTTGTGGCAAGCCAGCAGACATGTCATTAGTAGCGACGTAATGACATGGTAGTTGACAGTGAGTTGTATGCTGGGGCAAGTCAGCGGACGTGTCATTAGTAGCGACGTAATGACATGGTAGTTGACAGTGAGTTGGATGCTGTGGCAAGCCAGCAGACATGTCATTAGTAGCGACGTAATGACATGGTAGTCGACAGCGAGTTGTGTGCTGGGGCAGGCCAGCGGACATACTTGACCGTCCTCCGCACCGGGGGGCTGCCGGGTGACTCATCAGGCGTGACGTCAGCTGCCCTTGGCCAAGCCCGTGACGGGCCTGTGGCCGGCGGTCAGACTGCCGTTGAGCGGGGGTGTCGCCTTGCACCGGTCTGCAGCGGGCCGACTGGGGGTCAGGTCACTGCTGGCAATGTGCCACTCTGTGGATGCACGAAAGCCTGCGGCTATGCTGCATTGATGATCCAGTGGTGACATAGCATGACAGCTCAGGTAAATAGGCAGGCCAGTATGTCCATAAAGTTAGCGTCGTATTCGTATTCGGATTCAAATTCGAGTAATGATTTCGCTCAAAATTGGCATGCAGATAGCCCATGGCACGCTGAGTTCGAAAATGGTGACCTTTTTTCCTAGGTCAAACCGTTTAACCTTGAGAGGTCAAAATACTGCGTACCATGTAAAATCTTTGTTTATGGTCCGATTTGAAAAATTCGACCACCAGTGTGTTTGTCTCATCAAGAAGCAGTAGCACATTCAAAAAAATCCGAGGTTAAGGTCATAGGTCAAGGTCAAGGACACTTTAGAAGTCGCCGTACCCTATAAAATCTTCATTTTTGAAGCTATCGGAAAATTTCAGCCACCACTGTGTTCGTCTCATCGAAAAGCAGTAGCACATTCAAAAAAATCCGAGGTCAAGGTCATAGGTCAAGGTGAAGGTCACTTTAAACGTAAATTTTAGTCCCCGTACCCTATAAAATCGTCATTTTTGGAGCTATCGGAAAATTTCGGCCACCACTGTGTTTGTCTCATCGAGAAGCAGTAGCAAATTAAAAAAATCAGAGGTCAAGGTCATAGGTCAAGGTCAAGGTCACTTTAAACGTAAATTTTAGTCCCCGCACCCTATAAGATCTTCATTTTTGGAGCTATCGGAAAATTTCCGCCACCACTGTGTTCGTCTCATTGAGAAGCAGTAGCACATTTTAAAAAAAATCCGAGGTCAAGGTCATAGGTCAAGGTCAAGGTCACTTTAAACGTAAATTTTAGTCCCTGTACCCTATAAAATCTTCATTTTTGGAGTTATCGGAAAATTTCCACCACCACTGTGTTCGTCTCATCGAGAAGCAGTAGCACATTCAAAAAAGCCGAGGTCAAGGTCATAGGTCAAGGTCAAGGTCACTTGAAACGTAAATTTTAGTCCCCGTACCCTATAAAATCTTCATTTTTGGAGCTATCGGAAAATTTCGGCCACCACTGTGTTAGTCTCATCGCGAAGCAGTAGCACATTCAAAAAAATCCGAGGTCAAGGTCATAGGTCAAGGTCGAGGTCACTTTAAACGTAAATTTTAGTCCCCGTACCCTATGAAATCTTCATTTTAGAGCTATCGGAAAATTTCCGCCACCACTGTGTTCGTCTCATCGAGAAGCAGTAGCACATTCAAAAAAATCCGAGGTCAAGGTCATAGGTCAAGGTCAAGGTCACTTTAACCCGCGCCCGGCTGGGGGTCCTGGATTTCCACGCCCTGCTGGGGGGGGGGTGTTAAACCCCCCCCCCCACCCTTCTAACTCGGCTCCTGGGCCACGTAGCGATACGCGGAAGGCGGCGTTCGAAAGAGCGCCAAAAATAATGACGAAATCATTTCAGTCACTTTACTTTTTTGGTCAGGTCAAAGGTCAGGTCACCAGAGGTCATTGAAGGCAAAATTTCGCCGATTTTCAGGTCGAATGTCAACAATTTCCAGGAAGCCAACGCATAACTCGGGAACCAATAAAGCTACAGCGCCGCGGAGAAGCGCATTCGATAGCCCTATTAACGCCCTTTCTGAGCAATTCCCTCAGATTTGACCTAACGTCAACGGTTTTGCCTCCAGGGGGCAAAAACTGCAAAAATAGCCGATTTTTTTTTCGGAAACAGTTTTTCTGCAATAACTTTTGACCCAAGCCTTGTACGAACTTACTTTTACCGGCATCGTGTTCCTCTTGTCAAGACGCATCGAATGAACTATAACTTGACCTTGAAAGGTCAACTTGAAAATTTGACCTCAGGTCAAGTTCATGACCTGACCGGAAAGGGTCATGTTGCATATCAGTCGATCCGTATCGTCGAGCTGAGCACATCTAAGGCGTTTTCACCGCTCTAGCATGCCTCTATCAAAAGTTATTTGCGAAAAACTTAGACACCATTCGTGACCTGAGATGACCTCAGGGGCATAAATAGGGGTCACGGACACCATTTTCATGTTCAGTGTGTCTAAACCACTTGTAATTCAGTGTTTGGGAGTGTTTATAATGTCTTTCGTCCAAAAGAGGCGCATTTCAATTTTATCCCGTTGACTTATAATGGGGAGGTCGCAAAATTGACCTCACCTTAGGTCACCGATATCAAAATTCTGAGATATACATTTTGTACATGCTATTGCTCTTAGCAATTGCTGAAAATTTCAAAGCGATCGCTCACTCGGTGTAGCTATGGCAGACATTGAAACTTTTTATGAGGTGAGGCCACTTCAAGTGACCTGGTGACCTGACCTTGAATGACCTTGGTCTGAAATTTTCACAACATGTGTAGAATTGATGCATGATAAGGTGTACCAAAAACGGCGGAGCGCCGCCGTTTTTGAGATATTTGCAAAAAACCACAAGGGGGGTGTTCAAACACCCCTCCCCCCCCCAGCAGGGCGCGGGTTAAACGTAAATTTTAGTCCCCGTACCCTATAAAATCTTCATTTTTGGAGCTATCGGAAAATTTCGGCCACCACTGTGCTCGTCTCATCGAGAAGCAGTAGCACATTCAAAAAAAATCCGAGGTCAAAGTCATAGGTCAAGGTCAAGGTCACTTTAAACGTACATTTTAGTCCCCGTACCCTATAAAATCTTCATTTTTGGAGCTATCGGAAAATTTCGGCCACCACTGTGTTCGTCTCATCGAGAGGCAGTAGCACATTCAAAAAAATCCGAGGTCAAGGTCAAAGGTCAAGGTCGATGATGATGATTGGGTTTGATGGCGTGCCCAACCTCTGAGGGTTACATGACGCCAGTAACTTATCTTTTTGCGTGAGGTGCGGGGCAAGAACTGAACAGCGAGTTAACATGGTGTGTCAAAAGTGGAAATAGCCGCCCGGCTTTAGTTCGCCAGCCTTGTCAATAGATGGCAGTACCACAATATGGGCAGCGGATCGTGCAATTGACGTCAAATTTTCGTTACCTGCTAAGAACTGAATGGCGGATCTTTTCATGCAAGAATCAAGTAAATTGGTCCACAACTTTTCTAGCAACAGAGATATGAAGTCAAACACCCTGCCAGAGCGGCGGCGCGGCGGCCGGCGGCGGCCGGCGGCGGCCGTAGTACGCGCCGCCTGGGAGACTGGCGGCGCTGAACGGTTCCGAATTGGCACTGCACTAAAACCTGTTAACTGCTTGGAATAGATATTATAGCAAAATTTTCATTCAAGTGAGGAATAACCATGGGCAGGAAGTATGTATGCTTGTGTGCGTACTGTGTAAGCCAAGAAACTGCACTAGCAGATACTCGCTAATATTAGATCCAGCTAAGTCCAAACGCATTCCAAGGGATGTGTTTCTGATGGGTCAACAATGTTTATCGTTCAAGGGCGGATACAGTTTAAACAATACAAAAAATATTTTTGCACAGCTCTATTCCTTGAATAATTCTCTTCAACGCCTCATTCCTAGTTAAGCGAATTAGCCCATCCTTGTTGAATAGATTAGGCGATTTCGCCACAAGGTCGCGGAAAACCGACCGAAAACGACCGCGCTCAACGTTAATTTGGGCATGCAGACTCTTAAAAACTCGCATTGGGCGGGTTGGGTTTCCCAGGTATTGCCTCCAAAACACCGTATTCCGCTCCCGAATACGTCCAAGTGACCCGCCTCGTTCCTAGTTAAGCTCTAATTAGATCAAGTGACTCATAAGGAGCGAAAAAGCGACAAAAAGCATGAATTTCCCTATGGCGGCGGGCTGCCGGGTTGCCAGACGGCGCACCGGCTATTTCCACTTTTGACCCACTATGCATTCGGCCAGCCGGCAACTGCCGAGAGGGCTGCGAATGTTACATTTTAACGACCTGGCGTACAGTTAGGAATCGACTCAGCAACAGGTCATCCTTAGTCTCAGTTCAATACACCGATCCTCACGGATAATATGCGTATTGCGTTACTCGGAATATCGCAATGCGTTATCGCGCAAAGCTGGCCATCTAGAGTACCTATAAGTAGTGTATGGGCAGAGTAGGTATGGGCAGGGTAGAGTATGGGCAGGTTATGGTATCGTTAGGTGACAGGTAGGATAGGGTAGAAGTTGAGAAGCTTTTGGATCTGTAGTGCTTCTCGAAAAGTCATACGTACCATACGATTAAATGAATTAACTAAAAACTCAACCCTACTTATATAAACATACCAGTTTTGACAACCAAACATATGGCCCCCTTCACATATAACTTAGATCTGTACAGTTATCGCGCAAACATGGCCATCTAGTTTTTATTGATTTTTATGAAGTTGTGCGGGATTTAAATACTATGGAATATTTAGATGTTTTAGTCATTGTTTCAAAGTTTATGTTGTTACAGACCATTGCTTGACATTGTTGGTATGCCACATTTCAACTACGTTCCGAGTTTTTGAAGAAGGAAACATCAGCATGACGAATCCCAGAGAATGATCTAATGCGGCGACAAGGCACCACATCAGCTACCTTCAGGCTTCAGGTCAAGTTTTAGGTGAGTGGTGTCATCGGTGGTCGCTGTAAAACAACTGTATACCAATGATCGATTCATCATTTGAATAATCGATTTATCACTTGAAAACGATGGCTTTCTAGTGGCTTTCTACATCGCCCAAAACAGAGTACCTTAGTAGCCTTATGCTCTTAACTTAATCGCAGTTTTCATGGTTTGAATCCCCAACAATGCTGTTTAATGCCAGTACTGAATTGCAATTAATGTTTCTTTTCAGACAGACGCTTTTGAGACAGAAGTCACGGTAGTAGTACCTAGATATTGAAGAGTCAAAAGCTGCATTGTTTCATTATACAAGAGGTTCTTCTTAGATTCAGTTAATTTGTCACCGACCGTCCACCTATACCTATAATGGTACATAGGTACATCGATATTCGGCCTGGTCGCCTCGTGGTGTGCAGAGGACAGAGCTGCCTAATTCAGTAGGTATGTACCCACTGCAGCCTACCAGTAACTGTACGGAAGAATAGCAAAATAGCGAACAGAAAAAGAAGTCGTGGTGAATACCCATCAACAAACAACGGCCAGCCGCCGAAGCGAGTCGGCCCAGTGAGCAGGTGAACCGCACCGACCGAAGCCCGGCCACCAGGTCCCTCTCTGGAGAGGGCAGCAGCGGTCGCCTGGCTGCCAGCGACGGACAAAACGTGGAGGTGCTGGGGCGTGAGATGCACGCCGCGGCTTGGATCATCACCGGCTGCATCGGATCGGCCCCCCATCATGGGGTCATGGCTGATGCTGGCGTGGTATGTACCGGTCGCGGCGCGCCGCACGGCGCTGGCAGCGCGAATGCCGACCAGGGAAGCATCCCTGCCCACCGAGGACCCTCTGCACCAGCTGGCCGCCGCGGACCCAATGAATCCTTCTTTTCTGAATCCTCAAGTCCGCCCCAGCGCCCCCCCCCCCCCCCCCACTCCACCCTGGCTGCCGACTTGTGCAATCACCTTCGAGCTGGAGATAGGAGCGGAGCTCCCAGCCGGAGCTGCCGCCTCCTCAAAGAGGGACACCGCGCTCCATCACCTGACATCACTGAACTAGTGCGCGACCTGGGTATGGACTGATGGGCCGGCGATGGGTGGCGTCCTCCGTGGCGGAGCCGGCGCGCTGACTGTCTACGCTGACGACGATTGCGTCGAGCTGAAGAGACCCGCCGGAGTACTCAGTTCTAGTTTCAGAGCGACCACGCAGTCATTGGCAGACCCACATACCACCCGTACCCGACGCGCAGAGCGGCTACCGGCTGGTATATACCGCGAGCTGATGGGTGCGCGAGTCCCAGCTGTTGAAGTGCACCAGATCCGGACCGGCCGATGGAGTACCCGCACTCAATTGGCCGGAGCCCGACAGCCGTTTGCACCCAGTGCCGGGACCTCCAGTGCGAGGCCGCGCAATGCCCGCTATGCAGAGGATGCGGCCTCCCCCCCCCCCCCCACCTCACACCAACACCCACCGGCGCGTCCTGCTCACGTGCCCGGGCCTGAAAGGCGTCCGCCTCAGAATCCCGGCCTCTGGGAATATACTCCCGACACGAGACGGCCGACACCTGAGGAAGCCTGGCGCAGCGACGTGATGGCCGCCCTGGTGGCCGCCTTAACCCTATTCCTGGCGGGGGGGGGGCCTCAGGAGCCCCCCCCCCTCCCCTGAGGTTTTTTGGTTATTTCTCCCAAACGCGTTGAGCTAGGAAGCTCAAATTTTCTGACTTTTCCTAAAAGGCTTCTACGCAAGATGTCTGAAAATTTTGAGTTGATCTGACCTCAGGTCAGGTCACCAGAGGCGGTTTGGTGACCCTATCTCAGAAAAGTTTGCAATCACGCCAGAGCTATAGTTTTTGACCGATCAATTTCTTCTCTTCAGGCTTTAGTTAGGGTACCAGTATGTGCAATTTGTATATCTCAGAATTTTGATATCGGTGACCTAAGGTCAGGTCAGTTTCGCGACCTCCCCATTATAAGTCAATGGGGGAAAAATCAACTCCCTGTTTTTACCACTAAAACGGGTCGGAATGGCCCCATATACCATACATGACTTCATATACGATCAACCTTCACTACCTTGAGGTCTGTTTTGCTGTTGGGCAGCTGTGAGGTCATGTGACGTCATCAAAGGTCACCAAAGGTTTTTGGCCAATAACTCCGTACAGGAACAAGATACAGACGCTTGGATGGTCTCATTGTGTTCAGCTCGTCAAGACGCATCGAATGATATACATAATGACCTCGAGGTCACGTGACCTGAGGTCAACCTTTGACCTTGACCTTTCGAGGTCAACATATATATCATTCGATGCGGATTGACGAGAGGATCACGATGATGCCCTTAGTTTGTTCCTATCTTGACTAATTCGAAAGTTATTCGAGAAAAACTCTCTCCATATCTAGCGCCGCCATTTTGACTTTTTCGACCCCTGTGACGTCATCTTTGACCTGACCTGAAAATGACCTTAGTAAAAATTGTAGATCTTGACCGTGCGTATCCGATGCCGTTTACCGTTTGTCGCTGCGATGTGTAGTTTTTGAGATCTGAGGGGGGGGGCCGAATCGGCCCCCCCCCCGCCAGTTTCTTGTCCCGGCGGAGCCCGCCAGGAATAGGGTTAAGGGCCCTCCAGAGCCTCTAGGCTACGTTGCGGGACGCCAGCGCACAATGGGACCGGAGCGAAAATTAGCGCGACATCGGTACTTTTTCGTATTTCGTGCCCGCTTTTCACATGAAAAGGATGGTAGAATCATAGAAATGGTAATCGGTGTACTTTCTAAGCAATTTCTGATTAATTTAACTAATTAATCATTAATTAATTCATTAATTAATTGATTAATTAATCGGTTGACCTGCCCTGACCTCGACTCCGCTCGGTCACGTGATAAGACGGCAGCACCTGTCAGGCCAGGTCATGACGGCACCGGAAATTCCGATAAGCAAATAATGTAGCCACCAAAACCGTGAAGATGGGAATCTGATGGCCTACATGACTATATAACAAATTTATTACGGGTCAGAAAAGTGTATCAGAAACTTCGATAGAAGGTACGGATATGTCCGGACAAAACTTTAATATAGTTGGTACTTGGCAACCTTGTTCGATTCCTGAGGTTCTGTTACTCGCGGCTCACGGCCGCGGCGACCTGGAGTAAAAAAATGCCCCTCATTTTCGCTGCCGCAGGCTGACGCAGCTAAATTATACATTTTCTGAAAGGCAATTGATTGTTAAACACCATATTGATAAAAGAACAGCGGGACCTAGCGGGACTTTTTATATCGGCATTCCAGAATATCTATAACAGTAAAATTAACTCAAAATTTTTAAAGCACCAAAAAAACTTAACATTTGAAGCGTATTTATATATTCCGCTATGAGTTTTTTCTTCCATCGTGTAGCCCATGGTCTAAACTATCAGGTTAGACGTCGAAAATATTGACAAAGCCGTCTAATAGATATATTTTTTACCTACGTTAGCTGCTATTTTTTTCCGTACGAAAACGGGTCTACGATGCTTGGCACAAAACTTTGTGTTTGGGCTGATGTGGCGCGGACGCTGTACACTATGGACGAAAAATATTTGCAGATTCGTGGTCCATGGACATTTCTGAACTACGTGACACAGTTTAACTCAATTTGGGAAAGGTCGCCAAATCCACCAATGTCGCGCTAATTCCGGCCGCGGTCCTTTCGTGCAGCGGCCGGAGGGACCAACAACAACAACCGCCGCCCGACGGAAAACTGCCTGAGCCTGAGCTGTGACACATTCTGTCCAGTCGAAGCTACCCGTGTGCTACCTCATTTTGTGCTACGTGGAGGACATTCTGCAGCACTACTTAAAGGGACTATCCCACCTTCTAAAATGTTGTTAAAACCAGTTAAATTGTGCCCGACTTTATAGATTGGATGACCAGGAACACGGTTCTGGCATTTATTTTTCATTAAACATCTTAGGCTTCCCATATTCCAAACACAAACTTTCAAATATGTGACGTCACAGGCCAAAATTACCTCCTTCCCTAGGCCACATTACTGTCATAAAGCTGATTCTTTTTACTCTGTAGGCACCACAACAAAGTTCAGACCAAGTTTTAAGCGATTTTTCAACGAACAAACCCATTTAAATCAGAATGACTAAACGAGGTGACGTCACACTAACGGTCGCTCCATGTTGAAGATAGGGCCTTGTACAAGGCCCATCTTCAAATGAAGGGAACGAATTTCTTCAACACCAAGAGGCCGCGGGGGCTGCAACCTAGATAGATAGTGGTTTCTGAACCTCGCCGCAAACTTGGCTATCTCAATTCAAACCCCATGTTAAAGGTGGGATAGTCCCTTTAAGCCTATATAGTGCTGCTCGTGCCTCAGTAGGTAAGCCGCATCGACCGTTACGCGACGGAGGACTGCCTGGGCTGTGAGAATATCGGCTGCTCAGACGGAGCTACCCGTGTGCTATCTCCTTGTGTGCCACGTGGAGGACAACCCGTAGCACTGCTCAAGTGCCTAAGTGTTGTCACGCGTCAGTGGGGCATGCATCATAGCTCAGGCCCAAGACTGCATAATGACATATTGAAGACGTGGTAGCCGGCAGTAGTGAGATAAACGTCAGCAGTGTGCAATGTGCATGCATGCGGCAACGCGACCAGCCCACGGACAGCACACAAAACCGTGATAATATCAGCAGCCTAAACGTTGGCGTGAAAGAAATGTGCAATTACGTACGCATAATTACGTATAATTACGTAGCTGTAGAATTATGTACTTCGATGATATACAGGGACAATATCCCATACACGGCCACTTTGTCGTCACTGTCCTTCACTGGTCACAGAGTGACATAACGGTTTTGGTGGCTGGTGGTTGAACGCTGGTCCGTGTGGAATATCGGGTGCGAATGCCTGAGAGTCAATAATGAGGCCGTGGCGTTGGTTTAGCGGGGGCCGTTTCGCATCCGTGTGATATGTTATGACTTTTGTGGAGTTGGTTATACATTCGTGTAGGTATGAAGAATAAGAGTGTTCAGTAAAATAAAATCGTTTTGCAATGCGTTATTTATAAACCGTTTACAGATCTATTGATCAAAGTGGAAAACGTCAAATAAAACCAATCGAAAGAGACATTCTCTTGTAAACTTAGAACAGAATCCCCTGTTCGAGGGCTGCCTCTGACGGAGATGCATGATATGATGCTGCACCCCGAACTTGAGAGCAATGGCACGCGCCGATTAGTTTGCGTAAAAAGGGAAGTGCACTGTCAGCGGTTCCAGAATGCCCCCATACAGTTTCAGAAATGCGTTAGCGGCAGTTGCTTGATGTTTAGACCCACATTTGAGCTCAATCGGGCCCAAGAATCGGGTCAGCAGTTCCAGACATATAAGAAAATGTGTGCACGTGCACACTTGCGGCAGCACCCACAGCAGCACCCTCTGTTTCAGAGACGCAAAAGTGGCTAATGTATGTCATCTGGCCACATACCAAATTTGAGCTCAGCCGGGCCAGTGAGTGGTTACTGAGATATAAGGAAGGGGTGCGCACGTGCGCACGTGCACCAGCACCCCCTGTTTCAGAAATGCACTAGTGGGTAATGTAAATGTATGTCATCTGGCCACATACCAAATTTGAGCTCAATCGGGCCAGTGGTTACTGAGATATAAAGAAGGGGTGCGCACGTGCGCACGTGCAGTAGCACCCCCAATTTGAGAAATGTGATAGTGGCTAATGTATGTCATCTGGCCACATGCCAAATTTGAGCTCAATCGGGCCAGTGGTTACTGAGATATAAAGAAGGGGTGCGCACGTGCGCACGTGCAGTAGTACCCCCTATTTGAGAAATGTGATAGTGTCGGATGTGCTGTATCTGGTCACATACCAAATTTGAGCTCAATCAGTGACGCGGTTCTGGAGATATCATTAGACCAACTTTGTAAACACCCCTCACGCGCCACGCGCAGACCCTCCTCTGTGCCAGCCGATATCTCCCGCAGACATTGCATTCAATTTTTAATGCACGGGGCCATCAAACAGTGAAGACCGGACCTATCTGGGTGTTACTGATCTCGAGATATAACATCTGAAAGTTAGGGCCACTATGGTCATGGCCGAAATTTCTGCGCTCAGTCCAGGTGTACAGAGGTCTATGGTTGAACCATATAGAGTTTTTATCGTAGAAAACCAACAGTTTCTGAGTTATAGGCCGCCAAACATAGGGCTGCAGCGCGACCTGCTGGAATTGCCCGAGGCTATATCTCGGAAACCGTTGTTCGAAGAAAAAAATCCTTGCCACAGCTGGCTTCCCCGCCCATCACAACCCCATACACCAGTTTTCAACGAAAAATAAAATATGAGGGTGCAAATTTAATTTTTTATTTGTCGATTTGTCGTTGAACGCCCCATGGGGAGGTCGCGAAATTGACCTGACCTTAGGTCACCGATATCAAAATTCCGAGATATACAAATTGTAGGTACTAATGACCTAATAATATCCTGCGACTTTCAAAGGCCTCCGACATCTACTGTAGCTCTGGCACGGTGACAAAGTTGCAAAAAAGTGACTTGAGGTTGGGTCATTCAAAGTGACCTGGTGACCTGACCTTAAAAGGTAGGAGGTTCAAACTTGCACACCATGTGTAAAATTGATGAGGTTATAGTCATACCAAATTTCGCGGCGCTACGCGCCGCGGTTTTCCCGCTATTTGCGAAAAACCTCAGGGGGGCGGATATCCGCCCCCCCCCCGTCGGTGCGAGGGTTAAAACGTCAAAATGACCTTTCGAGGTCACAGAGGTAACCTGATGTTACCATATTAGAAACGGCTGATAAAAACGTATCCCCTGATGAGATTCGAATGGTGTTTCGTTCCGATCAGCCCAGTAGTTCCCGAGTTACAGAATGGCTGCAAGAATGGCGGACTGTGGCGGTCGAGTAGTGTTGGCCTGCGTGGGGGACGGGCTGCTGTGTAACGTGTAACGCTTCCCGTATCTGGCCGCCAGGCTGGTGCCCAGAGAGCAGGAGGCCGCCGAGATGCAGGTGTTGCGACTGAAGACTCGTGTACGTGAGCTGCGAGACCAACTGAACCAAGCGCTGACAGACAAAAAGAGGACGGAAAATGACCTGAAGGTAACTGACCTTTGCTGTCCACCTCGGGTTATCATCCTTATTGTGTGCGGAATAAAGTAAACTTTCGCCAACAAAAATTGTTGAATATTATTTCTGTGTGAGGGAAACTGGAAAATATCGTCAATTTTGAACACTGATGGAGGGCTAGGCTATATCCCCCAAAAGTCCCCCACCTTTAGATTCGCCAGCTATGTGTGTCGGACAAGAGGTTTGAAACCCATCGACCTGTGTTCGCGGTGCATATGAAAGTCACGTCCCGCCCCATATTTGCCCTGCAAATCTGTTGAAGGAACTGCGCGTCACCAATTCGTCCACGGAGACCAAGCTGCGCGAGACCGAGGCGCGCAATGAAGACCTGGAGCAAACCATCGCCTCTCTGATGGCGCGTTTGTACGAACTGGAGCGCACGGTGAGTCTTCGATCGCTGCCAGCAGGGCTTCCGAGCTATGCAGGGTGTCCCGAAATTGATTGCGCCTTCATCCCATCTCATTCGTAATAAAACAAAAAATGGTGGGTACTTGGTTTATTTACCGATGCATCCTCCCCTTAGTCGAATGCACTCCCTCATGGGCTCAGGCATCCCGCACACCAGATTGTCCAGCGTCTCGGCGCTGATCTGAAGCCAAGCGTTCTGCAGATTGCTGACCAGCGCCTTCTCGGAGGTGGGCGGCTCTCTCTTGTCCAGCTCGCCCTGCACGATAGCCCAGATATTTTCAATGGGAGACCAGTCAGGGCTGTGCCCGAGCCATACGCCCTTCTCCCAGAACCCTTGGAGGTTGTCGCGGCACCACTGCTGAGTCGTGGCCGCGTTGTGCGCTGGCGCGCTGTCTTGCTGAAAAAATCGCTTCTGACATCTCAAGCAAGAGTTTTACCGTGGTATCAGCGCCGAGACGCTGGACAATCTGGTGTGCGGGATGCCTGAGCCCATGAGGGAGAGCATTCGACTAAGGGGAGGATGCATCGGTAAATTAACAAAGTACCGATCATGTTTTTGTTTCATTATGAATGCGATGGGATAAAGGCGCAATCAATTTCGGGACACCCTGTATTAGCCAGCGCCCTGCTAGGGGGGAGGGGGTGAGCACCCCCCTGCGGTTCTCGCGTATATCTAAAAAATGGTGGAGTGGAGCGCCGCCGTTTTTGGCACACTTTATCATACACCTTCCGCTTTGCACATGCTGTGAAAATTTTGGCATGGTCACCAAAGGTCAGGCCACCAGGTCACTTCAAGTGACCTCACCTTCTAAAAAGTTCCAATGCCTGCCATAGCTATGATGAGTGACCGATCGCTTTGAAATTATCAGCGATTGATACATGTAGTATCTACAAAATTTATTTCTCGAAATTTTGATATCAATGACCTAAGGTCAGCTCAATTTTCGATCTTTCCATTATAAGTCTATGGAAGAAAATTGAAAAGCGCTTCTTTTATACGAACGCCATTCTATTAACAATATAAAAAATAAACGAATTGAGATTACAGTTTCATAATCATTGTAAGGAGGTCATTAAAGAAAAACAAAAACACGATAGAACGCCATTCTAAACACTTTCAAACACTGATTTACGAGTATACATGACACGCTGAACCGGAAAGGGCACCCGTGGCCCCTTGTTATGTCCCCGAGGTCATCTCAGGTCACGAATGGTATCTAAAGGTGCCCCGACACTTGCACGACTTTTGGTCACGTTTTGTCGTGGCAAGCCGTGCCATTTTCGTGCACGAACTGAGATGGTTCCCGCACTGTTCACGACTAGTGTACGACCAGTTTACGACGATTTCACGAATAATTCACGAATGCGTGCTCATCAGTGTCCACATTGACACGGACTGGTACGACGAGTTCACGCATACTTTCCGCATAGTTTGCGCATGGCTTACGCACTTCCCGCATTGGCACGACAAGTTTGCGCAATTTGTGCCGACTTGGGCATGCCATGTATAAAAATGGGACCTCCCATTTACCAATTTCTCCGTGTCCTGGCCTGACCCATCGTGAGCTCCAGTGACGTAAATGTCCTGACCGTACCCAATGTGACCAGTTTGACCTGGACTGACCTTTCGTGACTTTGGCTGACCTCTGTGACCTGGCGTGACCCATCGTGACCTCATGGTGACCTCTGTGACCTAACCTGACACGGTGTGGCCTAATTTGACCTCTGTGGCCTAACCTGAGCCCGTGTGACGTAGTTTGACCTCTTTGACCTGAAATGACCCGTTAAATACATTTTCGATCATAACTTCCCATCTAGGCGTCCAATCGACACGGGAAAAACACCAAACAATCCCAAATTTCGCGCTGCGAAGCAAGCCGAGATCCACACATTGGCAAGGGCTAGTACAACGAGTTCACGCATACTTTTCGCATAGTTTACGCACTTCCCGCACCGTCCCGACGAGTTCACGACGAGTTCACGAACAGTTTGCGCATAGTTCACGATCCTGTCACGAAATTTTGTCGTGACCAAAACTTTGAACATTTCAAAGTTCTCGTGCCGACATGGCACGAAGTCACGACGAGCTAAAGGGGCCCTGACACTTGCACGATTTTGTGGCACGCATTGACAATAATCGAATCGTGCCCGTGCGCAAACTAGTCGTGAACTGACGTGAAGTGTGCGTTAACTCGTCGTGACTTCGTGCCATGTCGGAGCAAAAACTTTGAAATGTTCAAAGTTTTGGTCACGACAAAATTTCGCACCCGGATCGTGAACTATGCGCAAACTGTTCGTGAACTCGTCGTGAACTCGTCGGGACGGTACGGGAAGTGCGTAAACTATGCGCAAACTATGCGAAAGTATTCGTGAACTCGTCCTACCAGCCCGTGCCAATATGTGGATCTCGGCTAGCTTCGCAGCGCGAAATTTGGGATTGTTTGGTGTTTTTCCCGAGTCGATTGGACGCCTAGATGGGAAGTAATGACCGAAAATGTATTAAACGGGTCATTTCAGGTCAGAGGTCAAACTAGGTCACACGGGCT
Organism: Amphibalanus amphitrite; assembly: GCF_019059575.1. Lineage (NCBI taxonomy): Eukaryota > Metazoa > Arthropoda > Thecostraca > Balanomorpha > Balanidae > Amphibalanus > Amphibalanus amphitrite. Next base: position 228,011 of record NW_024881744.1, read on the forward strand.
CATGTTAGGTCACAGAGGTCAAATTAGGTCACACGGTGTCAGGTTAGGTCACAAAGGTCACCATGAGATCACGACGGGTCACGCCAGGTCGCAGAGGTCAGACAAGGTCACGATAGGTCAGTCCAGGTCAAACTGGTCACATTAGGCACGGTCAGGACATTTGTGTCACTGGAGGTCACGATGGGTCTTACCAGGACACGGAGCTTACAATACATTAATGAATGGGAGGTCCTATTTCTATATGGCATGCCCAAGTCGGCACAAATTGCGCAGACTTGTCGTGCCAATGCGTGAAGTGCGTAAACTATGCGCAAACTATGCGGAAAGTATGCGTGAACTCGTCGTACCAGTCCGTGCCAATGTGGACACTGATGGGCACACATTCGTGAATTATTCTAGAAATCGTCGTGAACTGGTCGTGCACTAGTCGTGAACAGTGCGGGAGCCATCCCAGTTCGTGCACGAAAATGGCACGGCTTGCCACGACAAAATCGTGACCAAAAGTCGTGCAAGTGTCAGAGCACCTTAACGCACACTTCACGTCAGTTTACGACTAGTATGCGCACGGGCACGATTCGACTCGTGCCAATGCGTGCCACAAAATCGTGCAAGTGTCAGGGCCCCTTAACCGTTTTTCGCTCCTAGCTTCTGAGAGAGGCAAGGTAGAGCAATGAAAACGCCTAAGATGTGTTTGGCTCGACGATACGGATCGACTGATATGCAGCATGATCTTTTCCCGTCAGGTCATGACCTTGACCTGAGGTCAAATTTTCAAATTGACCTTTAAAGGTCAAATTATAATTCACTCGAAGCGTCTCGATGAGAGGAACACGATGCTGGCAAAAGTAATGTCGCTTCTCTCTTGAGTCAAAAGTTATTAAAGACAAACATTTTTCCTATAAGCGGCTATTTTTGGAGTTTTTGCCCACTGGAGGCTAAACCGTTGACCTGAGGTCAAATCTTAGAATGATACAGAAAGGCCTGTAAAAGAGCTATGGAATGCGCTTTTCTGCGGCGTGTATCTCTATTGGTTCCCGAGTTGTCCGTTGGCAGTTTCGAAAAATGTTAAATAGCAAAATTTGACCTTTGATGACCTCTGGTGACCTGACCTTGGACCTGACCTAAAAATGACAGTATTTTCGTCATTGTTTTTGACGTTCTTTCGAATGCCGCTTACCGCATATCGCTACGTGGCCCAGGGGCCGAGTTAGAAGGGGGTGTTCAACCCCCCCCCCCCCCAGCAGAGCGTGGAAATCCAGGACCCCCAGCGGGGCGCGGGCTAGCCTTGATTCTAGCGATTCCATATGGTGACTGCTCATCGAGCCGATTTTGTTGCGAGCACTGACTGAGATGCATTGTCTTAGTAGCCAAGTTGGGAACCCCCTTGCCGTGGGTTCCCCGGTAGGTTTCCTAATTTTCAGCCAGATTTAATCCCAACCCTGGTGGGGTCTGTTCATAACGCGACCTGCTGGGGGCTATTGTTTACCCCCCCCCCCCCCACGTATCTCCAAAACTACTGGACGGATCCGCAAATTTCAAACGGCATTCGAAAGCCCTGTCAAATTAGTCGAGGGAAAATCCAATTTGATTGACCTCAGGGTCACTGATGACGTCGCAGGTCAGGTAAAAGATAAAAAATATGTTGCCATTGACGGGTCTTCTAGGAAGTGCGCTATAGCATCGAGTAAAACGCATTTTTTATCAAAAATCAGCGATAGGGCGTCAATCGCCCAGTACATATGTTGCTATTAGAGGTCACTGATAATACCAGGTCAGGTCACGGGTCAGGTCACCAAGGGTCAGCACATGATCCTAATTTTACTAGGGCTGTGCGATGAATGTTTTATGGTCATTTTACATTTCCAACTCAATGATGTTGGTTATAAGACTATCAGGACCGGTTTAAGTCACTTCCTGGTGGAGGTCAGGTCAATGCCAGGTCAAAAAAGGTAAATTTTCAAGGTTGATATTTCTGCATAAAATGGGTGAAGGTGCGGTGCCCAGGAGAGAGTGTGGTAATTTTACAAAACATCGAAATCGTAGGAACCGCCCAATCGGGACAACATTTTCAATTGGGCCTAGTTGGGCCCTCACTTGTTTTGTGGGGAACGGCAGTTTGATTTGTCCCATTGATGAGCAGCATTGATGAGCATTTTGGGAGATTTGGCAATCTGGGAAGTTTGATTCGTTTCAGATGTCTGTATATGTCCTGGGGCATAGACCACTATATATCGGTAGACCATAGACCAAACATAGTGGTCTAAGCCTGGGGGCATACATTGCTCACGTCATGTTTACTTCTTTGCTTTTTTTTAGTTTCTTTTCTTTGGTCCGTGCCCTGCTGGGGGGACGGTGTTTGAGCACCCTCCCCCCTGCGCTTTTCCGCGAATAGCTCGTCGTGGCGCGGGTGGCGCGGAGCACCGACGTTTTTGGAACACCTTATCGTACATCTTCTCCGCACATGCTGTGAAAATGTAAGCCCAAGGTCACTTAACCCGCGCCGGGCCGGGGGTGTTTGAACACCCCCCCCCCTGCGGTTTTTCGCATATATCTCAAAAACGGCAGCGCGGAGCGCCGCCGTTTTTGGCACACCTGTTCATGCATCTTTTCCACACATGTTGTGAAAAATGTCAGACCCAGGGCTCTTAAGGCCAGGTCACCAGGTCAGGTCAAGTGATCTCACCTCAGAAAAAGTTTCAATCCTCGTCATAGCTACAACGACTGAACGATCGCCTTGAAACTTTCAGCGATTTAACCCGCGCACCGACGGGGGGGGGGGGCGGATATCCGCCCCCCCCTGAGGTTTTTCGCGGATAGCGGGAAAACCGCGGCGCGTAGCGCCGCGAAATTTGGTATGACTATTCTCTCATCAATTTTACACATGGTGTGCAAGTTTGAACCTCCTAACTTTTAAGGTCAGGTCACCAGGTCACTTTGAATGACCCAACCTCAAGTCACTTTTTTGCAACTTTGTCACCGTGCCAGAGCTACAGTAGATGTCGGAGGCCTTTGAAAGTCGCAGGATGTTATTAGGTCATTAGTAGCTACAATTTGTATATCTCGGAATTTTGATGTCGGTGACCTAAGGTCAGGTCAATTTCGCGACCTCCCCATTATAAGTCAATGGGGGAAAAATCAACTCCCTGTTTTTACCACTAAAACGGGTCGGAATGGCCCCATATACCATACATGACTTCACATACGATCAACCTTCACTACCTTGAGGTCTGTTTTGCTGTTGGGCAGCTGTAAGGTCATGTGACGTCATCAAAGGTCACCAAAGGTTTTTTGCCAATAACTCCTTACAGGAACAAGATACAGCCGCACGGATGGTCTCATTGTGTTCAGCTCGTCAAGACGCATCGAATGATATACATGATGACCTCGAGGTCACGTGACCTGAGATCAACCTTTGACCTTGACCTTTCGAGGTCATCATATATATCATTCGATGCGGATTGACGAGAGGATCACGATGATGCCCTTAGTTTGTTCCTATCTTGACTACTTCGAAAGTTATTCGAGAAAAACCCTCTCCATATCTAGCGCCGCCATTTTGACTTTTTCGACCCCTGTGACGTCATCTTTGACCTGACCTGAAAATGACCTTTGTAAAAATTGTAGACCTTGTCCGTGCGTATCCGATGCCGTTTACCGCTTGTCGCTATCTTGCTTCGTTCTCGAGATCTCAGGGGGGGGCGGTCATCCGCCCCCCCCCCCGTCGGTACTAAGGTGGCGCAGACCCCCGTCGGTGCGCGGGTTAATAAGAAATAAGAGGAACAGTATGTACAAAATGTATATCTCGGAATTTTGATGCCGGTGACCTAACCCTCGCCCTGGCAGGGCATTTTTCATAACACGGCCTGGCGGGGGGGTCGATGTCGATGCGACCCCCCTCGCGATTGGCTCCTATGGCACCTAGAAACATTAAATTTGGTAGGCAGGTGGGCCCTCTGGAGAATCTCGCCTCTGTGAAAATTTGGTTGCTCTAGGTCAATATTTAGGGGGGTTTTGGGGGGTATAAATGTAAAAATTTCGCTAAAAACAGGTCAAACGTTTTTCACTTTTAACTTTTGATCTAATTAAGATAATTGTATTGTATTGTATTGTATTGTATTTCTATTGAGGAGCACTCCACAGCAGCAGTGGCTATTATGGCTCCGAGTCATCAGGGGGAGCGATGCAGTACATTCTAAGGTCAACATATAAATTGAACACATATACACACTCTGCCACGCGTCCTCACACAACGTACGTCGATGCTTGCAGACATGTCAGTCAGTACAATCACGGGCACTAAAGCGCTTCAGCGCCCGTCGGAAGCGCTGCCCGTCAAGAGCAGTCACGTCCGGTGGCAGCCGGTTATACAGTGTTGGCGCTCTGGTACAAAAGCGTCGTCTGCCGGTCTCGGTTCTGAAGCGCGGCACGTGCAGCAGACCGTCCTGCCTGGTAGTACGGTGTCGTACTGCCGCGTTCAGACGGAGGACATTTGCCAGCGATTCAGGCTCTCCACTTCGGAACACTTTGTGGGTGAGACAGATCGTGCTGTGGTCAGCTAGCTGCTGGGCTTCCAACCAGCCCAGCTGCTCCCGCAGGTCCGCAGCGTGGTCGAATTTCCGCCTACCAAAGATGACTTAAGCGGAAAAGTTCAAAATCTTTTGAATTTCTGCTGCGTTCTTTTTTGACCCATTGCCGTAAACAGATATGCAGTAGCGGACCTGCGTAAGCACCAGGGCTGACACGAGCATAGTAATTATGCCACGTACCATATGGCGGACGTGTGAAAGACCAAGGAGAGTCCCTGTGCAGCGGCGGCTGACGGCATCCACGTGGCTGTCCCAGGTGAGGTGTTTATCGAAGAGTATTCCGAGGTTCTTGACTTGGTCAGAGGGAACGAGTCTGGTTTCACAGAATTTGACGGTAAATTTGGGAAAATCGCGGAGATTTTGACGGCTACCAAAAACGATCAGCTCTGTTTTACCCGCGTTCACCTTAACCCGCGCACCGACGGGGGTCTGCGCCACCTTAGTACCGACGGGGGGGGGGGGCGGATGACCGCCCCCCCCTGAGATCTCGAGAACGAAGCAAGATAGCGACAAGCGGTAAACGGCATCGGATACGCACGGACAAGGTCTACAATTTTTACATAGGTCATTTTCAGGTCAGGTCAAAGATGACGTCACAGGGGTCGAAAAAGTCAAAATGGCGGCGCTAGATATGGAGAGGGTTTTTCTCGAATAACTTTCGAAGTAGTCAAGATAGGAACAAACTAAGGGCATCATCGTGATCCTCTCGTCAATCCGCATCGAATGATATATATGTTGACCTCGAAAGGTCAAGGTCAAAGGTTGACCTCAGGTCACGTGACCTCGAGGTCATCATGTATATCATTCGATGCGTCTTGACGAGCTGAACACAATGAGACCATCCGCGCGGCTGCATCTTGTTCCTGTAAGGAGTTATTGGCAAAAAACCTTTGGTGACCTTTGATGACGTCACATGACCTTACAGCTGCCCAACAGCAAAACAGACCTCAAGGTAGTGAAGGTTGATCGTATGTGAAGTCATGTATGGTATATGGGGCCATTCCGACCCGTTTTAGTGGTAAAAACAGGGAGTTGATTTTTCCCCCATTGACTTATAATGGGGAGGTCGCGAAATTGACCTGACCTTAGGTCACCGACATCAAAATTCCGAGATATACAAATTGTAGCTACTAATGACCTAATAACATCCTGCGACTTTCAAAGGCCTCCGACATCTACTGTAGCTCTGGCATGGTGACAAAGTTGCAAAAAAGTGACTTGAGGTTGGGTCATTCAAAGTGACCTGGTGACCTGACCTTAAAAGTTAGGAGGTTCAAACGTGCACACCCTGTGTAAAATTGATCAGAGAATAGTCATACCAAATTTCGCGGCGCTACGCGCCGCGGTTTTCCCGCTATCCGCGAAAAACCTCAGGGGGGGGCGGATATCCGCCCCCCCCGTCGGTGCGCGGGTTAAGGGCGTTAGCTGTAAACCATTGATCCAGAGAGGCCAGAGATGTCTCCAAGTTGGAGATGAGCGTTGGTAGTTCGCTCTTTTTACCTGAGACTAGCACCTGGGTGTCGTCAGCGTATTGGACCACCGTAGCACCCTCAGCGTATGGTGACGTCATTGGCAAACACCGTGAAAAGTAGCGGCCCGAGCGCCGAACCCTGGAAGACTCCCATGGAGTTGGGCAGCGGCCGTGAGACACTGTCGGCACCCGCGGCGTTACGGAGTGAAACACTTTGTGTGTGGCCGCCGAGATACGCTTCGAACCACTCGGTGTCGACGCCGTGCAGCTGTAGCATGTCTAAAAGTATTCGGTGGTCGACAACGTCAAAACATTTGCTGAGATCGATCAGGCACATGAGGGTGATCTCTCCACCGTCGGCGGCTGTGAGGATGTGGTCAGAGACCGTCACCAGCGCGGTCTCCGTCGAGTGGTGTGGGCGAAAGCCGTGCTGGTTGGATGACAGGAGGTGGTTTGAGGACAGGTAGTGAAAGAGCTGCCGCTGAACGACACGCTCAACGACTTTGGATATGATGGGAATGATGGATATTGGACGGAAGTTAGAAGGGTCGGAAGGGTCGCCTTTTTTGAAGATAGGATGAACAACAGTGTTTCCAGGATGAAGGATAGTCGGCTCGGATCAAACAGCTATTGATGATGTGTAGGATGATCTCGCCGACGGCGGGGAACGCAGCCTTCAGCACCCGTACACAAATACCGTCCGCACCGCAGGCGGACGAGTTGCGCATGCTCAGCAGTATACAGGTCAAAGTGTCGATATCGATAGGTGAGACGCTAAAACCACAGGCACCGACACGCGGAAGACGACAGGGTACTGGATCACTCGCGCCTCGGCCCCGGTTCGCCGCCTCAGCGGCCACTCGCGGTCCGACGGACACGAAAAAGTGGTTCAGCTCCTCGCTTGTCAGCTGGGGCACTACCGGTGTACCGGAGCGTTTACCGCCAACCACGCACTGCAGGCTGCGCCAGACAGATTGTGGCCCCCGCTCACTGATCCTGGCCTCTATGCTCTCGCGGGTATCACGGCGGATGGCTGAGCGGACGGCGCGGTTCAGCTCCCGGTACTCGGCCGAGCCCCTCCCGCCGAGGCGTAAGGCAGAGCGGCGGCGAGACATCAGGTCCCTGGTGTCGGCCGAGAGCGGAGGGGCGGCCGGGTTCCTCACCCGGACCGAACGGAGCGGCGCGTGGCTGTCCAGTATAGGTGAGAATGTGGATATGAAGGCGTCCCATTTCTCGGAGACAGTTTCTGAGTCAAACACACTACTCCAGTCAGCTAAGTACAAGTCGGTGAGATATGCACGGTGATCCAAATTATTCAAACCTCGAGATTGCGTGACTACTGGTCTGCGGCGGTTGCGAGGTAAAAATAAGATAAAGCAAAAAGAAAAGCACCAGTGAACTCAGCACGTCAAGGCGCATCGAATGATATACTTTTTAGCTTGTTTAAGTGTACAGCCCACCGCTAAAGTAATGTGTGGTTTTACCAATCTCAACGGATGGGTTTGACCGACGATTTTTAAATGCGGACTGATTAAAAAGAAGACGTCAATAGATAAAGTTGTAGCTGCAAGGGTGAAGATACATGTAAGCCCCCTGCATGTAAGCTACATTTAAAGTTTCGTTGCAGTCTGGCTAATCGTTCCTAGGCTTCAGAAGCAGAACATACCCATGACTGAAACCACACATTACTTCTGCTGTGGACTGTACTTAAAGTTTTTCTCATTTTTAAGTAAACTTTAATTAACTAATTAAGTTCAAGTTAACCTAATTGCATCATATCGCATATCATTCGATTCGGCTGATCACCAGGAACACAATGACACCATTTTGTAAGCTTGTGGTGGCCGAGACGAATCGATAAAAAATGATAAAATTATATTGAGAGACGAAAATAAGGAAAATGACAGTTTCTGATAAAAAACTATTGTTTTTCACGAGCGCAGCAACAATAAAAGAAAATAAACATGAATCAAATAAGGCGTGATAAAATAGGAGCAAAAACCTCTAATAAAAGGAAGTACGAACTCGCCACAAACTCTAGCGTCATTATGTGCCAAGTTATTGGCAAAAACGTCATTTGACCTCAGTTGACCTCATTTGACCTGATCCATGGATAAGTACACCAAACAAAGAAGCACCAGGTGACCTGCTGATGTGTACTGTGGTTTCAAAGCACAAAAGTGATAGAACGAAGCGGATATATCCAGTATTTTCCGAATTTTGTATTTTTCCATAGGCTTAACATTACGACGTAATGACCTCTAACTGATATCAGGTCAGTGACCTTAGAAAAAACGAAATATATGTTATACAACTCGGTGAACTTAGCACATCCTGAAAGTTTGAAGGAAATCAGTCCAAAACTGTGAGTTGGACAGGTGCAAAAAGAAAATTGAAATTTGACCATGACCTTGTACCGGTTTTTTCTGACCAGGGCCTCGTTTCATAAAGCGAGTCCGTAACTTACACCGGTTTTTTGGGCTTGTATTGCAAGCACATTAAAGCGATAAACTTATTTCCCTTTCTCCCTTCTGTTATTGCTTGCAAGATTAATGAATCCAACGATTCAAACTATAGTCATCGCTTCACATGCACTTGTAATACAAGACCAAAAACCGGCGTAAGTTACGGACTCGCTTTATGAAACGAGGCCCTGGTGACCTGACCCAAGGTCACCCGGACCTGAAATTTTCAGGTCATGTGCAAAAAGGTTGTCCCATAGGCTGTGCCAAATTTGGCTACGCGCCGCCGTTTTTACGCTATCTTCGAAAAACCTTAGGGGGGGGGGGGTCGCATCGACCCCCCTGCCAGGGCGAGGGCTAAGGTCAGGTCAATTTTGCGACCTCTCCATTATAAGTCAATGGAAGAAAATTGAAATGCGCCTCTTTTGGACGAATGATGTGCAAAACCCTCATAAACATCGGTTCATAGGTAAACATGACACACTGAATCGGAAAAATGCACCTGTGACCCCTCTGTGTGCCCCTGAGGCCCTCTCAGGTCACGAACTGTCACCAGCAGTTTTTTGGCTATAACTTTTGATAAAGACGTGCTAGAGCGATGAAAACACGTCAGATGTATTCAGCTCGACGATACAGATTAACTGATATGCAGCATGACCCTTTCCGGTCAGATCATGATCATGAACTGATATCAAATTTTCAAAATGACCTTTCAAGGTCAACAAATAGTTCATTTGACGCGTCTCGACCAGAGGAACACGATGCTACCAGAAGTGATGTAGTGGCCCTCTTGAGTCAAAAGTTATTGACGAAAAACCATTTTCGTGAAAACTGCTATTTTTACAGTTTTTGCCCTCTGGAGGCTAAACCGTTGACCTGAGGTCAAATCTGAGAACGATAGTCAGAAAGGTCTGTAAAAGGGCTATCGAATGCGCTTTTCCGCGGCGCTGTAGCTCTATTGGTTCCCGAGTTAGCCGTTGGCAGTTTCCAAAATTGTTGAAATTGACTACATTTGACCTTAGATGACCTCTGGCGATCTGATCTTTGACCTGACCCAAAAAATGACCAGAGTGTTTTCGTCCTTATTTTTGACGCTTTTTCGAATGCCGCTTACCGCGTGTCGCTACGTGGCACAGGAGCCGAGTTAGACGGGACACCCCCCCCCCGGCCCGGCGTGGAAGTCGCGGAGCACCGGGCCGGCGCACACTGATCGGAAATGCCCTCACGAGAGGACACGGGCGATTCCGGAGTTTCGGATTATTTTATATTTAGATCGATTTGAAATTGATCAAATTATTATAATTAGGCCAACAAAACTTATCCGGTTGACCAATCAGCCCCCGAAGATGGGGTATCCCAGAACTCGGAAACTGACGCGGAGCAAGAGGTTTCTTGAGCCGGATATTCAGAGTCTTATTGCTGATAGACACCAAATTGAAATCCCACATCACATATAACAGTAGTACGGCCAGTAGATAACAGTAGTAGTCAGTGCCCGGCTTACGCTGACCTGTGTGGCCTCCACGCAACCATGCGTATTTGACTGGTCATTAACCTTCCAGGCTGGGGGGTATTTTTTGCCCCCCCCCCCACTTTAGTTTCTTCGATATATCTCGAGAACCGCTGCGCCGATCGTCGCCAAACTTTCAGTACCCTCCCGTGAATAGCTATTGCACATTGTGACCAAAAAAATTTCCAAAGGCTGTGATAGGTTGGACGCTAATGACGTCAGAGTGACGTCATTTCTGCCATTTTCGACCCAAAAAAAGGTTTCGCGAGAAGAGCTGTCAGACCTAGAGCTTTAGAGATAAAGAAAAACGTTCTTTACGTAAAAGGTGTAGAATTTAGAAGGCTACAAAACTGCTATCTCGGATTTTTAAATTTTTGTATTTTGACCCCCTAAAAAATATTTTTTGAATATAATAGCCGAAAAATCCAAAAAGTTTTTTGAATTAAAAAAAAAAACGGAAAATATGTGATAGTCCCTACCGCCTTCTATATACATACCAAATTTGAGATCGATATCTCTTTTTTTGGCCAAGTTATAGCGAAAGAAAACTGTTAAAAATTGATGACGTGAAATTTTCCAACTCAATTTTTAGCACTTCTAGACCTCGTAGCGCAAAACAAAGACCACCATTAGACTTCCCGTGACGAGCTGCATCGAATCAATACCCATTTTACGCAAAAATATCAAATTTGAAATTTGACCTTTTTGGCCTGACCTTTTTTTTAATAAATTTAGTGCGAACCTTGTGATGGGAAGGATTCAAAAGGACAGAACCACCGCTAAGCGAAGCTTGTTGCGGTAACCCTGCCCTCTACCCTCCGATCGCGCAATTCCAGTTCTATGGCAGAATTTAGAGTCCAAAGTCGTGCGCACATAGCCGCTCACGGCCAGTCCCCTCACTGACTTCACCTGGCTACGGCCTGCCACCAACCGCAACCATACCTGTCAGGAGGCCCATAAATGTCAAGCGCCCGTCGCGCTTCGAACCCGGACTGTTGTAACCGGGAACGCGTGCTGTCACCACGCGGAGTCCAACGCTCTACCAATTGAGCTACGGGACCGACCTTGACCTGACCTCCACCAGAAAGTGACCTAAACTGTACCTGATGGTCTTATAACCAACACCATTGAGTTGGAAATAAAAAAAAAAACTGGCCATAAAACATGCATCGCACAATCTTAGTAGAGTTGGGTTCATGTGGTGACCCTTGGTGACCTTTAGTGACCTGACCTGTGACCTGACCTGGTATGACCAGTGACCTCTAATAGCAACATATGTACTAGACAACTGACGCCCTATCGCTGATTTTCGACAAAATGCGTTTTACTCGGTGTTATAGCGCTTTCCCTATAAGCCCCGTGAACGGTGAAACATTTTATCTTTGACCTTACCTGTGACGTCATCGGTGACCCCGAGGTCAATGAAATTTGGTTTCCCTCAACAAATTTGACAGGGCTATCGAACGCCGTTTGAATTTTCCGGATCCGTTTAGCAGTTTCGGGGGTACGGGGGGGGGCAAAAAATGCCCCCCCCCCCCAGCGCGGAAGGTGGCCGGGAGGCCCACCGCCTGCCGGGTTAAAAACAGATGTGCTTGAGTTTATGAATTTTGTGGGAAGCGCATACAATATGCTTTTATGTATGCATTTATGTATGCATTGACATCAAAAGCCTCCCACATATTGCGTGGCGATTACGGCTTGTATTTAGAGAGCCTTGCTATTGGTAACCATCACTCGGCTGAAAAAAGTGGAAATTGAAACCTTCGTGAATATAAGGCGCTGCAAATATAGGACACCTGTCACTGGCGTCAGGTGACCTTGGGCCGTCTTTTAACATTAGAGCACAGTAGGGGTATTTAACCCTGGCCGGAGCGATTGGTTTTCTAGACCGGGGAGGGTTGGTACAACTCCCTCGCCGTTTCGCCTCTAATTGAGCTAGAGCCTCGCGGAAAAAAAAACGAGCATGTGTGCCGTTATAAGACGCAATAAGTACTACCCGATTTTAAGGTCTTAGGTCAGCCAGTGACCTCTTAGGTCAGGTAAGTGCCAAAAGGCACGGGCTCGGTTTTTGGTTAACCCGCGCCGGGCCGGGGGGGGGGGGTGTTTGAACACCCTTCCCTGCGGTTTTTCGCAGATATCTCAAAAACGGCGGCGCCACACCTGTTCGTGCATCTTTTCCGCACATGTTGTGAAAATTTCAGACCCAGGTCTCCTTAGGTCAGGTCACTAGGTCACGCCAAGTGACCTCACCTCAGAAAAAAAAATAAGAATGCTCGTCATAGCTACACCGATAGATCGATTGACTTGAAACTTTCAGCGATTGATAAGAGCAACATTATCTATAAAATGTATATCTCGGAATTTCGATATCGGTGACCTAAGGTCAGGTCAATTTTGCGGCCTCTCCATTATAAGTCAATAGGAGAAGATTGAAAAGCGTCTGTTTTGCACGAACGCTATTCTAGACACTCTTAAACATCGAGATGTAGGTAAAATTGACACACTGCACAGTGGGGATTTTTCCGATCTAGCGCCTATTAATTCAAAAAATCTTTTTTTGGATTTTTGTTTATTTTTTGTGTCAGTGGGGCTAAGAAATGTCTGAATTTTTCATATATGGCATTGTTTTATCTGTATGTCCACAGCAAAACTAGGAAAAATGCGCCCAAAGTTCACACTCATGCGTGTTTACTCAATGGGCTCAGCAAGGCCCGAAAGTATAGCTCAATTTCATTGTCCTGTCCTGTTGGTTTTAATCTTGCGAGGTCTTAAAGTTGCATATCGTCTGAAAGGCACCTTTATTAGGAATGGAATGGCAAACAGAAAGTATGCCACAACCTTACTAAGGTCACAAAAATGTCATTTACAAAAAACCCTTACAGACACCATATTGAAGGAATGGTATTCTAGATAAATGTAGGAAATCAACAATGTTTTCCACACTTTTCCACTCCGAAACATATCCTATCGAATTCGCCACTTTCTCCTGCACAAGACAACGCCTAGTTTGGCTGCCGGAACTTGCCTGAGCACGGAATATTCGCATTAGAGTATCTTAATACCCCACTCTAGGAGCGCTAGGGCAAACAGCACGATATAGGTATGTTCCGGACATAGGCGAATAATTTTACTTCGTGATTTATATGATGCATATTTTCTGAGACACATTCATTAGGAATAGGATTACAAGCGTAAATTATACATACCGTAACCTTATTAACCATCGCACTTGTGGGGAGGGGGAGGGGGAAGGGGTCGGATAAAACCCATGGTTTTCCGCAAATTACTCGCGCAAAAAGCGGCCGATCGCGCCGAAACTTTCGGTGCCCTCGAGATCATCAATTTTACATCTAATCTAAAAATTTCATGACTCTGACCCAACTGACCTTTGACCTGTGGCATATTTCTCGAGACCATGTTTGGCCGGAATCGCGATTCGGCGTATGCCAGCTCACATTATCCGCGGTTTCCAGTCTTTTTGTGGTTTTAAACGTTCAAATATGTGAAATGATGTTGGTGCCATGCATAATGGTGGGAGTCAAGGTCACGTGAAGGTCAAGTCAAGGTCAGTGACCTTTTGATGACCTTGGTTCACTTTTTCGAGTTTTACTTGTTTCTAGGGTAGTTTTTGGTGCTGATTTCGATTTTAGCAGCCATTTGAATATTTACGAAGTAGTTCTGGTGCCTTCGTTCCATGTTACGAAGCTATCAGTAGTAGCTGTGACACTTCTATGGATGGCCGGCAGGACGCCTACTAGTTGATCTAACCTGACCTGACCCGACCTGGCCTAAATGCATAAAGACATCGTCTGTGATCAAAACTAACATGAAATTCGTGATCAGCACCCCAAAATACCCCGTAACACCATAACTTTGCGAAGTTTCAAGAGGTCTCGATTTCCCAACTTTAGTTGGGTCATTAAACTGACTTGGAAAGTCAGCTTATGACCTTGGACTTTGAAATTGGATATATTCGGCCTCATTTCGTCATAGGCAGCACGCTTGACTTTTCCGCGAAGCTCTAGCTTGATCAGGGGCCAAACGGCTGAGCGGGGGGTCCAATTGAACCCCCTATACTATGTTGATTATGCACATTTACAAGTAAAATTCTCACCAGGACACACCAGCCAACATCTGTGCACAATCTGGCTACAATTCTACCTATGGTTTGCCCTCTACGAATAAATACGTGCTAGATCGGAAAAATCCCCACTGTGCACTGAACCGGAAAATGGCAACTTTAACCCCTCGTTGCTATCGTCGTCGTGCGTCGAATGCTATCCTTGGTGTTCGGGTGAAGTCAACTTAACCTTCGCCCCATTGGGGGGGGGGGCATATGTTACCACCCTGTCGCGTTTTTTCCGTGTGAATAAAAAACCGCGGCGCGTAGCGCCGCGCCGCTTGGAGTAGCTTTTTGTACATCAATTTTGGACAATGTCTGAAATTTTTGACCCCAGGTCATGTCAGGTCAGGTCACCAGGTCAAGTTAAATGACAAAGCCTAAAAAAGTTTGCAATCATGTCCAGCCTGCAGTGTTTGTCAGAAAGATTTTAAACTTGGTGGATTGCATGATGTTATTGGCGCCTACAATTTGTATATCTCGGATTTTTTTATATCCGTGACCTAAGGTCAGGTCAGTGGCGTGACCTTACCATTATAAGTCAATGGAGAAAAATGAAAATGCCTCTAGATCCGTGCGTACGCATAGGAACAGTCCAAACATTTCAGAATCACAATGATTTGGACCACCCGTGACGACCAAGGTGTCGTTTTTGCTGATAGCCTCTAGAAAGGTCATCCGAGGTCATTTGAGGCTCTCAGGCTACAAACATATTTTTGCCAATAACTCTCGATTGGAAAGAGATAGGACGCTGGGGATGGTCTCATTGTGTTTGTCTTGTTGAGACGCATCGAATGATATGCAACATGACCTTTTCCGGCCAGGTCATGACCTTGAGCTGAGGTCAAATTTTCAAGTTGACCTTTCAAGGTCAAATTATAGTTCATTCGACGCGTCTCGGCGAGAGGAACACGATTCTGGCAATAGAAACGTTGTGGCTTTTTATTTAGTCAAAAGTTATTGTCGAAAAACACATTTCGTAAGAACAGCTATTTTTGGAGTTTTTGCCCTCCGGTGGCTAAACCGTTGACCTAAGGTCAATTTTGATAATGACCTTATCAAAAGAAGAGTTCAAAAGCTATCGATTGCTTTTCGATGCGTTTTTCTAGCTATCGTATTTTCTGAGATAAATGCATGTTTTCTGAGAAATATAATGGCATTTGGCAAATTTTGACCTTGATGACCTCCAGTGACCCCAATATTGCTCTAAGATGAAAAATGACCGAAATACTTTCAAACGTACGCATTGAGAGCTATCGACTGCTTTTGACCGCGTCTTTCTAGCCCTCTTCTTTTTTTTTTGTTAGAGGTGGGTGGTAACATATGCCCCCTTCCCCCCACTAGGGCGAAGTTGGCTGAGACCGCCACTGGGGCGCGGGTTAAGGTGTTTACCTCGGGTCAAGGTCAGGTCGGAGCCCCTCAGGTCACGAAAATGGTTGAAGGAGGTCATATCGCATATCATTCGATTCGGCAGGTCTTCCCGAGTCCAATGGTGGCTTTCCAGACTCTCTAGCTCCATCTGATAAGGAGTTATTGACGAAAAACTTATATGGCCTTAGTGACGTCATAAATGACGTCACGCAAAGTCAACAATGCTAAAGTGAAGCACCAGACCTTGCAAGGAGTGCATGAAACCATTACCGGTGCCCGAATAGCAGCTCCCAATTTCCCTTGTTGACTTAAAGTGGTGTTAGATCCTGTATTATACTCAATTATGACGTCATAACTTAACAGATTCACGTCATATATTTAGTGCTTGACATCCAAATGATAGCTTACATATGACAGAGAAGGTATGCAAAGCTTTATGAAGTTTGCTTCACTAGTTGTGGAATAACAAGCAAAAAACTTTTGCGGAAAGGCCGCTGGTCTCTCGCTGGAGCGTTTCCGAGCAACGTGCGGCGCGGGTTAAGCTCAGGTTACCAGGTCACTTCAAGTGACCTTACCTCCTAAAATGTTTCAATGCCTGTCATAGCTATACCAAGTGACTAGATATTGCAATCCCGGAACGTTTTGCCAATCCCGGGATCCCGAAAGTTTTTATTTCGGGATCCCGGGATCCCGGGATTCCTGTTTTGTCACAAAACGTCGTAAGAATGATTTCCTACTGACAGATTTTGCGTCTTTTAGCTTACCACAAACAAAGGGGCAACCAAAAGCCATCCTTAGCCCATGTCCTTTGCGTTAAAAACGATTGAATTTGTAAAGAAAGCGTTTCAATTTGACTGGCATTTATTCCCAACTGGCCTTGATGAACTATGCGTCGACCAGTGCGTTTGCTGTCTCGTCATTGAGACGGGTTCCGAGTTCCGACACCTATACGCCTCATTCACTCTGCGTCTACGCTAGTTGGCATGACAGTTTTAAGCCATTGCTGGTAGGTCTGTCTATCGTAAAACTCGCGACTAGTGTACGCCAAATTTGGCAGCTCCCTATTTCACACTATTTTCAGGACGTCGCTTGGTCACTTCACCTCTTCCTGGTTCCGCTTTTATCACTAATTTCTCTCAGACTATGCTCCATAGTCGCTTTGAGGGCAGAGTCACTGACTGGGAGAGCTCCACTCTGCCGTCTTCAACGTCTGAATCAGTGAGCTCTGCCGTCACTTGCGTGACATCTACGACATCTTTCTGCGACACGATCTCAACGACTGCCTTGATGACCTCTTTTCTTCCGGCCACGGACGGACAAGTCGGAATCGCTGAACGATCCGTGATCCTGATGGAGATGCTGCAGCACTGATGCTGCAATTTTTTGACGTTCTGGTGCGTGGACCCTTTTTCGTACGTATTTAAGCAGCTTAACAGCTGTGGGTGATCCCGGGAGCTACCCACACGGTCGATTGTGGACGGCCGAGACGGGGTGCCAGCTAGTTTCTCTGCTTTATGTCACCCAGTACTATTAACAGTTTGAACATGACTGGTGCAGCGGCTGCATTCCTTTTTTGGTGAAAAACTTTTTTTTATCCCGGGATTGGCGAAATTTCGGGATCGGGATCGGGATTGAAATCCCGCCGGGATCCCGGGATCCCGATCCCGGGATTGCAATCTCTACAAGTGACTAATTAATTTGAAACTTTCAGCGATTGATAAATGTAACAATATTTACAAAATGTATCTCTCGAAATTTCTATATACCTATATAACCTAGAAGTCAGGTCAATTTTTCGAGCTCTCCATTATGAGTCAATTGGAGAAAATTGAAAAGCGCCACTTTTAGACCAACGTCATTCAAAACATTTTTCAAACGCTGCAGTACGAGTAAACATGACACGCTCAACCGGAACATGGAACCCGTGACCCCTCGTTATGTCACCGAGGTAATCTCAGTTCACGAATGGTATCTAACGGTTTTCGCTAATTTGTGATAGAGGCAAGCTAGAGCGACGAAAGCGCTTTAGATGTGTTTGACTCGACGATACGGACCGACTGATATGCAACATGATCTTTTCCGGTCAGGTCATGACCTTGATCTGAGGTCAAATTTAAAAGTTGACCTGTCAAGATCAAATTATAGTTCATTCGACACGGCTCGCCCAGAGGAACACGATGCTGGCAAAAGTATTGTCGTGTGTCTCTTGAGTCATAAGCTATTGGAGAAAAACATCTTTCCATAAAAGCGGTTTTTTAGTTTTTGTCCTCTAGAGGCTAAACCGTTGACCTGAGGTGAAATCTGAGAACAACAGTCAGAAAGGCCTGTAGAAGAGCTATTGATTGCGCTTTTCTGCGACGCTGTAGCTCTATTGGTTTCCGAGTTGTTTGTCGGATGTTTTGAAAAATGTTGAAATAGCAAAATTTGACCTTTGATAACCTCTGGTGACCTGACCTTTGGCCTGAACTAAAAAATGAATTACGTATTTTCGTCATGTTTTTTACGTTCCTTCCAATGTCGCTTAACCCGTGTCGCTACGTGGCCCAGGGCCGAGTTAGAGGGGGGAGTGTACAAACACCCCCACCCCTACAGGGCGTGGAAATCCAGGACCCCCAGCGGTGGACGGGTTAAAAGTACAAAACATAAATTTGGTCCTGTCCCATCAAGGACATTTTCTCTTTCGAATGACGTACAATGGGAGCCGTTTTGATAGCTAGAATTGCTAGAAATAATTGATTTTCCAGCGTACGTCGGTTGTACCCGGAGGGCATCTCGTTTTCAAGATTTATGCCCCCTATCCCCCAATACGATTCCCCGCGTTTTGTACAAAGGTAGATGTGATAGTGTCGGCTGTCGCACCCACAAACACATTTTCAGCGAAATCGCAGGGACCCTACTGAATCCCCGCTCAATCCCCCTGCTAACCTCCGTTACTTCCATAGCCATCGGCGACTAGTGACGTCGGAGCATTGGTGGAGGCAATGCGGATAGCGAATGTGAAGACGCACACACTTCAGCGGGGCCTCAGCGAGGAGCAGCTGGAGACGGCACTCCGGGGCCTGGAGGCCTACCGTGCTTTGGAGGAGCTGGTGCTGTCAGTGCCTCTTGACTCGACGGGACGATGGCTGAGGCTCCTGCCGCCGTCATTGCGAACGCTGCACGTCTTCGGTGAGATACCTTTTGTGGGCGAACCAAGTAATAGCCGTTTTCACGACGGGCTATCCGGCGAATGCACCTGATTTGACCAAATCTGCACCTAATTTCTTTTACAGCAAATATCTTCATTTTATGAATTTATTTCAGTGTTTTAATCGATGATGCTCTCTGATGATATGACAAAGCAGGCATATAAGCAATTAGTGCAACCCTAGCTGATGGCTACTAAGAGACACACTGAACCTAATTTGACCAAATCTGCACCAGTGATCTGTACCAGATGTGCACCAAATGTGTACCAGATGGCCGTCGCGAAAACGGCTAATATCACTTCTGACTGGGGGAAACAGAGTAGAGCATTACAAATGCGGATTTGCGTATGGTTAGCCCTCGCCGGCTGAGAGGGGGAGGGCGGGTGCCGCCCCCTTCCCCCCCCCTAACTCTTCAGTTTTTTTTCGCGATAGGTGCAAACCCGCCAGAGATAGAGAGCTGAAACTTGGCATACCTGACCTTTGATTCAAGCCAGATGTGTTGACATCAACCGCATTTTCGGTTCAGATCATGTCATAAGTGAACTTCTGCACGGTCTTCACATGTCGCAAGTTCGCAACGCCCTCAATGCCAGAAGAGGGTTCACAGGGAAATGAAACTTATAGGATTTAGTATTCATTAGGAGTCTCGCAACTTGTATATCTCGGATTTTTCCTAAAGGTGATATGAGGTCAGGCCGTTTTCGTGACGTCACCATTATAAGTAAATGGGGAAAAATGAAAACTGCCATTCTAGCGCCGGGAACGATCTCCAACTATCTCAAGCACACAAAATCGTGATTTCATGCACTCCTTGCAAGGTTCGATAACTCACTTTTGCAATGCTGACCTTGCGTGACGTCATTTATGACGTCATTAGGGTCATAATAGTTTTTCGTCAATAACTCCCGATCAAATTGAGCTAGCCAGCCGGGAAAGCCACCAATGGACTCAGGAAGACCTGCCGAATCAATGATATGCGACATGACCTCTTTCGACCAATTTCGTGACCTGGGGGTGCTGACCTGACCGCGACCCGAGTTTAACCCGCGCCGTGCTGGGGGGGGGGCGTTTTTACGCCCCCCCCTTCAGGTTTTTCGCGAATATCTCAAAAACGGCGGCGAGCAGCGCCGCTGTTTTTGGTACACGTGTTTCTACATCATTTCCGCACATGTTGTGAAAATTTCAGACCTGGGCCGTTCAAGGTCAGGTCACCAGGTCACGTCAAGTGACCTTACCTCAGAAAAAGTTCAAAGGCTCGCTATAGCTACACCGACTGAACGATCACTTTGAAACTTTCAGCGATTGATATGAGTAACAGTATCTATAAAATGTATATATCGGTTTTTTTTATATCTGTGGCCTAAGGTCAGGTCAATTTTGCGACCTCTCCATTATAAGTCAATGGGAGAAAATTGAAATGTGCCTCTTTTGGACGAATGTCGTTCAAAACGCTCACAAACATCGGTTCATAGGTGAACATGACACACTGAATCGGAAAAATGCACCTGTGACCCTTCTGTATGCCCCTGAGGTCATCTCAGGTCATGGAACGGTCGCCAGCAGTTTTTTGGCTATAACTTTTGATAGAGACGTGCTAGAGCAGTGAAAACACGTCAGATGTGTTCAGATCGACGATACGGATCGACTGATATGCAACATGACCATTTTCGGTCAGGTCATGACCTTGACCTGAGGTCAAATTTTCAAAATGACCTTTCAAGGTCAACAAATAGTTCATTCGAAGCGTCTCGACGAGAGGAACACGATGCTGGCAAAAGTAATGTCGTGGCTCTCTTGAGTCAAAAGTTATTGCCGAAAAACAGTTTTCGTGAAAACGGCTATTTTTACAGTTTTTGCCCTCTGGAGGCTAAACCGTTGACCTGAGGTCAAATCTGAGAACACTCTACATAAATGGCGGTAAAAGGGCTATCGAATGCGCTTTTCCGCGGCGCTGTAGCTCTATTGGTTCCCGAGTTGGCCGTTGGCAGTTTCCAAAATTATCGAAATGGACTAAATTTGACCTTCGATGACCTCTGGTGACCTGACCTTTGACCTGACCTTAAAAATGACCGAAGTGTTTTCTTCCTTATTTTTGACGCTCTTTCGATTGCCGCTTACCGCGTGTCGCTACGTGGCCCAGGAGCCGAGTTAGACGGGGGGGGCGTGAAAACGCCCCCCCCCCCCCCAGCACTCGGCGGAAAGTTCAGGCCACCAGCACGGCGCGGGTTAACACCCTAAGTTGACCTAACCCAAACAAAAAGTAGGGTAAGGGCGGGTAAGAGGACGCAGGCGACAAGAGTACGCAGCAGCTGTTTCGGTTGCTTAGCAACGCCTCATCAGCGTCATCTCGAGTCCTAAGGAAGCTGTCTCTCACGCGGCTTCGATGGTGGAAGGTGGGCGCGCTACGGGTTCACTTGTCTTTTTTAGAGGCTTAGACGTGTTTTTCACATCGCTTTTAGACTTTTTGGGGTGCAGGAAAAGGTGTGACCTTCCTCAGGGAGCGGCAATATAATTTTCATTTTTTCCTATCAAGATACCACGGGGAATCTGGTGTGTGTCAAGTCCCAATTGTTTACGCGACGACTGTGGCGCCAGCTCTCAGCCCGCTTTGTGTCTACCGTATGTGTCGGCCATGAGTACGCATTGCCGTGGCGGACAAGAGTACGCAGTTTTCCGAGTGCGTGGTTGTGTTGCATTAATCAACTTAGTGCATCAGGCGCGCAACCCCTCAGCAGATTCACGGGATTGGCCAACAAGGTGGATGACACTCGGGGGGACGCCGAGCACTGAGCAGTTGGGGAAACCACGAAGAGCATCACTGTTTCTGGTAGACCAGGGGGCATTTGCACGACCACAGCGGGGCGCCTCGACTCTGTTAAGAGTGGCCGTTTTAGTGGCTGCGGCAATAAAGATAACAATAGTTTAACCCTCGCCCGCACATGCCATTTTCCCATCCTAGAACGCACATGGGGGGGAGGGGTGGTTGCCACCCCCCGCGCCATTTCGTTCCTGTTGGAGATAGAGCTTAGCGGTAAAGACCAAAAAGATTCTTTGGGAAGAGACGAATCCAATGATACCCAGTTTTACCTTCTCAGGTCAGTCATTGACCTTCCAGGTCAGGTCAAACTAAAAAATGTTGCTGTTTTGGGTCACCGTTGGATATCAAGTGCGCTGCTTATCATATACCGATAACGATGCCGTTTTCTGGTGCCAAGCCACCTAGAACCTCTTTCTCACACTACCCGACCAGGTTTTTGCTGCTGAGGTCATTTCAGGTCAAGTTAGGTCAAGGTCAATTATATGTGTTTGTATGTCTGTGTGTGTCTGTGTGTATACTGATGTGTGCACCGATTGTTTATGTGTCCATATTGCATGAAATCATGATCTGAGAAGCTTTTACCAAAAATGCAGTCAAAAAACTTCACAAAAAGTAAATTCCGCTTGCCTAAAACGCAATTATCTTAGATGACCTAGGTTGACCTTGACCTTGACCTTGACATCTGTACATCGTCGAACAACATGTTCCATGATGGGTGGGAGGTAAGACTGGTAAAAAAGGCCGAAATCAAGGTGTCAAAAGCTCACAAGGCCCATAGCCAACGCAAGATGTCGAGAATTGGCCATTTGGGTCATGACATAGCCTGAAAAACAAGGTCATATCTCCGAAACCAAAGGTCACAGAAACTTGAAATTTTCAGTGGACATCAAGAAAGGATAGAGGAGCAGCTATACAAAAAATCAGCCTTCTAGCTCTAAAAATGTTGAGTGCAGAGCAGAAAGACTACCTGGGGGGTGGCAACCCCCCCCCCCATGTGCGGGCGAGGGTTAATTACTTGCATGAATGCATTGATTCCAGCGAGTAGGAATGCATACACGTAGTGCGTACTCCACCCGCACGAAGTGCGTACTCTTGTACTGCCTATCAGGCAAGAGTACGCAAATGCAGGGTGTTAGAAAATTGCTTACGGTCACGCTTACGGTCATTGGACGTAGGCCGCTGTGGTCATAACAGTTTGTGGACAAATGATCAGGCTTTATCGAAATATACTGATCGTAGCCGTAAACCAAAACCGAACGGCGTGAGACGACAAAATGCATTAGGTGCGTACTCTTGTACGGTCCTCCCCTATATCATTCGACGCGCTTGAGCGAGACAAACACGATGCTGCCAAAGTCGCGACTCTATGGCCGTTTTTTACGAAGTTATGCACCATAAACGGAGCCGTACCTTAACCCTCGCCGGACCTATTGGTTTTCTACATACGCGCCGGCCGAAGGGGGGGGGGGGCGGGTACGACCCCCCCCCTCGCCGTTTCGCCCCTGGTGGAGCTAGCGCGTCGCGGAAAAAACGAGCGTGTGCGCCGTTTCAAGACGCAGAGATTGATACCCGGTTTTAAGGTCCTAGGTCAACCGGTGACCTCTGAGGTCAGGTCAAGTGCCCCAAGGTACGGTTCGGTTTTTGGTGAATAACTTCGCAAAAAACGGCCGCAGAGCCGCGATTTTGGCAGCATCGTGTTCGCCTTGCTCAGGCGCGTCGAATGATATACTTTTTGTTTGGGTGGGGTCAACTTAGGGTGTTGACCTCAGGTCACGGTCAGGTCAGCGCCCCCAGGTCACGGAGTTGGTCGAAGGAGGTCATATCGCATATCATTCGATTCGGCAGGTCTTCCTGAGTCGATTGGTGGCTTTCCCGACTTGCTAGCTCAATTTGATCGGAAGTTATTGACGAAAAACTAATATGACCCTAATGACGTCATAAATGACGTCACGCAAGGTCAACATTGCAAAAGTGACGCATGGGACCTTGCAAGGAGTGCATGAAATCACGATTCTGTGTGGTTGAGATAGTTGGAGATCGTTCCCGGCGCCAGAATAGCAGTTTTCGTTTTTCCCCATTGACTTATAATGGTGAGGTCACGAAAATGACCTGACCTCATATGACCTTTAGGAAAAATCCGAGATATACAAGTTGTGGGACTCCTCATGGATACTAGTTCCTGCAAGTTTCATTTCCCTGTGAAAGCTCCTCTGGCAGTGAGGGCGTTGCGAAGTTGCGACATCTGAGTACCGTGCAGAGGTTCACTTATGACGTCATAGGTCAGTGACCTGACCTGACCCGAAAATGCGGTTGGTGTCAAAAGATCCGGCTTGAATCAAAGGTCAGGTATGCCAAGTTTCAGCTCTCTATCGCCGGCGTGTTCGGAGCTATCGTGAAAAAACCCTATGGGGGGGGGCGGCACCCGCCCCCCCCCTCGGCCGGCGAGGGTTAACCCTCGCCCGTATAGGGGGGGGGGGTCGAACGGACCCCCCCCATGTTTTTTTCGCGAATAACTCGCGTAAAAACCGGCCGATTGCGACGAAACTTTCAATGCCCTCGCGTTAATCTATTTTACACCTACCCTGAAATTTTCGTGACCCTGACTCTAATGACCTTTGACCTGTGACCTAGTTTTCGAGACTATGTTTGGCCGGAATCGCGATTCGGCGTATGTCGGCTCGCATTGGCCGCGCGTTTGCAGTCTTTTTGTGGTTTCAAGCGCTCAAACATGTGATATGATGTTGCCCCCATGCATTAGGGTGGGTGTCAAGGTCACCTGAAGGTCAGGTCAGGTCATTGTCCTTTGGTGACCTCGGTTCACTTTTCTCGAGTTTTACATGTTTCAAGGCCAGTTTTTGGAGCTGAATTCGAATTTAGCAACCATATGAACATTTACGAAGTAGTTTTGGTGCCTTCGTAACATGTTACGAAGCTGTCAGAGGCGGTTGCCACCTACTACGAATACCCTTACTGGTTGACCTGACCTTACCTGACCCGACCTGGCCTAAATGAATGAAAACATCATCTGTGATCAAATCTAAAATGATATTCGTGATCAGCACCCCGAAAAACCCCACAGCAGTCACGCTTTACGACTTTCTAACAGGTCCCCATTTCCCGACTTTTGGGTCAATGACTTTGAAGGTCCTGGAAGGTCAACCGATGACCTAGGACCTTAAGATTGTGTATCATCGGCTTCCTCTCGTCACGGGCAACACGCTCGTTTTTTCTGCGAAACTCTAGCTCGATCAGGGGCGAAACGGCAAGGAGGGGGTCCAACGGACCCCCCCCCCCCTTTTACGTTCGCGGCTTGAAAAACACCAATACGGGCGAGGGTTAACCCTCGCCGTACCTATTGGTTTTCTACATACGCGCCGGCCGAGGGGTACGAACTACGAATCCCCCTCGCCGTTTCGCCCCTGGTGGAGCTAGGGCGTGGCGTAGAAAATGAGCGTGTGCACCGTTACGAGACGCAGATACTGATACCCGATTTTGAGGTCCTAGGTCAACCGGTGACCTCTGAGGTCAGGTCGAGTGCCCTAAGGTACGGTTCCGTATTTGGTGAATAGCTTCGCAAAAAACGGCCGCAGAACCGCGATTTTGGCAGCATGGTGTTCGTTTCGCTCAGGCGCGTCGAATGATATATTTTTGTTTGGATGAGGTCAACTTAGGGTGTTGACCTCGGGTCACGGTCAGGTCAGCGCCCCCCAGGTCACGCCATTGATCGAAGGAGGCCATGTCGCATATAATTTGATTCGGCAGGTCGTCCTGAGTCCATTGGTGGCTTTTGCGACTCGCTGGCTTAATTTGATCGGGAGTTTTCGACGAAGAGCTAATATGACCCTAACAACGTCATAAATGACGTCACGCAAGGTCAACATTGCAAAAGTAACGCATCGAACCTTGCAAGGAGTGCATGAAATCACGATTGTGTGTGTTTGAGACAGTTGGAGATCGTTCCCGGCGCCATAATAGCATTTTCATTTTTCCCCATTGACTTATAATGGTGAGGTCACGTAAATGACCTGACCTATGACCTTTAGGAAAAATCCGACACATAAAAGTTGTGAGACTCCTAATGCATACTAGTGTAAGCGTGGGCCGGGGCGACGACGTCGGCGTCGGCTCTCGAGCACGCGGGCCAACACAGCAGTCGGTCATCTTCTAATTTATTACAACCATAGCCTGGCCAACAAAGCCCGCGTCCTTCAAACCGCGTCCTTCAAACCACGTCCTGTAAAGCGGCCCAGGTAACGCTTAAACATAATTTGAACGTTTTATGACACAGAACACGCTATAATAAATTAGACAAAATTAATTAGACAGTACTAAAGCAAACAAAGGGTATCGGTAAAATCAAACAAATCAACAACTCAGCGCTTACCGTTCGAGATCAGACGCACTCAATCACCATGTGCACTTCACAGCGGTCGGGCACGGAAATAGCCCACCTGCGCGGACACGCCCCGACCCCCGGCCGGCTCAGGGCCGGACGGCACGCGATTGGTCGGTGCCGGGCGGTCACGTGACAGGTCGCGCAGGACGTCACATCCGCCGGACAAAAGGAAAGCGACAACTAAATAATAATAATGCGTAAACAGTGCACCACTTACACTAGGTCCTCCAAGTTTCATTTCCCTGTGAAAGCTCCTCTGGCAGTGAGGGCGTTGCGAAGTTGCGACATCTAAAGACCGTGCAGAGATTCACTTATGACGTCATAGGTCAGTGACGTCTGACCCGAAAATGCGGTTGGTTCAGAAAATCCGGCTTGAATCAAAGATCAGGTATGCTAAGTTTCAGCTCTCTATCGCCGGCGTGTTCGGAGCAATAACGGAAAACCTATGGGGGCGGCACCCGCCCCTCCCCCCTCCTCGGCAAGCGAGGGTTAACCCGCGCCCAAATGGGGGGCTATTTTTCCCCCAGACTTTCGATATATCTCCAGAACCGCGGCGCCGATCGTCACCAAACTTTCAGTACCCTCCCGGGCATCAAGTTTACACATTGTGACCAAACATTTTTTCACAGGCTATGATGATAGGTTGGCCGCAGTTGGCGTCAGAGTGATATCATATCTGCCGTTTTCGACCCAAAAAAGGTGTCGCGGGAAGAGCTGTCAGGCCTATAGCTTTGAAAATTCAGAAAAACGCTTAACCTTCCAGGCGGTGGGGGGCATTTTTTGCCCCCCCCCCTCCCTTCAGTTTTTTTTTCGATATATCTCCAGAACCGCTGCGCCGATTGTCACCAAACTTTCAGTACCCCCCCGTGAATAGCTATTGCACATTGTGACCAAAATTTTCTCCAAAGGCTATGATAGGTTGGCCGCTAATGACGTCGGAGTGACGTCGTTTCTGCCATTTTTGACCCAAAAAAGGATTCGCGGGAAGAGCTGTCAGGCCTACAGCTTTAGAGATACAGAAAAATGTTTCAGACATAAAAGGTGTAGAATTAACAGGGCTACAAAACTAATATCTCAGATTTTTGAATTTTAGTTGATTTTGACCCCCAAAAATTAAAAAAAAATATATTTTTTGAATTTAATAGCCAAAAAATCTAAAAAGTTTTTTGAAATTCGAAGAAACCGGAATGTACGTGATAGTCTTAACCGCCTTCTATCCACATACCAAATTTTAGATCGATACCTCCTTTTTTGGCCAAGTTATAGCGAAAAAAACGGTTCCAAATTGATGGCGTCAATTTTTAACTCAATTTTAACAAGTTTAGACCACGTAACCAGGGGCGCCGCCACGGATTTTTGACTGGGGGGGACGGACTGACTGACTGAAAACACAAGTAGACATTCTTACCGGGGCTTTTTCGGTCGGATGCATTCAACGTTTAAAGCAAATATGCCACTTTTAACATAGGGTTTTGAACTGAAGTAACAGTTTTGAAGCTTGAGCTGAGACGAGAACAAATCAGGAGCTTTTATGGCTCAACGATCACCCTAGCCAAATATATAGGTATCGATTTTAGGTTTGAAGACTGAAGTCATTCCCATAGATTACACTTTGTCATTCTCTTACCGAGGAATCCATTCCCTTACGGAAAAATGCTAGCCAATCAGCATTCAGCTGGTTTGAACTACGTACTATGCTTGGTCTATTTATATATGTCGTAGGCATCGGCTGAAATTCGGCATTTCATGAAATGCCTAGGCATTACGTGGAATGCCGGCAAAGACTGAAATCTTCGTAGAAATACTCGCGTTACAGCAAATGCCTGAACAATTTAGGCATTTCATGGAATGCCAGGCGGAGACCAGGCAGTCTCTGAAATACGGTCGAAATCAACTGAACACACTCGTTGCCTAGGCATTACATGGAATGCCCAAGTGACGACCGGCACTTTCTGTAACGATTACCGCAGATGTGCGCAGGGCTGCGGACATGATGGATTTTCGGCGACTCCGACCCCGACTCTGGCTTTCAAAAACCAACTCCGACTCCGACTCCGGGCAGAACTTTCGAATCCGACCAAGTTTAACTCCAGCTCTGGCCTTGCAACTTTGCAAGATCTGCGGAGTCGATAGATTTTCGGTTTGTCCGGCTTCGGTTCCAAAAATCGACTCTGGCTCTGACTCCGGTCATAGCTGTCGACTCCAACCGACTCCGACTCCGACTGCGCAGCCCTGGATGTGCGAGTTCCCGCGCCTTTTGCTTATTCAAGTCTCATCGGTGCAGGGACGGATCCAAGGGGGGTCACATGGGTCATGACCCCCCCCCCATGGGACCCGGGGGCACTATAGGCCTGCCAGAGGCACCACCGGCCTAACAGGGGCACAACAGGCCTAGCAGGGACACCACGAACCTGTCAGGGGCACCACAGGCTTGTTAGGGGCACCGCAGGCCTGTCAGGAGCACCATCGGCTTAGCAAGAGCACCACAAGTCTGCCAGGGGCACCACAGACCTGTCAGGGGCACCAGAGGCCTGCCAGGGGCACCACCGGCCTCGCAGGGGCACCACCGGCCTCGAAGGGGCACCTTGGACCTGTCAGGGACACTACAGGCCCGCCAGGGGCACCACAGGCCTGCCAGGGGCACCACAGGCCTAGCAGGGCACCACGAGCCTGTCAGGGGCACCTCAGAGTTGTCAGGGCCGAGGGGCACCGCATTCCTTCCAGGGGCACCACAGGCCTGTCAGGGGCCCCAGAGGCCTAGCAGGGCCACCACAGGCCTGCCAGGGGCACCTTGGACCTGTCAGGGGCACCACGTGCCTGTCTGGGACACTTCAGGCTTGTCAGGTGCACCACAGTCCTGTCAGGGCCCAGGGGCACCACCGGCCTAGCAGGGGCACCACCGGCCTCGCAGGGGCGCCATGGGCCTGTCAGGGGCACCACGGGCCTGTCGTTGGCACTTCAGGCTTGTCACGGGCACCACAGTCCTTCCAGTGGCACCACAAACCTGTCAGGGGCACCTGCGGCCTAGCAGGGGCACCACGGGCCCGCCAGGGGCAGCACAGGCCTGCCAGGGCCCAGGGGCGAAGACACTGACCAAAAATAAAAATATAAAAAAGCAAAAAACTAAAATAGGGCACCACCAAAATTATGTGGCCGAAATCCGTTGAGTTTTAGTTTTGGGTATAGGTAGGGCACCACTTCGATTCATGACCCTCTCCCCTTGGAGTTTTCCTGGATCCGCCCTTGCATCGGTGGAAAGGGATTGATGGTGTATGATATTGAACATTGAACTCCGTGGCGAGATGGCGGGTTCAAATCCCGTCCGGCCAAGTTTATTTCTAATTCAAACAATCTAACCTAACCTAGCCTACCATATAACCTAAAGCCTACTTTCGCCTACGTAACGTATCAAACCTAACCTAACGTGTTATGTTAAAAGTAGATAAGTTGGGCTCGATTAGGTTTGGGTTGGGTACCGAGCCAGCGCCAAACCGCTCGCACATCTTCGGTAACCGTTCCAGAAATTGCCGGTCGTCACTTGGGCATTTCATGTAATGCCTAGGCAATGATTGTACTCGGCTTATTTCGACCATATTTCATCGACTGCCGGGCCTCCGCCTGGCACTCCATGAAATGCCTAAAATGTTCAGGCATTCGCCGTAACGCGCGTATTTCTACGAATATTTCAGTCTTTGCCGGCACTCCAAGTAATGCCTAGGCATTTCATGAAATGCCGGATTTCACCCGATGCCTACGACATATACACTGTGGCTTGGTCAACGCGTAATCAGCTTCCTCTGCAATATAGGCAAGTAGCCTCTACGAAAGATGGAAAATAGTGATGTAAAAAAATATAAAATCCTTTTGCAAATATTCATTATTTCCTGACCATTTTATGTTTAAAAACTCATAAAACTGTGGCGAAATAACTGGTTTGAGGAAAGTAGTTTAGGTAGGTATTTCCTTAAAGTAATGGCTATAGACCGCATTCCCACCGAGTACCTACCTTTATACACATCTGATGTCCGATTCAGTTTGACACGGCAAAGCCTCGTGTTCTATCACGGTATAATTGCTGATGTATGCCACTAATATGACCGATAATGCATATTGCATAGGCAATGCATATTGCATACCCGCGTGGAGGAGGGGGCGTTGTATAGTCACAAATCTCTCTTTTTGGTTTGTGCACGAATCGGCGCGAAGCGCCGCGAAAACTGGCAAAAAAATATTAGGCAAAACTGCTCCAAAATACGAATTTTGCAGCCCGTGTAACAAGCTTGATACCAGAAAACCTTAGGTCAGGAAAACCAAGTCAAGTAGTCAAGTCGCCTCAAAGTTTTGTGGTCCTGCAACCGTATAGCTTTTATTTCTTAGAAGCTGGAAATTTAGTGTAGCGTGACTGCAGAAGCGTGGGGTCGGAGCCGGAATTAGTCGGAGGTGACTGTTTTGGCCAGTTTTGGCCAGAGTCGGAGTTGAAGTCTTCGAAAATGTTCGGATTTTGACTTCGAGGTCGGATTGGTGTAAAGTCATGTTCTTGGCTGGTTAGACGAAATATATTAGGCCCGTGTTCGGCCAGTCGTGTTGTACGACACACGTTGATCACGATATCAAAAATCGGCAGTTCCGCGATGGCAGGTCGGATAAGCCTGGAGATTTTGTTGGCCGAGGTGGCAGGGGTCAGACCCATGCATGTGGGCCCACACCCCATATACTGAGTGTCTAAACCTCCTGGACCCTCTCAGATTCGGCACCGGCCGTTCCATCTCTTCCATCCTCAGGACAGTCAAATCCTTCTCCTCCACGCCGCAACCCCCTGCTCCGGGCTGGACGGGCAACTCTATCCCATGCGGGAATGGCTCCACTGGAGCTATAGTCCTTTGCCGGGTGCAGTGAGTGCCAGTGGGCTGGGCTGCCTGTTCAATTGGTCGGGTTCATCCCAAGTGGCTCACTAGGGTGGCTGCCCCGACCAATGTCTCCCACTAATTCTTTCATACTTGCGGCTCTGAAATGGTCTCTTTGGACCGAAGGGCCTAATCAAATTTCGAGTAGGATAACAACCAGTAAAACGCCTTTTGGGGCGACCAACGGAGCGAGCGAGAGGGTGGGGTGGGCCTTGCACGTGCGAAATTGCGAGGGGATACCTCCAACTAACTTGTGCACTGCACCCTTCTAACCGGTCCCTAACGATGTGCCAAATTTGAGCGCAATCGGCCTAGCCGTTCTCGAGATCTGGAAGCGGCACCCTGCACGTGCGCACGTGCAAAATGGGTCCCAACTGACTTTTGCACGGCACCCTACTAACCGGTCCCTAACCATGCATCAGATTTCAGCACAATCGGTTCAGCCGTTCTCGAGATCTGGAATCGACCCCTGCATGTGCGCACGTGCAGCAGCACCCCAACTGTGGCACATGGATATGCATTGCCTAGTGGGTATACCTACCCAAGATTACCTACCTACATGCCAACTTTCAGCGCAATCGGCCCAGTAGTTGCCGAGATATTGAAATTGTTACAAAACTAACACCTCTTCGTTTTTCACGTGGCACGTGCATATGGGGTCACTCACATGCATCGGGAATAGTCCGATCCGATGCTCGTTAGAAGGAATGAATCTAGATTCTAGTGTTACCCTACAAAAATTACCGCATGTAAATCGGCCAAGTGGTTGCTGAGATATAAGCCTAGCAAAAGCGTGACCACGGCATACTCAGAAATTTCCGTTAACCTACGTAAGACTACGCTCGCTTCGCTCGCTCCGTAATGAGTTTGGGGGGGGACGTCCCCCTTCAATTCTGAGAGTGGGGGGACGCGTCCCCCGCGTCCCCCCCGGTGGCGGCGCCCATGCACGTAACGCAAAACAAAGACCACCATTGAACTCCTCGTGACGAGCTGCATCGAATCGATACCCATTTTATGCAAAAATATCAACTTTGAAAGTTGACCTAATTTGACCTGATCTTGACCTGACCATGACCTGATCTTCACCAAAACATAATCTCAACTGACCACAAGGGCTGCTTGTCCCACATAATCGCATTTGGCATATAAAATGGACCATAAAACATGCATCACATGATATTTTTAATTGGTGACCCTCAGTGACCTGACCTCTGTGACCTAACCTGGTATCAGTGACCTCAAATAGCAAAATATGTGTTTGATGAACATTTCCCCATCGTTGATTTTCAATGAAATGCATTTTACTCGATTTTACAACGCATTTCTTGAAATGCCTGTAAACGGTGAAAATTCGACCTTTCACCTGACCTGTGATGTCATCGGTTAGACCGAGGTCAATGAAATTGGGTCACAAACTCACAAGGTAGTTCCTCGTTGGGGCTATCCAACGCCGTTTGCCGCTTGTCGCTATGTTGCGTGGTTCTCGAGATCTTAGGGGGGGGGGGTCAAAATGCCCCCCCCCCATCAGACCGCGTTGCTCGGCAGACCCCATCAGGGCGCGGGTTAAGACATTATACACTATACAGTCTGGGATCGGTGCAAAAGCTATTCAGCTTATTTCATGGCACCTCTCCCTCACACACACTGGCTCATTCACACGTCATTCACGTCAAGATCGGGTGAACAAGAGCAATACAATGAAAAACAAGAAAAATACAGTGAAAGTAAATACATTTACAAGGTACAAAGTATCAACTATCAACAACTATTGGTATCAACTAAGTTACGTATAAAACATAAGTAACTAAAGTAATGCTGCCGCCTCTGAGGTAAATCACTGGCGGTGTCCGCAAGAAAGGGCCGCTGGCACCGCCGCCGCCAGCCGCCGCCGAATTCCTGATGGTGAGGGATCTTTCAATGTAGCTCTGGAAGCACTCGGCGACGCGCCGACCGTCCTCTGTGCTGGTGGATTTACCGTGGAGGAGTATGTCGAGTTTTTGTTCTGATGGAAGGTTAGACCTGACCTCCACCACCTTGACCTGACCTCCACCAGGAAGTGACATAAACCGTTCGACTGATGGTCTTACAACCAACGCCATTGAATTTTTAAATGAAAAATTGGCCATAAAACATGCATCACACAGCCCTAGTAAAATTGGGTTCATGTGCTGAACTGTTCACCCTTAGTGACCTGACCCGTGACCTGACTTGGTATTATAAGTGACCTGTAATAGCAACATAGGTACTAGGCAACTTACGCCCTATCGCTAATTTTCGACAAAATGCGTTTTACTCGATGTTATAGCGCATTCCCTAGAAGACCCGTGACCGGCAAAACATTTTATCTTTGACCTGACCAGTGACGTCATCAGTGACCCAGAGGTCAATGAAATTGAATTTTCCGGGCCAAATTTGACAATGCTTTCAAATGCCGTTCGAATTTTGCGGATCCGGCCAGTATTTTCGGACATACGAGGGGGGGGGACAATAAATAGCCCCGCCCCCCACCACCACCACCACCTCCACCAGGTCGCGTTATAAACAGACTCCACCAGGGCGCGGGTTATGGTGTGTGCTGCACAATAAGTAAGAATGGGCACAGGCACCATATAACTACTCAGCAGTGCCGAATCGGCTGTGTCAGTGTAAGTGTCGTCTATATCCGTGTTTGACACCATTGTGTCAGCCGCCTCCCGACCCGGCGACAGCTCCGTCCGACTGCAGTCAGCTGACACAGCTCTCACTCCGACAGGACCGGGGGAGACGGGAGAGCCGGTGAAACTGGGGAAGAACAGACGGCCCGACCATGGGCTGGTGGTCGTCATACAACAGGCGGGAGATGACGTCATCGACCAGCTAGCCAAGGGGCTGGGACCACGGGTTACCGGGCTGAATATGCTCAGTGAGTGGCAGTGGCACGGACGGGTTATCGGTATGAGTGGTTAGGTATAGTGATGACACCGAGTAGCCGTGCGTGGTAACACCGTCGCAGCACAGGTGAACCGGGAACGTATGCATGGGACAGGTCATGGGGGTACGTCAGAGTAGTGTGATTACAACGGTATATATGACGATATCAGGAGTGGTTATGTGAACATGTCTTGCATGCACATTCACAATGCTGTTTGGTATTAGTTGTGTCGATTACATATTGTTCATATTTCTGAAGTCATACGTGGTGACCAGCAGTGGCCAAACAGGGTATTAATACGAGTGGTTAGATATAGTGATGAACATAGAGTAACGATGCATGGTTACACCGTACCAGTAGAGGAGAACGACAGACTATGAACAGTATTGGCAATGACGTCACCAATGTGTATATGTTTGTATGTGTGTATGTGTGGTATGTTCGGTCGGGTGAATACCACCGACGACGGGTATGTCAACGGCCATGATGCCACACGTGCTGGGTATGTGGGAGTAGTGTGGTGACATTTAGGGAAACAAGTATACAAGTGATAAACATCACAATAACTCGACAGATATGTAAAGCTGGCATTTCACTTCCAATGCTATTGACTGGGCCGATGACGTATTGTGCTATATGCGCAATACGCTAATATGTATGTGACGTATTGTGCCATATGCGCAACACACTAATATGCATAATGTCTGTCATTTCCCACACCATTCACCATACCATGTCTGTATGTGTCTGTGTTTCCCAGACTGCCCGCGTGTCACTGCCGGGGCCCTACAGGGGCTGCTGTCCGCCCTCACCGGCCTGGAAGACGTAACACTTGGCGGCTCTCTGTCCGGCGCCATCACTGACGCCTCACTGGCCGCCCTCCACGGCTGCTCCCAGCTGCGTAAGATACAGCTGGGAACGCCCAGCGCACTCTGTACGGATATACCGGTCAAGGCGGTCAGCAGGTCAGTCAGCTGTACACCCAGACTGGACCCAGACCAGACCAGACCAGACACGGACCAGACCAGACACAGACCAGACCAGACCAGACCCAGACCACTCAGACCAGACCAGACCCAGATCAGTCGCAGACCAGACCCAGACCCAGACCCAGACCAGACCTACACCAGACCAAGACCAATGCAAACAAGCATGCATGGTCTGTATGTATGTTAGGGCTATGTATTGTGGCTATAACAAAAGCAGTTATATATAATACTGAACGAGACCGGTGTAAATAAATTTTCAAGACCGAGGTCCTAACTGAATTTTTGAACGAGGCCGAAGGCCGAGTTCAAAAAATCAGTAAGGACTGAGGTCTTGACAATTTATCACCGGCCGAGTTTGGTATGTATTTTACTGTATGCCAACGATAAAACAATTGTCTAGACCGAAGCTCTTAGCGGTTTTTTGAACGAGGTCATCCCAAAATGTTGACTTGGTAATGCATTTTTGACCGTGGTCACTTTGCTTACACCAGTTATTACCACACCCCTCAGGCTAATGTATTTGAATAGGCCAGGCATACAGTAATTGTATAAATGTATGTACATATGTATATAAGCGCAACCATTGTTGTATCATAAGAATCGGTATACATATTACATAGGTCTAATGGGTGTATGGATTACGTGCACAATGCATATGGCTATAGCCATACATAGGTATATGCACGTAATCCAATATCAGCTAGCACGCTACCTACCGCATCGACCCCAGACTCAGAGACCGCACCCGAACGCCGAACCCCAACCGGACCGGACCTGACTTGAACTGGCCCTGTGGATACCGGACCCGTCCCCTCCAGACGGCCGGTCGGCCGGCTGGTGTCGCTGACTGGTCTGTGTTCTGTTCTGTCGCAGACTGGCGTTTACCTGTCGGAAACTGGAGGCGCTGATCTTTCACGCAATGGAGGAGCTCAGTCAGAGGGTCCTGGACGCCCTGGTCAGGGCAGACCTGGGGAAAAGCGATGACGGCACGCCGAGAACACTGAGGTTCAATGTCCCGGGTGAGTGACGGCGCCGCCCAGCGCCTCTGATCAGTCCCGCAACAGACGGCTCGGCGCCACCGGCCTCTCGGAGCCGCTGTCGTACACTCTCTCAAGGGGTCGAGGTTAACACATGACGTTGATGTGACGTCAAAACTGATATAAACAGCATATTGGGCTTGGCATCATTTTTATGCATGAATGTGATCTGTGTGACACCACTGGCTGAACTTGGGGATTTGCATTGTGCAATATGCATGTCGGATATATCGTTGTCTTGTGTTATTAGAGCTCCACTGTGTGCATGTTTTGTTTACAATGACACACAATGTGAAAGTGACTTTTAGTGTAATTAGTGTAGGTAGTGCAATTGAAAACAACTGGAAGTTATTGGCTATGATGCTAATTTTTGTATAACCTTTGATTGAGCAAAGATGTAAACAAGAAATCAGTATACCTAGTGTACTGTACTCATTGTAATAAATGGACATCCAGCGTAACCATTGGTGCCTGGCTGTCAGCTGTAATGCTGTGCTTACTGCATGTGGCACCATATACCCGTTCATGTGTTGTTTGTGTCCCGGTGAGACGTCACATCAGACATTTACGTTAGAGTTATGTGTGACGTTGCATAATGTTTGCGCTTTGTGAGGCTGAATAAAGATGTTTCCATTTATACTGTGAGAGACCACTTCGCCATTGTGTATGTCGAGTTGTGGTCATCTTCGACAGTCTTGTCTCTTTATGTAACTCTTTCGCTTCGAACCACTACCTACCTATATTTCTCGTCTTGTCCACAGAACCTGCCTATGGGAAGCTGAGACAGAGGTCCACCAGCAGCATCATAGTGTATGAGGCTACCTAGAAGTATCATTCGAAAATATCACGCCGACTCAGAATGCGCCTACAGCAGTCATCCTCAGTGAGTTCTGTTCTCTAGAGCCTTCGCCCCAGTGGGGGGGGGGGGCATATGTTACCACCCTGTCGCGTGTTTCGCGTGTAAATAAAAAAGCGCGGCGCGTAGCGCCGCGCCGCTTGGGGTAGCTTTTTGTACATTAATTTTGGACAATGTGTGAAATTTTTGACCCCAGGTCATGTCAGGTCAGGTCACCAGTTCAAATTAACTGACCAAGCCTAAAAAAGTTTGCAATCATGTCCAGTCTGCAGTGTTTGTCAGAAAGGTTTCAAACTTGGTGGATTGCATGATGTTATGGGCGCCTACAATTTGTATATCTCGGATTTTTTATATCCGTGACCTAAGGTCAGGTCAGTGGCGTGACCTTACCATTATAAGGCAATGGAGAAAAATGAAAATGCCTATAGATCCGTGTGTACGCATAGGAACAGTCCAAATATTTCACAATCACAATGATTTAGTCCACTCGTGATGACCAAGGTGTCATTTTTGCTGATAGCCTCTAGATAGGTCATCCGAGGTCACTTGAGGCTACAAACAGTTTTTTGCCAATAACTCGCGATTGGAAAGAGATAGAACGCTGGGGATGGTCTCATTGTGTTTGTCTTGTTGAGACGCATCGACTGATATGCAACATGACCTTTTCCGGTCAGGTCATGACCTTGACCTGAGGTCAAATTTTCAAGTTGACCTTTCAAGGTCAAATTATAGTTCATTCGACGCGTCTCGGTGAGGGGGACACGATTCTGGCAATAGAAATGCCATGGCTTTTTGTAGTCAAAAGTTATTGTCGAAAAACACTTTTCGTAAAAACAGCTATTTTTGGAGTTTTTGCCCTCTGGAGGCTAAACCGTTGACCTGAGGTCAATATTGATAAAAAACCTTTTCAAAAGAAAAGCTCAAAAGCTATCGTTTGCTCTTCCATGCGTTTTTTCTAGCTACCATAGTTCCTGAGATAGCGGCATGTTTTCTGAAAAAAAAATATTATGACAATTGGCAAATTTTGACCTTTGATGACCTCTGGTGACCCCAATATTGCTCTAAGGTGAAAAATGTCTGAAATACTTTCAAACGTACGCATTAAGAGCTATCGACTGCTTTTTACCGCGTCTTTCTATCAATCTTAGTTTTTGAGTTAGAGGTGGGTGGTAACATATGCCCCCCCCCCCCACTAGGGCGAAGTTGGCTGAGACCGCCACTGGGGCGCGGGCTAGCTGGTGTTATTGCATTTAGTCCCTTCCATAGGCAGGAGGGAACACACAGGTGGCAGCACCATACACAGCGGTTTCACCACCAGAGGGCAGCAGCCTACGATGAATAAACCTCACATTCTCTGACCATGAGCCGGAAACAACGGCGAGTAAGTTAGAAACTTTAGTGGCAGTAAATTTATAATTGACCTTAGATATAAAATGTGTGCCCCCTATACGGTAACGTTGTTGTAACGACCAGCGGTGGTGACTGGTGAGTTCCGAATCGGATGAGTGTGTATGAGATCAGGACGTCCCGACTTCAGAGGTCATTGGCACGAGCGGTCACTGTCGTAGGATGCCGCGAATATTTTATCGGACTTGTCCAGTGGGCAGTGACGTCATAAACAATCATATATCGATGACGTCATTGTGTCCATTCAGTCTGATATTGTCGCTGTGACGTCACTGTGGCACTATTCTCCCATATCATATAGCACCTGTTGTCTCCTCAGTGACGTCATATGTCATATTTTGTCCCCGCATGACGTCATGCTCCACCCGGTACCGGCAGACTTGTTCACCCTCGCATTGCAAGACGTTGAGATGACGGACAAATGGGACGACAGTCGGCCGGGCTTTATCTCCAGCTGGGAGCCGGTGAAGCTGCGCTCCTTCAGCACCAGCGTGCACCAGGGGGACACATTGGGGTCGAACACAATTATTTCGATCAAAACTACGCTGATTTATGACATTATACGTGTTCGAAAAAGTCCATGGACATCTCGTGTATGCTTTATATACAGGTAGAAGGACAAGATGTGAATATAATGGCGTGATACATTACAAGTAAGGCGTGAAATATGGACCAGGAACTTGTGTGTGGTTCCACAGTGCGCCGTGCAATTGAACCCAACACATTGGGTTATCTGTGGACTCTATCGAGAGCGGATGACGCACTGTGCGGTGTTTACTTTCTTCCAAATGAATTGTGTGAAATATCATTGCTGGAGATTGCACATTGCATATGTTGTGAGGTCCTACGTGCGAGCTGCTTTGTAGAAATTCGTCAGGGGACTGCCATTTACTACGTTTGAAAGAAGTTTTATGAAGGTTTAGTTGTTAATACATGTACATACTTAACGATAAACACTGCTATGTAGCTTTTATCCCGCGAGTTGCTGGGGGGGAGGGGGGGGGGGCGTTAAACGCCCCCACTTTTTTCGCCGGGCCATAGCATAAATTTTGGGTACCTGTAGAGAATTGATTAAAGTTTATTGTGACAAAGTTTCAAAAAAATCGGTCGGAAAAATTTTGAGATATCGAGGTTTTAGTGAAGTCATGATTACTGAGTTTTCGACAAAAAACGGCATATGTTCAAAAAATCATATAAAATCACAGAATAAACATACAGACATGCCGTAAACGCCATTAGACTGCCAATACCGTGAACAATCAAATGGCTATCTTCGATTAGGTATTGATTATCGTTCCGCATTTTCCAAATTATTGAACTGAAACTTGGCAATTTCTCGTGACTACTTGACGACCATGATACATGCATTTCTTAAATTGAACTTTTTGAGCCAAACACGTACACATATGATAAAATGAATGTCACCATCGTGTTCTACGCCCCAAATTACCCATAAAACATGTTTCACGGGCTGCGAATATCAGTTTTGATTTTCGGGGATATGTGCCTACCCGGTTGACCTGACCTTGACCCTGACCTATGCTTGACTGACCCCTACATGGAGCTGACACTCTTGTAGGCCTTATATGATGGATTGTGCACCGTTTTGACAGAGTTTATGACGAGAGGTGCCCATTGCGAAGTCCTGAAGTCCATGCTACTGAGAGCCCGATTTCAGGTGTTTGACCTGACCTTTACCCGACCTGTGACCTCAAAATTCAACTTTAACCCTCGCCGGCCGAGGGGGGGGGGCGGGTGCCCCCCCCCCCATAGGTTTTTTTTTCGCAATAGCTCCGAACACGCTGGCGATAGAGAGCTGAAACTTGGCATACCTGACCTTTGATCCAAGCCGGATCTTTTGACACCAACTGCATTTTTGGGTCAGGTCAGGTCACTGACCTATGACGTCATAAGTGAACCTCTGCACGGTCTTCAGATGTCGCAACTTCGCAACGCCCTCACTGCAAGAGGAGATGTCACAGGGAAATGAAACTTGCAGGATCTAGTATCTATTATGAGTCTCACAACTTGTATATCTCGGATTTTTCCTAAAGGTCATATGAGGTCAGGTCATTTTCGTGACCTCACCATCATAAGTCAATGGGGAAAAATGAAAACTGCTATTCTGGCGCCGGGAACGATCTCCAACTATCTCAAGCACACATAATCGTGATTTGATGCACTCCTTGCAAGGTTAGATGCGTCACTTTTGCAATGTTGACCTTGCGTGACGTCATTTATGACGTCATCAAGGTCATATTAGTTTTTCGTCAATAACTCTTGATCAAATTGAGCTAGCGAGTCGTGAAAGCCACCAATGGACTCAGGAAGGCCTGCCGAATCGAATGATATGCGACATGACCTCTTTCGACCAACTTCGTGACCTGGGGGTGCTGACCTGACCTTGACCTGAGGTCAACACCCCAAGTTGACCTGACCCGGACAAAAATTACATCATTCGACGCGCCTGAGCGAGGCGAACACGATGCTGCCAAAATCGCGGCTCTGCGGCCGTTTTTCCGAAGTTATTCACCAAAAACTGAACCGTACCTTGCGGCACTTGACCTGACCTCAGAGGTCACCGGTTGACCTAGGACCTTAAAATCGAGTACCAATCTCTGCGTCTCGTAACGGCGCACACGCTCGTTTTTTCCGCGACGCGCTAGCTCCACCAGGGGCGAAACGGCGAGGGGGGGTCGTACCCGCCCCCCCTCGGCCGGCGCGTATGTAGAAAACCAATAGGTCCGGTGAGGGTTAAAGTACTCATCTGAAGCGTCTCGTCGCGTTCTTTCGTTTGCCGCCTCGTGCGTTTCGCTGCGCCTATTGGTTCTCGAGTTATCGGCTGGGGGCGTTTAACGCCCCCCCCCCCCCCAGCAAACTGTGGGTGGCGAAATACCCCAGCAACTGCCGGGATATTTTGTACACATGCGGAGATCAAGAAGTTTGTGCATCGGATTGTGTCTGAATTATCTGTGACGAATCATTGATGGGCTTTATTTGTGCCGCACGGCTGCGCTGGTTTGCATACATTCTTTCTCTTGACTCCGTTTGCCTAATGCAACTCCAGATGTCGATGTTATGGGTAGCTTAGTAGCCAGTTACAACTAGCTAATGTCCTTGGAGTATTTGTTTGCGTGTTTATATGCCACGTGCGTGTGTATGATCACCAAACGTGCCTGCTTTATATCTGTAATACAGTAACGACAGTGACATAACACCGGGAGTATAATGATCCCTTTGTACATGTGGGAGTATAATGATCCCTTTGTACGTTTGGTGGACGTCTCGGCACAGAGTCCCCTTAGGACACAAAAGGCCTCTCTGAAGACATGCTGGCCACCGGGCCTCCAGAAGGAGTACAGCTCGAAGGGCAGTCCGGTGATGAGCAGCAAGAGGTCGGAGATGGCCAGGTTCAAGAGATAGTAGTTGGTCGCCGTGTGCATGTAGCGCTTATGTACGATGGTGATGCAGGTGATGGTGTTGCCCAAGGCGCTGACGAAGAAGATGACGCCGTAGAGGACCGTCAGGGAGATGATGACATGGAGGGGAGCACGTTCAGGAGCGAGGAGTGTGATGTTGGAGGTGGTGTGGTTGGGGAAGGTGGAGAAGGTGGCGATGTCGTAGTCGTCGTACGCGGGGAGGGAGGTGGAGTTTGGCGACGAGGACATTGGTGGTTCGTGAGGTCGGATGGCCGGCTGTTGGTGCGTTTGTCTAGTGAATTTGGGTTCAGTCACTCCGGTCACACGGAGGTCGTAATCCGTCTGGGTGATTCGTTGTTCAGCAGCCAGCGTCTTTAGGCCAACATCTTCGGCAAATCACTCTCACCATCACATGTGAACGTCACGTGATAAACTTCTCCAAACACCACCTCTCAGAACATTCACAACTTTTCCACCTTTTCTCAAGCTACCTAGATCTCACTCCGACTTATACCATTTAACCCTAGAACGCCTAGGGGGGGGGGGGTTGTATCAACCCCCCCTGAGGTTTTTTTCGAAGTGCACGCTAAACGGCTTGTCGTAGCGGGCTGAAATTTTCAATACCCTCTGGGGCAACCTTTGCGCATCTTTTGCCGAAAAAAAATTGATCGGGTCATGTCAGGTCACGGAGTTATGACGTCATAAGAGGTACAGCCTCCGGCCGACAGTTACCAAACGTGTGCGCCGAATCCCTAGGTTTTCTGCCGGTGATACCCACATTGTTTGATGGATCATGATGAAACTTCCCATGCATGTTGGGGCAAGCATTGGCTATCGTGTGGTGCAAGAAAATTGACCGGGTCAGGTCAGGTCATGGAGCTATGACGTCACAAGAGGAACAGCGTCCGGTACTATTTTTGAAAAGCGCCCGAACCACTATTTTGCTAATTCTTGTCACCTCAATGGGAATATGCAGCAATATTAGCTTCTATAAGGAGCAAATGGACCTCCCAAATCCAAAAATACAATCAGATTTCAAAAATTTAAATTTTGATTTTTCGAATTTCTGCCGCCGACTGTGACCTTGCCGACTTCCGGCGCTCCCAACGCGCCATTTTTAGAGCTAGGGAAACGAAATATATACCAAACGATAGAGAATTGATCAAGGAACACGATAGTGAAGGTTTCAAGTCGATATCTCCCACCGTTTTGCCGCAATCGCCGCGGAAAGTTGAAAAAGTTTGATTTTTCGGAAAATTTGACCTTTGACCGGTCATAAGTAGGTCAAATGTTGACCTAGGACCAAAAAATATACCACCAATCGCGAGATCTCGTTGAGAGCAATCCGTTGGTTTTTTCCGCTAAGCTCTACGACCTTCCGTTTCGAAACGCCAGGGGGGGGGGTCGTAACAACCCCCCCCCCTGGTCGTTCGTGTTATGAGAAATGGCCTGGTCGTGCGAGGGTTAAGTAAATCCATTTGGAGAATCTTCAGCACTGGAGAAGAGCAGGAACGTGGCTTTCAACCCGCTGAACTTTGCGCTTTCAAAAGCTGCTTCAGCAAAACATAGGCAGGTGACTAGGTTTGAACTGGGTTTCAATGAGAATA
The DNA here is from genome assembly GCF_019059575.1 of Amphibalanus amphitrite. NCBI lineage: Eukaryota > Metazoa > Arthropoda > Thecostraca > Balanomorpha > Balanidae > Amphibalanus > Amphibalanus amphitrite. Next base: position 271,063 of record NW_024881744.1, read on the forward strand.
AATACCAAGCGCGTCAAGACCCGTCCGTCTCATTTGGATGTATTACAAGAAAGATGCGATGGTTTCTGAGTGGCCATGTTGACAGTTCGGCGGCGAGAGTACGTTGAGGTTGAGTCCAGTCTCAATAGTAGGCATATTGGTATGGAGATACTTGCAGGCCGCTTATTCAGTCTGGTTTGATGGAAGACAAAGACGTACTCGGAAGACTCTGTCGTGTTTATCTGTAAGAGGAAAAGGACAGTAATTAAAATAAATGTAGCCGTTCTTGACGATGGCGAAACACTACGAGAACTTATTGTGCTAGGAAATAATTTTTGAATACCTTTTTGTTTATAAGTGCCGGCAGTAAGAGAGCTGTGGCAAAGAAAAAATGTCAAACTGTGGTCGTCTAACATCCAATGGAAATTAATGATGCGTATTTAACTAACGACTTGAAATCAGAAGGTAAGAGTAGCTCGATGTTTTCTGTAACCATCATCAGTACAAATATTGCCAGACGTCTCAAAATCGCTGAAACAAAACGATTGGTGTTAAAACTTGCAGGAAGACTAAATTATATGCAACGTTGCGTCACATAATATGTGCACTGTGCATAGGCAGCCAGGGTCGCGATTGAAATATCACATGCGGGCCGCTTCCGGTTTTGCCGGTAATAATTACAGTTTAGTGCAGAATACTTCCGGTTTAGTGCAGAACGCTTCCCGTTTTTGCAGACCATTTCTAGCTTCATGCGTAACAGCACCCAGTGTGTGCGTATAGCACTGGCAGTGTTAGTGAGCCATTATCCGATGCTTTGGTAGTTTTAGTGGATGGTTTTGCAGGGCTGCGGAGTCGATGGGTTTTTGATTACTCTGGCTCCGACACCTACCCCATCTTCTAAGATTAGACTCCGAATCGAGCATGACTTAGAACTGTGACTCCGACCAGCAGCGACTCCGACTCTGACTCGCAGCCCTAGCATGTTTGCGGAGTCGATAGATGTTCGGTGACGCGTATTTGGAAATTCCGACCTCGACGAGCATCTGTGGTAGAAAACCACCACTTTGGTTACGGAGCGAGCGAAGCGAGCGAAGTCTTTCCTTAGATTAACGGAAATTTCTGAGTATGAGCGGCCGGCTGGCCGGCCGGCCGTGGTCACGATTTTGCGACGCTTATATCTCAGCAACCACTTGACCGATTTACATGCGGTTATTTTTGTAGGGTAGCTTCATTCCTTCTACCAAGTACTGGACTATTCCCGATACATGTAGGTGACCCCTTTGCACGTGCCACGTGCAAAACGAAGATGTGTCACTTTTGTAATTGTTGCAATATTTCGGTAACTACTCGACCGATTGCGCTGAAAGTTGGCATGTAGGTAGGCACCCACTAGGCAATGCATATCTATGTGCCAGAATTGGGGTGCTGCTGCACGTGCGCACGTGCAGGGGTCGATTCCAGATCTAGAGAACGGCTGGACCGATGGCGCCCAAATTTGGCACATGGTTAGGGACCGGTTAGTAGGGTGCCGTGCAAAAGTCAGTTGGGACCCATTTTGCACGTGCGCACGTGCAGGGTGCCGCTTCCAGATCTCGAGAACGGCTGGGCCGATTGTGCTCAAATTTGGCACATCGCTAGAGACCGGTTAGTAGGGTGCCGTGCACAAGTCAGCTGCAGGTACCCCCTCGAAATTTCGCACGTGCAAGGCTCACCCTCTCGCTCGCTCCGTTAGTCGCCCCAAAAGGTGTTATACTGGTAGTAGTCAGGGGAAGGAGGCCCAATTTTGGGCCGAATAACGCAAAATTGGGTAGAGCTTAGCAAAGGGTGGTTTCTGGGACAAATCCGTGACCACACGGATTTGTCGAAAAGGCAAGTAAGAAATTCAACCAGGAGGCAAGAAAACTTCTACGAAAATCGGAAAAAGGAAAACAGCTATTGCATCTTTTAGAAGAATCACCGGAAACTCCAAGGATGCTTGGACTTCCAAAACTCCACAAGGACGGCATCCCACTACGGCCCAATACTTCAGGAATCGGCAGCGCGCCACATCGACTCGCAAAAGTATTGGCAAAGCCCTTATCGAACAGTCTGGGTGCCATCAGTGATGCACACCTACGAAACAGCAACGACTTAATTGAACGACTTAAAGACTTCGACTTCACAGATAAGTACATGACTAGTCTTGATGTAAAATCACTGTTCACGAATGTACCCGTAGACGACGCCCTTAAAGTGATCAAAGATGTAGTTGATAAGATCGATGCGAACCAGTTGCGGCTCGCAAAGTCTGACTACTTTAACCCTCGCCCTGGCAGGGGGGGGGGGTCGATGCGACCCCCCTAAGGTTTTTCAAAGATAGCGTAAAAACGGCGGCGCGCAGCGCCGCCAAATTTAGCGCAGCCTATGGGGCAACCTTTTTACATATGACCTGAAAATTTCAGATCCGGGTGACCTTGGGTCAGGTCACCAGGTCAGAAAAACCGGTACAAGGTCATGGTCAAATTCCAATTTTTTATGCACCTGTCCAACTCACAGTTTTGGACCGATTTCCTTGAAACTTTCAGGATGTGCTAAGTTCACCAAGTTGTATAACATATAATCCGTTTTTTTTATGTCACTGACCTTAGGTCAGTTAGAGGTCATTACGTCGTAATGTTAAGCCTATGGGAAAATATTCAATTCGGAAAATACTGGAGATATCCGCTTCGTTCTATCATTTTTGTGCTTTGAAACCTCAGTACTTAACAGTATGTCACTTGGTGCTTCTTTGTTTGGTGTACTTATCCACGGGTCAGGTCAAATGAGGTCAACTGAGGTCAAATGACGTTTGTGCCAATAACTTGTCACACAATAAAGATACAGTTTTCAAAATGGCATCATTCTGTTCCTTTTGAAGAGCCGAGTCGAATGATATGCAACATTAAGCATTTCGACCATTCTTAAGACTTAAGTTGTACTTAAGATGTGCTTAACTTTTTAAGTACACTTAAGCAAACAAAAAAGTATATCTTTCGACGCGCCTTGACGTGCTGAGTTCACTGGTGCTTTTCTTTTTGCTCTATCTTAATTAGATCAAAAGTTATAAGCGAAAAACGTTTGACCTGTTTTTAGCAAAATTTTTACATTCATACCCCCCAAAACCCCCCTTAATATTGACCTAGAGCAACCAAATTTGCACAGGGGCGAGAACTCCAGGGGGCCCACCTACCTACCAAATTTGGTGTTTCTAGGTGCCATAGGAGCCAATCGCGAGGGGGGTCACATCGACCCCCCCCCCTGCCAGGCCGTGTTATGAAAAATGCCCTGCCAGGGCGAGGGTTAACCCGCGCCCTGGTGTGGGTCTGAGCCACCTTCGCCCTGGTGGGGGGGGGCCAAAATGACCCCCCCCGTCTAACTCGAAAACGAAGAGGGCTAGGAAGACGCGGAAAAAAGCAAACGAAAGCCCATAACAAGTACGTTCGAAAGTATTTCGGTCATTTTTTCGCTAAGGTCAATATTGAGGTCGCTAGAGGTCATCATAGGTCAAATTTCAGTGTTTTCGGTGTTGCCGGACATATTCCGCTGTAGCTCGGAAACTAGAAGAGCTAGAGAGCCGCGGAAAAAAGCAATCGATAGCTCTTTTCAAGCTCTTTCGCCAAGGTTCGTCAGATTTGACCTCAGCTTAACGGTTTGGCCTACAGAGGTCATGCAAGGTCAACTTGGCAAATTTCGTTGAAAATGTTTTTAACTATAGCATGCATTCACGAGAAAATAGAGAAACGATTCATGCACCATCGTGCTTGGCTCGTCGAGACGCGTCGAATGATATATAGTTTGACCTCGAAAGGTCATTTTGAAAATTTGACCTCAGGTCAAGGTCATGACCTTACCGAAATAGGTCATGCTGCATATCATTCGATCCGCATTGACGAGACAAACACGATAAACGTCGAACGGAGTCTCTATCTCTATTCAATAACAAGTAAGTGCAGAAAAACCGCTGGTGACCTCTGGTGACCAGGGAGATGACCTAGCGTGACCTCAGCGAGGTCACAAGCAAATGGTTTCACATGGGCTGTGATTTGCTGACCCAAGACACTTCAATAACGAAATATAGGAACAATCACGCCCGATTTAGCTGAAAAACAACTACTTTTCGATTCTCCCATTGACTTATAATGGGGAGCAGCGATGACCTGACCTGACCTTAGGTCACATTTATAAAAAATCCGAGATAGCCATTTTGTAGAGCTGGGTGACATCTTCAAGTACTGTAAATTTTACATCGATCGGATAAAAGCTGTGCCTTTGAGAGAGCTTTGAACTTTTTTAGAGGTGGTGTCAGTTTTGGTGACCTTGTGACCTGACCTGACCTGACCCGAACCCCCCAAAAAAGGACATGATGTAAAAATGTTGAATAAACAGCTATACAAAGTTTCAGGGCGCTAACTCAAGTGGTTTCTGAGTTATCGCTGAAAAACCACAGGGGGGGGCCAAAATGGCCCCCCCCACCAGGGCGAAGGTTAAGCTTGTGTCAATGTGTATGAAATTTGGAGGTTTTGTATTTGAGTCGGATGATTACAGCCAACACAGCGGGCTGGCAATGGGTCCAGTAGCAGCGTCCTGTATTTGGAATGGCTGGAACAAAACAGGTACCAAAATATTATGGGGTACAATGTTCTGTGGGTACGATACGTCGATGACGTGCTGGTAGTAGTACCAAAAACGATCGATCTGAACGCCAAAGTCAACGAACTCAACGCAGTCGACCCGAAGATTCAGTTTACTGTGGAAACAGAAAAGGGAGGTTCCATTGCTTTCCTAGATACGGAAGTAGTCCGAAGCGATAGTCGTGCGAAATTCAAAGTATATCGTAAGCCTACAAACCGGGAAGATTATGTTCATTTTTTTCCGGTCATAGTGATAGAGTTAAAAGTGGGGTGGTCTTGGGCTTTTTCTTAAGGGCTTTTCGTATTTGTAGTGAGGAGTATTTTACTGAAGAAATTGAGCACACCTTTTCCAGTTTCATGAAGCTTAAATATCCCAAAGGCTATCTCATTCGTCTCAAGAAAAAAGCGTTGAACATTCGAAACAGAGCAAAAGCTGAAGCGAAACCAAAGAACGACATAAGATATATTTCATTAGGTACCGAACTCAAAAGCAGCCGAAACATCGCGAAAGAACTTGAAACGACAGACGTCAAAGTCAAATTGACTTCTGGCAGAAAAATAGGAGAGATCACGCAAAAGAAAATAAGTAAGAATGTAGATCTTAGCGTCGTATATCAGGTACCCTGTGGGCATTGTGAAAAGTCATATATAGGTGAAACAGGTAGAGGCATGGACAAAAGATTAACCCGCGCACCGACGGGGGTCTGCGCCACCTTAGTACCGACGGGGGGGGGGCGGATGACCGCCCCCCCCCTGAGATCTCGGGAACGAAGCAAGATAGCGACAAGCGGTAAACGGCATCGGATACGCACGGACAAGGTCTACAATTTTTACTAAGGTCATTTTCAGGTCAGGTCAAAGATGACGTCACAGGGGTCGAAAAAGTCAAAATGGCGGCGCTAGATATGGAGAGGGTTTTTCTCGAATAACTTTCGAAGTAGTCAAGATAGGAACGAACTAAGGGCATCATCGTGATCCTCTCGTCAATCCGCATCGAATGATATATATGTTGACCTCGAAAGGTCAAGGTCAAAGGTTGACCTCAGGTCACGTGACCTCGAGGTCATCATGTATATCATTCGATGCGTCTTGACGAGCTGAACACAATGAGACCATCCACGCGTCTGTATCTTGTTCCTGTACGGAGTTATTGGCCAAAAACCTTTGGTGACCTTTGATGACGTCACATGACCTCACAGCTGCCCAACAGCAAAACAGACCTCAAGGTAGTGAAGGTTGATCGTATATGAAGTCATGTATGGTATATGGGGCCACTCCGACCCGTTTTAGTGGTAAAAACAGGGAGTTGATTTTTCCCCCATTGACTTATAATGGGGAGGTCGCGAAATTGACCTGACCTTAGGTCACCGATATCAAAATTCCGAGATATACAAATTGTAGCTACTAATGACCTAATAATATCCTGCGACTTTCAAAGGCCTCCGACATCTACTGTAGCTCTGGCACGGTGACAAAGTTGCAAAAAAGCGACTTGAGGTTGGGTCATTCAAAGTGACCTGGTGACCTGACCTTTAAAGGTGGGAGGTTCAAACTTGCACACCATGTGTAAAATTAATGAGGTTATAGTCATACCAAATTTCGCGGCGCTACGCGCCGCGGTTTTCCCGCTATTCGCGAAAAACCTCAGGGGGGGGCGGATATCCGCCCCCCCCCGTCGGTGCGCGGGTTAATGCCAATATTGTGTATTTTTATTAAAAGTGTTTCATGGTGTACCCTGTCAAATGCTGCTTTTAGGTCGAGAAATAGCGCTGCGGTGACCTTATCATTGTAAAAACCTTGCTGAATTGTGTCTATTATGTGGATTATGCTGTCTGCTGTAGAACGGGCTGGGCGAAAGCCGTTTTGGTGTTGTGAAAGGAGATTGTTGGACTCTAGATACACCCTGATTCGATTGTTGACCATTCTCTCGACAATTTTAGAGGCACAGCTTGACAGGGATATAGGTCTATAACTAGCTGGATCGGTGTTTGGTTTATCTCGTTTAAGGATGGGAATGACAATGCTCTCCCTCCAGGAGTCTGGGAAGGTGCCATCAACCCAGAGTTGGTTAATAGCCGAGAGAAGTTGATTTAGGCCGAAATCGGTTAGTTTTCTGAAAAATAGGTATGCTAGTTTATCTGGGCCTACCGAAGTATTGCCAGATTTAGAAATTGCAAGTTGAAGTTCATAAAGGGTAAATAGGTGATTGTAATGCTCTGTATTGTCGGAGTGAAAGGTAAGTGTTGCTAGTGTGGTGCTGAGTTCGTGGTGAAGTACTTGCGACTAAGCTGTTTTGTGATGAGGTGGATGCGTAGTGGGCTGCGAAATGTGTTGCTACTGTGGTGGGTTCTGTTGTGAGTGTATTGTGTATAAGCAATGATGGTATTTTAAAGCTTGGCGTCTTTTTATTTTTGAAACATTTTATATATTCCCATATCTTGGATGTGGGAGTGAATCGGTTGAACTTGCTTGAGAAGTTTTCCCAAGCTTGCTTTTTGGCGTTAAGTATGGTGTCTTTACAATTTTTAATTTCTATGCGGAGTTCTGTTTCGTGTTGGGGGCAGGGGAACTTCCGGCATCGCCTGAGGGCTCTGCGCCTTCTGGCGACCGCGTTCTGACAACTGTCACTCCACCAGGGAGCGTGTTTGTACCCGGGCCTTTGGCCGGTAAGTGGAATGTTAATATTTGCAGCTTCGTTGATTATGTCTAAAAGATTTTGTATATCAATGTTATTATTGCTAATATTTACGTTGTTATTGTTATATTCCTCTATGTATTTGTCAATGTAATCTTGAAAGCCGTTCCAGTCGGCCTTCCTCATGTTCCATTTTGTGAAGGTTGTGAAGGTTGATCGTATGTGAAGTCATGTATGGTATATGGGGCCATTCCGACCCGTTTTAGTGGTAAAAACAGGGAGTTGATTTTTCCCCCATTGACTTATAATGGGGAGGTCGCGAAATTGACCTGACCTTAGGTCACCGACATCAAAATTCCGAGATATACAAATTGTAGCTACTTATGACCTAATAACATCCTGCGACTTTCAAAGGCCTCCGACATCTACTGTAGCTCTGGAACGGTGACAAAGTTGCAAAAAGGTGACTTGAGGTTGGGTCATTCAAAGTGACCTGGTGACCTGACCTTAAAAGTTAGGAGGTTCAAACTTGCACACCCTGTGTAAAATTGATAAGAGAATAGTCATACCAAATTTCGCGGCGCTACGCGCCGCGGTTTTCCAACTATCCGCGAAAAACCTCAGGGGGGGCGGATATCCTCCCCCCTGAGGTTTTTCGCGGATAGCGGGAAAACCGCGGCGCGTAGCGCCGCGAAATTTGGTACGACTATTCTCTCATCAATTTTACACATGGTGTGCAAGTTTGAACCTCCTAACTTTTAAGGTCAGGTCACCAAGTCACTTTGAATGGCCCAACCTCAAGTCACTTTTTTGCAACTTTGTCACCGTGCCAGAGCTACAATAGATGTCGGAGGCCTTTGAAAGTCGCAGGATGTCATTAGGTCATTAGTAGTTACAATTCGTATATCTCGGAATTTTGATATCGGTGACCTAAGGTCAGGTCAATTTCGCGACCTCCCCATTATAAGTCAATGGGGGGAAAATCAACTCCCTGTTTTTACCACTAAAACGGGTCGAAATGGCCCCATATACCATACATGACTTCATATATGATCAACCTTCATTACCTTGAGGTCTGTTTTGCTGTTGGGCAGCTGTAAGGTCATGTGACGTCACCAAAGGTCACCAAAGCTTTTTTTGCCAATAACTCCGTACAGGAACAAGATACAGCCGCGCGGATGGTCTCATTGTGTTCAACTCGTCAAGACGCATCGAATGATATACACGATTACCTCGAGGTCACGTGACCTGAGGTCAACCTTTGACCTTGACCTTTCGAGGTCAACATATATATCATTCGATGCGGATTGACGAGAGGATCACGATGATGCCCTTAGTTTGTTCCTATCTTGACTAATTCGAAAGTTATTCGAGAAAAACTCTCCATATCTAGCGCCGCCATTTTGACTTTTTCGACCCCTGTGACGTCATTTTTGACCTGACCTGAAAATGACCTGTGTAAAAATTGTAGACCTTGTCCGTGCGTATCCGATGCCGTTTACCGCTTGTCGCTATCTTGCTTCGTTCTCGAGATCTCAGGGGGGGGGGGCGGTCATCCGCCCCCCCCCCCCCCGTCGGTGCGAAGTTGGCGCAGACCCCCGTCGGTGCGCGGGTTAAAGGAGCATAGGAGAGATGTAAGAAACGACATGGAACACAGTGCGTTCGTGCTTCATGCTCACTCAACGAATCATTTACCGAATTGGGGAGGGGCGAGAGTGATAGCGAAGTGCAAAAGCAAGGGGAGTAGAAAGGCGACGGAAGCGGCATACATTGCAACGAACGAAACGATCAATACACGGGCAGGGTTTATAAAATGGGCAAAATCTGCGGCCGTATATTGTACTCAGAATATAAAATAAATGTTACATAGAAAAACAGATACTTGTCAACATGAGTTGTCTTACACATATATGTGTTCTCTCTTTCTTTGCCAATTAACTGACGCGCAGTATTGGAGGTGTATTTGCATTTAGGCACATTCTCATAATATGTACACGCGATATATCAACAGGTATGAAACTGTGCTTGCTAGCTTTGTTCTTGTGTGTTCGTATTGTTTTGTCGATATTTGGGTGTTGAAAAAGTCTCTGACGAAACGCGTCCACCCATGTGCTGTATGTTTTTCCTACTCAATAATATATCTATATATGCATCGTCTTCCATTGTACCTATTGTATATCTATTTAGCATTGACCTTCAGTAAGTTTGTACCAGGCACGTACCCAGGATTTCGCCCAGGAGGGGGCCACCTGCTTTCGAAGGGGCCCCCCCACAGTGTATAGGGCCCCCCAGGTTCCCCGGGGGCCCCGGGAGTCATGAAGAACCTTTCGATGGTGGGGGGGGGGCATAGTGGGTCCGGTCTCTCCTGCAGACGTAGGTGAGGAAACGCCACGTGTGTGGGAAAACGCAATTCAGTTCTTTACAACCTAATGTATCATTTGGTTGTGATTTCTCGCGTTCAACTTCATCAAAGTCAATTAAAACGGTCTCTGTAACGGTCTAAGCCTTGAGAAAATGTGGAAAATTGGAAAGTAAAAATATTTTTGCTTGAGGAGTGTGCATGAAACGCACGGCATTTTATGAGCGAGCGCCTCAATTACTGAACATCCTCCAATTCCGGATATGTAGGTATATAATATAGTGGGGAATAAATGTCTCGTTATCGGAATCAACTAGCCCTATGTAAACGCGGCTATTATATGTTTCACTAGGAATCGAGCGCAATTGTACTTTTAGCCAGAAAATAAATGTTTGGGTAATTCTGGGACACTCTGTATTAATTGGAGGAATAGGACTTAGGAGGAAATGCGATTGCAAATCGACCCACATCCCTGTGTTAGCCAATGACGCCTTTGGGGCCAAGGTTGGGGGGTATTCAGTTTAGCCTTTTTGTTTTTCTGAGATATCTCCGGCACCCGTGAAAGATATTGGCTCCTTCAGATGAGTGCCTACTCCAGTCACTACTTATATCCAGTAGCCAGTAGCCACTCAGATGATTTGGGATCAATCAGGTGATAAGCGTACTTTCAGACGACCAGGGGGTCCCAGGCGACCAGGTCCTCCAGATGACTAGGGGCCCCACTGCCCCAGGCGACCAGGGCCCTCCAGGCGACCAAGGGCCAATGCGATCAGGTTCCCCCAGGCGACCAGGGGGCCCCCATGCGACCAGGGGGCTCCATGCGACCAGGGGGCCCCATGCGACCAGGCCCCCGGCTACCAGTGGCCCCCAGGCGACCAGGGGCCCTCTAGGTGACCAGCGGCCCTCAGGCGATCAGGGGCCCCCAGGCGACCAGGGGATCCCAGGCTACCAGGGCCCAAGGCGACCAGGGTCCCCCAGGCGACTAGGGGCGACCGGGGGCCCCAGTCAACCAGGGGCCCCCATGCGACCAGGCCCCCCGGCTACCAGGGGCCCCCTGGGCGACTAGGTACCCCCAGGCGATCAGGGGCCTCAATATCATGCAACCAGAGGCCCCCATGCGACTAGGGCCCCCTAGGCGACTAGGGGCCACAGACTATCAGGGGCCCATACGACCAGGCCCCGGGCTATCAGGGCCCCCTAGGCAACTAGGGGCCCCCAGTCGATCAGGGGCCTCATGCGACCAGGGCCCCCTAGGCGACTAGGGGCCACAGGCTATATGAGACCAGGCCCCCGGCTACCAGAGGCCCCCTAGGCGACCAGGGGCCCAGGAAACTGGGGGCCCTTGGATGACTGCAGGGGCCCCTCGGGTACCCAGGGCACATAAATGAAACTTTAATATCAATTTTTCTTCCGAGTAAAAGACGTTTTATCCAGTGTTTAAAAAAATATCCTGGGGCCTGAGGGGCCCCCTGAGCGCCTTCGGCGCTCAGGGGGGGGCCTTGGCCCCCGTGGCCCCCCCCCCTTGGGTACGTCACTGGTTTGTACCTACTTTGTTGTCATGGGTAAGCGCGGTCAAATCGACCACCTGGGCCGGATGTACTGCCGGCTGAAACTGCAAGCTGCATGCCAGGGGAGGGGGAGCCTGCACACTGACCGACTCGTGTTGTCACGTTACCATGGTAGCTCTGATGACGTCATCAAATTATTGAGTCCCGCCACCAGGTTAATGGGTTAGTTCCAAGGCCATGCTAGTTCGGCCTCATGACAAAGCGACACAGGGGTGGCACTGCGCAGTGTCAGCGCCGTGACCTCGTACAGAGAGTGGAGGACTAGGAAGAAAGGTGTGCTAAGGAAAGTAAGGTAAGCGATTCAAGTTAAACCCGCGCCACGGGCTGTGGTCCTAGATTTAAGGTTTCAACGCCCTGCTGGACTTCAAACTCGCGCCCCGCTCACTCGCTGGGGGGCCTGGATTTGCTCGCAATGCTGGTACGGTGTTATAACCCTCGCCGGCCGAGGAGGGGGGGGGGGGCGGCCACCCTTCCCCGTCGTTTTTTTTCGCAATAACTCCTATTTCCGAACACGCTGGCGATGGAGGGCTGAGACTTAGGATACCTGACCTCAACCGCATTTTCGTGTCAGGTCAGGTCACTGACCTATGACGTCATAAAGGAACCTCTGCACGGTCTTCAGATCAGATGTCAGAAATTCGCAATGCCCTCAGTGCCAGAGGAGCTTTCACAGGGAGATGGAACTTACAGAGCCTAGTATCCATTAGGAGTCTCACAACTTTTATTACTTGGATTTTCCTAAAGGCCACATGAGGTCAGGTCGGTCACGTGACCTCACTAGAGATGTCAATAGGATACCAACTTTTTGGTATACCGATACCAAACCGATACCAACTTGGTATTTGGTATTTCAATCCTAATGTGTTTGATATTTTGTTGGTATCATGAATCCTCGCTAATGTTTAACCCGGCAGGCGGTGGGCCTCCCGGCCACCTTCCGCGCGGTGGGGGGGGGGAGCATTTTTTGCCCCCCCCCCCTCCCGTATCTCCGAAACTACTGGATGGATTCGGAACATTCAAACTGCGTTCGATAGCCCTGTCAAATTTGTTGAAGGAAACCAAATTTCATTGACCTCGGGGTCACCGATGACGTCACAGGTCAGGTCAAAGATAAAATGTTTCACCGTTCACGGGGCTTCTAGAGCAGGCGCTATAACACCGAGTAAAACGCATTTTGTCGAAAATTAGCGATAGGGCGTCAGTTGTCTAGTACATATGTTCCTATTAGAGGTCACTGGTCATACCAGGTCAGGTCACAGGTCAGGTCACCAAGGGTCACCACATGAACCCAACTTTACTAAGGTAGTTTAAAGCGGCTCCGGTGGAGCAGTATCCTTTACCGCGTTTTAAAGAGCTCTCAGCAAAGCTCCAGGGGAGTACGGTGTACTGAAAGGTTGATCTCAAATCGGTCTATAATCAGCTCCCTCTAGACGAAAAATCACGAGAATATCTTACCGTCACCACTCTAAAAGGCTTACTGAAGCCCACGAGACTCGGGTTTGGTTATTCATCCGCACCAACACTTTTCCAAAGGACGATGGAGGTGCTCTTAGCGGGCATCAAAGGGACATGCGTCTTTCTGGATGATGTCGTAGTCTCGGGTAAGACGCTGCAGGAGCATAATGTCGCAGTGCGAGCGGTGTTGGCGCGTATCCGTGAGGCCGGACTGCGGCTTAACAAGGACAAGTGCGTTTTCGGAGCTCACAGGGTGGTGTACCTGGGTCATCAGATCAGTGGTGAGGGTGTCCAACCGACAGATGACAAAGTGGAGGCGATCACAGCGGCCCCGGAGCCGGAAAATGTGTCCCAGCTGCGCTGCTGGCTGGGCACATTGCCCCAACAGACGGTAAATAACTTTTGAAAATACCCATCTCCAATTTTAAAGTTTTCTGAACCGACATTTTGCGAGGAATCCGATGGTGTGATCCCCGAAATCTGAAAAATTTCCATTTTGGAGATAGCACATATTTTTTGAAAAGTAAATATTCGTCATACATAAAAGTCAAATAAATTGAAAATATAATGAGTAAATATTTGTACCAACACAAGAATGTGTCGAACATTAATTAGTGATATATTTTAGCTGAGCTGATACTATATCTGCTCATACACACACAGAAATATTGAGCGATGTCAAGTTCAATATACTCGTAAATAGTTCAAATAGCTTCAAAGTTCTGCTTCACGTAGTAAAATATCTTTAGTTTAAGTATTTACGTGATAAACAAGCAAGGTATCCGTCGCACAACGCCATAATAAGTAAAGGCATCAAGAATAAGTTTGTTTTTATACGACGTTTATTGGTTAACTAACAAACATCGGCAGTTTTATTACACCACACAAGCATCTTTACGCAAAACAGGATAATGTAACAGCATAACAGATGTTCAAATACCTAACTGATATGTTTTCATGCAAAGCAAGTGTATCCATAAGCGAATGAGTGTTGTGTCACACTGGTAATTGCGGTACACATCCAGAGCACCGTTCGTTTACGTCAACCCATGTAAATTTAGCGAAATTTTGAGCTAAATGCTGACGGCGCGGCGGCGGCGCCATTTTCGCAATCTGTCAGTTGTGCGCCGGGGACCGCGGGGGCCGGCGGGGGAGTGTTGTGGCTGCAGTGCGCAGAGTGAGTTTGCCCATTTTGTGACATCAGTGAGATAAAACAGTGCTGTGGTGTTTATCTAGTTGGATAATAAGCTGAGTAATGAGTGAATAAGTGAGTAATAAGTGAAATACTGCATTGTGGTCATCGTCTGATAACTGCAATCAAGACCGAGTCGGAAATCTGAAGCGGAGCGACATTGGAGGAGCTGCTGGAAATTATCCAGCTTTGTCGGAGTGCTAAGGTGGGCTTGTAATTTCTCAACTGAACTGCTGTCGTGTTATGAAAATAATGGATGCACTTTCATGCTTTTCTAGGGTTAATTAGGTATGGGTATGCTAATATTTTGCCAGATAGGCAACAGAGAGCCGATGGCTAATTAAATGAACGATAATTTTGGCACAGTGAAGTAGTGCGTACAGATGACATATTTTGTATTCATCAATTACGGGCAGTTGACGGGAGACGGGCGGTGGCTGCGGCCTGTAGCGGCGCCCATATGCGTTGTGAAATATCAGCTTATATACATCATAAGGTATATACGCTAATCTAGCTTTTATTTCCGTCAGATGTCATGTCGATTCTTAATAATAAACGACAAACAAACAAACGTGTTTGCAGCATGGGGTAGGCATTGAGCATCACAATGTTTCGTTGCATTTATAGCTAAGGCTCGCGGCTGGCGACAACGTCCCGCCGTGTGTCGCTTGCGTTACAAATTTTGCGGGCCAAACATTAGCTTTACCAGAAAAAATCGTTATAATAACCGTCATATTTGTGTAAATTTACCGCCATGAATTTGTGTACGATTACCACGCGAGTGTTCCTTTTGGTACTTTTTACCAAAAACACATATTTGTGCGTAAATGTAACGCGAGATCCGCGGTAAAGGTACACTGAAAGCGGTTCTCCTACACAATAGTGAAGCACTCCGAAGCTAGCAAAACACACATATAAGTGTTCTTTTACGCAGAAAACAGAGTAATTTTACACCAAAAAAAATGTTCCTTTTGGTACTTTCAATTACACCGTTTTTCCGCTCAATATTTCTGTGTGTGTACATGTACATAAACTAGTACATTAACCCTCGCCGGCCGAGAAGGGGTGGGGCGGGTGCCGCCTCATAGGTTTTTTTTTTCGCGATAGCTCAAAACACGCCTAGGGTAGACAGCTGAAACTTGGCATAAGTTATCTTCTATTCAAGCTGGATCTTTTGACACCAACCGCCCTTTCAGGTCAGGTCAGCTCACTGACCTATGACGTCATAAATGAACCTCTGCACGGTCCTCAGATGTTGCAAATTGACAACGCCTTCAGTGCCAGAGGAACTTTCACAGGAAGATGAAATTTACAGGACGTAGTATCCTCCAGAGGTCTCACAACTTGTTTATCTCAGATTTTTCCCTAAGGTCACATGAGGTCAGTTCGGTCACGTGACCTCACCATTCTAAGTCAATGGGGGAAATATGAAAACTGTAATTTTGGCGCCGGAAATGATCTAAAACTATCCCAAGCACATGAAATCGTGGTTTCATGCACTCCTTGTAAGGTCCAATCATGAAGCCACGATTCCATGTGCTTGGGATAGTTTTAGATCATTTCCGGCGCCACAATTACAGTTTTCATATTTCCCCATTGACTTATAATGGTTAGGTCACTTGACCGACCTGACCTCATGTGACATTTAGGTAAAATCCGAGATATACAAGTTGTGAGACCTCTGAATGATACTACGTCCTGTAAGTTTCATCTTCCTGTGAAAGTTCCTCTGGCACTGAGGGCCTTGCAAAGTTGCAACGTCTGAGGACCTCGCAGAGGTTCATTTATGACGTCATAGGTCAGAGACCTGAACTGACCTGAAAACGCGATTGGTGTCAAAAGATCCAGCTTGAATAAAAGATTAGGTATGCGAAGTTTCAGCTGTCTACCCTAGGCGTGTTTTGAGCTATCGCGAAAAACCCTATGAGGCGGCACCCGCCCCACCCCTTCTCGGCCGACGAGGGTTAATGTACTGGTTCATGTACATGTATGCGCAGATATAGTATCATATCTCAGCTAAAATATATCTCTAATTCATGTTCGACACATTCTAGTGCTGTTACCGAAATTAACCCTCGCCCGCACATGCCATTTTCCCATCCTAGAACGCACATGGGGGGGGGGGGTGGTTGCCACCCCCCCCCCGCGCCATTTCGTTCCCGTTGGAGATAGAGCTTAGCGGTAAAGACCAAAAAGATTCTTTGGGAAGAGACGAATCCAATGACACCCAGTTTTACCTTCTTAGGTCAGTCATTGACCTTCCAGGTCAGGTCAAACTAAAAAATGTTGCTGTTTTGGGTCACCGTTGGATATCAAGTGCGCTGCTTATCAAATACCGATGACGATGCTGTTTTCTGGTGCCAAGCAAGCTAGAACCTCTTTGTTACACTACCCGACCAGATTTTTGCTGCTGAGGTCATTTCAGGTCAAGTTAGGTCAAGGTCAATTATATGTGTTTGTATATCTGTGTGTGTCTGTGTGTAATGTATACTGAGGTGTGCACCGATTGTTTTTGGGTCCATATTACATGAAATCATGATCTGAGAAGCTTTTACCAAAAATGCAGTCAAAAAACTTCACAAAAAGTAAATTCAGCTTGCCTAAAACGCAATTATCTTAGATGACCTAGGTTGACCTTGACCCTGACCTTGACCCCTGTACATCGTCGAACATGTTCCATGATAGGTGGGAGGTAAGACTGGCAAAAAAGGCCGAAATCAGGGTGTTAAAAGCTCACTAGGCCCATGGCAAACGCAAGATGTTGAGAATTGGCCATTTGGGTCATGACATGACCTGAAAAGCAAGGTCATATCTCCGAAACCAAAAATCACAGAAGCTTGAAATTTTCAGTGGACATCCAGAAAGGATAGAGGAGCAGCTATACGAAAAATCAGCCTTCTAGCTCCAAAAATGTTGAGTGCAGAGCAGAAAGACTATTTGGGGGGGGTGGCAACCACCCCCCCCCCCTATGTGCGGGCGAGGGTTAACTCATTATATTTTCAATTTATTTGAGTATTATGCCTGACGAATTCTTATTTTTCCAAAAAATAGGTGCTATTTCCAAAATGGAAATTTTTCAGATCTCGGGGACCACACCATCGGATTCCTCGCAAAATTTTTGTCCAGAATACACTAAAATTGGAGATGGGTATTTTCAAAAGTTATTTACCGTCTTTTGGGGCAATGTGTGGGACTGGTTAACTTCTATGGGAAGTTTCTGCGTGGTCTGGCCACTACGCTGTCACCACTGTACGCTCTTTTGCGAAAGGATGCTGTTTGGAAATGGGCAGACGCGGAAAAGGAGGCGTTTTAGGATGCCAAGCGCCTGTTAAGGAGCCCTCCTGTTCTGGCACACTTTGATCCTCACTTACCGATCACGTTGGCATGTGACGCCAGTCCGGTGGGGATCGGTTGTGCACTCAGTCAAAAGACGCCGTCCGGCGAGCGCCCAGTAGCGTATTATTCGCGCACGCTCAATGAGACGGACCGGCGTTACTCGCAAACAGACAGAGAGGGCTTAGCAGTGGTAGCAGGGGTCAAACATTTTCACTTTTATTTAGCTGACAAGACGTTCGTTATCCAAACTGATCATAAGCCCCTGCTGGGTTTAATTGGCGAGATGAAATCGAATGGCTTAGCTGAAAAATGTGTGGGAACTTTTCAACGCAGTTTCAAGAAGCAGCAGTCGGGATCTGTGCACACAAAAGTTTCGAGATTTTTGTTTCATTACCAAGCGACTCCCCATACCACGACTCGCGCTACACCGGCAGAGTTGTTTTTGTGGCGGCGTATGCGAACACCGCTGAACGCTCTAGTGCCTGATTTAGGTGCGACAGTGCGGCAGACTCAGGCGAAACAGAAATTGTCTGTTCTGAAAAAAAAAACATCTCAGTCTGAGACGAGTGCCGGCACCGCCGGCCGGAGAAAACGCCAGTTCTCCGTGCCGGAGATGGTTGCCCGAGCTGAAGGTAGGAAGTCAAAGCGTCCGGCGGTAAGCAGACAGTCCAAATCACCGAGAGAGACTGCACCTTCCGCCAAAGCGGCAGAAGCTGCCGACACCTTGGCTTCCGTGGAGCTCAGCGACGCGGCCATGTCTCGGTTCCAACGCATGCTCGACGGAGGTATCGCGACCGTCATCACGGCTTTCGAGGCCAAGTTTGAGAGCATGCAGCGGAAGATCGAAGTCCTGGAAGGAGAGGTTATGGATAAGGACGTCGAGATCCGCAGTCTGCAGGAGCAGCTGGAACGACAAGGGCAGGCCCTGGATGAGCTGCAAGAGCGGACGGAGGGAATCGACCTCAACCGTCGTCTCTCCATGCTGATCCTGGCGTGCGACGACTTCATCTCCAGAACCACCGACGAAGACGTTGAAGAGAAGGTCACCCAAGTCTTGAACCAGAGGTTCCCGTGGCTGAAAATGACGACGGCGGACATCCAGGCGGCTCACAGACTACAGGCAAATAACAAGGTGGTCGTTCGCTTTGTGAAACGTCGCATGCGAGACGCAGTCTACGACGGTCGCTTTGAACTGTTCAACGGATCAAGGCGGGAGTCGCGGGGAACATCAGAACTCTACATCACGGAAAGCCTGACGCCCAAGAACCGTGAAATATACAACCAGCTGCTGGAGGCTAGGAAACCTGCGAATGGAGGAAAAGTGGCGTCCGTCTTCAGCCGTCGCGGCATCGTCTATTGTCGGCTGGTGAAGGGAGGTCCCAACATCAGAGTGCCAGATCTCCAACAGGTGCGGCGCATCCTAAGCGGGGAGCGTGGGGACCGCGGTGATCGCGACCCGCGCCCTAGTGCGATCCCTGCTCCACCGCGGGGCGGAGCACACCCTCCGCCGTCTGCGAGCGCGCCTCAGCTGACGGCGGTTGCCGCCGCGGACACCGGTCGCAAAGACGTGCCACCCGCGCCCGCGTCGGCGCCGGCCCCGGAGAGGCAAGCGGCCGTTCCTGCGCCGCCGCCGTGCCGGGACCCCTCCGGCGCTGGCCCCCCGGCCAGAGCGGGGACGGCGGCGGGGGATGGAGCGGTGCCGAAATCGGGAGCTGGGACGGGGACTGGAGCGGTAGCCAGGACGGAAACCGACACAAGAAAGGTACTGTCATAGCTCACTCCCACCTACTTTGACAACATTTTGTTTAGTCGAGATAGTCAATTTGTTTTCAAAAGCGTTTCTTGTCTACTATGTGCAAATAGGCGTGCCCAATGGCGTGCCAGTTCCTAGTAATTAAGACGTAGGAAGGCGATCGGAGCTCACGGTTACCACTTTAGGGCTAAGCAGCAAGGGAATTGGGCGTTGATCAATGATCATAGTGATGTAGAGCGATGGCTGAGCGACCTCGACTTGGTCTGTCGGAGTCAGCGACGGCGGCCGTGTTTCCGGTGCGCTGTCCGGCGGCGGCCGGCGGCCGACGACGGCTGCGGCCGTGTCTGACGCGGCGTTGCGGCCCGGCTGCCGGCGGTCGCAGTGGTGGCGACTCCCGGTACCTTGCACCTTGCGCACGTCAGTTAAGCTTAGTAGTGTTCTAGGTTAAGTAAGACTACATATTCGCCATGTTACTGCCTGGAGCGATGAATATATGCTTATCTAATGAGTAGCGCTCTAGAATGACTTCTTACGATATCAGTAGGAGATTGGCTGAGCGGCCTATCAGTTGCCTTACGTGTTTCTGGTCTTTCTGGTCGTTTTTGTTATGACACTCCGGCTAGTTAGTTATTAGTTATTAGGCGGTGAGTTGTCTGGTAGCCGCCCGGGCTCTCTTTTAGCCCACTGTTTCTGGCAACGTGCCAGGCGAGGGGAGTGTCGGGGCTGGAAGGAGCGGATTAGTAGTCGTACCCAATCGTTGCTGTGAATCTATGTCGCGTCTACCTGTCACAGTACAACTACACACGCACACACACATACGCAAACACCCACACCCATACACTCACATATTCGCTGGTTGCTCTGGGGATGCAGCGGGGACATGCAAAAAATCAATTGGGCAACCAACAGACAATGGATAATCTAAATGTTTTGTCTATGAATTGCAGAGGCTTAAGCCAACAAAGCAAAAGGCGCGATGTCTTGCACTACATTCGTAAATCCAATTTTAACGTAGTTTTCCTCCAAGATACGCATATGACATCCCGCACATTGCCGTACTTTAATAGTTTGTGGAGAGGTACTTGTTACCACTCGTGTGTTTCTTCACGTAGTCGAGGAACATGCATATTAATCGATAAAAATACACAGCACACTTTAATAAAAAATATTAACTCTGAGTGTGGAAATTATGTGATTGTTATATGTGAAATATCAACGGAAATATTTGTTTCTTATCAATATATACGGCCCCAACAGAGATAACCCAATATTTTTGAGGAGGTATTTGCGCATCTAGAAAATATTGAGGTCGATCATATTATTCTTGCCGGAGACTTAAATTTCGTGGTAGACCCAAAAATAGACTGTCTCAATTACAAAAGAGAAAACAATGTAAACGCAAGAAAAACGTTTATGCAGCTCGCAAATAAATTTAATATAATAGATATATGGAGAAGATTGAATCCCAGTGAGCGCGAATATACGTGGGAACGCAGAAACCCATTCCAGTGTGGCCGACTTGACATATTCTTTGTCACCGATCACTCGGCAAATGTCATCACGAATACAAAAATTATACCAGGTTATCGAACCGACCATAATGCTATAACTCTAACAATTAACCCATTTACGCCCTTCGTTGCGTTTTCGCAACGCAAGCAAGCGTCGACGTAATCGAAGCTTGAGAAGTGTGTAAAAGAGACTAACCGATGAGACAAGTTTCAGCGTGTCTAGCATGGTTGTGCGCATGATGCTACGCAGTTACAAGTCTGTGCGGCCGGTAAGTTACTGCCTAGAGCTCCCAGAGGGAAGTCGAAGGTTTTGTGAGTGATGACGTCACGAAAACCAAAATAAGTAGGCTAAGTGCTTAATAATATCGTAATGAAAATTGTGTAAACATATTCTGCAGAGTCCCTACAATAGCGTAGATATGCATTTTGTTCAGAAATAATGCTACGAAAAAGGTTTGTGACTATTTTCAAATATGACTACGGTCGTGTTGCGGGAACGCAACGAAGGGCACATCGGAAAGACAGCGGTGTTGCGAAAATGCAACGATGGGCACATTGTCAGGGTAGCGGAAGTATGAATATCAACAATAGACTTCACTCGTGATACGCTGTGGGTTCTTTCTTTCTCTCCCCCATCTTCCTCCCTCTCCTCCTCGTTCCCCAACTCTCTTCCTCCCCCTCTCTCTCTCCCTCTCTCTCTCTCTCTCTCTCTCTCTATCTCTCTCTTTCTTTCTCTCTCTCATTTTGTAGCCATGAGGCTGTAGCGGCGGAACATCTTCAATTAAGGGGGGGGGGGGGGTACTGCCGACTTTTGGTCCCATTCTTTCCATTTCCATTTCCATGCAACGCCTATGCCCCCTCCCCCCCCCCGCTCCGCCGCCTATGCCATGAGAGACGTGTATAGGTATGTTTAGTGCAAGGTGCGTTCGCACGTAAAATGTTGCGACACATTTCATATTTGCTGGCTCAAACAGCCACAAACAATCCTTTCTTTTTCTCTCGCAGATTATCGGCCTCGGGCTGTTCGTTCACTAAGCAATGTGTTCCCATGCATCTGAAAATCGCATGGTAGGAAAAGGACCCATGCATCAAACATAGGACCCATGCATCAAACATAGGAGGATTCAACTATCCTGAAGATGGAAAGGACGGATTGACGTCGAATCACCATTCTGTCCTGGCATTGTCTCGAGAAAGAGGTTACACGTGAAGGTCGCTGAGAGTGGGGCCATGAAAATTTTGGATCAGGTGTAAACATGATAAACTGGGAGTCGATTTGTTGTGATTCGCTACGCCTTACGCGGATAATTTGTTAGAGCCGGATCAGTCTTGTTTTTTTTTCTTTTTGCTGAGAGTGGGTACGACTAACCTGCAATGGAATTTAACTTTACACCTAGGAGGGTGGTTAACAATGATTGCGGATATACGCGCATACGTGAGGCACTGGTTTACTCCCAATCCTCCGTTTAATTTTAGTCAGTGTGGGGTCTGATAGGTGGGGGTAATGGCTCTGTCTAGCTTCCAAAAAGAAAGCATCACCCTGGATATGTGTCGAGCACAACTTTAAATGAACAGCAATGGACAACGTAACTGGTTGATAATGACCGTGTTGCCATCTCCCCGTTCGCGAATCATGAAGTTATGCTTCCTCACTGAGGCTCTTAGGCGGGTTATAGAGCATGACGGATGTGGGTTCCGCATTTTCAAGCAATAGTTGTCAACAGTTGATTGATGTTTGTCAAAACAAATTAGCATATACGGCAGTTCAGTGTACTTTATGTCCGTCTGATGTGCCCGTCGTTGCGTTTTCGCAACGCTGATGGCGCCCGGTGTGCCCTTCGTTGCGATTTCGCAACGCACGTTTTTTACGTTTTTCTCGAAAAACTTCTGCTGCAGGCAAAAATTATTTTCGATTCCATGCAAGGCCCTGGTAGGAGCATAACATATTTTGATTTCGTCGATTTTCATGATGGTCAATATTCCTGGGCATAAATGGGTTAAAATAAAACAAGACTTGAGAGGGAATGGAATGTGGACAGTGGCGGCGGAATAAGGGGTGCAGGGGGTGCAGCTGCACCCCCATCGAAAAACATGGGGGTGCAAACATATCTTTTTGCACCCCCAAAATCCGTACAAGGGGCCCGTCGCACCATCCAATACATTTCTCCTGAAAACCAGTGATCGGGAAACGAACACTAATGTGGAATCATCCGGGATGTCCAATTATGGTCAGGAGCGCCCCATGCTAGTCTTTGGGGTCCCCACACCGGCTAGAAGTGTCCCGAGCCGCGTTTGGTGCTCCATTCGGCATCTGAGGGCCCCCACGACGGCCTCAGAGGGCCCTTTTATGACGATCTCTGAGGGCTCCCACCTGAGGGCTTTGTCCCCTGGGGCCCTGCAACGGCCACTAAGGGCCCTTATGACGACTGCTGAGGGTCCCACAGAGACTTCAGGGCCCCAAGGAGACCAGGGGCCACGTTGGCCTCTGAGGGCCCCTATGACGGCCTCTGAGGGCCCTTACGATGATCTCTGAGGGCTCTCACGACGAACTCTGTCCCCTGGGGCCCTATAACGACCACTAAGGGCCCTCATGACGACCGCTGATGGTCTCACAGGACTCCATGGGCCCCACTGGCCTCTGAGGGCCTCTACGACGGTCTCTGAGGGCCCTTGTGACGGTCCTAGGCCTGACTCAAGTCTGAGGGCCCATTTGGCTTCAGACGGCCCAGCGACGGCCTCTGAGGGCCTCAACACAACCAGGCTGCAGGGGCTATGCTGGCATCTGAGGGCTCTGCAACGGTCTATTGAGGGCCCTAACAACAATGGCCTCTAGCGGTCTCACCAAGGCCTCTGAGAGCCCTGCAAAGGTATCTGAGGGCCCATGAAGACCCTCAATATGGCCAAGGACCCTCATGACGACCTCTGATGATCCTCTCGAAGGCTTCTAAAGTAGAGGTGGCAAAACTGGAAAATTTTGGGACCCGGACCCGGACCCGGTCTGACTGGCATATTTCTGGAACCGGTCAGACCCGGTCTAAGTCAGCGTTGGAACCAGATGGACCCGTTCCCGAAATTCATTATGAAAATTGTGTACAGTTGTAGGTATAGCAAGAAAAAAATAGTTTCTTTCCAAATGGGTTGGGCACACTTGTGTTGCAAAGTAAAAAACTCATGCCATGGTCATTTCACTTCGCTTCACAGTTTGTATTTTAGAACCAGATTATTTAAGAATATAAGAAGTAAGTAGACCAATGAATTGCATGCTAACCTAAGCCACTTTTACTACAGCTGCTAAAAATGATGTGAACTGGGGATCCATGGAGCAGTGCCTTCACCAGAGTCAGAACCTAACATCAACATGGGACAAGATAACATACTGATACATACCTTTTCTAATATTCTTGGTAAAAGATATTCGTTTTTAGAATTAATTCATTAGTCCTTACATATATTATCAACTATCCAAGGCCCCAAACCAGAAAACATTCAAAATCAAAATAGAAACATCAAAACTTTGTGAGGTCCGCCAGAAATGTCGACACGATAGCAATGCAAGGACAAAACAGGCGTTAAATCACTGCAAAACTTTGTTGGGGTTAAAGTACTGCAAAATCGTAATGGCAAATGGCAATAAACTTTAAAGTACTGCAAGGTTGCGATCATGACTTAAGTGCCAATTTATTAACGTAGAAAACAAACCACATTTTTTTGTTAGTACTTAGATATAGAATAAAAACCAAGGGTTCTGAGACTTACTTGATTTCTTCCCAAACGTGTTCCAAAATTGTAACCTTTATGCAGTAGATTAGCGTGCGTAAGGTATAGCATATATGACGCTCAAATGCGCCATTTTCACATCAACACGGAATCATTGGCCTTGGAGAAGGGCATTGGTATTGACTAAGTTTTTTGCCAGCTGCTGCCGTATGATGGCGCTAGTAGAGCGCTATATGTATAATACGCTCTGCTAGCGCCACCATGCGGCGCCAGTTGGGTAAAAATCTGATCAATACTACGGTTTCTGGAGAATGCCTTGGATTCATTTTTAGCTTTATGGATTTATGAAAGGGCATGTTGGTTTTATGAGTTGTCTTCTGGCCGTGATAGAAATAATTTCAAAGCTGTTTGAGTTATGAAATGCATTTGAATCAAACATGAACTCTGATTTCCGGTGGGCATAGTGAATTTGGTATCAGTATGTCAATGTCTTTGAAGAGGCAGGTGAGAATGCCACTGGTCAGCCTTGCTTCAATTGGATTTGTGTCCATTTATAAATGGATTTCAGTCATACATACTTACCTACATATGCTATTGGTATTTGATTTCTACAGCTCAAAATATTGCTAGGTTTTGTACAGCAAACTGAATGGAAGTGATCCGTACAAACATTTGGTGAAATATTTTCTGGATTGCTAGCACTTAGAACTTGTTTATTCTGTTGTAGGTGACAAGATAAGAAATTGAAGCAAGACTGACCAGTATGCTATAGAATAGGTAGCCCAATCTGCAGGAATGTTAAAATTCAAAAGTGGATTTGGGACTTATGAACTGGAAACTGCATCAACTCTGACTATGTTTGCCAAAGCATAAAAGATATTAATTTAATATTTACCATAAAGCACGGGGAAATGATAGGACCCGGTTGGACCCGGCCAAATATTTTGGGGGACCCGGTCTGGACCCATCCGGGTCCAGACCGGTTCCATAGACCGGGTCCCCGGGTCCACATTTTGCCACCTCTATTCTAAAGGCCCTCACAACAACTTCTGAGGACCCAGGACGGTCCCTGAGGGGCTGAGGGCCCTGACGACGACCTCTCTGGGCCCTCACGATGGTCTCTAAGACCCAACGCAAGCTCCAAAGGCCCACACTGGCGTCTGAGGGCCCCACGACGGCCTCTGAGGGCCTCGACACAGGCAGACTCCAGGGGCCATGCTGATCTCTGAGGGCCCTCTTGACGGCTTCTAGGGCCTAACGAAGGTTTCAAGGGCCAACGCTGGCCTCTGAAGAACCCTACGACGGCCTCGGAGGGTCTCAACTCAACGCAGGCAGGTGCCAGGAGATATGCTGGCCTCTGAGGGTCCCGCAGAGTTCAGATTCAGAGGATCCAGCGACCTTTGTGGACCTTACGAAATACGAAGGTCTCCGAGAGCTCACGCAGGCTCCTGGAATTCCACACTGATTCTCAGGCCCATGTCGGCTTTTTGAGGCACTTTATCTGCTCTTGGTGCCCCGTCGCCGGTCTCTGAGAGTCTCAATGTCGGAACTTATGGGGCCATGGGCCCTACACCGGCTTTTATGGCCCCTACACTACATCGACTCTTGGGACTCATGACCCATGAAAGGTGGGTCTAAGCAGCTTCTAAGAATCCCCATGCTGGTTCTAGTAGCCGCCAGCCGAATATTAGGGCTCACACGCGAGCTCCTGGGACCCCGTGCATATCCCAGGGGTCTACCTGCCTCTAAGACCCCACACATACTTTTGGGGCTCAAACGCTTGCCCCTGAAGGCCCCACTGAGTCCCCTTTCCTCTATTCAGTCCTCCATACCGGCTCTTTAGGCTAAACATCGGCTCCTGTGGCCTCCATCCCGGCTTTGGAGGGCCTCCATACAGGCTTTTTTGGGTCCGATGCCGGTTTCTGAGAGCCCTCAAAAGACTTTCGAGCCTATACTGCATTCTGAAACTTTTCAGCAAATTTCAAGGGACCGACCCTGATCGGAGGGCTCATTCAGTCTGGGGAGTCATGTAGGTCTCTAGAGGAGTCCCTATGTGGTCGGTTTCCAAGGGGCTTCTAAACACGGTCTTCTTGGAACGGTCTCGTAGGGCCCTCAATGGTCCTCTGCGGATCCAGAAAAGTGGAATGAATGAATGAATGAATGATGTATTTCAGTGCTTCCACAAAGTGGGTGTTCCAGCAGCCACGTCGATGAACATGTGACTAAAAATACATAACTTAAAAGCATGACACAATGAACATGTAAAATATACGAGTAGGCATTGGTTAAAACTACGAATAAAGAAACCCAAGCGCAGGGCGGAAAGATCCTGATGCACCGCTCACTTGTGTGACAAATAAGAAAATAAGAAAAGTGGTTTGAGACGCTGCGGGTGGTGGCTAGACTAAAAAATTAGCCGAAAAAAAACTAGCTGCATTTGCTTCTTTATGCTTTCATTATTTGAGACAGGTAGGTACACTGCAATTTCAAACCTTTTACAGAACCGGTGTGTATGGGAATAGTTTTCCAAAATCTTCGTTTTTCATAAATCAATAATAATCATTAAAAAAAACTGAGGGGGGCCCAAAACTTCCAGAGGGGCCCCTTGAGAAAACTTTGCACCCCCATCCAAAATTACCTTCCGCCGCCACTGAATGTGGATGCTGAGCACATCGCATCTACTCAACGAGGAATTTATAAAACGCATAAAAACTTGCATAGTAGACACTTTAAAGCAATACGCAGTGCCAACATATCACTCAGACGCTTACACCGACCACTTTGAATACTCAACTATTCAGCTGACAATAAGCGAATGTCTTTTTTACGAAACACTCCTTATGATGGTACGAGGAGAAAGTATCAAATTTTCCAAGCAACAAGCCAGACAAAAGAGAACAGTTGAAAATAACTTGAAACAAGAAGTAATCAGAGCGCAAAAACGTTATAGTGAATCCAGACTGGAGGAGGATTTAGATTCTCTTGAGTTGGCGAAATATAAATTAGAAGAAATGAGACAGCCAATGATAGAAGGACTCATTATTCGGTCCCGCGTTTCATGGTACGAACAAGGTGAGAAAAATTCAAAATATTTCCTCTCGCTAGAAAAGAGGAACGGGAAATCTAACCATATTCAATATATAAAAGAAGGAGATCGCATTATTACTCAGACAAAAAACATTATATCAGAATTCACAGGGAATGTAGAGGCTAAATATAGCAGCAGAAAAGACGAAACAGTTGAGGAATCAGTCGTGAAGAAGAACATTACTAAGACAGTGTCTCAAAGCGATAGCTTAACCCTCGCATGTGTGCGGCGTTTGCCAGCTTCTAATGTGTAGGGGGGGGGGGGTCGGTTGGACCCCCCCTTGCCGTTTGGCCCCTGATTGAGCTAGAGCTTCGCGGAAAAAACGAGCGTGTTGCCCGTGACGAGAGGAAGCCGATGATACCCAATTTTAAGGTCCTAGGTCATTGGTTGACCTTCCAGGTCAGGTCAATGACCCAAAGTCGGGAAAATCGGGACCTGGTAGAAAGTCGTAAAGTGTGGCTGCTAAGGGGTTTTTCGGGGTGCTGATCACGAATATCGTGTAAGTTTTGATCACAGATGATGTCTTGAAGCATTTAGACCAGGTCGGGTCAGGTCAGGTCAGGTCAACCAGTAGGCGTCGTGACGGGTATTCGTAGTACGTGTCAACCGCCTCTGACAGCTTCGTAACATGTTACGAAGTCACCAAAACTACTTCGTAAATGTTCAAATGGTTGCTAAATTCGAATTCAGCTCCAAAAACTAGCCTAGAAACATGTAAAACTCGAAAAAGTGACCCGAGGTCACCCGAGGTCACCAAAGGTCAATGACCTGACCTGACCTTCAGGTGACCTTGACACACACGGGAGTAACATCAAATCACATGTTTGAACGTTTGAAACCACGAAAAGCTTGCAAACACGCGGCTAGTGCGAGCCGACATACGCGAAATCGCGATTCCGGCCAAACATGGTCTCGGAAAAGAGGTCACAGGTCAAAGGTCATTTAGGTCAGGGTCATGAAATTTTCAGGGTAGGTGTAAAATTGATCAATGCGAGGGTACTGAAAGTTTCGTCGCGATCGGCCGCTTTTTACGCGAGTTATTCGCGAAAAACCATGGGGGGGGTCCATCCGACCCCCCCCCCTACACATGCGAGGGTTAAGATTAGAATCGCAACTTACAATGGAAGAGTTAACTAACGCGTTGCGTTCTATGCAAAGAGGGAAAACACCAGGATCAAATGGCTTTCCCGTTGAATTTTTTAGAACTTTCTGGGCAGAACTAGGGCCATTTTTTACACAGAGCTTTTATCGCATCACTCACACAAGGCCAAAAATTAAATTCTCACAGAGAAGGGATAATAAAAATGATTCCCAAACAAGGTAAATCACCACATTCATTGAAAGGGTAGAGGCCGATAACATTGTTAAATGTCGACTATAAAATAGTTTCATCCGCCGTAGCTATTCGTTTCAAGAGTATAATAGATAAAATAATTAGCTCCTCCCAAACTGCTTATATATCTGGAAGATATATTGGAGAAAATACTCGCTTACTTTTTGATACAATAGAGTCAGTAAAAGAAAAGAATATGGACGCAATGATTCTAGCTGCAGACTTCGAAGCGGCTTTCGAGTCAGTATCGTGGACATATTTAACCCGCGCCCCGCTGGGGGGGGGCAGAATCTGCCCCCCCTCCCGTTTTTCGTCAATAACTTCTAAACGCGTTACGCCAGCGACGTCAAACTTTCAGTACCTTATCATACATCAATTTGACACGTTCCCTGAAAATTTTAGCGAAATCCGTCGGAAAATTTTTGAGAAAATGACGTTTTAGTGACGTCATGTTCGCCATTTTCGCCTCAAAAATGGCAAAATTTCAAACGCCGCTAACATCGTCATTTTTAAAGAAATCAAGACGCAACAAAAAAGGTTATATGTGATTCTACTTTGTCTATCAAATGGCTATCTCGGTTTTTTGAAAATTTTGGATTTTGGCCCAAATTTTTTCAAAAAACTGACTTTTTTGGGAAAATATTTATAAAATCCAAAATTTTGGGTGTATCGATAAAACCGGAATATATGTCAAAGAAGTGGTCTATGTGCACCTACATACTAATTTTTAGAAGAATCGGTTCAAAAATGTGGAAGTTATTCAAAATTTTATGACGTCACGACACACAAAAATTTTGAAAAATGATTTTTTTGGAAGTTCTAGACCTCGTACGGAACCAACAATAGCACCATTCGATTCGCCGTCAAAAACTGCATCAGATAGACACCTTTTTAGGCCTTAACAACCAACTTCAAAATTTGACCTCAGTTGACCTGACCTTGACCTGACCTCGACCTGACATTCATCCAGAGGTGGTCCATATCACTTATTGAGTGTGCCTATTGAATTCTATGAGTAAAATGACCCATAAAACATGTGTCGCACATGCCCTTTTCTATATTTTGTTTTTGGTGACCTGACATGACCTGACCTGACCTTGACCTTGACCTTTGAATGACATTGTATGCAACGAATATTGTCTTGGTAGTCTAAGAACACGTTTTGGGCAATCAGTCTCAGTCCATTCTTCGGCAACTACGGTGCAAGGCCGATACTGTAGAAACTTGCATCTTGTACCCTTGACCTGACCTTGACCTGACCTCTGACCTACTTAAGCAAAAAAATTTGGGCTCTTTAGATCCGCCTTGTTGAGAGCTTTCGATTGCCGTTTTCCCCGTCTTTCTACGACCATCGGTTCGGAAGTTAGACAGGGGGGGCAGAATCTGCCCCCCCCCAGCAGGGCGCGTATGGCTGAATAGCCCAGCGGGGCGCGGGTTAAGATCAGTCCTCCGATCAGTGGCGGCGGAAGGTAATTTTGGATGGGGGTGCAAAGTTTTCTCAAGGGGCCCCTCTGGAAGTTTTGGGCCCCCCTCAGTTTTTTTTTTGAGTGATTATTATTGATTTATGAAAAACGAAGATTTTGGAAAACTATTCCCATACACACAGGTTCTGTAAAAGGTTTGAAATTGCAGTGTACCTACCTGTCTCAAATAATGAAAGCATAAAGAAGCAAATGCAGCTAGTTTTTTTTCGGCTAATTTTTTAGTCTAGCCACCACCCGCAGCGTCTCAAACTACTTTTCTTATTTTCTTATTTGTCACACAAGTGAGCGGTGCATCAGGATCTTTCCGCCCTGCGCTTGGGTTTCTTTATTCGTAGTTTTAACCAATGCCTACTCGTATATTTTACATGTTCATTGTGTCATGCTTTTAAGTTATGTATTTTTAGTCACATGTTCATCGAGGTGGCTGCTGGAACACCCACTTTGTGGAAGCACTGAAATACATCATTCATTCATTCATTCATTCCACTTTTCTGGATCCGCAGAGGACCATTGAGGGCCCTACGAGACCGTTCCAAGAAGACCGTGTTTAGAAGCCCCTTGAAAACCGACCATATAGGGACTCCTCTAGAGACCTACATGACTCCCCAGACTGAATGAGCCCTCCGATCAGGGTCGGTCCCTTGAAAGTTGCTGAAAGGTTTCAGAATGCAGTATAGGCTCGAAAGTCTTTTAAGGGCTCTCAGAAACCGGCATCGGACCCAAAAAAGCCTGTATGGAGGCCCTCCAAAGCCGGGATGGAGGCCACAGGAGCCGATGTTTAGCCTAAAGAGCCGGTATGGAGGACTGAATAGAGGAAAGGGGACTCAGTGGGGCCTTCAGGGGCAAGCGTTTGAGCCCCAAAAGTATGTGTGGGGTCTTAGAGGCAGGTAGACCCCTGGGATATGCACGGGGTCCCAGGAGCTCGCGTGTGAGCCCTAATATTCGGCTGGCGGCTACTAGAACCAGCATGGGGATTCTTAGAAGCTGCTTAGACCCACCTTTCATGGGTCATGAGTCCCAAGAGTCGATGTAGTGTAGGGGCCATAAAAGCCGGTGTAGGGCCCATGGCCCCATAAGTTCCGACATTGAGACTCTCAGAGGCCGGCGACGGGGCACCAAGAGCAGATAAAGTGCCTCAAAAAGCCGACATGGGCCTGAGAATCAGTGTGGAATTCCAGGAGCCTGCGTGAGCTCTCGGAGACCTTCGTATTTCGTAAGGTCCACAAAGGTCGCTGGATCCTCTGAATCTGAACTCTGCGGGACCCTCAGAGGCCAGCATATCTCCTGGCACCTGCCTGCGTTGAGTTGAGACCCTCCGAGGCCGTCGTAGGGTTCTTCAGAGGCCAGCGTTGGCCCTTGAAACCTTCGTTAGGCCCTAGAAGCCGTCAAGAGGGCCCTCAGAGATCAGCATGGCCCCTGGAGTCTGCCTGTGTCGAGGCCCTCAGAGGCCGTCGTGGGGCCCTCAGACGCCAGTGTGGGCCTTTGGAGCTTGCGTTGGGTCTTAGAGACCATCGTGAGGGCCCAGAGAGGTCGTCGTCAGGGCCCTCAGCCCCTCAGGGACCGTCCTGGGTCCTCAGAAGTTGTTGTGAGGGCCTTTAGAAGCCTTCGAGAGGATCATCAGAGGTCGTCATGAGGGTCCTTGGCCATATTGAGGGTCTTCATGGGCCCTCAGATACCTTTGCAGGGCTCTCAGAGGCCTTGGTGAGACCGCTAGAGGCCATTGTTGTTAGGGCCCTCAATAGACCGTTGCAGAGCCCTCAGATGCCAGCATAGCCCCTGCAGCCTGGTTGTGTTGAGGCCCTCAGAGGCCGTCGCTGGGCCGTCTGAAGCCAAATGGGCCCTCAGACTTGAGTCAGGCCTAGGACCGTCACAAGGGCCCTCAGAGACCGTCGTAGAGGCCCTCAGAGGCCAGTGGGGCCCATGGAGTCCTGTGAGACCCTCAGCGGTCGTCATGAGGGCCCTTAGTGGTCGTTATAGGGCCCCAGGGGACAGAGTTCGTCGTGAGAGCCCTCAGAGATCATCGTAAGGGCCCTCAGAGGCCGTCATAGGGGCCCTCAGAGGCCAGCGTGGCCCCTGGTCTCCTTGGGGCCCTGAAGTCTCTGTGGGACCCTCAGCAGTCGTCATAAGGGCCCTTAGTGGCCGTTGTAGGGCCCCAGGGGACAAAGCCCTCAGGTGGGAGCCCTCAGAGATCGTCATAAAAGGGCCCTCTGAGGCCGTCGTGGGGGCCCTCAGATGCCGCGTGGAGCACCAAACGCGGCTCGGAACACTTCTAGCCGGTGTGGGGACCCCAAAGACTAGCATGGGGCGCTCCTGACCATAATTGGACATCCCGGATGATTCCACACTAGTGTTCGTTTCCCGATCACTGGTTTTCAGGAGAAAATGTATTGGATGGTGCGACGGGCCCCTTGTACGGATTTTGGGGGTGCAAAAAGATATGTTTGCACCCCCATGTTTTTCGATGGGGGTGCAGCTGCACCCCCTGCACCCCCTATTCCGCCGCCACTGCCTCCGATGTCTAAAACTCGGCCCCTATTTCTTAAAAATGATTAACTGTCTGTATCTTAATCCTGAAAACTATTCCCGCATTATGATCAACGGACACTTAGGCTCAGCGATAACGTTACAGCGTGGAATCAGACAAGGCGACCCGTCTTCAGGATATTTGTTTAATATTGCAGTCGAAGTTTTAGCAGGGTTAATAACTAAATCTAAATCAATTAAAGGAGTTAATGTATCCCCAAATAAACAAATCCGAATTTCACAATATGCCGATGATACGATCCTGTTACTTGACGGAACAAGCATCTCGATATCAGGCGCCTTAGAGATACTGATGAAATTCGCTAAACTATCAGGACTAAAAGTAAATCTAGACAAAACGTCATGTCTACCAATAGGAACATTAACAACAGACCAACTATCTTCCAGGTGCCATATAAAGGTAGTGAAGGAACTCAAAATTCTTGGGATTTATTTTAGCAACAATACTGACAATATTACGCAGCGAAACTTGGATGAAAAAATTCATAATATTAACAGAGATATCGAACAATGGAAAAGAAGAAATCTCACCCCAATAGGGAAAATATGCATAATTAAAGCCTTACTAATATCCAAGCTAGTACACATATTTATGGCACTGCCAAATCCCCCTGCCCAACAGATAAAAGAGATTGAAACCCTTCTTTACAACTTCATATGGTGTAACAAAGGGGATAAAATAAAACGCACCAAACTCATCCAAAGGTATGAACGCGATGGACTGAAGACACTATGCTATAAACAACACCGTCCACGCGGCGGCCGCCCGGAACAAAAAAACGCAGAAACCGTAAAAACGCGGAAACCGAAATCACGCAGAAACCGAAAAAACGCTGGTAGTGTAGCCTGAGCTTAACCCAACCCGGCTAACCGGAGGCCGGCCCTATTAAGGGTCGGCCGGCCGGCCGGGCGCGCGGCTCGCCACCCTATCAGGGTGACGGGTCGCGGGCCCGGCAGGCGGCCTGGGGCATCGCCCCAGCGAGAACGAGTAGATATGGGATTCGCGGGGCGATGCGGGGCGGGGCGAGTTTTGTGAACGTTTGGTGCGCTCGCATTGTGACATGCCCAATATGTGCAAGCATCCATATACATGAGTGACATGTGATTCACGATGTACGTGTACCTATACATCATATGTGCGTATATGAACGAAATAAATGTTAAAAAAAAGAAACAGAAATTGTATCGCGATCGGCACACGGTTGGTCGTCAGGTGGCCGTAGGCGATGCTGTGTTTGTGTCTGCAGTGGACCGGCTCAGCGGTGGCGGGGGGAGGACGTGGCTGCCCGGTGTCCTGGTGGGGAGAGAGGGTGTGAAACTGTCAGTGCGACTCAGAGGTGGGCGTGTGATTCATCGACACCTCGACCGTGTGCGGACGTCTGGCCAAAATGCTTGCAATGCTGCCCTATCGCAATGTCAGCATTCCCAGTGTTGGATATCCTCCCTCATGTGTGCGTGAGCCGTCCTCACGGGCCGCTGAGACGTTGCCCTCGGCGACGGAGGCCGAGGGAGACGGCCCGGGGGGTTACGCTTTGCGGGGTCGTGCGCGGCTCCGTCCGCCTGAGAGACTGTCATATGTGTAAAGTGTTAGTGGCGACTGTTCAAAAGTGTCATGTTTTGTCCTGAGGTGGAGGGATGTAGTAGATTGCCCCACCCCTGGCTGCGCCAGTGGCCCATGTGTCGCTGTACCTGGCGCCGCCCCTGACTCGGCCCGGGCCGCGGCGCACGGCCTGAGCCGAGGCCGCGGTTCAATGATGTGAGCTGTGTTTGCAGGGGTTTCTTGAGTTATGCGTTGGCTTCTTGGAAATTGTCGACATTCGACCTGAAAATCGGCGAAATTTTGCCTTCAATGACCTCTGGTGACCTGATCTTTAACCTTACCAAAAAAGTGACCGAAGTGATTTCGTCATTATTTCTGGCGCTCTTTTCTGCGTAACACTACGTGGCCCAGGAGCCGAGTTAGAAGGGGGGAGGGTGTTCAAACGATTGTTGAGATTCCATGACAAAATATCGAAACGCAAAATATCGAATCGCAAAATATCGAGTCGCATAGTATCGAAATCGCAAAATATGGAAATAGCAAAATATCGAATAGCAAAATATCGAAATAGCAAAATATCGACTCGCATAATATTGAAGTTGCAAAATATGGAAATGGCAAAATATCGAAAGACAAAACATCCAAAAGACAAAATATCGAACGCCAAATATCGAAAAGACAAAATATGGAAAGCAAAATATAGAAAAGACAAAATATCGAATGCAAAATATCGAAAAGACAAAATATCGAAAAGACAAAATATCGAAAACAGAATATCGAAAAGGCAAAATATCGAATGCATAATATCGAAAAGACAAAATACAGACAGCAGAATATTGAAAAGACAAAATATCGAAAGCATAATATCTAAAGGACAAAGTATTGAATGCAAAATATCGAACAGACAAAATGCCGATAAAGCGAAATATCAAAAAGACGAAGGCATGGGCGGTACCAGGGTGGGATAATTGACGAGGCACTAAAACTTGATTTCATGACAACTGAACCAGTGACAGCTGAACCAGTGACAACTAAAACCAGTCATAAGTCACAGCTGAACCGATGACAATTTAACCAGTAAACAGCTGAACCAGTGGACAGCTGAACCAGTGGACAACTAAACCATAAGTTGATTCAACCCTTCCCGTTATTGGCGTTTCATTAGAAGGAAACAGTTACATTTGATCTAAAATAATAATCAAACCTGATCAAACCTAACCCAACCCAACCCAATCCAACCCAACCCAAACCTAACCTAATCTAGCCCAACCCAGCCCAACCCAACCCAGCCCAACACAGCCTGTGATTTTTTTTTTAATTTCAAGGCAAGAAGTGTCGGAAATGTCAGTGCATCAGCGAATCTTTTCAATATTTTGCTTTCGATATTTTGTCTTTTCGATATTCTCCTTACCGATAATTTGTCTTTTCGATATTTAGCATTCGATATTTCGTCTTTTCGATATTCTGCTTTCGATAATTTTTCTTTTCGATATTCTGCTTTCCATATTTTGTCTTTTCGATATTCTGCATTCTATATTTTGTCTTTTCGATATT
Source organism: Amphibalanus amphitrite (assembly GCF_019059575.1). Classification (NCBI taxonomy): domain Eukaryota; kingdom Metazoa; phylum Arthropoda; class Thecostraca; order Balanomorpha; family Balanidae; genus Amphibalanus; species Amphibalanus amphitrite. The sequence goes on from NW_024881744.1 coordinate 306,760, forward strand.
TTGTCTTTCGATATTTTGCCTTTCGATATTTCGTCTTTCCATATCCTGTCTTTTCCATTTTTTGTCTTTCGATATTTTGTCTTTCGATATTTTGTCTCGATATTTTGCAGCTTCGATATTACCTATGCTGTTCGGTATTTTGCGATTTCGATATTTTGCGATTCGATATTTTGCCATTTCGATATTCTGCTTTTCGATATTTCGCAACTTCGACATTTTACCATTTCGATATTTTGCTTTCGATATTTTGTCACTTCGATATTTTACCTTCGATATTTTGCGATTCGATATTTTGCATTTCGATATTTTGTCCGGAACCCTGTTCAAACACCCAACAGGGCGTGGATATCCAGGAGCCCCAGCGGGGCGCGGGATATGATGTTGCTCCCATGGCATTAGGGTGGGTGCACAGGGGAGCACTGCCGCTTCAAGCCTATTGGCCGTAGTGTCTAACGGTGGCGGCCATATTGCGCAGACCAGAAACCGGCTGCCGCCTGTGTTGAGGAATAGGGAATTCGGGACCTCGATTAACGTTTGCGGCCGCCGTATCCGTTACGTTCAAGTTATGTAGATACGGAACCCGGCATCTTACGCAGAATTGAGTGGGAAAAAAACGATAGAATCTTCAGAATTCCTCAACTTCACTCGCCGGACCTACATTTGCCCCGGCCGAGAGGGTTGATTCAACCCACCTCCATAACGCGCCGCTAATTTAACTAGAATTTAGCGGTAAAGTGGTCGTATGCGGCAAAGTACAATGCAGAGTGACTGGTAGGAGTCCGCTTTAAAGTTCTCAGGTCAACCGGTGACCTCTGAGGTCAGGTCATGTGACCTAAGGCACCGGGTTCGGTTTTTGGCAAATAACTTCGCCAAAAATGGCTGTAGAGCCGCGATTTTGGCATCATCGTGTTCAGCTAGCTCAGGCGCATCGAGTGATATACTTTTTGTTTGGGTTAGGTCAATTTAAGGCATTGACCTCGTGACAAGGTCAGGTTAGAGCTCTCACGTCACGAAGCTGGTCGAGTAAGGTCATGTTGCCTATCATTTGATTCGGCAGGTCTTTCTGAGTCCATTTGTGGCTTTCCTGATTCGCTAGCTCAATTTGATCGGGAGTAATTGAAGAAAAATTGTGACCCTTGTGACGTCACAAATGACGTCACACAAGGGCAAAAATGCAAATGTGAAGCATCGAAGCTTGCAAGGAGTGCACGAAATCATGATTCTATATGCCTGAGATAGTTTCAGATCATTCCCGGCGCCAAAATAACAATTTTCATATTTCCCCATTGACTTATAAAAGGGTTTAACGTGTTAGTTCCTTGTAGCTGAGGATTTTTTAGGATTTCATCTTATTCTCCACTCAATTCTGCGTAAGATGCCGGGTTCCGTGTCGACATAGCTTGAACGTAACGGATGCAGCGGCCACAAACAAAATCGAGGTCCCGAATTCCCTATTCCCCAACACAGGCGGCGGCCGCTTCCTAGTCTGCGCAACATGGCGGCACCGTTGGACACCATCTGGCGGCCGATGCGCCTTCCACATTATAGAGTTCAGTGGGTGGGTGTCAAGGTCACCGGAAGGTCAGGTCAGGTCATTGACCTTTGATGACTTCGGTTCAGTTTTTTAATTTAAATGTTTTTGGCTTCTGGGCTAGTTTTTGGAGCTGAATTCACATTTAGCATCCATTTGAACATTTACGATTTAGTCTTGTTGCCTTCGTAACACGTTACGAAGCCTTCAGAGGCGGGTGACACCTACTACGAATACCCGGCAAAACCCTTACTGGTTGACCTGATCTGACCTGACCCGACTTGGCCTAAATGCATGAAGACATCATCTATGATGGCATAACTAACATGATATTCGTGATCAGCACCCCGAAAAACCACATAGCAGCCATGCTTTACGACGTTCTGACAGGTCCTGATTTCCCAGACTTTTGGGTCATTGACCTGACCTGGAAGTTCGACCGATGACTTAGGACCTTAAAATTGGGTATCAACGGCTTTCTCACGTGGCGGGCAACACGCTCGTTTTTACCGTGAAGTTCTAGCTCGATCAGGGGCCAAAGGCGAGGGGGGTCGTAGCCCCCCCCCCCCCTCCCCCGTGTGCCGTCGAAGGACGCAAAATGGCCTGTGCCGGCGAGGGTTAACCCGCGCCCCACTGGGGTCTGTGTATAACGCGCCCTACTGCACAGTGATGCAAATGGGGTCCACGAGTGGCCATCAATACCGAAAAGGCCCAAATTTCAAGTTCACCTAATCGAATAAATCGTAATATGACAAGTCAGGCAAATGTTTGGGGTGTCTGAAAAAACATGATTTTCATATTTTTGTCAAAACCGGCCTCGTGTATGATTGTCAGAAGTCGTGACATTTTCTATGTCGTAAAATGACTGTCAGATACTCGCAAGTTCAAACGCCGCTAGCGCAGGCACGTACCCAGGATTTCGCCCAGGAGGGGGCCACCTGCTTTCGAAGGGGCCCCCCACAGTGTATAGGGCCCCCCAGGTTCCCCGGGGGCCCCCGGGAGTCATGAAGAACCTTTCGATGGTGGGGGGGGGGGGCATAGTGGGTCCTGTCTCTCCTGCAGACGTAGGTGAGAAAACGCCGCGTGTGTGGGAAAACGCCATTCAGTTCTTTACAACCTAATGTAGCATTTGGTTGTGATTTCTCGCGTTCAACTTCATCAAAGTCAATTAAAACGGTCTCTGTAACGGTCTAAGCCTTGAGAAAATGTGGAAAATTGGAAAGTAAAAATATTTTTGCTTGAGGAGTGTGCATGAAACGCACGGCATTTTATGAGCGAGCGCCTCAATTACTGAACATCCTCCAATTCCGGATATGTAGGTATATAATATAATAGTGGGGAATAAATGTCTCGTTATCGGAATTCCACTATCTGGCAACTAGCTCTATGTAAACGTGGCTATTATATGTTTCACTAGGAAACGAGCGCAATTGTACTTTTAGCCAGAAAATAAATGCTTGGGTAATTCTGGGACACTCTGTATTAATTGGAGGAATAGGACTTAGGAGGAAATGCGATTGCAAATCGACCCACATCCCTGTGTTAGCCAATGACGCCTTTGGGGCCAAGGTTGGGGGGTATTCAGTTGAGCCTTTTTGTTTTTCTGTGATATCTCCGGCACCGTGAAAGATATTGGCTCCTTCAGATGAGTGCCTACTCCAGTCACTACTTATATCCAGTAGCCAGTAGCCACTCAGATGATTTGGGATCAATCAGGTGATAAGCGTACTTTCAGACGACCAGGGGCCCCCAGTCGACCAGGGGTTCCCAGGCGACCAGGTCCTCCAGATGACTAGGGGCCCCACCGCCCCAGGCGACCAGGGCCCTTCAGGCGACCAAGGGCCAATGCGATCAGGTCCCCAAAGCGATCAGGGGCCCCCAGGCGACCAGGGGGCCCCCATGCGACCAGGCCCCCGGCTACCAGGGGCCCCCAGGCGACCAGGGGCCCTCTAGGTGACCAGCGGCCCTCAGGCGATCAGGGGCCCCCAGGCGACCAGGGGATCCCAGGCTACCAGGTGCCCAAGGCGACCAGTGCAGGGTCCCCCAGGCGACTAGGGGCGACCGGGGGCCCCAGGCAACCAGGGGCCCCATGCGACCAGGCCCCCCGGCTACCAGGGGCCCCCTGAGCGACTAGGTACCCCAGGCGATCAGGGGCCTCAATATCATGCAACCAGAGGCCCCCCATGCGACTAGGGGCCACAGACTATCAGGGGCCCATACGACCAGGCCCCCGGCTATCAGGGCCCCCTAGGCAACTAGGGGCCCCCAGTCGATCAGGGGCCTCATGCGACCAGAGGCCCCCATGCGACCAGGGCCCTCTAGGCGACTAGGGGCCACAGGCTATCAGGGGCCCCCATGAGACCAGGCCCCCGGCTACCAGAGGCCCCCTAGGCGACCAGGGGCCCAGGAAACTGGGGGCCCTTGGATGACTGCAGGGGCCCCTCGGGTACCCAGGGCACATAAATGAAACTTTAATATCAATTTTTCTTCCGAGTAAAAGACGTTTTATCCAGTGTTTAAAAAATATCCTGGGGCCTAAGGGGCCCCCTGAGCGCCGAAGGCGCTCAGGGGGGGGCCTTGGCCCCCGTGCCCCCCCCCCCTTGGGTACGTCACTGCGCTAGCGTGCGTTCATTTCGTACAAATGACAAAAATTATACATGGCAATGATCCCCAAAGTCTGCTGCTTCTAAAGCAGGGTCACAAAAAGCCGTATCTTTTTTGGTTTGGCGTTGATCTAACTATTTGTCGTCATGTTGCAATCGCAGTTTTTTACTAAAAAATATTTGCTTTCGTTTCACCTACAGCAGTCTACACAGTGTGTGCCCGTTAGTGCACCATACCATAGCATTTCCTAATCATTTCTGAGCCGCACTGTGAAAGAATTAAGGCGCTAGCACAGGGCTGACCGGCGCTACTAAAGTTTTCGTCCGTTGCGGTCGGGTACCGCGGTGGGCGGGCGGCCGCGCCGCGGGCGGGCGGCCACAGCGGGGGTTCGCCGGTGCATCCCTCTCCTGTTTCTAAACGAAGTGTCCTAGCGCCTCGCAACAAAAACCAACGGATTGCCCTTGACAAGATCTCGCGCGTGAGCATATCACTTTTGACTTAACCCTCGCCGGCACAGGCCATTTTGAGTCCTTCGACGGCACAAGGGGGGGGGGGGGGTTGGTACGACCCCCCCCCTCGTGTTTGGCCCCTGATCGAGCTAGAGCTTCGCGGAAAAAACGAGCGTGTTGCCCGTCACGAGAGGAAGCCGATGATACCCAATTTTAAGGTCCTAGGTCATCGGGTGACCTTCCAGGTCAGGTCAATGACCCGAAAACCGGGAAAATCGGGACCTGTTAGAAAGTCGTAAAGTGTGGCTGCTATGTGGTTTTCCGGGGTGCTGATCACGAATATCGTGTTAGTTTTGATCAGAGATGATGTCTTTAAGCATTTAAACCAGGTCGGGTCAGGTCAGGTCAGGTCAACCGGTAGGGGTTGTGACGGGTATTCGTAATACGTGTCAACCGCCTCGGACAGCTTCGTAACATGCTACGAAGGCACCAAAACTACCTCGTAAATGTTCAAATGGTTGCTAAATTCGAATTCAGCTCCAAAAACTAGCCTAGAAACATTTAAAACTCGAAAAAGTGAACCGAGGTCACCCGAGGTCACCAAAGGTCAATGACCTGACCTGACCTTCAGGTGACCTTGACACCCACCCTAATGCATGGGAGCAACATCAAATCACATGTTTGAACGTTTGAAACCACGAAAAGCTTACAAACGCGCGGCTAATGCGAGCCGACATGCGCCGAACCGCGATTTCGGCCAAACATGGTCACAGAAAAGAGGTCACAGGTCAAAGGTCATTGGGGTCAGGGTCATGAAATTTTCAGGGTTTGTGTAAAATTGATCAATGCGAGGGTACTTAAAGTTTCGTCGCGATCGGCCGCTTTTTACGCGAGTTATTCGCGAAAAACCTTAGGGGGGTGCATCAACCCCCCTGTGCCGGCGAGGGTTAAGGTCAATATTTGACCTACTTATAGCAGGTCAAAGTCAAACGTCTGTCGAAATTGCGATCCGCGGTGAAAGCAATCCGCCCCGACCGCGGCACCCGACCGCGCCGGACAAAAACTTCCATAGCGCCGGACTGCCCTGTGCTAGCGCCTTAATTCTTTCACGGTGTGGCTCAGAAATGGTTAGGGAATGCTATGGTATGGTGCACTAACGGTCACACACTGTATTAGCTGCTGTAGGTGAAACGAAAGCAAATATTTTTCACTAAGAAATTGTTATTGCAACATGATGACAGATGATTAGATCACCGCCAAACCAAAAAAGATACGGCTTTTTGTGACCCAGAATGAGAAGCAGCAGGCTTTAGGGATCATTGCAATGTATAATTTTTGTAGTTTGTATTAACCCTCGCCCGTATAGGGGGGGGGTCGAACGGACCCCCCCATGGTTTTTCGCGAATAACTCGCGTAAAAAGCGGCCGATCGCGACGAAACTTTCAGTACCCTCGCGTTAATCAATTTTACACCTACCCTGAAAATTTCATGACCCTGACCCCAATGACCTTTGACCTGTGACCTACTTTTCGAGACCATGTTTGGCCGGAATCGCGATTCGGCGTATGTCGGCTCGCATTAGCCGCGCGTTTGCAGTCTTTTCGTGGTTTCAAGCGTTCAAACATGTGATATGATGTTGCCCCCATGCATTAGGGTGGGTGTCAAGGTCACCTGAAGGTCAGGTCAGGTCATTGACCTTTGGTGACCTCGGTTCACTTTTTCGAGTTTTACATGTTTCTAGGCCAGTTTTGGGAGATGAATTCGAATTTAGCAGCCATATGAATGTTTACGAAGTAGTTTTGGTGCCTTCGTAACATGTTACGAAGCTGTCAGAGGCGGTTGACACCTACTAGGAATACCCGGCAGGACCCCTACTGGTTGACCTGACCTGACCTGACCAGACCTGGACTTAATGCATAAAGACATCATCTGTGATCAAAACTAACATGATATTCGCGATCAGCGCCCCGAAAAACCCCATAGCAGCCACACTTTACGACGTTCTAACAGGTCCCGATTTTCCCGACTTTTGGGTCATTGACCTGACCTGCAAGGTCAACCAATGACCTAGGACCTTAAAATTAGGTATCATCGGCTTCCTCTCGTCACGGGCAACACGCTCGTTTTTTCCGCGAAGCTCTAGCTCAATCAGGGGCGAAACGGCAAGGGGGGGGTCCAACGGACCCCCCCTTATACGTTCGCGGCTGGAAAAACACCAATACGGGCGAGGGTTAAATAAACGCACGCTAGCGGCGTTTGAACTTGCAAGTATCTGACAGTCATTTTACGACATAGAAAATGTCACGACTTCTGGCAATCATACACGAGGTCGGTTTTGACAAAAACATGAAAGCTATGTGATTTTAGATGCACCAAACATTTCTTTGGTTAGCCATATCGCGATTTACTCGGTTTCGTAAACTTGACTTTTTGGTATTTATGGCCACTCGTGAACCCCATTTGCATCACTATGTACTGTGGGGCTCCTAACTCCGAAACTATTGGGCCGATCGTCAATATTCAAACGGCATCTGATAGCCCCGTAAAAACTGTCGAGACAAGCCTAATTTCATTGACCTCGAGGTCACCGATGACGTCACAGGTCAGATCAAAGTAAAAATTATCGATGTTTTGCTTGTTCACATTTTGGGCTCTGGCTGCCGTCTTACAAGTCAGATCAGGCTGATTTTGGGTTTACACACTCATGAACAGATGCCTTTGATACCCTGAGGGTACCAAACTTGTACTTTGATTTTCAGATGAGGGTCAGGTCATCACAGGTCACGGAAATATTATATCATAAGTCGGTCAAGTGACACATGTTTTATGGTTCATTTAGGCCATAGCTTTTGAATTCGGTGTCGCCTGTGTCATTTGAGGTCATTTTCATCTGAATATAGCTGAGGGCAGGTCACTTGTAGGTCAAAAAAGGTCAAATTTTAAAGTTGAAATTTTTCAACAGAAAATATGTCTATCGGATGCAGTTTGAGCTCAGGAACACGATGGTGCTATTTATATTGGTGTACGATGTCAAATTCGTACTGAAAAATTGATTTGAAAAATTTAAAATTGTGAAATTTTTGCTATATTGCGTGTAACTTGGCCATTTTTGAAGATACCTGGCCAGACCCTTTAGAGTAAGTCATAACCATGTGTTCTATCATATATATTCCGTTTGCTTTTTTCGAAAAATCAAAAACTTTTTGAAAAAATTATAAGCCCAGCCAGCAATTTTGCTCCGGGCCCAAGCAGGCTCAAGTGCGGATTGCCCGAGATTTTTAGTCGGGCTAAAGTCGGCTAGGGCTTGGGCTTAAGTCGGCGTATGACACAAATACGCCGACTAGAGCCCATGCTCTGCCGGAGGTATGCCCGCTCTGCGAGCTCCGGACAGCCGTAGTTTAGCCCTAGTTGAGCGACGGTTGGCGTTAGCCCGATTTAAGCCCAAGCAGTGAATCCATTTATATAATGGAGATTACTCTCGGCCCGAGCGGGCTGAACTCCGGCAAGCCCACTCTGTGTGCCCTGTCTATCCCGACTTAAGCCATAGAAGTGAATGGGGTTTATACATTGCAAACTGCTGTGGCTTTGCTCGGGTTCGGCTCGAGTGATGGCTCCTGTTTTCTCAAGTCTCGACTTGACTTCATCTTGCTTTTGCTTCACACTGGATCAAGTAGCAAGGAGCAGCCAATGCACTTTCAGCAGGTTGTGCGGTTTCAATGCATATTTAAAATTGTTACGGTCACTCATATGCTCTGTTAACCGGTCATCGAGGCTCGTGCATTGCAAAAGGAAAGTAGTGGTTGACTTTGATTGAATGTATATTTCAAACGACTACAGACACGTCAAATGAAACACAAATACATGAAACAGTGGACTGCAAACTGCAGCAGTAATATGGCATGAGTCATGAAAAACGCCATCAAAACTATAAAACAATCACAAGGCCAGCTAGCCGCCCTCCCCGTTCATAATACTTGGTTAAACACTCAACTGAAAGCATAAAGTAAGGACAGCAAGTAATCGCTCATAAGACATAAAGCAATGAGCGAACAATCGTTTATAAGGAACTTCACTCTGGTGAATGGGAGCTTTGGAGGCGTCTGGCTCCTCCACACACATACATCTGCAGTAGGTGGTCGGCCAGCTTTCGGCGCAGTTTCCGTATATGTAGGTATACCTACTTAATTATAAGCAGGCAGTTTCCGCTAAACCACTTGGCGAGGGCGACTGCGGCGTCCACCCCCGGTCCTGGTTTGTATAACTATTCCATTTTTTGGAACCATTTGCTCTAATGGTACGTACCTGAAAAAGAGATTAATTGGTTTAATTTACATTGCATGTTTGCTTGAAAAATAACTTATTGATGCATTAACCCTCGCATGTGTAGGGGGGGGGGGGGTCGGATGGACCCCCCATGGTTTTTCGCGAATAACTCGCGTAAAAAGCGGTTGATCGCGACGAAACTTTCAGTACCCTCGCATTGATCAATTTTACACCTACTCTGAAAATTTATGACCCTGACCCAAATGATCTTTGACCTGTGATCTTTTTTCCGAGACCATGTTTGGCCGGAATCGCGATTTGGCGTATGTCGGCTCGCATTAGCCGCGCGTTTGCAAGCTTTTCGTGGTTTCAAACGTTCAAACATGTGATTTGATGTTGCTCCTATGCATTTGGATGGGTGTCAAGGTCACCTGACGGTCAGGTCAGGTCATTGACCTTTGGTGACCTCGGGTGACCTCGACTCACTTTTTCAAGTTTTACATGTTTCTGGGCTAGTTTTGTGAGCTGAATTCGAATTTAGCAACCATTTGAACATTTACGAAGTAGTTTTGGTGCCTTCGTAACATGTTACGAAGCTGTCAGAGGCGGTTGACACGTACTACGAATACTCGTCACAACCCCTACTGGTTGACCTGACCTGCGACCTGGTCTAAATGCTTAAAGACATCATCTGTGATCAAAACTAACACGATATTCGTGATCAGCACCCCGAAAAACCCCTTAGCAGCCACACTTTACGACTTTCTAATAGGTCCCGATTTTCCCGACTTTGGGTCATTGACCTGACCTGGAAGGTCAACCAATGACCTAGGACCTTAAAATTGGGTATCATCGGCTTCCTCTCGTCACGGGCAACACGCTCGTTTTTTCCGCGAAGCTCTAGCTCGATCAGGGGCCAAAGGGCAAGGGGTGTCCAACCGACCCCCCTACACATTAGAAGCTGGCAAACGCCGCACATATGCGAGGGTTAAACGTCATATACAAAGCTGAGATCACTACGGGGCTGTCTTAGAGTGTAGCTGCACTGGCAACCTTTAGGCTAGACTCCAGGGGTCATTATACCAGAACAACATGATTCTACCAGCCAGTAGTTCATTTTTCTACTAGACTGGTGCTACGCTCAGCATTTAGGTGCCAGATTCAGAAAAAAGAGTAAGGCGTACCGATGAATAGGTGCCAGAAACAGCTAATTAAGGTCATTTTCCATGATTGGTGCTGGTATCCACCAAATAGGTGCTGAGGACCAATTTTGGGGCGAGTCAGCTTTTAGGTGCCAGAAATAGCTTTTCTGGGACGCAATTAAATGGCGTCCTATAAAAATCAAAACGTCTGTACGTATGTATGTATGTATGTAACGCGTCAGTCACGTTTGGCGGGCTATTGCTCCGGAACGGTGCGGGCTACGGGGGTGAAATTTTGGACTTTAGTCGGACGCGTGCATCTGTTTGTCGTATTAAATTTTGGTGGGGGTGCGCTCGCCGGTTTGCACGTGGCGGGCGCATATTTGCGGCATTTTGGGCCGCGGCCGGTTTCGAGCAGACGGCACGCGCCTTAGGCTCAGTTTCTTCGCTGCAAAACTGAGTGAAATTAAAGCCGGAAGGTCACTGACCTTTGGCAATGAATACCGGAACAGGGCACCGCCGGCCAAGAGGAGACGCCAAATTTATTCTGGCCATAACTCGGCCGCTACTGGGCCGATTTTAATGAAAATTGATTCATTACGCTGCGCGTAATGCTGTCCCTCTAGTCACATATATAAAAATCAAAACGTCTGTACGTATGTATGTATGTATGTAACGCGTCAGTCACGTTTGGCGGGCTATTGCTCCGGAACGGTGCGGGCTACGGGGGTGAAATTTTCGACGCAAGTCGGACGCGTGCATCTGTTTGTTATATTAAATTTTGGTGGGGGTGGGTTCGGTGGTTTGCACGTGGCAGGCGCATCTTTGCGGGATTTTGGGCCGCGGCCGGTGCCGATCAGAGATCACGCGCCTTAGGCTCAGTTTCTTCGCTTGCAAAACTGAGCGAAATCAGAGCCGGAAGGTCACTGACCTTTGGCAATGAATACCGGAACAGAGCACCGCCAGCCAAGAGGAGACGCCAAATTTATTCTTGCAATAACTCGGCCGCTACTGGGTCGATTTTATTGAAACTTGATTTATTACGCTGCGCGTAATGCTGTCCCTCTTTACGCTGCGCGTAATGCTGTCCCTCTAGTGTCGTATAAAGAAAGAAATAGGGAATTCGGCCATTAACCCGCGCGGGGCTGGGGGGGTAAATTTTACCCACCCTCGCGAATTTTTGCAATAACTCAAAAATGGCGGCGCGCAGCGCCGCCAAACTTTCAGTACCTTTTTGTACATCAATTTGACACGTTCCCTGAAAATTTGAGCGAAATCCGTCGGAAATTTTTTGAGAAATTGACGTTTTAGTGACGTCATGTTCGCCATTTTCGCCTCTAAAACGGCAAAATTTCAAACGCCGCTAACATCTTTATTTTTAAAGGAATGAAGACTTAACAAAAAATGTTATACGTATTTCTACTTTGTCTATCAAATGGCAATCTCGGTTTTTTGAAAATTTTGGATTTTAACCAACATTTTTTTCAAAAAACTGACTTTTGGGAAAATAATTATAAAATCCAAAATTTTGAGTGTATCGAAAAAAAACGGAATATATGTCGGAGATGTGGTGTATGTGCACCTACATACCAATTTTTTAGAAGAATCGGTTCAAAAATGTGGGAGTTATTAAAAATTTCATGACGTCACGACACACAAAAATTTTGAAAAAAAATGAATTTTTTGGAAGTTCTAGACTTCCTACGGAAACAAAAATAGCACCATTCGATTTGCCGTGAAAAACTGCATCAGATAGACACCTTTTAGGCCTTAACAACCAACTTCAAAATTTGACCTCACTTGACCTGACCTTGACCTGACCTCGACCTGAAATTCATCCAGATGTGGTCCATATCACCTACTGAGTGTGCCTATTGAATTCTATGAATAAAATGACCCACAAAACATGTGTCGCACATGCCCTTTTCTATATTTTGTTTTTGGTGACCTGACCTGACCTGACCTGACCTTGACCTTGACCTCTGAATGACATTGTATGCAGCGAATATTGTCTTGGTAGCCTAAGAATACGTTTTGGGCAATCAGTCTCAGTCCATTCTTCGGCAACTACGGTGTAAGGCCGATAAGTGTAGAAACTTGCAATTTGTACCCATGACCTGACCTTGACCTTGACCTCAAGGCTCACACTTTAAATAAAGTACATGTTTTTAGTTGTTCGTGATGAGATCTTTCGAGTGGCGTTTGAATTTTCCAAATCGGTCCATTAGTTCGGGAGATAACAGGGGGGGGGGTAAAATTTACCCACCCCCAGCCCCACGTGTTCGGCTGGCGACCCCAGCCCCGCGCGGGTTAACTCTTAGCTAGAGGTGGAAATGAATATTAGTCATTAGTCAAAAATTAGTCGACTAACGTTAGTCAAGCGCTTTTTTAGTCAGTCAAAAGTCAGTCAACCAAAATATTTGTTAGTCATTAGTCAGTCATTAGTCAAGGATTTTGTTGCATATTAGTCGACTAATTTGTCGTAATTCGTGAGGTGACTTAGCCCGCGCTCCACTGGGGTCGCCGCCGAACGCGCCCGACTGGGGGGGGGGGGTAAATTTTACCCCTCCCCCTGTTATCTCCCGAACCAGGCGTCGTAACGGCCGACATATCTTGCGCCCGCTTCGCATTGCGTTGGCCATAAAATGATTAGGGATAAACTTTGGGATCGATTGGTGTTTTTTTTTCCGGTGTCGATCGGACATCTAGAAGCGCTTTGATGAGTAACTTGTAAACGGTCACAGGCTGTACTTTTAACAGTTTTCGTTTCAGCCAGGCATAGAATGTCGTTGGCCCAGTGCCCACCATGGCCAACATCATTGGCGGATCCAGCCCGACGTTTTTTTTTTGGGGGGGGGGGCAAATGGTCGAAATGACCCCTTTCTTTCCATGCGCCGCCATAGGCGTAATATTAAAACTCGGGTCTTTTGGGGGGGGGGGGCAAACGGGCTTTGGGGGGGGGCAATGGTCCTAAATGTCCCCCTGGATCCGCCAGTGGCCAACATCCCCAGCTGCTGATTGCACTGCTTTGTTCATTGCTGATTGCGTTCATTGTGGTCAAACATCACAGGTCACATGCTCTGAAATGCTGAATGGAACAAACATTAAAATAAAACATGGTGTTGGTCATCGTTTATATTTCTTAGCGTATCGGCAAATTTTTATTTACGCAGAGCTAGCAAATTCCGAAATTTAGTCAAATATTGGTCAAAATCAAGAAAAGTAGCGTTAGTCATTCAATAGTCAGTCAAGCTTTTTGAGACGAAAATTTAGTCAGTCAAAAGTCAGTCAACCAAAATTGTCATTAGTCATTAGTCAGTCATTAGTCAAGATTTTGGAAAACGTTAGTCATTTCCACCTCTACTCTTAGCGCCATGGGCGTATAAACGCAAAATATTCACTATAGCAAATTTAATCACGTTTAACCTCAATTGATCTTGAAGATATTGATCTAGGGCCATGAAATTGGCACACGATAAAGTTCCCCACCGCCCCACCTACAATTCAAATTCCGTTCTTTAATAACTTTTTTTTTTTACTAAACCGGGCCTTTCTTCCCTAGCGCTGGGAGAGTCAGGCGTATTTCCTTTTTGCAACCAAAGAGAGGCGCTGCCGGGAGAATGCTCAGTTGCATCATTAAAAAAGAAAACTGGCTTACAGCTCAGCGATGACCAGCTATCTTCGTGGCTTAGTAGCTAGTGTGCCGAGTGTACCCAACCCACCTCGTAATCTAAAGGTCGCTGGCTCGTGGCTGGTCAGCCTCAAGTGTTTTAACACGCGTTCATTTTTGTTTTATAGTGTTCGTATCTAAGTAGCATTTGGCCAGCCAGCAACTGCCGTGAGGGCTATACATAAGTTTACGCGTGTTAGATTAGGTCAGGTCAGGTTAGGTTTGCTTTGGTTTGATTAACCCGCGCCCCACTGGGGTCTGTGTATAACACGCCCTACTGGGGGGGGGGCTATTCATAGCCCCCCCTCCTAACTCCGAAACTACTGGGCCGATCGTCAAAATTCAAACGGCGTCTGATAGCCCCGGAAAAACTGTCGAGCGAAACCTAATTTCATTGACCTCGAGGTCACCGATGACGTCACAGGTCAGGTCAAAGTAAAAATTATAAGCACTTTGGCTTGTTCACATTTTGGGCTCTGGCCGCCGTCTTACAAGTCAGATCAGGCTCATTTTTGGTTTCCACACTCGTGAACAGATGCTCTAGATACCTTGAGGGTACCAAACTTGTACCTTGATTTTCAGGTCAGGGTCAGGTCATCACAGGTCACGAAAATATTATATCATGCGTCGGTCACGTGACGCATGTTTTATGGTCCATTTAGGCCATAGATTTCGAATTTGATGTCGTCTGTGTCATTCGAGGTCATTTTGAGTCGAATTTAGCTTAGGTCAGGTCACTTTCAGGTCAAAAAAGGTCAAATTTTAAAGTTAAAATTTTTCAACAAAAAAGGTGTCTATTGGATGCAGTTTGAGCTCAGGAACACGATGGTGCCATTTATATTGGTGTAAGATGTCAAATACGTACTGAAAAATTGATTTGAAAAATTGATAATTGTGAATTTTTTGCAATAATGCGTATAACTTGGCCATTTTTGAAGATATTTAGCTAAAACTTGCTAGAGTTAGTCATAATCATGCGTTCTGTCACATATATTCCGGTTTTTTCGAAAAGTCAAAAACTTTTTGAAAAAAAATATAAAAATATAAAATTTGAATATAATTATATAAAATTTTCGAACTTTTCAAAATTTTGAAAATCCGAGATAGCAGTTTGATAGCGCGGTCAATTTTGAGTCCTTTCATGCAAAGAAATTGGATCTAGCTTAAAAACTGAGCTCTTGGGAGCGATTGCCGTGGTTCAATGTTTTGCGTCGAAATCGGACGAACATGACGTCACTCTGACGTCATTTCCGGCCGACCTATGGTAGCTACGAAGTTCAAATTTTGACACAAGGTGTCAAATTGATGCAGCCGAAGGTACTGAAAGTTTGGCGTCGATCCGTCAAGCGGTTTGGAAGTTATTGCAGAAAAACGGGAGGGGGGGCTATAAATAGCCCCCCCCAGTGGGGCGCGGGTTAAGGTAGAAAGAACCATCTCCGCGTAGCGCCTTTCCTTGGTTGCTGAAACGAAACGCGCGAGTGCCAGACATTACGAAGTCCAAAAGACAGTTACGTAGACGTCGGCCCATTCTGAAATTTTCATATGAAGTAGCTAATGTATGGAAGAATAAAATATGCAAAAATCAGCAAAATCGAAGGGTACCCATTTTTCAGAAATTCAAAATTTATTTTTTGAATTTTAATTATGCTCACTAATTAGTTAATGAAGTCCATATTGTGATCCTCAAATTAAAGCCTGATCTATTGCCTCCATTTCAAACTTTGTCGCGTGGTGATATGTCTAAAACTTTAAAAGTTATGACGCTTTAAAGATGATAATGTGCCTTACCGAAGTCAGTGTTTGATGACGTGTATCTCGGAAAAGTGACGTCATATCTTGGCAAAAAAATGTCTCCTTTCTTTTCACATATAGATGAGTAGGTTCACAAAGTTTCGCAAAAATCGGAGGAGGTGAGGTTCAAAATCGTCATTTTTTGTCCCACTTGACGTGGAATGCCCCAGACGCCATCGGTGACCTTTTGCTGCCTCATGCCACCGCCCCTATCGTTGAGTGTTTCACGGTCCGAGCCAGTCGCTCCACCGATACCGTATCGGCAACAGATATTGTCACCACAGCCCCGCACAGGGTGTCGGCTGGGATATACAGGAGTACCACAGGGACCAGCAGTGTCGGACAGTCCCACCTACAGAGCAGAGCCGTACAGACCAGCGTGTGTCACCCACCGAGACCACTGATATACTGCCTTGGGAGGAGCCATCCGCTGCCCCGTGCTGCCCACCGAGACAAGGTACACCGACTGACTTGGAGAGGGTAGTTTCACTGACTGCGTGAAACCCACCCAGACAAAGTAAGTCAACATATCGACACGTCTTTTCCATACCCCATGTCTGTATTCCGTGAATTTCAGGTGGTACGACAGATCTCAGAGTGTCAGATTATTCGATCCTGATTATATATGTGTGTTAGTGAGCTTCTTCTGACATTTCTTGATCTGCCAAGACAGACAAACTTGAGAAAGTCCGAGTTACTGTAACTGTACCATCTTTGAAAGTTTATTTTAAACCTGTCGGAAATTCACGGAAGAACGGACATGGGGATTGGAAAAGAACAGGGTGATATGGCATAGTTACTTTTTACATAAATTAGGTATAAGCACTTGTATCGGCTATTTTGCTCCTTATACTTTTGTGTTAACCCGCGCCCCGCTGGGGGGGGCAGAATCTGCCCCCCTCCCGTTTTTCGCCAATAATTTCTAAACGCGTTACGCCAGCGACGTCAAACATTCAGTACCTTATCATACATCAATTTGACACTTTCCCTGACAATTTGAGCGAAATCCGTCGGAATTTTTTTTTAGAAATTGACGGTTTAGTGACGTCATGTTAGCCATTTTCGCCTCAAAAACGGCAAAATTTCAAACGCCGCTAACATCTTCATTTTTGAACAAATCAAGACGTAACAAAAAAGGTTATACGTGATTCTACTTTCTCTATCAAATGGCTATCTCGGTTAAAAAAAAAAATATTTGCATTTTGGCCCAAATTTTTTTTCTTTAAAAAACTGAGTTTTTGGGAAAATAATTATAAAATCCAAAATTTTGAGTGTCTCGAAAAAAAAAAACGGAATAAACGTCAGAAAAGTGGTCTATGTGCTCCTACATACTAATTTTTAGAAGAATCGGTTAAAAAAATGTGGGAGTTATTCAAAATTTTATGACGTAACGACACACAAATTTTTTGAAAAAAATGATTTTTTTAAGTTCTAGACCTCGTACGGGAACAAAAATAGTACCATTCGATTCGCCGTGAAAAACTGCATCAGATAAGACACCTTTTTAGGCCTTAACAACCAGCTTCAAATTTGACCTCACTTGACCTGACCTTCACCTGACCTCGACCTGAAATTCATCCAGAGGTGGTCCATATCACTTATTGAGTGTGCCTATTGAATTCTATGAGTAAAATGACCCATAAAACATGTGTCGCACATGCCCTTTTCTATATTTTGTTTTTGGTGACCTGACCTGACCTGACCTTGACCTTGACCTTTGAACGGCATTGTATGCAACGAATATTGTCTTGGTAGTCTAAGAACACGTTTTGGGCAATCAGTCTCAGTCCATTCTTCGGCAACTACGGTGCAAGGCCGATACTGTAGAAACTTGCATTTTGCCTATTTTTGCCTATTGAATTCTATGAGTAAAATGACCCATAAAACATGTGTCGCACATGCCCTTTTCTATATTTTGTTTTTGGTGACCTGACCTGACCTGACCTTGACCTTGACCTTTGAACGGCATTGTATGCAACGAATATTGTCTTGGTAGTCTAAGAACACGTTTTGGGCAATCAGTCTCGGTCCATTCTTCGGCAACTACGGTGCAAGGCCGATACTGTAGAAACTTGCATTTTGTACCCTTGACCTGACCTTGACCTGACCTCTGACCTACTTAAGCAAAAAAAATGGGCTCTTAAGATCCGCCTTGTTGAGAGCTTTCGATTGCCGTTTTCCCCGTCTTTCTATGACCATCGGTTCGGAAGTTAGACGGGGGGGGGGCAGAATCTGCCCTTTAGTAGGGCGCGTATGGCTGAATAGCCCAGCGGGGCGCGGGTTAACCCGCGAGTTGCTGGGGGGGGGGCGTTAAACGCCCCCCACTTTTTTCGCCAGGCCATGGCATAAAAACGGCGCGCCGCAGTCGCGCCAAATTTTGGGTACTTGTAGGGAATTGATTGAAGTTTATTTTGGCAAAGTTGCAAAAAAAAAAATCGGTCGGAAATTTTTTGAGATATCGAGGTTTTAGTGACGTCATGATTTCTGAGTTTTTGACCAAAAACGGCATTTGTTCAAAAAAACATATAAAATCACAAAATAGACATACAGACATGCCGTAAACGCCATTAAACTGCCAATACCATGAACAATCAAATGGCTATTTTTGATTATTGATTATCGTTCCGCATTTTCCAAAATATTGAACTTAATCTCGGCAATTTCTCGTGACTACTTCACGACCATGATACATGCATTTCTTAAATTGAACTTTTTGAGCCAAACACGTACACATATGATAAAATGAATGTCACAATCGTGTTCTACGCCCCAAATTACCCATAAAACATGTGTCACAGACTGCGAATATCAGTTTTGATTTTCGGGGATAAATGCCTACCCGGGTGACCTGACCTTGACGCTGACCTGTGCTTGAATGACCCCTACATGGAGCTGACACTCTTGTAGGCCTTATATGATGGATTGTGCACCGTTTTGACAGAGTTTATGACGAGAGGCGCCCATTGCGAAGTTCTGAGGTCCATGCTAATGAGAGCCCGATTTCAGGTGTTTGACCTGACCTTGACCCGACCTGTGATCTCAAAATTCAACTTTAAAGTACTCATCCGAAGCGTCTCGTTGCGTTCTTTCGTTTGCCGCCTCGTGGGTTTCGCTGCGCCTATTGGTTCTCGAGTTATCGGCTGGGGGCGTTTAACGCCCCCCCCCCCCCAGCAAACGGTGGGTATCGAAATACCCCAGCAACTGCCGGGTTAACGTAGGAGTTTTATTGTTATCCAATTTTAGCAGTATCTTTAGCATGACGCCCTGGCGTTGTAACACGTGGCAAGGCGCGACATATGACCTGGTGACGTGACACGGCGTTACACGACATGACGCCCTGGCGTTGTAACACGTGGCAAGGCGCGACATATGACCTGGTGACGTGACACGGCGTTACACGACATGACGCACTTCGTACGATTCAGCACGTCGTAACATGTCTTTGTGTGTTATGATTATCAGAAACGTAAGACACTTTGCTTCTGCGTTCCAGATGGAGATGGTAGCTATGCGTAAAGACCTGACCGCCACTCGTGAAGAGGTGTCCGCCCTTCGTGAAGAGATGGCCGCCCTTCGTGAAGTGGTGGCCCCCCTTCGTGAAAAAGTGACCATTCTGAGTGAGGTAGTGGCGAAGGACAATTCAGACACGAAGAAGCTCAAGGGGGAGAACGCCGCACTTCACGGTGCGGTGGTCCGCCTGGAGCAGGCAGTTATCGAAGAGCGCACCACTCGCCAGACCGTGGTGGAGGAGCTGCGGCAGGAGGTCCGCCGGCGAGCGGCGCCATCCGGCCGTCCCCAGGGGTGAGACTGGGAGGCAGCAGTGGTGGCTGCGGGGGCTGAGAGATTTCGGAGCGGTCATGGTGAGAAGTAAACTTTCTTTGTAGAAGGTGAAAGAAATAAACCATCACTAGGTCTTTGAAGGTCGAGTAGCTTGTAATTGTAATTTCCGCCCAATCAAAGAAACATGTCTTGAATTCGTACCATCTGTTAGCCGTTTAGTCTCGATCGTATTGTTCCAGTTTTCGACAGACGTCCTGCAATCTGCATAAAGTTGGCCAGTTTGGGGCATTATATCCCGCACGTATTTACATGTCTTCATCAGCAATCGTGTCACAAAATCTAATCGGTCGTATCAAATCGTTCAGATTCGTATGAAATCAACTCTGAACGATTTTATTCAACCGAATAGATTTGGCAACATACTATTGCTGACGACGATATGTAAATGCATATCGTATCATCAAAGGAGCCAACTAAAAATGTGAACTTCTTTTGCATTTTGATTTATGTTCCTTTTTCTTATCTTTTCAGTAAAATTACAAAAGCGTTTCATGACGTCACGGTACAGACGGAGCCGCAGCCACCGGCAGACAGTGATACCACAGTGCTGAGAGAGGCGCTAAGGACCGTGACGACGTTCGACGCTCCGTCAGACCTTGGCGAGGACCAGCTGACGGCGCTCCTGCAGAGTCTTCCTCGCTTGGAGGAGCTGACCGTCAGGGTGCCGTCCTTCGGAACGGGGCGGTGGCTGCGGCTGCTGCCGACGTCACTGAGGACGCTATACGTTGCCGGTGAGAAGTAGGTAGTCGAGGAAAATCGTACTGTTACTTCTGATTCTCTGAATGGTGGTAGGTACTTACATAGTATGTACTTAAGTACATACATAAAGTAACAGTTTCAGTGATAAACGTTCAGCGGACATGTGTGCCATGCTACCTACATGCTACACAAACATTAGCCACTGTATTGTACCTACTTTTAAGGCCGCCGTCCACTGTGCGGAACGCGTGCGGTCCGTACGGAATTTAACACAGAACCCTATGGGCGCATCCGGTCCGTACGGAAATCGTGTGCGCTCCGTCCGGACCGCATCCGAACGGCAATCAGCTGTTGATTTTCCGTCAGCTCTCCGCATGCGTTTTGGATGCGGTTGCTACGGAGACGGAAGAGTGATGTCCGACGCGTTGAACTTTTCCGCATCCGGAACGTCCGGAACAGACGTGGTTTGGGGCCGTGTCGGAGGCAAACATTGTGAACATTGTGAAGAATTGGAATTCGATCATCATGAAGTAAGTAAAAATTATTTCCTTAGAATGGCAAGAGTATTCGCTGCTGGTTACTTGCAATATTTTATTTGGTAATAAGTGATAGGAAACATTTATTAGCTCTCCGCATCCGGACCGCATCCGGACCGCATCCGGACCGGATGCGGCCAGCGTGCGGCGACATTCCGGACGGACTCCGGACGGAATTCCGTCGCAGTGGACAGCGGCCCGTCCGGAATGTCGCCGCATCCGGTCCGGATGCGGTCCGGATGCGGTCCGGATGCGGAGAGCTAATAAATGTTTCCTATCACTTATTACCAAATAAAATATTGCAAGTAACCAGCAGCGAATACTCTTGCCATTCTAAGGAAATAATTTTTACTTACTTCATGATGATCGAGTTCCAATTCTTCGTACAATTCACAATGTTTGCCTCCGATACGGCCCCAAACCACGTCTGTTCCGGACGTTCCGGATGCGTTTTCCGCAGAAAAGTTCAACGCGTCGGACATCACTCTTCCGTCTCCGTAGCAACCGCATCCGAAACGCATGCGGAGAGCTGACGGAAAATCAACAGCTGATTGCCGTTCGGATGCGGTCCGGACGGAGCGCACACGATTTCCGTACGGACCGGATGCGCCCATAGGGTTCTGTGTTAAATTCCGTACGGACCGCACGCGTTCCGCACAGTGGACGGCGGCCATGACCTGCATGTACTGAACCTGTGTTACCTGTATGCACTGAACTGTATTAATAAACTGACGCATGTATAAGCATAGCGCATGCATTGTGCACAATGTTCAATTACTGTCCAACAGTGCGGATCGACCCTGGTCAGTGTCGTCTGTGTCAGGGTTTGACACCACAGTGTCAGCCGCCTCCCGACCCGGCAGCAGCTCCGTCCGACTGCTGTCAGCTAACACAGCTCTGTCCGAATGTCCGTCAAGACAGCCCATATTCAGCCCAGATTCAGCCCGGATTCAGCCCAGATTCGGGACACCTCCGATCAAGCTGAAACTCGCACACAATGTAGGCCATGACATGCCCAATCCACAGTACAAGTCATTCGGTGGCACTCCCAGCCGTTTGACCTAGAGAGGTCAGCAAAGGTCACGTGGCCCAAATTTGCACAGCAGATTGTGGCCCACCCAGTAGAGCTAGAGCGCTAAAAATGGCACCAATCGACTCGCCAGCATCTAATCTTACTTTCCCAACACTCAATTGACCTCTCAAGGTCATGCGATGACCTACGGTCATTTGTGGGCTATGTCGAAAATACACTTGCACAGCAGTTTTCGAGTAGATGGATTGACCGAATTCCAAATCAAAGCACATCATCGGGTAGCCCATAGGCCGTAGTAACTTTCCTTAAAAACCGCTTTTCGATATTTGACCCCGTTTGACCTCGGCAGGTCAAAATGTGCAAATAAACGACACTCAATACGTCGCAGCCCGGATTCAGCCCAGATTCGGGACACCTCCGATCAAGCTGAAACTCGCAAACAATGTAGGCCATGACATGCCCAATCCACAGTTCAAGTCATTTGGTGGCACTCCCAGCCGTTTGACCTAGAGAGGTCAGCAAAGGTCACGTGGCCCAAATTTGCACAGCAGATTGTGGCCCACCCAGTAGAGCTAGAGCACTAAAAATGGCACCAATCGACCCGCCAGCATCTAATCTTACTTTCCCAACACTCAATTGACCTCTCAAGGTCATGCGATGACCTACGGTCATTTGTGGGCTATGTCGAAAATACACTTGCACAGCAGTTTTCGAGTAGATGGATTGACCGAATTCCAAATCAAAGCACATCATCGGGTAGCCCATAGGCCGTAGTAACTTTCCTTAAAAACCGCTTTTCGATATTTGACCCCGTTTGACCTCGGCAGGTCAAAATGTGCAAATAAACGACACTCAATACGTCGCAGCCCGGATTCAGCCCAGATTCGGGGCACCTCCGATCAAGCTGAAACTCGCACACAATGTATGCTCAATCCACAGTCCAAGTCATTCGGTGGCACTCCCAGCCGTTTGACCTACAGAGGTCAGCAAAGGTCACGTGGCCCAAATTTGCACAGCAGATTGCGGCCCACCCAGTAGAGCTAGAGCGCTAAAAATGGCACCAATCGACTCGCCAGCATCTAATCTTACTTTCCCAACACTCATTTGACCTCTCAAGGTCATGTGATGACCTAAGGTCATTTGTGGGCTATGTCGAAAATACACTTGCACAGCAGTTTTCGAGTAGATGAATTGACCGAATTCCAAATCAAAGCACATCATCGGGTAGCCCATAGGCCGTAGTAACTTTCTTTAAAAACCGCTTTTCGATATGTGACCCCGTTTGACCTCGGCAGGTCAAAATGTACAAATAAACGACACTCAATATGTCGCAGCCCGGATTCAGCCCAGATTCGGGACACCTCCGATCAAGCTGAAACTCGCACACAATGTAGGCCATGACATGCCAAATGCACAGTCCAAGTCATTCGGTGGCAATCCCAGCCGTTTGACCTACAGAGGTCAGCAAAGGTCACGTGGCCCAAATTTGCACAGCAGATTGTGGCCCACCCAGTAGAGCTAGAGCGCTAAAAATGGCACCAATCGACTCGCCAGCATCTAATCTAACTTTCCCAATACTCATTTGACCTCTCAAGGTCATGCGATGACCTAAGGTCATGGGCGTCGCCGACGGGGGGGTCGGGGGGGTCGTGACCCCCCCACTTTTGAAAACTGGGGGTGTCGACCCCCCCACTTTTTGCGATGCTGAGTATGCTTTTTTAGCTTTTATGTCAGTGAAGCAGGCGTCAGCAACACCAACAAATACATCAGATTCAGAATCGCTTCAAGAGCTCCCTAAAGCCAATTAGCCAATTACCTAAAGTTCAATTAGCTGTGGGCGGGGAACACCAGCACAACAATATTTTTAAGTAGCCACCATTCTAGTACCTTTTTATCCCTCAAAGGATTGGACGCGCCAAAACTGCCCCGAGCGTTCGTCTGATCGTTTAACCCTCGCATGTGTGCGGCGTTTGCCAGCTTCTAATGTGTAGGGGGGGGGGGTCGGTTGGACCCCCCCTTGCCGTTTGGCCCCTGATCGAGCTAGAGCTTCGCGGAAAAAACGAGCGTGTTGCCCGTGACGAGAGGAAGCCGATGATACCCAATTTTAAGGTCCTAGGTCATTGGTTGACCTTCCAGGTCAGGTCAATGACCCAAAGTCGGGAAAATCGGGACCTGTTAGAAAGTCGTAAAGTGTGGCTTCTAAGGGGTTTTTCGGGGTGCTGATCACGAATATCGTGTTAGTTTTGATCACAGATGATGTCTTCAAGCATTTAGACCAGGTCGGGTCAGGTCAGGTCAGGTCAACCAGTAGGCGTCGTGACGGGTATTCGTAGTACGTGTCAACCGCCTCTGACAGCTTCGTAACATGTTACGAAGGCACCAAAACTACTTCGTAAATGTTCAAATGGTTGCTAAATTCGAATTCAGCTCCAAAAACTAGCCTAGAAACATGTACAGCTCGAAAAAGTGAACCGAGGTCACCCGAGGTCACCAAAGGTCAATGACCTGACCTAACCTTCAGATGACCTTGACACCCATCCTAATGCATGGAAGCAACATCAAATCACATGTTTGAACGTTTGAAACCACGAAAAGCTTGCAAACGCGCGGCTAATGCGAGCCGACATACGCAGAATCGCGATTCCGGCCAAACATGGTCTCGGAAAAGAGGTCACAGGTCAAAGGTCATTTGGGTCAGGGTCATGAAATTTGCAGGGTAGGTGTAAAATTGATCAATGTGAGGGTACTGAAAGTTTCGTCGCGATCGGCCGCTTTTTACGCGAGTTATTCGCGAAAAACCATGGGGGGGTCCATCCGACCCCCCCCCTACACATGCGAGGGTTAAAAAAAAAATGGTCGCAGTCGATTCGTCGGATCAGTACCTAACTACAACTACAAACTAGCCTCAGCCCCATGGCTATCGTCACAACTAGCTGTACAGTGCATATGTAGGGGAAAGGGAGTCAGATGAAACCGTCTCGGGCTTTCGCAAAGAAGTCGCGCAAAAGGAGCCGATTGCAACGAAACTTCCGGTGCGCTCGTGTTAATCACCTACTTAAAAATAAATCGATATCCCTGATTCAAATAAAGATGACCTTGGTTCACTTTTTCATAACATGCTTTTAATTTAGGTATAGGATAGTTTTTGGAGCTGATTTTGAACTTAGCGCCCATCTGAACATTTAAGAAGTAGTTGTGTTGCTTATACCTACATATGTATAACATGTTAGGAAGCAATCGGTGGTGGTCATCCACTATTAGGTACTGGTCGATCTGACCTGACCTGATCTACCCCAAATGCATGGAGTCATCATCTTCGTTCAAAACTAAGATAACATTCGTAATCAGAACCTCGAAAAACCATCACAACTTACATTCGCAAAGTTCTAGCAGGTCCCGAGTTTCCCTACGTATTGGCGATGACCTGAGTCCTGAGATGACCCGAAACCTTGTAAATGGGTATCATCGGCTTTCTCTCGTCACGGGCAGCATGCTCTTTTTTCCGCAAACCTCTAGATCGATCAGGGGTCGAAAGCATACATCAGCGTTACTTTAGTATACGTTATAAGTTAGCGACTGCGAGCCCACCAATAGAAGGGCTACAGTGAAGCAGAAAACATATTTGATAGCTCTTTCAACGCTCTTTCGCTAGCTTCGGGTCAGATTTCATCTCAGGTCTATGTTTTGCCCATAGAAGGCAAACAGCTAACTGGACAGATTCTGCCGAAACATTTGCTTTGCAATAACTTTAGATTCCGTGAGTTTGTATGGTATTTACATATGTTGTCTTGTCACCACTGTGTTTATCTCTTTGAGACGCGTCACATGAGTTAAAATTTGACCATTCAGAATTAACGTTAAAACGACCTCAGGTCAACGTTATGTCCAGATCGAAAAAGGACCTCCTGCTGCATATGAATGGATCCGTGTTGTTGAGCTGAACTATGAACACCTTCCAGGTGCTGTCATCGCTCTACCGCGTCTTCGTCAAAAGTTGTAGAAAAAAAAATGCTGGTGGCCATCGATGGACATTTCCACTAATGACCTTTCGAGTCATCACTCGCCATAAGTTGCACCCTGTCCCTGGCAATGATGAGCTGATTTGTCATGGCTCCAAAGATATTTTGCGTTTCTGACGAACTTTTTCAAAGCAGGAGGCATTCGTGCTTTTTATAATTTCTCATTATTTTCTAATGATGAGGTCACGTATTTGACCTGCCTCCAGATCATAGATGTAAATCCTCAGAATCATGAATTGCTGACACGTATAACCCCATACATTAGGTATACAGTGTACCAAATTTCGAAGTTATGGGAGAAAAGCTACAAGAATGGCGAGAGGGGAAAGTTTGATAGAGGTATACCGTATAACTGAACTTGACATAGCGACCTGACCTTAAGTGACCAGTGATAATTTTTACGCAAGTGATGTAGGTAGGTATACCTACCTAATAGGTTATACCAAATTTCGCGGCGCTGCACGCCGCTTTGTTACACGCGCACACATGCACATACGCACGCACAAAACTGGCAAGTGTGGCAAAAAAAAAACACCCCTACCCATCGGGTGAAGACTAGAAACCCGACCCCCCCACTCAAAAATCCGTGGCGACGCCCCTGCCTAAGGTCATTTGTGGGCTATGTCGAAAATACACTTGCACAGCAGTTTTCGAGTAGATGGATTGACCGAATTCCAAATCAAAGCACATCATCGGGTAGCCCATAGGCCGTGTATTAGTAGCCCAAAGGCCGTGTAAGTGTATTTTCGACATAGCCCACAAATGACCTTAGGTCATCACATGACCTTGAGAGGTCAAATGAGTGTTGGGAAAGTAAGATTAGATGCTGGCGAGTCGATTGGTGCCATTTTTAGTGCTCTAGCTCTACTGGGTGGGCCACAATCTGCTGTGCAAATTTGGGCCACGTGACCTTTGCTGACCTCTGTAGGTCAAACGGCTGGGAGTGCCACCGAATGACTTCGACTGTGGATTGGGCATGTCATGGCCTACATTGTGTGCGAGTTTCAGCTTGATCTCAGGTGTCCCGAATCTGGGCTGGATCCGGGCTGCGACGTATTGAGTGTCGTTTATTTGCACATTTTGACCTGCCGAGGTCAAACGGGGTCACATATCGAAAAGCGGTTTTTAAGGAAAGTTACTACGGCCTATGGGCTACCCGATGATGTGCTTTGATTTGGAATTCGGTCAATTCATCTACTCGAAAACTGCTGTGCAAGTGTATTTTCGACATAGCCCACAAATGACCTTAGGTCGTCGCATGTCCTTGAGAGGTCAAATGAGTGCCGGGAAAGTAAGATTAGATGCTGGCAAGTCGATTGGTGCCATTTTTAGTGCTCTAGCTCTACTGGGTGGGCCACAATCTGCTGTGCAAATTTGGGCCACGTGACCTTTGCTGACCTCTGTAGGTCAAACGGCTGGGAGTGCCACCGAATGACTTCGACTGTGGATTGGGCATGTCATGGCCTACATTGTGTGCGAGTTTTAGCTAGATCGGAGGTGTCCCGAATCTGGGCTGAATCCGGGCTGCGACGTTTTGAGTGTCGTTTATTTGCACATTTTGACCTGCCGAGGTCAAACGGGGTCACATATCGAAAAGCGGTTTTTAAGGAAAGTTACTACGGCCTATGGGCTACCCGATGATGTGCTTTGATTTGGAATTCGGTCAATTCATCTACTCGAAAACTGCTGTGCAAGTGTATTTTCGACATAGCCCACAAATGACCTTAGGTCATCGCATGACCTTGAGAGGTCAAATGAGTATTGTAAAAGTAAGATTAGATGCTGGCGAGTCGATTGGTGCCATTTTTAGCGCTCTAGCTCTACTGGGTGGGCCACAATCTGCTGTGCAAATTTGGGCCACGTGACCTTTGCTGACCTCTGTAGGTCAAACGGCTGGGAGTGCCACCGAATGACTTGGACTGTGGATTGGGCATGTCATGGCCTACATTGTGTGCGAGTTTCAGCTTGATCGGAGGTGTCCCGAATCTGGGCTGAATCTGGGCTGCGACGTATTGAGTGTCGTTTATTTGCACATTTTGACCTGCCGAGGTCAAACGGGGTCACATATCGAAAAGTGGTTTTTAAGGAAAGCTACTACGGCCTATGGGCTACCCGATGATGTGCTTTGATTTGGAATTCGGTCAATCCATCTACTCGAAAACTGCTGTGCAAGTGTATTTTCGACATAGCCCACAAATGACCTTAGGTCATCGCATGACCTTGAGAGGTCAAATGAGTGTTGGGAAAGTAAGATTAGATGCTGGCGAGTCGATTGGTGCCATTTTTAGCGCTCTAGCTCTACTGGGTGGGCCACAATCTGCTGTGCAAATTTGGGCCACGTGACCTTTGCTGACCTCTGTAGGTCAAACGGCTGGGAGTGCCACCGAATGACTTCGACTGTGGATTGGGCATGTCATGGCCTACATTGTGTGCGAGTTTCAGCTTGATCAGAGGTGTCCCGAATCTGGGCTGAATCCGGGCTGAATCTGGGCTGAATATGGGCTGTCTTGATCAACATAGGGTCGGCCGGCATTGTTGGTTTAGCCGGCTACCGGCGTCTCAGGCGCCGGCCGGCCCCGGTAGGGCCGTTGGTCACCATGACAACCGCCGGCGGTTGGTAGGGGGAGAAGTAGTAGTTGAAAGCATCCGCATCGGGAAAGAAAATAGTCCTACAGATATTGACGATTTTCTTGCAAGCGAGAGCAGATAGACGCATGAAAATAACACCGTTGGATGCGTCTTTCAAAAATACACAAATTTTTAACTGGCAACGAATACTTCTCCATAATGAATTTTCTGATGGCTTCACGACAGCAGCACGGGCGACAGGTCCGAAATTTTAAACGGGGAATAATATCCAGATCAGTCCACTCACAGTCCTGGTGACTTCAATGCAGATGCAGGGCAAGTAGAAGAACACTGAGTACACTTATCGACGGCTTCGCTTCAATTTATCCGCCAACCTTTCCCACCACACCGCAACTCACTAACAACACCCCGAGCCTCGAACGCGGCCTTGAACAACGCGGAAACGAAAACCAGTGGAGCTCCTAGTGCTGTTCAACTGTTGAGTGCTTATGTATGAAATAAATGCTATTTTATTAAACAGCATGAAAATGCATACAACTTTAATACTTTAGAATGGTATGGTATAAACAAAAATTTTGAGGAAATTATCGAATGTCAGAATTTTCTAGTCTATTCAGTATTGCTCTTCCACCATCGTCGGCGCGCCGTCGCCGGCCGTCGGCAGCATTTCATCTCTAGCTTTTTTCAATAAGGCCTCAAACTAAAGAAATAATGAGTTATGAACAAAGTAAAAGATGTCATCGAGATCTAAAAAAATCCCATTTAAATTTGGTGGCAGTATTGCCGCATTTAATGCAGCAGTTTACTTTATTTTCGTCTTCCACCATCTTCCACCAACCAGAACTTCCGGTGAAAAGTCAGTGGATATAGGGAACTTCCTAGAAATCTGCGAAACACCTGAATATTTCTCTAGGGTTTAAAAGTCTTCATAATTCTAGTGAAATTCAGGGAAAAGAGATAAAAAGTATTAGTTTTGATAAAAACACTCCTTTTTTTAATTTTAGATGTTTTCCATAGACAACAGAAAGTCGCATCGGGTAAACCAGGCAGAGCATCAGTGGCGGCATTTTTTCCACCATCGAGGATCGCTGGCTTGTTCGATTTTCCACTGCCGTGCGTCGCCGTGACGGCACTTTATTTCACCTCTGCTGTGAGGAGCCACTTTTCATCTAAGAAAATTTGGTCAGAGCCACCAAAACCATTTTTACCAGCCCTGCGCCACTGCAGTGTCCGTGTATGTCCGTGTGTGTCCGTGTACGGGTATCTCCCGAGCCGTGTGTGTCTCCGAGTCGGTAGTGTGTCCAGCCGGTGTTGGACAAGTGCCGCTGGCCGGCCGTGGCGGCTGGAATGGAGGGCCGGGCACGGGCCGGCCGGCTCATCCGCCGGCGGTGGGAGGCCCGGTGTCTGCTGTGGGTCACAGACCAGCACCGAGCACTGCAGTTGTGAGGGGGACGGGTGCAGGCCATACAACACACATAGAACTGCAACAGGGAACTGCTTACATGACACCAGTCAGAGTGGCCAAAACACATGTGCAATGTGCAGGAATCTCAGAAAAGGTTTATGTGTGTTCTGATCCCACGTAGTTATCCTGATCTCGGATCCGATGGGATCCTAGATCCAGCCAA
This sequence comes from Amphibalanus amphitrite, assembly GCF_019059575.1. Lineage (NCBI taxonomy): Eukaryota > Metazoa > Arthropoda > Thecostraca > Balanomorpha > Balanidae > Amphibalanus > Amphibalanus amphitrite. The sequence continues at coordinate 336,554 of NW_024881744.1, forward strand.
ATGGCTCGAGACGGCAGCTGATTTACCCGAGGCGGCTCTCAGACCTGATCCCAAATGACGGCGGGTAAAACAGTGTGTCGTATACAGGTTATCGTCCGCCCGGCACCGGGGAAGGCGGTGAAATACGGCGAGTGGCGATCCAGCCAGTCAGTGTGTGGCCGCCGGTTAACGGTGAACTCCCACGCTGGGCCTGTATATATATCAAAAATAGCCCCCCCCCCACCAGGTCGCGTTATAAACAGACCCCACCAGGGCGCGGGTTAAGATGTAGTTTTGGTGCCTTCGTAACATGTTACGAAGCTGTAAGGGCGGTTGCCACCTACTACCTACGAATAGCCGGCAAAACCCTTACTGGTTGACCTGACCCAACCTGGCCTAAATACACGAATACAACATCTATGATCATAACTAACATTATATTCCTGATCAGCACTTCGAAAAACCTCATTACGACCACCCTTTACGACGCTCTAACAGGTCCCGATTTTACCGACCTTGGGTAATTGACCTCACCTGGACCTAGGTCCCTAAAGCTGGTTATCATCGGCTTCCTCTCGTCACGGGCAACACGCTCGTTATTTTTCCGCGAAGCTCTAGCTCGATCAGGGGCGAAACGGCAAGGGGGGAGTCCAACGGACCCCCCCCCCCCCCCCCGATACTCTCGCGGCTGAAAAAAAAACACCAATACGGGCGAGGGATAATCCATAAGCTGCCCTTCGTTCGAAAGAGCGTCAAAAATAAAGAAATTACTTCGACCACTTTTTGGTCAGGTCAAAGTTCAGGTCATTGGGTTCATTGAAAGCCAAATTTTGCCGCATTTCAGGTCGAATATCGACAATTTGCAAGTTGCCGACGCATAACTCGGGAACCAATAGAGCTACAGCGCCGCGGAGAAGCGCATTTAGTAGCTATATTAGCGTTCTTTCTGGTTATTTTCTCAAATTTGACCTAAGGTCAACGGTTTTGCCTGCAGGGAGCAAACACTGCCAAATAAAATATTTTTAGAGAAGTATTTCTGCAATAAAATTATACTCAAGCCTTGCACGAGCTTTCTTTTACCGACATCGTGTTCCTCTTGTCAAGACGCATCGAATGAACTATAATTTGACCTTGAAAGGTCAACTTGGAAATTTGACCTCAGGTCAAAGTCATGATCTGACCGGATATTGTCATGTTGCATCTCAGTGGATCCGTATCGTCAAGCTGAAAGCATACTTTCATCGGTGACCTGACCTTGAATGTCCTTGGTCTGAAAGTTTAAAAAAAACGACAGAACATTGGAATGTTGCGAGTAATTGAGGCTGCTGAAAGTTTTACAACATGTGTAGAATTGATAGAGCTGATAAGGTGCGCCGAGAACGGCGGCGCGGAGCGCCGCCGTTTTTTGAGATATCGGCGAACACCGCACGGGTGTTCAAACACCCCCAGGCAGTGTGCATTGTGACCATTTGCCCCAGTAGTCAAAATTCCTTAGCCGAGGCCCTGAATGATTACAGCGCAGCCACTGGAAGTTGCATGTATAAAGTAGTTTCATGGACTACTGTATCACGCATATATGTACTTATGATGTTCATATTTACATTCTACATATGACTGCAACTGCTGATGCTAAAAAAGTGTTGTGCGGCCGCTCGGCTGTGTCAGTGCTGGCTGTGTCAGTGTCTGACACTCTGATGTCAGTAGTGCAGCGGGGAGCTGGCGGCAGCTCTGTCCGACTGCAGTCAGCTGACACAGCTCTGTCCGACAGGGCCGGAGGTGACGGAGCCGAGGTGGCCGGAACGGTAGTGGGGTGATCTGTCAGTGTCGCTCCAGGGGGTGGCTGCCGACACCATCAGTCCCCTGGCTGGCCTGGGACGGACGGTCACAGTACTGGAGATATACGGTGAGCAGCGGCAGCACGGACAGGCCGCTGATATACGAACTCAGCGAATGGCGGACACTGAGTAACGGTGTGCCGGTGTCGGACCTCATGGAGACAGGTGTGATACATAGCCAATGTGCTTTGAGAAATAATGAAGTAAATTGAGCTCCAAAATGGAGGACTGTTCACTCAGTGACATATTCGTTCAGAGTTAGTTGATCATACTCATAACAATTGTGTTGCACTGTTCAATGAAGTTCAATGCATTTGCTTAACATTGCATATATCATATAATAGCACTGTTTTACCATTGTCTACTGTGTCCATAAAACCATGTGAATTATTAGGTGTTTTTTCGTTTTGTCATATATCGACATGTATTACAGCTAATTGATCCTGTCTATATGTGTGTCTGTGTGTTTTCCAGATTGTACTGATCACACGGCCGGCAGCCTGGAGCCCCTCACCAGGTGCCCTGAGCTGTTCAGTCTCACCCTGTCCGGCGGCGTCCCTGACACCGTGAGCCTGGAGCCCCTCACCAGGTGCCGTGGGCTGCGATGCCTATCAGTCACCGCCGCCGACCTCCCGCTACTGAGAGAACAGCTGCCGGAGGGCCTCGTATTCCTCAATGTCAGAGGTGAGATACCGCAGATCACACATGTAATGACGGTATATGCAAATGGTCAGCGAAGACGGCAAATGGACGAACCAATCAGTCTCAACTAGCAAGTTTCATCGTTAATCATGTATATTACTCGGTGGTGAGAGGGGGAAGGGGTTCAATGCATGCCCTTCGATAGTGTCCATGCTTGTGGCATATGCGTGGAATATTAGTGTAACGTCACGGGGTGATTTAAAAGTTGAGGTACTAGCGATAGTTGCATTGTCACAAGCAGCAAATTTCCGAACAAACGTATTGAGTATTAGTGCGAATTCGGCATCCGGAAAATCAGGGATAATTTTCCGGGATCAACGGGATCATTCGGTGTTTTAGGCTGACACCGTGCACAACGCACATGCCAATGAGTAAAAGAGCCATTACTGAAGCAAAAGCAATATAAAAATATGACTTATTGCATCGATAGTCCTTGCAATACCAAATTATTACCGGTGATCCCGGATAATTATCCCTCTTTTTCCGGATGTCGAACGCACGCCTGATCGACAACTGACACTGACAGACTACACAGAGAGCTCGCTGACGACGAGTCTGAGGAGACTGACGAGACTGACTGGCCACGGCCCTGGCGCGGCGGTTATACAGAGTATAGGTGGCGCCACGATCGAAGGCGGCCAGCACAGGAATGCAGGCATTGCTACAATTAGAGAGCAAGTATTTCAATGGGGAATGATTATTAGATATAGTGCAACCAATGAGAGTAGCATAAGAAGTTTCATAGACTACTGTATTACGCATATACTTATCGCATATACATATTATGTTCATATTCACATTCTACAGACTACATATGACTGCTGCTGCTAAAAAATTGCTGTGCGGCCGCTCGTCTGTTTCAATGCTGACTATGTCAGTGTCTGACACTCTGGTGTCAGTGGTGCAGCGGGGAGCTGGCGGCAGCTCTGTCCGACTGCAGTCAGCTAACACAGCTCTGTCCGACAGGGCCGGAGGTGATGGAGCCGACGTGGCCGTTCGTTCGTGGTCTGTCAGTGTCGCTCCAGGGGGTGGCTGCCGACACCATCAGTCACCTGGCTGACCTGGGACGGAGGGTCAACCGACTGGAGATATACGGTGAGCAGCGGCAGCACGGATATGCCGCTGATATACGAGCTCAGCGAATGGCGGACACCGAGTAACGGTGTGCCGTTGTCGAACCTTATGGAGACAGGTGTGATACATAGCCAATGTGCTTTGTGAAATAATGGAGCTAACTGAGCTCCAAAATGGAGGAGGACTGTTCACTCAGTGACATATTCGTTCAGAGTTAGCTGATCATAGGTACTCATAACAATTGTGTTGCACTGTTCAATGAAGTTCAATGCATTTGCCTGATTGCCAATATCATATAATAGCGCTGTTTTACCATTGTCTACTGTGTCCATAAAACCATGTGAGTTATTAGGGTTTTTTTTTTTGGCATATATCAACATGTATTACAGCCAACTGATCCTGTCTGTATATGTGTCTGTGTGTTTTCCAGACTGTCTTGATCTCATGGCCGGCAGCCTGGAGCCCCTCACCAGGTGCCGTGGGCTGCGATGCCTATCAGTCACCGCCGACCTCCCGCTACTGAGGGGGCAGCTGCCGGAGGGCCTCAGGCTCCTCAATGTCAGAGGTGATATACCGCAGATCACACATGTAATGCCGGTATATGCAAATGAACAGGGGAGACGGCAAATGGACGAACTGATCAGCCTCAACTAGCAAGTTTCATCGGTGATCGTGTATATTATTGTAGTGAGAGGGGGAAGGGGTTCAATGCATGCATTTCGATAGTGTTCATGCTTGTGGCATATGCGTGGAATATTAGTGTAACGTCACGGGGTGATTTAAAGTTGAGATACTAGCGATAGTTGCATTGTCACAAGCAGCAAATTTCCGAACAAACCTATTGAGTATTAACCCGCGCACCGACGGGGGTCTGCGCCACCTTAGTACCGACGGGGGGGGGGGCGGATGACCGCCCCCCCCCCCTGAGATCTCGAGAACGAAGCAAGATAGCGACAAGCGGTAAACGGCATCGGATACGCACGGACAAGGTCTACAATTTTTACAAAGGTCATTTTCAGGTCAGGTCAAAGATGACGTCACAGGGGTCGAAAAAGTCAAAATGGCGGCGCTAGATATGGAGAGGGTTTTTCTCGAATAACTTTCGAAGTATTCAAGATAGGAACAAACTAAGGGCATCATCGTGATCCTCTCGTCAATCCGCATCGAATGATATATATGTTGACCTCGAAAGGTCAAGGTCAAAGGTTGACCTCAGGTCACGTGACCTCGAGGTCATCATGTATATCATTCGATGCGTCTTGACGAGCTGAACACAATGAGACCATCCGCGCGGCTGTATCTTGTTCCTGTAAGGAGTTATTGGCAAAAAACCTTTGGTGACCTTTGATGACGTCACATGACCTTACAGCTGCCCAACAGCAAAACAGACCTCAAGGTAGTGAAGGTTGATCGTATGTGAGGTCATGTATGGTATATGGGGCCATTCCGACCCGTTTTAGTGGTAAAAACAGGGAGTTGATTTTTCCCCCATTGACTTATAATGGGGAGGTCGCGAAATTGACCTGACCTTAGGTCACCGACATCAAAATTCCGAGATATACAAATTGTAGCTACTAATGACCTTATAACATCCTGCGACTTTCAAAGGCCTCCGACATCTACTGTAGCTCTGGCACGGTGACAAAGTTGCAAAAAAGTGACTTGAGGTTGGGTCATTCAAAGTGACCTGGTGACCTGACCTTAAAAGTTAGGAGGTTCAAACTTGCACACCCTGTGTAAAATTGATGAGAAAATAGTCATACCAAATTTCGCGGCGCTACGCGCCGCGGTTTTCCCGCTATCCGCGAAAAACCTCAGGGGGGGCGGATATCCGCCCCCCCCGTCGGTGCGCGGGTTAATCGACGACTGACACTGACTGACTACAGAGAGAGCTCGCTGAAGACGAGTCTGAGCAGACTGACGGGACTGACTGGCCGCGGCCCTGGCGCGGCGGTTATACAGAGTATATAGGTGGCGCCACGATCGAAGGCGGCCAGCACGGGAATGCAGGCATTGTTACAATTAGTGAGCAGTTGTTCCAATGAGGAATGATTATAGACATAGTGCAACCAATAAGAGTAGCATAAGTAGTTTCACTAGTTTCATAGACTACTGTATTACGCGCCATATACTTATCGCATCTACCTATTATGTTCATATTCACAGTAGCGGATCCAGGGGGGGTGGGCAAAATGGGCATTTGCCCCCCCCCCAAACGGCATAATTTTAACATACGCCTATGGACGATGCATGGAAAGAATCGATAAATTGTTATGCTTTGCCCCCCCCCCCCCAAACTCTGAGCTGGATCCGCCTCTGGATGCATAGCCAATGTGATTTGTGAAATAATGAAGCTAATTGAGCTCCAACATGGTTCATAGCTGTTTCGTTTTTTCCGTATATTTACATATATTCCTGCCGACTGATCCTGTCTGTATGTGTGTCTGTGTGTTTTCCAGACTGTCCTGATCTCACGGCAGGCAGCCTGGAGCCCCTCACCAGGTGCCCTGAGCTGCGGGGTCTCACCCTGTCCGGCGGCGTCCCTGACACCGTGAGCCTGGAGCCCCTCACCAGGTGCCCTGAGCTGCGGCGTCTCACCCTGTCCGGCGGCGTCCCTGACGCCGTGCTGGACAGTCTCAGCGGCTGCCCCGGGCTGGAGTACCTTACACTGGGGGACTGCCAGCGGCCGGCAGAGACGGCCTTCACAGCAGCAGCGGTCACCAGGTCAGTCAGCAGACACTGGCGAGGGGTGTCCTGTCAGACACCGACACTGTGACACTGCACTGACACTGACACACTGACACTGACACACTGACACTGACACACTGACACTGACACACTGACACTGACACTGGCACTGACACACTGACACTGACACACTGACACTGACACTGACACACTGACACTGACACACTGACACTGACACACTGACACTGACACACTGACACTGACACACTGACACTGACACACTGACACCGACGCACTGACACTGACGCTGACACACTGACACTGACGCATTGCCACTGACACCAACACACTGACACTGACACACTGACACTAGCACATTGACACTGACGCATTGTCACTGACACCAACACACAGACACTGAAATACTGACACTGACACTGACACACTGACACTGACACACTGACACATTGTCACCGACACATTGTCACTGACACATTGTCACTGACACCAACACACCGACACAGAAATACTGACACTGACACTGACTCGTACGTCCGGCCGGCTGGTGCCGCTGTGTTTGTGTGTGACGGCTCTGCTGCTCTGCTCTGTTACAGACTGGTCAAGTCGTGTCGGGAGCTGCAGCTTCTGTTCCTTCACTGCACGGCAGACACCGGCCGGGCCGTGCTGACCGCCCTGAAGGAGGCGGACCTGCGCCGGGGCCCATCCGGTACCATCTGGCTCATTGTCCCCGGTAGGTGAGAGGGCGCCGCGCGCCGCGTCTCTGATCAGTCAGTCCCTCACAACAGACGCTGCACGGCGCCACCGGCCTCTCAGACACACACACACACTCGACCACCGCCGCAGGCCACGTCACGGACGGTGACGTGACGCGTCACGGCCACCACGGCCGACGGTGACGTCACGTCAGCCGTCTGTCCTGTGTGTGTGTGTGACGTCACTGGCCGGCGGTGTGTGGACATGGCTGTACCGCTGTCTGTGTGTCTGTCTGTGTGTGACGTGTCCACCTCAGACGTGTCTCTGCTCTGTCCACAGAGGAGCTGTACCGTCAGCTGGAGAGACAGGAAGGCGGTGGGGTCAGAGTGTGTCCGTGGGAGGATTGATGCGCTGCACTACCGACCGTGCAGTGATGAGCTGACTGCAGAGAGTCCGAGCCAGTCGGCCGGGGCCGCCAGCTGACTGCTGCCGTGTGTGCTGCACCAGCCGGCACTGAGAGCGGCGCCGGTCAGCCGGCACACGGCCCCGGTGTCCGCTCTAGTGTAGTCATGTAGTTGTAGTAGTAGTAGTGTAGATGTAGTAGTAGCACACGGATGTGATGTAGTAGGTAATTACCGGCCGGGTATTGTGGGTAATTGGACGGAAGATGTGATGCAGTGGGTGATTACCGGGCGGGTATTGTGGGTAATTGGACAAGAGATGTGATGTAGTGGGTAATTACCGGTTGGATATTGTGGGTAATTGGACAGTGACAAGTGATGTGCTGGAGAGACTACCGATCGTGGCATTGCGTTATTCTGTATGTGGAACACACGTCTCTGACCGTCCGACTCGGTTCACCGCGCCTGGTCCCGGCGGCACGGCCGGCCTCGGTCACGTGACCGTCCCCCGGTGGAGTCGGACGGCTCGGTCACGTGACCGCTCCCCCGGGTCTGGCTGCACCTCGGCTCGGCGGTGCTGAGCGCCGTGCTGAGCGTGTTGTGACACGTCCCACACGGACAGCTCTACTCTACTACTGGCTAGCTGCCGTCCGAGCTGGCAGTATACACGCGGTGCCAGTTCAGACGGCGGCCGGCCGCGCCGCGCCCGCCCGCTCCGGTCCCGGCCGGCGGCCGTCACCCGGCCCGGGGCGGGGACCGGTCCGTCAGCTGACCATTGGTCCGTCAGCTGACCATTGGTCCGTCAGCTGACCATTGGTCCGTCAGCTGATTGGTCCGTCAGCTGATTGGTCCGTCAGCCGCCCCGCTCTCCACCGGCGGAGCGCGGCGCACGCCGAGACTCGAGACGTCAAACACGATGTATATAGGTTTAGGCTGGGTTTAGGGGTTTAATCGGATGGTCTGGTGTAGACCATATGTCTATTCTACTCTATATGTAATATACTAACAAGAGGAGTTGCTTGAGCTTGACCATCTGTAGCCTTCAATAAACCAATGAGCCGTGTGCCGAGTGTTTGTCCGGCTGCACCGTCCGCCCCGCTCCGCTGTGAACCGTCATTTTCCGCCCCGCTCCGCTGTGAACCGTCATTTTCCGCCCCGCCCCGCGCGGTCACAGACGGTCCGCCCCGGCGGAGCGGAGCGGCAGTCTCCGTACACCGTCCCCGTACCCGTCATATACGGACCGTACAGCGGCCGTACACACTGCAGACACTGTAGTGACACACACACGGAGACACACGGAGACACCTCGACACGGAGACACGGAGACACCTCGACACGAACACACACGGAGACACCTCGACACGGACACACACGGTGCCCGGCTTCTGCCCGGCCATATCCACTCGAGCTACAGCGAAACAGGTGATGAGTGAAGGTCAGAACTACTGGACTGATGTGGTATTTTAATCAGCACCAAGTCCCCCCGTCCCGGCCATACAGCGGTGCGGCGCGGCTGCAGAGCTGTCTGCGGACTGGTGCGGTGCCGCCGGCCGTGGCCACTCGTCTGTGGGCGGGCCGGACTGCAGCCGGTGGCCGCTGCCGGTCCCGGCGACTCGCTGCCGGCTGGGCTGACCGCCGTCAGTCACCAGCGGTGCTGGCCGGCCGGAGCCGGGGCTGCGGCGCGCCGCGGCACCTCAGCGACGCACCCTCTGGGACACTGAGAGGCGCGCACCGGTGCACACTGGTCGGAAACGCTCCAGCGAGAGGCCAGCGGCCTTTCCGCAAACGTTTTTTGCTTCTTATTTCGCAACCGGTGAAGCAAACTTCATGAAACTTTGCATACCTTTTCTGTTATATGTAAGCTATCATTTGGATGTCAAGCACTAAATATATGACGTGAAGCTGTTCAGTTATGACATCATAATTGAGTAAAATACAGGATCTAGCACCACTATAAGTCAACAAGGGAAATTGGAAGCCGCTATTCGGGTGCCGGGAATGGTTTCATGCAGTCCTTGCAAGGTCCGGTGCTTCACTTTAGCATTGTTGACTTTGCCTGACGTCATTTATGACGTCACTAAGGCCATATAAGTTTTTCGTCAATAGCTCATAATCAGCCTTCACCCGAACACCAAGTATAGCATTCGACGCGCCTGAGCTAGACAAACACGATGATGCAAAAATCGTCGCAGTGCTACCATTTTTGGTTAAGTAACTGACCAAAAACCGAGCCCGTGCCTTGTGGCACTTACCTGAACATAAGAGGTCACTGGTTGGCGGAAGACCTTAAAATTGGTTAGTAATCGTTGCGTCTTATAGCGGCACACACGCTCGTTTTTTCCCTGAGGCTCTAGCTCAATTAGAGGCGAAACGGGGAGGGAGTTGTACCAACTAGAGATGTCAATCGGATACCAACTTTTTGGTATACCGATACCAAACCGATACCAACTTGGTATTTGGTATTTCAATCGTAATGTGTTTGGTATTTTGTTGGTATCATCAACCCTCACTAATGTTTAAGAGGCTAAGAAATCGGTAAAAAGTTGGTATTTCCCTCATTTTCCCAAGTTGGTTTGGTTTCGGTATTTCCCCACGGTTTTGGTTGGTATTTGGTTTGGTATCGGTATTCCGATTTTCCGTAATTGACACCACTAGTACCAACCCTCCCCGGCCAATATTGAAAACCAATCGGTCCAGCCAGGGATGAATACCGGAATTGTGATCTAATGAAGACAGCCCAAGGTCACCTGGCGCCAGTGACAGAGGTGTCCTATATTTGCAGCGTCTTATATTCACTTTCTTCAGCCGAGTGATGGCTGTCAATAGCAAGGCTCTCTAAATGCAAGCCGTAATCGCCTCGCAATATGTGGAAGGCTTTTGATGTCAATGCATGCACACGTACATACATACATAAAACCATATTTTCTGCGCCCTTCACAAAATTCATAAACTCAAGCGCATCTGTTTATCAATTACCACTCAATTACACATGGATGCGTGCAGGTCACACAAGACGGGTGCGTATTATTTAGGCCAGGGTTCATAATGTCCAGGGCACAATGTGTCCAGTGCTCGAATTGGCCAGTGCCTTGAATTGGCCAGTGTTCACATTGTCCAGGGATTACATGGTCCAAAAGTGGCCAACTGGCTGCAGATAGGGTAAATTCAAAGAGGCCAGGGTTCATTATGTCCAGGGCACGATGTGTCCAGTGTTCAAAATGGCCAGGGTTCATAATGTCCAGGGCACGATGTGTCCAGTGTTCGAAATGGCCAGGGTTCATAATGTCCAGGGCACGATGCGTCCAGTGTTCTAAATGGCCAGTGCCTTGAATGGGCCAGAGTTCATAGTGTCCAGGGATTACATAGTCAACCCAACCCAACCAAACCTAACCTAACCTAACCTAACCTTACCTAACCTAACCTAACCTAACCTAACCTAACCTAACCTAACCTAACCTAACCTAACCTAACCTAACCTAACCTAACCTAACCTGAGGTAATGATGTTTGCCTACCAGGGATAAGGAAATAGTTTCTCGCATGAATAGATTGCAAGCAATAGTAAATCAAATATTTTTAGGTTAAGTGGTTATGCATCAGGCTTCAGGCCGAAGGCCTGAAGCCAGATACATAACCACTTAACCTAAAAATATTTGATTTACTATTGCCTGTAATCTCTCCTAAGGCATTGCCTTCGGCACTGCACTGCTTTGCATTGAGCTGATTCCGTGTTTTTTACATAATGACGTCACTTTCAGTGACTATGTAATCCCTGGACATTATGAACTCTGGCCCATTCAAGGCACTGGCCATTTTGAACACTGGACACATCGTGCCCTGGACATTATTAACCCTGGCCATTTCGAATACTGGACACATCGTGCCCTGGACATTATGAACCCTGGCCATTTTGAGCACTGGACACATCGTGCCCTGGACATTATGAACCCTGGCCTCTTTGAATATACCCTATCTGCAGCCAGTTGGCCACATTTGAACCATGCAATCCCTGGACATTATGAACTCTGGCCCATTCAAGGCACTGGCCATTTTGACACTGGGCATAGCGTACCCTGGACATTATGAACCCTGGCCAGAATGAATGCTCCCCCACAAGACAGCGTAAGCCGGGCGCGGCGGCCGAGCCGCCGATACTGGGGCCGGTGCGGGCGGTAGTTGGGTAGGCATATCGGCTCCTGCAAATTTTGCGCAAATATGCGCAGTTAGCTTTTATGTTGCCCTGGTGTAACTTTGAATCCTGCTTCATCTGACAAAAAATCAGAATGGAACTAGACGGAACTACCTGTTGTTTCCTTACCTAAACTTTGCAGTTACATTCCAGATTCACTGTAGGAGAGCCTTCATGAAAAAGCTACAGCAAATCTTAGTTGGGGAAAATTATACAAACAAGGTTTGCACTGACCAGTCGGCAACTTCATAACGAACATTTTGATGCATAATATGTGGGATTTCAATTTGGTGTCTATCAGCAATAAGACTCTGAATATCCGGCTCAAGAAACCTCTTGCTCCGCGTCAGTTTCCGAGTTCTGGGATACTCCATCTTCGGGGGCTGATTACAGTTATTTTTGGTCACCTGGAGTACTTCTTTTGGCCTAATTATAATAATTTGATCAATGTCAAATCGATCTATATAAAAAATAATCCGAAACTCTGGAATAGCCCGTGGCCTCTCGTGAGGGCGTTTCCGACCAGTGTGCGGTGGGACTGTCTCTGCCGACTGTCCCTACCCCATGAGTGGGACCGGTGGGACTGTCTCTGCCGACTGTCCCTACCCCATCATAAGTGGGACCGGTGGGACTGTCTGCCGACTGTCCCTATACCATGAGTGGGACCGGTGGGACTGCCTTTGCCGACTGTCCCTACCCTATATGTAAGTGTCTGTTTCTGCGGCGGCCGCTGAGCCCCCAACCCTGTCCTTCTCCTCTCCCCAGTCCGCTGTGCAGGGTCGCTCCAGGTCACTTGGTCAACTGGACTGTCTTCTCCAATGCACCTTGTATTCGTCGATCGACCTTACACACCACCGTGCAGTCACATGGCTACGACCCGACTCCCCTCCGTGCCGTCCGACGCGCCGGCATGGCCCCACAACTGGGACAAACGGCCGCCGGGGACGCTCCTGTGTCAGATGTTCGTCTCCGTCCACACCGGAGAGGACAGGGCAGGCGGCGGCCGGCCGACGCTGCCCGCGGGAACACGATTACTCTCAAATCCGACATTTTTGCGCCCCCATGCAACACGATGCGCTCAAATCCGACAGCGCTATGAATCGACTGTCGGGGCAAAATTGCACATGGAGATTGCGCTGTTTCTGGACATTTGATTAAAACGTGATTTTATCGGAAACCAATGCCAAAGTATACGTGAAAATGGCATAAAACGGGTAAGTGAGGTAGGCCGATTCATTATGTATGACTTTGATTCAACAATTAAGTAAGCTTTCTGCAAAATGCGCTGTTTTGTAAATGACTGCTGAATTGCTCCACAACTCGACTTTTGGATGTAATTTTGCGCCAAGATCCGACCCTTTCGAATCAGTGCTTAGTGGTCGTGAAAAATTTCATTTGACTTGTATTTCTTTAAAAATGAACGGATAAAGGAATGTTAAAAACAGAAATGTACAGTTTTTTGCGCTCTTTAATGTGATGTGCGTTTATAACCAATTGGTATTATGTAAAGCCCATTATTTGCAAGAATAAATTCCGAGGAACGACTTGGCCTTCACGGTCAAGTGAGATCTATAGTAAGTACCTAGGCATTCATCACGAAATCATGACTTTTCGATTTCTTAAAAACTGATCCTAACAAAAATCGAAGTGTTGGAACTTGTTAATTGCAGTGCAAGGATCACGATAATGGTATTTTTATCTTTGGCCGTTCGATATTTTCGCCAATATCTTTGATTTTAAATATTTCACAAGTCAACGACGAGCGCCATATTCAATCTTTGCGCCAAGGCAGAACACCAGCATGTCAATTGCAGGCGCATTGCGCTATTTTTTGACGACTGGCTGGCGGATTTGGGCGCACTGGACATAATGCGCTTCAAATCAACTCCCGATGAAGGGAAAACTTCAATTTTGGCAACACCAGCATGTCAATTGCAGGCGCATTGCGCTATTTTTTGACGACTGGCTGGCGGATTTGGCCGCACTGCACATAATGCCAGGGGCGGTCGCAGACTTGGCGTTTGGGGGGGCCAGCTTGGCAAAGGGGTCCCTGCACTGACCTGGGGGGCCCGGTGCTAGCTTAAAGGGGCCAACGGGCGTAGTGCATGGGTGCATAAATCCAGCCATGGACGGTGAAGCGGGGGGGGGGGGATAAGGAGTAGTCCTCTGTATTGACTCGTATGCCAAAAGACCACTTAACCCTATTCGTTAGGCGGCGCGGGCGGACATCGATAGCAGCGCCTCTATCGGTCACTAGGGAAAGCTGGGCTGTAGGCGACGAAATACCGGCTGAGTTGTCACAAGTTAAATAGGTTTATAGACATCCGTCTTGTGAAAAAGTTGAACTTTTGCCTTCAATATTTCTACAGGCAATTTTAGAAGTGCCTTCACATAGATTACAAAACCGTTTAAATTATTTTATTCACTTCAAGCCTTCCCTATTGTTCTTGATGATGCGGGAACTATTTCTAATTAGTGTTTCTAGCTTAGTAAAAGAAGATAATGTGCAAACGATGAAAAAAGCATAAATGGAAGATTTTAAATGCAATTTTCTGTAACAAATAATGGTAAATTTTCTACACATCAAGGAAAAGGTGCACGCTAACTGATAATTTAAAGTTCTTGGGGCCAGTTGGTTTCTTCTTTTCTTACGTCGCCCCAATGGCCGCGAATACACTTGTGATAACGCCTATCGTCCTGGCGGGCTCCGCCGGGACAAGAAACTGGCGGGGGGGGGGCCGATTCGACCCCCCTTCAGATCTAAAAAACTACACATCGCAGCGACAAACGGCGAACGGCGTTTAATAGGTCGTTTAAAGATCTTCAACTTTTACATAAATATTTTCAGGTCAGGTCAATATTGAGGTCACCAGAGGTCATCAACGATAAAATGTTTTGGAATTAGTTACCTATATAACTTTTAAACTAAGAAACATAGAGACATAAAACCAATACATTTTTTGTTGCTCTCGCCGAGGCGATGCGAAATAAGTATGAGATGACCTTCACAGGTCAATTTGAAATTTGACCTGAGGTCAAGGTCAGGTCATTCATCAATGAGGTTGTGGGGTATGGTCATGCTGCATACCAAACGACGCGCCTTGACCAGGCAAGCAGTTTGGTACCACTTACAAGTCTTTAGCACCATCATGTCGTGATTTATTGACAGAAAAACGATTTATGACGTCACATGACCTCAGATGACCTTTGCCGGTGCCCCTGTCAATTAGCGGCACCAAGATCATCACCGATGAGATAATCTTCCATAATACTGAAAGAATTGGGTGGTTTTGACTCGTTTACACGAAGCAGGAGGCGTTTCAATATTTTCCCGTAGGCTTGCAATGTAAAGGTCACGAGTCTGGCCTGACCTCAGGTCACAGATATGAAAATTCTGAGATATACAAATTGCACATACTGGTACCCTAACTAAAGCCTGAAGAGAAGAAATTGATCGGTCAAAAACTCTAGCTCTGGCGTGATTGCAAACTTTTCTGAGGTAGGGTCACCAAACCGCCTCTGGTGACCTGACCTGAGGTCAGATCAACTCAAAATTTTCAGAAATGTTGCGTAAAAGCATTTTAGGAAAAGTCAGAAAATTTGAGCTTCCTAGCTCAAAGCGTTTGGGAGAAATAATCAAAAAACCTCAGGGGGCTCCTGAGGCCCCCCCCCCCGCCAGGAATAGGGTTTTAAGGGGTGTATAGCCAAACATTGGTCTCTTTGGAAGCTTCTAGACTCAAAACGGCTGGACCGATCTTCAAATTTCTGGTGTCAGTCGATGCAGAATTGATGTGGCTACAACATATCGGAACAGCATTTTGGTCGAGTTTTGCAAACTGCCCACCAGGTGGCGCTAATATATAGCAACTTTGAGCAACTTTAGCGCCATCTAGCGGCAAGACCAAGAAAGGCAGGGGTCTTCATTTTCAGATATGTTGTAGATACAATCAAGGGCTATCAAACGGCGGTAACCTGGTTTCTGTACCTCTCTTAGTTTAGGCAGGAGAGGCCGTTGAGTGGTCCTCTGTATTGACTCGTATGCCAAAAGACCACTTAAGGGGTATATAGCCAAACTTTGGTCTCTTTGGAAGCTTCTAGACTCAAAACGGCTGAACCGATCTTCAAATTTCTGGTGTCAGTCGATGCAGAATTGATGTAGCTATAACATATCTGAACCGCATTTTGGTCGAGCTTTTCTAACTGCCCACCAGGTGGCGCTAACATATAGCAACTTTAAGCAACTTTGGTGCCACCTAGCGGCAAGACCAAGAAAGGCAGGGTCTTCATTTTCAGATATGTTGTAGATACATTCAAGGGCTATCAAACGGCGGTAACCTAATTTATGTGCCTCTCTTAGTTTAGGCAGGAGAGGCCGTTGAGTAGTCCTCTGTATTGACTCGTATGCCAAAAGACCACTTAAGGGGTGTATAGCCAAACTTCGGTCTCTTTGGAAGCTTCTAGACTCAAAACAGCTGAACTGATCTTCAAATTTCTGGTGTCAGTCGATGCAGAATTGATGTAGCTACAACATATCTGAACCGCATTTTGGTCGAGCTTTTCCAACTGCCCAGCAGGTGGCGCTAACATAAAGCAACTTTAAGCAACTTTGGTGCCATCTAGCGGCAAGACCAAGAAAGGCAGGGTCTTCATTTTCAGATATGTTGTAGATACATTCAAGGGCTATGAAACGGCGGTAACTTGGTTTCTGTACCTCTCTTAGTTTAGGCAGGAGAGGCCGTTTAGTAGTCCTCTGTATTGACTCGTATGCCAAAAGACCACTTAAGGGGTGTATAGCCAAACTTTGGTCTCTTTGGAAGCTTCTAGACTCAAAACGGCTGAACCGATCTTCAAATTTCTGGTGTCAGTCGATGCAGAATTGATGTAACTACAACATATCTGAACCGCATTTTGGTCGAGCTTTTCCAACTACCCACCAGGTGGCGCTAATATATAGCAACTTTAAGCAACTTTGGTGCCATCTAGCGGCAAGATCAAGAAAGGCAGGGTCTTCATTTTCAGGTATGTTGTAGATACATTCAAGGGCTATCAAACGGCGGTAACCTGGTTTCTGTACCTCTCTTAGTTTAGGCAGGAGAGGCCGTTGAGTAGTCCTCTGTATTGACTCGAATGTCAAAAGACCACTTGAGGGGTGTATAGCCAAACCTGGTGGAAATGAGGCCACCAGAGCCTGTGTGAGGCCCTCAGCCGTCGGATTGGCCCCTGAGACCGGTTTAGGGGCCCTCAAAGGCCAGTGGAGGGCCCTCCCTCAGAGGTCAACGTGGGTCCTCAGCGGTCAACGTGGGCACTTGACCGCCACTGAAGGGCCCTCAGAGGTCAGTGTAGGACCCTCAAAGACCGGTATGAGAGAGCTGTTAATTGCTGGCGTGGGTTTCTCGAGCCTCGTGACAATTGAATACGGGCCAGGGCCCCATACGCTCATGGGGGCCCATCGGTTGTTTGGGGGGGGCAAATGATATGATGGCCCCCCCTGATTTGCCTTTGGGGGGCCATGGCCCTGATGCCTCCCCCCCCCCCCTGCGACCGCCACTGCACCAATCTGAGGCTGTTGACAAAGCTGACATCTGGCGAGCAGGCTGAAAACTAAAACTTTAGTCCAGACAGGGCGCGTCCTTGAAGAAGTGCGCCTAGAGCGGTCAAAAGGTGTCGTCTGCCGGCGCAATCGTTGAATTTAGAGTGCGCTCACGTCACGTATAATGGCTGAATGCCAAATCGTTTCCAGACAAAAATATTCGATCTTTTGAGTTGTTTCTTGTTGGACATGAAATTTAGAATATTTATAGAGGTTGTGTCAAAGCGGTGAATGACAAAAACGGTTCTAAGCACCTTTAAATCCTTTGTAGATTCAGTAATTTTTAAGCGCACCATGTTGTGTATCGGCGCAGTGAAAAGTCACGTGACCCGACCTGGTCACGTGACTGCGCCTAAAACCGAAATCGTGATCAGGGGAGGCGCCGAGGTGACAGCCTCAGACCTCGCTGCTCCCAGTACGCTACACTGGTCAGGCCGGGCCGGCGGCGGCGTGCCATCGACCGCCGGCCAGCCGGCCTACCCGTACTGACCACTCACTCACATACAACACACCTGCCCCTGTTTATCGAGAAACATACAGAACATACGCTCTGAACTATGTAATCAGCAGTCACTAACGAATAACGATGGTCTTCCATAACTCAACTGTCTCAAATGTCCCGCCCTCCCCCTGATCATCCACCGGTGCCGCCCCAGTTGTCGGTCGGGGCTCGACCGGTGGTCGGTCGGCAGACAGACCGACCGGTCACCGCCAGGTCACGGCCGGCCGACTGACAAGCACGCCGTGCCGCCGCCGGGGCCGTGGCCGTGCTCCGGCCGTGCCCTGACCGGGCTCACCGGCTCCGACACACCGGCCTCAGAGATCTGACACCAACTACCGGCTGGACGAGCCGCCGAGCGGCCTGCCGACCGACCGCTCCCGTATGGCAGCGGGGCGCCGCCAGCTGCACCACCCGACACCGACAACAAGCACCGACACACTGTCACAGGACATCCAGCAGCGGGCTTGTCTCGCTGTCAACCACGTGCCCTCTTCTGTCCATCAACACACTCACAAAATCAACTAATCACACTCGCCTGTCCATCAACGCACTCGCAAAATCAACTAATCACCCTCGCCTGTCCATTAAAACGCACTTACAAAATCAACCGGTCACCTCTCGTCAAATATACACAAAATAATACCGAGCTCACAACCATTCCCGTGTTTACCGGAAAATCCCACCACAGCAGTCACCCCGTTGCCGTCGTGTGGGCTTTCCGTTGCAGTGCGGGACGATTGTCAGCACCCGTCCCTGCTGTGGCCAGCGGGCGGCTCCAGCACAGCGGCGAGCGTTACTGGCTGCAGCCGGTGTGTCCGTCCCCACAGCCGGGTGCAGCTGTTGGAGGCCGTGTTGGACTCCCAGTGTGACGTCACACCGTCGTGCCGTCCCAGTCCGTGTCAGTGTCGGAGTGACAGTGGTCTATATATATACAGTGTCAGCTGTGTCCAGCTGCTGGTGCTCCGACTGTTAGCTGAACTGACACACTGACACTGCAGCCCCTGACAGTGTCAGACCGGCCCCCGGTCAGTGTCAGCTGCCGGCACGGAGAGCGGTCCGGTGACACTCCCAGCTGCAGCCCCCTCCCCGTGGCTGGTGCCGCTGCAGTCTTATTGTGCCGGTGGTCAGCTCCGTCAGAATCCACCACAAACAGCTGCCGTCACTCCTCTGCAGAGGCGGATCCAGCTCAGAGTTTTTTTTTGGGGGGTGGGCAAACCATAACAATTTATCGATTCTTTCCATGCCTCGTCCATAGGCGTAATGTTAAAATTATGCCGTTTGGGGGGGGGGGCAAATGCCCATTTTGCCCCCCCCCCCCCTTGGATCCGCCACTGCTCCTCTGCCGCCTTACCGACATTCTATTCCGGCAGCCGGGCACCAAATAGCCGCAGTAGTTAGCAGTGCATTTACTCCACATGGACACACCGCTCCGAACGTCTCGCCAGACGGACCCGTCTCGGCCGGAGGGGGCGGTGAGGGGGGGGCGCGGCGAAGGCGGCCAGAAAACGGCGCAGCCGAAGCCAACCAGCAGACGCCTCTGCGGCACGCGCGCCACGCACAGACCAATCAGCAGACGTCTCTGCGGCTCGCGCGTTACGCACAGACCAATCAGCAGACGTCACTGCGGCTCGCGCGTTACGCACGGACCAATCAGCAGACGCTTCTGCGGCTCGCGCGCCACGCACAGACCAATCAGCAGACGCCTCTGCGGCACGCGCGCAACGCACAGACCAATCAGCAGACGCCTCTGCGGCTCTCGCGTTACGCACAAACCAATCAGCAGCGCCTCCCGCGACTGGCTCCGGCCGGCCGCTGGAAAATGGCCGTAGAAAAGAGGCACACCCGCCGACACCTTAGGGCTGGTCAGTGGCGTTCAGTGGTGTGGTGGCCGCACGGTACGGGGTGGGGCCGTGATGACATGTCGTGGACGAGATGGTCTCCGAGACACCCGGGAAATCTGACGACCCAGCCGTCCCCAGCCGGTACGTCCCCAGCCGGTACGTCCCCAGTCGTCCCCAGCCGTCCCCAGCCGGTACGTCCCCGGCCGGTACGTTTCCCATTGATACAAAGGTACTTTGAACAGCTACTTCTTTGTTCGTTTGGAAATACATTGTTTTGATATGCAAGGCCAAGGTGACATGATTCGGTGTAAAATGTCACGGTCCCTGAAATACACAGCAGTGTTCGCCACGGGCCCCAAAATCCCCAGCCCAGCCCGGCCCGGGCCCATGGGTTCAGAGCCCGGCCCAGCCTGTAGCCCGCTCTGGCAAATATGTCCAAGCCCAGCCCGGCCCGGCCCGTCAAAAATAGCAATCTAGTTGTCTTAGTCTATTGCTATAATAAGCATGATTGATTACACTATTTTGAGAACAATTCTAATTGCATGAATATTAACATGGCAATCATGACTCCCTTCTTTTCAATGAATATAATCATTTCAAGTACCTATGGCACAAATTTTAACAGTAACAGCAAGCACCTCAGTCAATTAGGTCATGATTACACACATATAAAAAGTTTACATGATTATATTAACTACATTCTATGAGTAAAGTTATCTTGCAAGCTGATGTGTGTGAATATTATCATGCATAATTGGTGACTCTAATGCATACTTGAAGGAAGTATTTGCAACTTACTCTATACTTCCCAGCACTTACCAGCAGAAAAAAGCTTGACTTATGGGAATTGATGAATCTGTCTGGGATTGACCTTGCTGTTAAATTCACTCCATTGATGCTGCAATATCAAAAGCCTGAGAAAGCATACAAAATAGGTGACACTAGCTTTAGCACTGTCTTCCAAAAAAGAGAAAATCCATCCATTTATCAACAAAACTGATTTAATCTATTTTCAATTCATGCCCACGTGTCAACCGAATCTCTGTGGACAACTATCTGCTGCTTTCCTTGCTATTTTATGTTAGGCTCTTTTCAAGATATAGATATCGCTAGCAGCGTAAGCAGAAAACATGGTAAGCTTAAAATGTCATTGGGTGTTTTTGCGACTTTTACGCATCATTATCATCAATTGAAAATGAGCGAACACTTCTTGATTGTCGCAGCTGCGGCAGGTAGCGATTCTGACCAATTGTATAATAAAACATATATGATCAAGTTTTTCTTCTGTTTTTCGTTCGAGTTTTCAGACTTCGTGATTTAGGTTTTATTTCTTATTTATTTCATTTTGTTTTTTACCTTGATACTTACTTAAAAAACGTATTTATTTGATATACTGTTGTGTATACTACCTAGATGCCGCCACATAAACATAGCGCCATGATCGCAAATTTTGTTGAGAGGGGGCTGGTTTGTTGTGATTTATTTTGACAAATTAATGGACATTTAAAGAAGCTTTCATCGCGAAATACTCTGTAGAATTCCTCATTACTTACAGTGTGTTTCGTGAGTATCCTTTTAAGGTTCTGTTCGTTAAAAAGCCGTCGGTGAAGGAACAAAGACTGTGTTGGAATTGTCTCACTATCGCCATATGTAAGTGTTTAACTTAATGTAGCCCTGTAGCCCATCATTGTTGAGTGGCTTCTTAGTTTTTGGAGTTGTAGTGCTAAGTAAGTTATTCTGATAACTACATTTTAACTTTTATTAACAAACTAATGATGCTAGAGATTCTCTGATCTTTTTGGTTGCGGATTTTTTATGAAAACCCTCCTATGTGTGACATGATGTGATATTGGAAAATTCTCAAGATTCCCAAAATTCAATATCAAGTAGGTTTTCTTTCACATTGCTTAAATTTGGTTTAGTTTTAGAATTTTCCCAGTGGGTTTTGTTTGCATCAGTTTCCAAATTTTCTTAAATTGACATTAGTCGCAAAACCCATGGTAGTCCACAAAGCTCTTGGCCCGGCCCGTCCATAGCCCGTTAACTAATTATATTTGGGAGCCCGGCCCAGCCCGTAGCCCAGCCCGGCCCATGGCCCGTTGGGCTGGCCCGGCCCGTGGCGAACACTGATACACAGTATCACTTCGCTGTAAGTCTGACATAACGCTGTAGGTGTGTCAGATTGCGTTTTTCCTAATGCGAGCGGCCAGGAGGCGGGTGTATGACCCCCTGGCGATTGACTTATATGGCATCTAGAAACACATTATTTAACCCTCGCCCGCACATGCCATTTTCCCATCCTAGAACGCACATGGGGGGGGGGGGGTGGTTGCCACCCCCCGCGCCATTTCGTTCCTGTTGGAGATAGAGCTTAGCAGTAAAGACCAAAAAGATTCTTTGGGAAGAGACGAATCCAATGATACCCAGTTTCACCTTCTCAGGTCAGTCATTGACCTTCCAGGTCAGGTCAAACTAAAAATGTTGCTGTTTTGGGTCACCGTTGAATATCAAGTGTGCTGCTTATCAAATACCGATGACGATGCTGTTTTCTGGTGCCAAGCCAGCTAGAACCTCTTTGTCACACTACCCGACCAGAATTTTGCTGCTGAGGTCATTTCAGGTCAAGTTAGTTCAAGGTCAATTATATGTGTTTGTATGTCTGTGTGTGTCTGTGTGTACACTGATGTGTGCACCGATTGTTTTTGGGTCCATATTACATGAAATCATGATCTGAGAAGCTTTTACCAAAAATGCAGTCAAAAAACTTCAAAAAAGTAGATTCAGCTTGCCTAAAACGCAATTATCTTAGATGACCTAGGTTGACCTTGACCCTGACCTTGACCCCTGTACATCGTCGAACAACATGTTCCATGATAGGTGGGAGGTAAGACTGGCAAAAAAAGGCCGAAATCAGGGTGTCAAAAGCTCACAAGGCCCATGGCAAACGCAAGATGTTGAGAATTGGCCATTTGGGCCATGACATGACCTGAAAAACAAGGTCATATCTCCGAAACCAAAAATCACAGAAACTTGAAATTTTCAGTGGACATCAAGAAAGGATAGAGAAGCAGCTATACTAAAAATCAGCCTTCTAGCTCTAAAAATGTTGAGTGCAGAGCAGAAAGACTACCTGGGGGGGGGGGGTGGCAACCACCCCCCCCCCCATGTGCGGGCGAGGGTTAAAGGGTAGGTACTAGGTGGACCAATAAAAATGTCCCTCCTGTACAACATTGGTAAACCTAGGTGTTAGCGAGCAAATACGTTGGTATTTTTAGGTATTTTCGCAAAGACGGCCGGCGCTCGGAGCGCGGCGGTCGGTCCGCCGCGCCGCGCCGGGCACATACACATGTGTCATCTGGCCCCTGTCCTGGTTCTCAGGCCCACGTGTTGTGCTACCACGAGGGCTGAGACGGGACGGGGGCCCGACAGTCTTCGACGGGACTCCACCGGTGCGCGACGGCCCGGTGCACGACGTGGCCGACGTGGCCTTACGTACGACGCGGCCGACGTGGCCCTACGAAAACGATTCAGTGAAACGCATTTGTGACCGCCGTATTTTGTGCATTTTAACCGTTTTCATTTCATTCAAGAACAGACTTTTTCTGATTTATGTATAAAAGCTTTTCATTCCCCCCTCCCGCTTAACAACTTTAACAACTTAGCCCTGGCCCTGCTGCCGGATTTTTTTCACCCCCCCCCCGGTCAACAACTTTTTTATCTGGGTCAATTTTGAGTCAACTCACTTGACTTAACAAAAAATTTGAGTCAAGTTTGAGTCGACTCATATTTTCATTGAGCCGCTTGAGTCATGAGTCTAGTCAAGGGAAAAATCAGCTCCTTGTTTGAGTCAGAGTTGAGTCAGGGCTTTCTAAAGTTGAATGATAAGTCGAGTCAGCAATTTTTTTTTTGTCGAGCACAACCCTGTTCCGCTGTAACAAAAGTAGTATAATTTTATTCAGGGATTGTTCCAGGTGTTTACCTTTTGACCTGACCTAAAGTGATAGGACGCGAAATGTTCTGAGAATATGTCAAAAGGATGCACCAGACGGTATGTAGAATTTTGCGGCGCACTCTATCTGCGAAAACAGATCGGGGGCTTAACCCTCGCCCGCACATGCCATTTTCCCATCCTAGAACGCGCATGGGGGGGGGGGCTGCCACCCCCCGCGCCATTTCGTTCCTGTTGGAGATAGAGCTTCGCGGTAAGCACCAAAAAGATTCTTTGGAAAGAGACGAATCCAATGACACCCAGTTTTACCTTCTCTGGTCAGCCATTGACAATCCAGGTCAGGTCACACAAAAAATGTTGCTGTTTTGGGTCACCGTTGGACATCAAGTGCGGTGCTTATCATATACCGATGATGATGCCGTTTTCTGGTGCCAAGCCAGCTAGAACCTCTTTGTCACACTACCCGACCAGATTTTTGCTGCTGAGGTCGTTTCAGGTCAAGTTTGGTCAAGGTCAATGATATGTGTTTGTATGTCTGTGTGTGTCTGTGTGTATACTGATGTGTGCAACGAGTGTTTATGTGTCCATATTACATAAAATCATGATCTGAGAAGCTGTTACCAAAATGCAGTAAAAAACTTCACGAAAAGTAAATTCAACTTGCCTAAAACGCAATTATTTTAGATGACCTAGGTTGACCTTGATCCTGACCTTGACATATGTACATCGTCGAACAACATGTTCCATGATAGGTGGGAGGTAAGACTGGCAAAAAAGGCCGAAAGCAAGGTGTCAAATGCTCACAAGGCCCATAGCCAACGCAAGATGTTGAGAATTGGTCATTTGGGTCATGACGATTGACGAGGCCTGAAAAAAACAAGTTCATATCTCCGAAACCAAAAACCACAGAAACTTTAAATTTATAGTGGATATCAAGAAAGTATAGAGGAGCAACTATACGAAAAATCAGCCTTCTAGCTCTAACAATGTTGAGTGCAGAGCAGAAGGAATACCTGGGAGGGCGGGGGTGGCAACCACCCCCCCCCCCCCATGTGCGGGCGAGAGTTTGATCAATCTCCCCCTCCCCAACCCCTGGCCGGGCGAGGGCTGAGATGTAGGTCCGAACTCTCCATTTTGTCGAGATATCCACTAAATAGATTCGCCTCTTCCATCCCTGCACATGTCTGCTGCTCACTTTGGTTTACATTACCGAGCTGCACGCGGTGTCCGGAGGGATGGGGGTGTTCCAGACGGCCGGGGAGGGGGGAGGGGGGGGGGGCTGCTGCACCGCCATCCGGCCCGTGTTATCACGAATCCATGGTGGCCTTCCGCTGACGTCATCAGTCTGGAACGCCCCGCCGCCGCGCCGGCTCACTGGACACGCTAGAGTCTCCTCGCTACGGGACAAGGCCCATTGGAACCCGGACATCCAAGTACTTGACGAATGTAGAGAGTTCCCATTTTATTTTGTTGTTGTTGCTGACTAGCCTTTACGAGGCAACAGTCCACTTACATCAACAGTGTTCCACGAACGCCCCGGCTCCCCATTAGTTACAGTACGACGCCGGTGACCGGTAGGGGCGCTGCAGTCGCCCAGCGGCCCGAGGTCGGCCGTAACCGGTACCATGACTCAGCGGCGCCCCGCCCCGGGGTAATTACATACTGCGCAGTTGCAGCGGTCCAGACCGGGACAAAGGCCGACGGAGGAGCACGAGCTGCACTGCGTCCACCAGGAGGGTCAGTCGACAGAGCGGGTGGTCCAACAGTGTGTGGACGGTACTGAGCTCTGTCCACCGGAGCCGACCACGGCGGAGGCGGCGAATATCAGGTGAGAAGGGCCGACCTGTATGTGAGGGGGGGGGGTCTGTGTGTCCCTGTGTCTGTTGTTGAGTGTGTTTTGTGCGTCTGTGTCTATAGTCAGACAATATGTGTTTATGTAACGGTGTGTATGTGATTCTGTGATTCTTTGTGTGTCTTCTCTGTGTGCTAGATACCCGTCTGAGTGTTTGGATGCCTGTGGGCTGTGCTTACATCAACATGCACCCTCGCCCGCACATGCCATTTTCCCATCCTAGAACGCACATGGGGGGGGGGGGGGGTTGCCACCCCCCGCGCCATTTCGTTCCTGTTGGAGATAGAGCTTAGCGGTAAAGACCAAAAAGATTCTTTGGGAAGAGACAAATCCAATGATACCCAGTTTTACCTTCTCAGGTCAGTCATTGACCTTCCTGGTCAGGTCAAACTAAAAAATGTTGCTGTTTTGGGTCACCCTTGGATATCAAGTGCGCTGCTTATCATATACCGATGACGATGCCGTTTTCTGGTGCCAAGCCAGCTAGAACCTCTTTATCACACTACCCGACCATATTTTTGCTGCTGAGGTCATTTCAGGTCAAGCTAGGTCAAGGTCAATTATATGTGTTTGTATGTCTGTGTGTGTCTGTGTGTATACTGATGTGTGGAACGATTGTTTATGTGTCCATATTACATGAAATCATGATCTGAGAAGCTTTTACCAAAAATGTAGTAAAAAAAACTACACAAAAAGTAAATTCAGCTTGCCTTAAACGCAATTACCTTAGATGACCTAGGTTGACCTTGACCCTGACCTTGACACCTGTACATCGTCGAACAACATGTTCCATGATAGGTGGGAGGTAAGACTGGCAAAAAAGACCGAAATCAAGGTGTCAAAAGCTCACAAGGCCCATAGCAAACGCAAGATGTTGAGAATTGGCCATTTGGGTCATGACATGACCTGAAAACAAGGTCATATCTCCGAAACCGAAAATCACAGAAACCTGAAATTTTTAGTTGACATCAAGAAAGGATAGAGGAGCAGCTAGCTATGCGAAAAATCAGCCTTCTAGCTCTAAAAGTGTCGAGTGCAGATCAGAAAGACTACCTGGGGGGGGGGTGGCAACCCCCCCCCCATGTGCGGGCGAGGGTTAAAGGGACCCTCCCGGCTCCCACCTTCAAAAAAAGTTTATGAATTGCCTTGAAAGTGATGTCGCTCGGTTCAGTAAGAGCGAAAACGAATATCTACCAAATTTCACCGAAAAATATTCACCGGTTTTCAAGATATTAGACTTTTACTTTTGTTTACTTTTTGGGATCTCCGCTGTTCCTAGCGACTTTATTTGGAAGCAATAGTTTGGCAGCTGAAAGGGCGGCACTTGTTGCGCGCCAAGCAGCATATACCACCGCGTGCTACAAAACGTTTTAGTCAAACATTTAAATTCGTTAGATATCTGCGCTGACGTCACACATTCAGAGGGGTATTCCTATGCATTAGCCCCTCTGAGTCAAAATGCTGCAATTTTGACATTCAATATTTCCGATTTAACCCTCGCCGGACCTATTGGTTTTCTACATACGCGCCGGCCGAGGGGGGGGGCGGGTACGACCCCCCCCTCGCCGTTTCGCCCCTGGTGGAGCTAGCGCGTCGCGGAAAAAACGAGCGTGTGCGCCGTTACGAGACGCAGAGATTGGTACCCGATTTTAAGGTCCTAGGTCAACCGGTGACCTCTGAGGTCAGGTCAAGTGCCCCAAGGTACGGTTCAGTTTTTGGTGAATAACTTCGCAAAAAACGGTCGCAGAGCGCCGATTTTGGCAGCATCGTGTTTGTCTCGCTCAGGCGCGTCGAATGATATACTTTTTGTCCGGGTCAGGTCAACTTGGGGTGTTGACCTCAGGTCAAGGTCAGGTCAGCACCCCCAGGTCACGAAGTTGGTCGAAAGAGGTCATGTCGCATATCATTCGATTCGGCAGGTCTTCCTGAGTCCATTGGTGACTTTCCCGACTCGCTAGCTCAATTTGATCAAGAGTTATTGACGAAAAACTAATATGACCTTGATGACGTCATAAATGACGTCACGCAAGGTCAACATTGCAAAAGTGACGCATCTAACCTTGCAAGGAGTGCATAAAATCACGATTCTGTGCGCTTGAGATAGTTGGAGATCGTTCCCGGCGCCAGAATAGCAGTTTTCATTTTTCCCCATTGACTTATAATGGTGAGGTCACGAAAATGACCTGACCTCATATGACCTTTAGGAAAAATCCGAGATATACAAGTTGTGGGACTCATAATGGATACTAGATCCTGCAAGTTTCATTTCCCTGTGACATCTCCTCTGGCAGTGAGAGCGTTGCGAAGTTGCGACATCTGAAGACCGTGCAGAGGTTCACTTATGACGTCATAGGTCAGTGACCTGACCTGACCCAAAAATGCGGTTGGTGTCAAAAGATGCGGCTTAGATCAAAGGTCAGGTATGCCAAGTTTCAGCTCTCTATCGCCAGCGTGTTCGGAGCTATCGCGAAAAAGCCCTATGGGGGGGGGGCGGCACCCGCCCCCCCTCGGCCGGCGAGGGTTAAGGCATTTCTCGATGTTGTGAGTGCCGAAACCGGTAATTGTGAGCCAGGGACCCCATTTTGGCTGTCTCAGCTCAAATCTAATGTTAACCCGCGCACCGACGCGCAACTTCGCACCGACGGGGGGGGCGGATGACCGCCCCCCTCCCTGATATCTCGAGAACGAAGCAAGATAGCGACAAGCGGTAAACGGCATCGGATACGCACGGTCAAGATCTACAATTTTTACAAAAGTCATTTTCAGGTCAGGTCAAAGATGACGTCACAGGGGTCGAAAAAGTCCAAATGGCGGCGCTAGATATGGATAGAGTTTTTCTCGAATAACTTTCGAATTAGTCAAGATAGGAACAAACTAAGGGCATCATCGTGATCCTCCCGTCAATCCGCATCGAATGATATATGTTGACCTCGAAAGGTCAAGGTCAAAGGTTGACCTCAGGTCACGTGACCTCGAGGTCATCATGTACATAATTCGATGCGTCTTGACGAGCTGAACACAATGAGACCATCTGCGCGGCTGTATCTTGTTCCTGTACGGAGTTATTGGCCAAAAACCTTTGGTTAACTTTGATGACGTCACATGACCTCGCAGCTGCCCGACAGCAAAACAAACCTCAAGGTAGTGAAGGTTGATCGTATATGAAGTCATGTATGGTATATGGGGCCATTCCGACCCGTTTTAGTGGTAAAAATAGGGAGTTGATTTTTCCGCCATTGGCTTATCATGGGGATGTCGCGAAATTGACCTGACCTTAGGTCACCGATATCAAAATTCCGAGATAAACAAATTGTAGCTACTAATGACCTAATCACATCCTGCGACTTTCAAAGGCCTCCGACATTTACTGTAGCTCTGGCACGGTGACAAAGTTGCAAAAAAGTGACTTGAGGTTGGGTCATTCAAAGTGACCTGGTGACCTGACGTTAAAAGGTAGGAGGTTCAATCTTGCACACCATGTGTAAAATTGATGAGGGAATAGTCTTACTAAATTTCGCGGCGCTACGCGCCGCGGTTTTCCCGGTATTCGCGAAAAACCTCAGGGGGAGGTGGCGGATATCCGCCCCCCGTCGGTGCGCGGGATAAGGTGGGAGGGTCCCTTTAACGGGGGAGAGGGCATGGGTGGCGGAACGGGGAGGGGAGGGGGCACCGGGGAACCGTGCACCCTTGATTTCGGCATTAGCCCTACGGGCGTTGCATGGAAAGAATGGGACCAAAAGTCGGCAATACCCCTCCCCCCGCCCCCCACCTTAATTAAAGGTGTTCCGCGCTACTGCAAGGGGGCAAATGTCCCGCAGTGGCTGCCAGTTGCCCCTGCAGTGACGAGATTTTGCCCATCCTGTTGGAGTGAATACCTAACACGCGCCCCAGTGGCAGACTCAGCCAACTTTGCCCTAGTGGGGGGGGGGGGGGTGGGGGGGCATATGTTACCACCCACCTCTAACTCAAAACCTAAGAGGGCTAGAAAGACGCGGTAAAAAGCAGTCGATTGCTCTCAATGCGTACGTTTGAAAGTAATTCGGTTATTTTTCACCTTAGAGCAGTATTGGGGTCACCAGAGGTCATCAAAGGTCAAAATTTGTCAATTGTCATTATATTTTTCAGAAAACATGCCGCTATCTCAGGAACTATGGTAGCTACATAAACGCATGGAAAAGCAATCGATAGCTTTTGAACTCTTCTTTTGATAACGTTATTATCAAAATTGACCTCAGGTCAACGGTTTAGCCTCCAGAGGGCAAATCTCCAAAAATAGCTGTTTTTACGAAAAGTGTTTTTCGACAATAGCTTTCGACTACCAAAGTCACGACATTTCGATTGCCAGAATCGTGTTCCCCTCGCCGAGACGCGTCGAATGAACTATTTTTTGACCTAGAAAGGTCAACTTGACCTCAGGTCAAGGTCATGACCTGACCGGAAAAGGTCATGTTGCATATCAGTCGATGCGTCTCAACAAGACGAACACAATGAGACCATCCCCAGCGTACTATCTCGTTCCAATCGCGAGTTATTGGCAAAAAACTGTTTGTGGCCTCAAATGACCTCGGATGACCTTTCTAGAGGCTATCAGCAAAAATGACACCTTGGTCATCACGAGTGTACTAAATCATTGTGATTCTGAAATATTTGGACTGTTCCTATACGTACACACGGATTAGCTCGGCATTTTCATTTTTTTCCATTGACTTGTAATGGAAAGGTCACGCCACTGACCTGACCTTAGGTCACGGATATAAAAAATCCGAGATATGCAAATTATAGGCGCCCATAACAGCATGCAATCCACCAAGTTTAACCCTCGCATGTGTGCGGCGTTTGCCAGCTTCTAATGTGTAGGGGCCGGGGGGGGGGGGGTCGGTTGGACCCCCCCTTGCCGTTTGGCCCCTGATCGAGCTAGAGCTTCGCGGAAAAAAACGAGCGTGTTGCCCGTGACGAGAGGAAGCCGATGATACCCAATTTTAAGGTCCTAGGTCATTGGTTGACCTTCCAGGTCAGGTCAATGACCCAAAGTCGGGAACATCGGGACCTATTAGAAAGTTGTAAAGTGTGGCTGCTAAGGGGGTTTTCGGGGTGCTGATCACGAATATCGTGTTAGTTTTGATAACAGATGATGTCTTTAAGCATTTAGACCAGGTCGGGTCAGGTCAGGTCAGGTCAACCAGCAGGGGTTGTGACGGGTATTCGTAGTACGTGTCAACCGCCTCTGCCAGCTTCGTCACATGTTACGAAGGCACCAAAACTACTTCGTAAATGTTCAAATGGTTGCTAAATTCGAATTCAGCTCCAAAAACTAGCCTAGAAACATGTAAAACTCGAAAAAGTGAACCGAGGTCACCCGGGGTCACCAAAGGTCAATGACCTGACCTGACCTTCAGGTGACCTTGACACCCACCCTATTGCATGGGAGCAGCATCAAATCACATGTTTGAACGTTTGAAACCACGAAAAGCTTGTAAACGCGCGGCTAATGCGAGCCGACATACGCGGAATCGCGATTTCGGCCAAACATGATCTCGAAAAAGAGGTCACAGGTCAAAGGTCATTTGGGTCAGGGTCATGAAATTTTCAGGGTAGGTGTAAAATTGATCAATGCGAAGGTACTGTAAGTTTCGTTGCGATCGGCCTTTTTTTACGCGAGTTATTCGCGAAAAACCATGGGGGGGTCCATCCGACCCCCCCTACACATGCTAGGGTTAACCCTATTCCTGGCGGGCTCCGCCGGGACAAGAAACTGGCGGGGTGGGCCGATTCGGCCCCCCTTCAGATCTCAAAAACTACACATCGCAGCGACAAACGGCGAACGGCGTTTGATAGGTCGTTTAAAGATCTACAACTTTTACATAAAATATTTTCAGGTCAGGTCAATATTGAGGTCACCAGAGGTCATCAACGATAAAATGTTTTGGAATTAGTTACCTATATAACTTTTAAACTAAGAAACATAGAGACATAAGACCAATACATTTTTTGTTGCTCTCGCCGAGGGGATGCGAAATAAGTATGTGATGACCTTCACAGGTCAATTTGAAATTTGACCTGAGGTCAAGGTCAGGTCATTCATCAATCAGGTTGTGGGGTATGGTCATGCTGCATACCAAACGACGCGCCTTGACCAGGCGAGCAGTTTGGTACCACTTACAACTTACAAGTCTTTTGCACCATCATGTCGTGATTTATTGACAGAAAAACTATTTATGACGTCACATGACCTCAGATGACCTTTGCCGGTGCCCATGTCAATTAGCGGCACCAGGATCATCACCGATGAGATAATCTTCCATAATACTGAAAGAATTGGGTGGTTTTGACTCGTTTACACGAAGCAGGAGGCGTTTCAATATCAATCATCGTCTGACTCCATCTCGATCAAACGCAGCATCCGGTTTCTACAGGGGCGTTTGACTGACCGGCCACACAATAACCAAAAACAAAATCAAAGCTTCATGCACACATAAGTAAGAAACGGATGAAAAAGGCACAACCACGGCACAACTCTGCGCGGCGAACAACGGACAATGTCCCACGCAAGATCCCGCGTTTCTTCAGCGGCCTTGAACGGAATGAAAACATTACATTTCTTTTTTGGAGCTATTTGATGACGTCAAAAAATACAATACCCGTTTTAATGGTCAAAATCGAGACAATTACTCACAAAAATGTTTCCCTTTAAGCATTACAAATAAATACTTTTAAATATTTAAATGACATTGTTTTTTCAAACAAACCAATATTATTTGCTTACTTAACCCTCGCCGGCCGAGGGGGGGGGCGGGTGCCGCCCCCCCCATAGGGTTTTTTCGCGATAGCTCCGAACACGCTGGCGATAGAGAGCTGAAACTTGGCATACCTGACCTTTGATCCAAGCCGGATCTTATGACACCAACCGCATTTTTGGGTCAGGTCAGGTCACTGACCTATGACGTCATAAGTGAACCTCTGCACGGTCTTCAGATGTCGCAACTTTGCAACGCCCTCACTGCCAGAGGAGATGTCACAGGAAAATGAAACTTGCAGGATCTAGTATCCATTATGAGTTTCACAACTTGTATATCTCGGATTTTTCCTAAAGGTCATATGAGGTCAGGTCATTTTCGTGACCTCACCATTATAAGTCAATGGGGAAAAATGAAAACTGCTATTCTGGCGCCGGGAACGATCTCCAACGATCTCAAGCGCACAGAATCGTGATTTGATGCACTCCTTGCAAGGTTAGATGCGTCACTTTTGCAATGTTGACCTTGCGTGACGTCATTTATGACGTCATCAAGGTCATATTAGTTTTTCGTCAATAACTCTTGATCAAATTGAGCTAGCGAGTCGGGAAAGCCACCAATGGACTCAGGAAGACCTGCCGAATCGAATGATATGCGACATGACCTCTTTCGAACAACTTCGAGACCTTGGGGTGCTGACCTGACCTTGACCTGAGGTCAACACCCCAAGTTGACCTGACCCGAACAAAAAGTATATCATTCGACGCGCCTGAGCGAGGCAAACACGATGCTGCCAAAATCGCGGCTCTGCGACCGTTTTTTGCGAAGTTATTCACCAAAAACTGAACCGTACCTTGGGGCACTTGACCTGACCTCAGAGGTCACCGGTTGACCTAGGACCTTAAAATCGGGTACCAATCTCTGCGTCTCGTAACGGCGCACACGCTCGTTTTTTCCGCGACGCGCTAGCTCCACCAGGGGCGAAACGGCGAGGGGGGGGTCGTACCCGCCCCCCCCCTCGGCCGGCGCGTATGTAGAAAACCAATAGGTCCGGCGAGGGTACTGTAAAAACACTTCTCATTGATCCGTATAAAATGTTCATTTGATTTTAAATGCGGACAGAGAATGAGAGTGCTCGGTGATAAGTAGACAAATATTTGTGTTTTGTATTTCATTTTCCTGGGTCAGAAGTGCTGGTATTTCACAAAGATATAAAGGCACGGAATGCAGCTTTTCTGAGCGAGGGTATAAGTCGTTAGGCTGAACAGTTATTCAGCTTCATGTTTGATGGCGTCAAACTCAGTCAAAATCGTGACGTTTACATACGATCAAGCGCACCATTCAATACACTTACCTACCGTAAAACTCCATGCCAGTCCACTTGATAAGAGCAGTGAGCACTATCCCTTCTTCGCGCTGTCACACGCGCCCAAACATCAACCACCAAATACCCCAACACCGGTGTGTCGTTTCGTCGCACAGCGCACAGACTGTCACAAATGCTGCACATGATTGGCGCAGAACTGCGCATGCGCGAACAGCCGAACAAGTATGGCTAAGCTCCGGCTTTACTCCAGTTAGCCGAAGGACACAGCCAGCTTGATCAGCCCGCGCTCCGCCCAAGTTAAGCCTGTTTTGGATGCGCGGGCAGATGTCGGGCTGAGCTACTGCTATCCGCACGTGGGCATAGCTGCGGCATGCCCCAGCTCAGCCCTAGTAAAAAATACATTGGTTTTGATCAAAGTGGGCAAACCCAAGCTAAGCCTAAGCTGCCCGACGCTTGCCACAGTTCAGCCCAAGCGAATTGCTGGCTGGGAGACTACAAATTTTAAATTTCAATAAACATAATTTTCTTAACTTTTTTTTAGATTTTGAAAATCCGAGATAGCAGTTTGATAGCGCTGTCCATTCTGAGTCCTCTCATGCAAAGAAATTGGACCTAGCTCACAAACTGAGCTCTTGGGAGCGATTCCCGTGGTTCAATGTTTTGCATCGAAATCGGCCGAACATGACGTCACTCTGACGTCATTTCCGGCCGACCTATGATAGATACGAAGTTGAAATTAAAAAAAGTGTCAAATTGATGCAGCCGAAGGTACTGAAAGTTTGGCGGCGATACGTCAAGCGGTTTAAAAGTGATTGCAGAAAAACGGGAGG
The DNA here is from genome assembly GCF_019059575.1 of Amphibalanus amphitrite. Classification (NCBI taxonomy): domain Eukaryota; kingdom Metazoa; phylum Arthropoda; class Thecostraca; order Balanomorpha; family Balanidae; genus Amphibalanus; species Amphibalanus amphitrite. Next base: position 370,760 of record NW_024881744.1, read on the forward strand.
GGGCTATGAATAGCCCCCCAGTGGGTCGCGGATTGAAGGTGTTGACCTCGGGTCGAGGTCAGGACAGTGGTCTAATCGTGCGCAGGGAGAAGAGACCTGGGATGGAACTTTCACATTAGAGAAATAAATTAGGGTTTTTTGACTACCATGAAACGTCACGGATGTATGTATGTGTTTATGATTGTTGTGCCCTATCCAAGGAATGACACTTTCTGGCGGACCTGAGGGTGTGGCTGACCCGAGACCTGTACCTTCCGCTCAGGAGGTGCGTCCCCTCATGGACCGCCTGTACGACGAGCTGCAGGGTCTGAAGGAAGCCGTCATAACTCTGATTGGACAGCAGTCGCCGCCGGCGGCCGGCCCGCACACCCGGCCGCAGAGTTCCGCAGAGCTGCGGGACGCGGTGCTGGCCGACGCTCGCGGCATGCTGGGCGAGGAGCTGCGGCAGCTGCGCCGAGAGCTGCAGGAGCTGAGCGTGAGTCAGGGGGACGGCGATTCAGGCCCACTGGGACGGAGCGCTGCTGGCCCGTCAAACCCGGTAGTGGGTGGCCTGTGCAGTCACAACAATGTCCGACCGCATCATCAATGGCAGAGACCTTCACTGTGCTGACGACCATGTTTATCTCACATCCTTGTTGATTTAACCATCGCCGGTATGTTGTGTTGGATCTCATCGCATTGCGAGGATCGATAAGTTTTGTGCATTTTCTGGCGTATCGTGCCCCTAAATAGTGTCCCGTTGTCACTGATGTCTCCAGCTCTGACACTCCTTTTGCCCATTCGGCAGCTGGAGGTGGCCCAGATGAGGAACCCAAAGCAGCTGGAGGCGCAGGCGGCACCACAGCTGCAGCAGCTCCCCATACCGCAGCTGTTTTCCTGCGGTGGCAAGGCCCCCTCCACGGCGGCTCCCACCATCTTCGGGTTGGGGTTCAGTAAGAAGACGCCCGCTACCCGGACGGTCTCCGGCACGGACGGCGGTCTCAGGTTCGGCAAGGCACCGTCGGCCTGGACTGGCTGTACCACGACTGGCGCCTCTGCTGCCGCCTCCACTGGCTTCAGCTTTGGACCGACCACAGCGCCACCTGCTCAGCCGAGCACGCCGAGCTTCTCGTTCCGTCCGCCGACCGCCGAGGGCGCCACCAGCACACCGGCAAAGGTCAGTCAGTCAGAACACAAACCGTCCGCCAGCTACGAACGATGCTCCCAGGGCTCACTACCTTTCCCGAGGCACGTGGATAATAGTTTCTCGCCCCACTCTGTCCATCACTATTGTCTGCCCATAGAATAGTACCACACTCTCCATTTCGTCGCCAGTTCGCCTGCTAACCTTGCTCATGGAATGTTCAGCTTATAGTGACTATATCTGCCTCTATCGATATCCGCACCGTTCCATCGTTTCCATCCTCAGGATAGTCAAATCCTTCTCCTCCACGCCGCAACCGCCTGATCCGGGCTGGACGGGCAACTTTATCCCATGCGGGATTGCCCGTAAGCCGAGCACCGCCCGTAGCCGGGTGCGTTGAGTGCTTGGGGGAGCCCCTGATGGGGTAACTTTCAGTCTACCCCGGCGCTGCCGGGGTAACCTTTTCCACTCGAGTGGAAAAGGATTTACCTTTTTAGGATTTACCAGAGTGCACTCTGGTAAATCCTAAAAGCAGTCTCCGTACTAAATAAACTGTCACCTATAAAAGTGTCTCTCATTTTTCTTATCTTCCATAAAAGTTTTTGAAAATTTACTTTATTTTGATTTTGGAGCTTCCATGTACTGAAATCTGTTCATCGCTTAGTCCGACAAGTTTCATCAAACAGAATTAAATCATATTTAACCCTCGCCCGTATTGGTGTTCTTTCCAGCCGCGAACGTATAAGGGGGGGGGGTCCGTTGGACCCCCCTTGCCGTTTCGCCCCTTATCGAGCTAGAGCTTCGCGGAAAAAAACGAGCGTGTTGCCCGTGACGAGAGGAAGCCGATGATACCAAATTTTACGGTGCTAGGTCATCGGTTGATCTTCCAGGTCAGGTCAATGGCCCAAAAGTCGGGAAAATCGGGACCTGTTAGAAAATGGTCATGTCTCCACTTTGATAGCAGCCGACACATCTCGTGCCTTTGATAGCATAGAACATGTAAGACTGTTAGATAAATTAGGTTGGTACGGTGTAGACAAACATTGGTTCGAGGACTGGCTGAGGAACAGGACTCAGAGCATTCAGGGTAGCCGCGCCGGGACACTGCCAGTGACGCACGGTGCAATACAGGGCTCACTAATCGGCCCAAAGCTGTATTTACTATTTACTAACGATCTGACGGCTCATTTACCTTTTGGCAAGCAGGTGACATACGCAGATGACGTACAGTTTTTAGATTGCGACTCAGTTGAAAATTTAGCATGTCTTAAAGAGCGCGTTGAAGGCACACTTGATGTGGCACTTCTTTGGTTTACGCAAAACCGGCTTAAAGTGAATCCAAGCAAAACTGAACTTTTGATAGTCAAACCAAAGAAGAAGAAGAAGTGTACTTCCTTTAGCATAAGATTTGGCGATGCAGATCTAAGTCCTTCACCATTTGCAAAAATCCTCGGTTTATTTGTTGACTCTGAATTATCATGGGAAAAACAAGTATCTCAGGTTGTTCGCCGCTGTTTCTTCGTTCTCGTTGGTCTCTCTAAGATAAGACACAGGTTGCCCTTTGAAACAAAAAAGTTACTGATTGAGGCGCTCGTGTTTCCCCATTTGCATTACTGCTTAACGGTATGGGGCAGCTGTTCTGTTACTCTCCGCCAGCGAGTGCAAAAGGCTATAGATTTTGGAGCCCGTATAGTTACTGGCTTGTCCCGGCGTGAGCACGTCACTCCCGCCCTGGAGTCGTTGGGGTGGCAGCGTCTTGACGGTATGTTAGAGGAGAGGGACGCGGCCATGCTGCGCAGGCTGATGTCGTCCGGGGCGCCTCCGGCGTTGGCCGATCTAGTGCGCAGTCGCTCTGAGGTGTCAGTCAGGGCCACTCGCGGTGTGTGCGCTGGTCAATTGGAGCTCCCTAGAGTAAGGACCGAGCGTGGAAAACGTACTTTTCCGTACAGAGCCGTGTCTGTTTGGAATGCTGGGTGCATGAATCGTCTGTGACTCGTGTACCTACACGTTTGATGAGTGCTATTTTAGGACATATTTTTAGATAGTTATGTGTTCATCTTTTTTACAACTTGTATTGACGAGAGGGCAGAAAAGCCATGTTTTATGGAGCTCTTAACCCGCGCCGGGCCGGGGGGGGTGTTTGAACACCCCCCCCCCCCTGCGGTTTTTCGCAGATATCTCAAAAACGGCGGCGCGGAGCGCCGCCGTTTTTGGCACACCTGTTTGTGCATCTTTTCCGCACATGTTGTGAAAATTTCAGACCCAGGTCACCTTAGGTCAGGTCACCAGGTCACGCTAAGTGACCTCACCTCAGAAAAAATAAGAATGCTCGTCATAGCTACACCGATTGATTGATTGCCTTGAAACTTTCAGCGATTGATTAGAGCAACAATATCTATAAATGTATATCTCGGAATTTTGATATCGGTGACCTAAGGTCAGGTCAATTTTGCGACCTCTCCATTATAAGTCAATGGGAGAAAATTGAAAAGCGTCTGTTTTGCACGAACGTTATTCTAGACACTCTCAAACATCGAGATGTAGGTAAAATGGACACACTGAACCGGAAAATGGCAACTGTGACCCCTCGTTATGTCCCCGAGGTCATCTCAGGTCACGAACAGAATCTAACAGTTTTTCGCTAATAACTTCTGATAGAGACGTGCTAGAGCGCTGAAAACGCCTTAGATGTGTTCGGCCCGACGTTGCGGATCGACTGATATGCAACATGACCTTTTCCGGTCAGGTCATGACCTTGACCTGAGGTCAAATTTTCAAGTTGACCTTTCAAGGTCAAATTATAGTTCATTCGACGCGTCTCGACGAGAGGAACACGATGGTGGCAAAAGTAATGTCATGACTCTTTTGAGTCAAAAGTTATTACCGAAAAAACGTTTTTCGTAAAAACGGCTATTTTTGAAGTTTTTGCCCCCTGGAGGCTAAACCGTTGACCTGAGGTCAAATCTGAGAACATTACTCAGAAAGGTCTGTAAAAGGGCTATCGAATGCGCTTTTCCGCGGCGCTGTAGCTCTATCGGTTCCCGAGATAGCCGTTGGCAGTTTCCAAAATGTTGAAATAGTGGACATTTGACCTTTGGTGACCTCTGGTGACCTGACCTTTGACCTGACCCAAAAAATGACCGAAGTGTTTTCGTCCTTATTTTGGACGTTCTTTCGATTGCCGCTTACCGCGTGTCGCTACGTGGCCCAGGAGCCGAGTTAGAAGGGGGGGTGTTCAGACACCCCCCCCCCCCGGCCCGGCGCGGAATCTCAGAGCACCGGCCCGGCGCGGGTTAATAAACCTGACTATGACTATGACTTTGACTATGAAAGTCGTAAAGCGTGGCTGCTATGGGGTTTTTCGGGGTGCTGATCACGAATATCATGTTAGTTTTGATCACAGATGATGTCTTCATGCATTTAGGCCAGGTCGGTCGGGTCAGGTCAGGTCATGCCAACCAGTAAGGGTATTCGTAGTAGGTGGCAACCGCCTCTGACAGCTTCGTAACATGTTACGAAGGTGCCAAAACTACTTCGTAAATGTTCATATGGTTGCTAAATTCGAATTCAGCTCCAAAAACTGGCCTAGAAACATGTAAAACTCGGAAAAGTGAACCGAGGTCATCGAAGGTCAATGACCTTCGTCAATGACCGAAGGTCAATGACAATGACGTCTCAAAGCTCTCATCAAGCTCCGCAACAGGGCTCACAGCCGACGCCAATTCAGCAGGCTCAAACAGCTACGAGACAAGGTCCGAGCAGAAATTTCATTCGCAAAAACTCGATGGTATAAAAACCAGATGGACAAGATTACGTCAGACAAAGGAGTATCCTGGTATAAACATGTATCCAGATTAACAAATCGTCAACCCAAGCCATGGCATTTCAAGTCGCCTGAAAACTTGGACAGTGGGGGCTGTGCTGAGCTCATAAACAACCATTTTACTCAAATATGCACAACCTATGATAGTCTACAAACAGACCAGCTACCCTGCTATCTACCTGCGCAAGAAATAACTTTCAGGTTGCAACCCTGGCAAGTATCAGGCAGCTTGTGTAGACTGAGACAGCAAATGGCGGTGCCGGTAGGCCAGCTCCCAATACGGCTACTGAAGGAGTTCTCAGTTGAACTGGCTATTCCCTTGACTCATATATTCAACAGGTCATTACAACAGGGAGAAGTGCCATTGGTTTGGAAGAGAGCAACGATCACACCAGTGCCCAAGAAACCCATCCCTACTTCACCTGGGGATCTGCGACCGCTGAGTCTCACACCGACGTTTAGTAAAGTACTGGAACAGTTTATAGTACCGCTCATTCTGGATGACATTAAAGCAAGCATTGACGTCCGACAGTATGGGAACATGAAGGGGTCATCTACCTGTCACTACTTGATCCGATTGATCCATGAGCTCCTCACCCAGCTAGACCATCATGACAAGCTGTTCTCCATTATCATGTACGATTTTAAGAAGGGATTTGATCTTATAGATCACACAACAGTTATTCAGAAATTTCTGGAGATGGGACTACGGCCTGCATATGTCAAGTGGCTCTCGTCGTTCCTCCAAGATCGGCAGCAGCGGGTTAAGATGACAGATGGAAGCCTCAGTTCCTGGACACAGATTACGTGCGGTACCCCCCAAGGCACATTGGTTGGGCCGGTAGCCTTCCTAGCTATGGTGAATGGCGCTGCTTCACAGACAAATAACAGACTCAAGTATGTGGACGATTTAACCATATATCAAGCGTGCTCAGTAGATGACGTACAAAGAGAAAATGAGCTTCAGGAGATAACGGATGAACTATGTGAATGGGCAAATCGAAGCAAGATGGTACTTAACACTGATAAGTGCCAGATAATGCATTTTTGCACGGCCAAGAAGCCGTTAGTATTGCCCGACATTTCGATAAACGGCTCGAGCGTTTGCATGGTGGACCAAGTAAAGCTACTTGGCGTCACCATATCTAATGAACTGTCATGGAACCCACACGTTGCGGGCATGGTATCGAAGGGGTCAAAGGCGCTTTACATGTTGTATATTTTAAAACGATTTCGACCGCCAGAAGAACAGATGGTGAAAGTTTATACAACGTACATCCGACCGCTGCTTGAATACTGTGCCCCAGTCTTCCATGCAGGTCTCACTGCCCAACAAGCGAAAGAGCTAGAAAAAGGTCCAAAAAAGAGCGCTGAAAATAATTGCCGGCTACGATCAGAACTATCAGCAAACTCTACGCCGGTTTAACCCTATTCCTGGCGGGCTCCGCCGGGACAAGAAACTGGCGGGGGGGGGGGGGCCGATTCGGCCCCCCCCTGAGATCTCGAGAACGAAGCAAGATAGCGACAAGCGGTAAACGGCATCGGATACGCACGGTCAAGATCTACAATTTTTACAAAGGTCATTTTCAGGTCAGGTCAAAGATGACGTCACAGGGGTCGAAAAAGTCAAAATGGCGGCGCTAGATATGGAGAGAGTTTTTCTCGAATAACTTTCGAATTAGTCAAGATAGGAACAAACTAAGGGCATCATCGTGATCCTCTCGTCAATCCGCATCGAATGATATATATGTTGACCTCGAAAGGTCAAGGTCAAAGGTTGACCTCAGGTCACGTGACCTCGAGGTCATCATGTATATCATTCGATGCGTCTTGACGAGCTGAACACAATGAGACCATCCACGCGTCTGTATCTTGTTTCTGTACGGAGTTATTGGCCTAAAACCTTTGGTGACCTTTGATGACGTCACATGACCTCACAGCTGCCCAACAGCAAAACAGACCTCAAGGTAGTGAAGGTTGATCGTATATGAAGTCATGTATGGTATATGGGGCCATTCCGACCCGTTTTAGTGGTAAAAACAGGGAGTTGATTTTTTCCCCATTGACTTATAATGGGGAGGTCGCGAAACTGACCTGACCTTAGGTCACCGATATCAAAATTCCGAGATATACAAATTGCACATACTGGTACCCTAACTAAAGCCTGAAGAGAAGAAATTGATCGGTCAAAAACTCTAGCTCTGGCGTGATTGCAAACTTTTCTGAGGTAGGGTCACCAAACCGCCTCTGGTGACCTGACCTGAGGTCAGATCAACTCAAAATTTTCAGACATGCTGCGTAGAAGCCTTTTAGGAAAAGTCAGAAAATTTGAGCTTCCTAGCTCAACGCGTTTGGGAGAAAGAACCAAAAAACCTCAGGGGGGGGCTCCTGAGGCCCCCCCCCCCCCGCCAGGAATAGGGTTAACCTGGACACACTCGCTGACAGAAGGCAGATGCTTTGCCTCCGCCTTGGAAAACAAATGCTGAATTCCCATACACACCGAGATTTACTTCCCGAGTTCAGAGGCACCATATCCGGCAGAACAACACGAAGACATAACACGCTAGAAACCTTTCGTTGCGGTGCACGACTAAGGAAGTCTAGCATACCACTCATCACAACTCTCATCAACTCGGACATACTGTCAACTATGTAGGCTTCTCTCATCTCAGTCAATGTAATGTTTACAGGCAAATGTACCTATGTATTGGCATCATTTGCAGCTGTCTCATGTCACGACTCACGACCTTGCTAGTGCTGTTTGGTGAAAAATGATTGTATGTGGATCATGTGCTATATGAGTGGATACTCGAAGCCATGTGACTTAATAAACCGTCTCTCTCTCTCTCTCTCTCTCTCTCTCTCTCTCTCTCTCTCTCTCTCCCTCTCTCTCTCTCTCTCTCTCTCTCTCTCTCTCTCTCTCTCTCTCTCTCTCTCTCTCTCTCTCTCTCTCTCTCTCTCTCTCTCTCTCTCTCTCTCTCTCTCTCTCTCTCTCTCTCTCTCTCTCTCTCTCTCTCTCTCTCTCTCTCTCTCTCTCTCTCTCTCTCTCTCTCTCTCTCTCTCTCTCTCTCTCTCTCTCTCTCTCTCTCTCTCTCTCTCTCTCTCTCTCTCTCTCTCTCTCTCTCTCTCTCTCTCTCTCTCTCTCTCTCTCTCTCTCTCTCTCTCTCTCTCTCTCTCTCTCGTCTCTCTCTCTCTGTCTCTCTCTCTCTCTCTCTCTCTCTCTCTCTCTCTCTCTCTCTCTCTCTCTCTCTCTCTCTCTCACCCACCCTAATGCATGGGAGCAACATCATATCCCATTTTTGAACGCTTAAAACCACGAAAATACTGCAAACGCGCGGCTAATGCGAGCCGACATACGCCGAATCGCGATTCCGGCCAAACGTACCCATTAATGCCGCTTGGGTCATATATGACCCAAAAGCAAAATCTTAATGTCTCTTCTCAATGGAGGCAAGTGGCACTTTGAGGAACTTGTGCGTGTGTCTTGTTGGATTTGTGGGTTTAGTGACGAGCGTCGAAGCCGCATAAAACTGGTGTGCGCTCGTCCACTGAAGTTTCTGGAGCCAAAGACGACGGGACTGTACAGCCGCCAGTCGTCACTGGCAATGGCGTGCCGTCCCAAAAAGTAATATTATCCCTCGCCCGTAAACGGTGTTTTGCCACCTTCGCCCATGCAGGGGCGGGGTTGGTGTGACCCCCCCCCCTGGCGTTTGAAAACGGAGCGTCGTAGAGCTTAGCGGAAAAGACCAACGGATTGCTCTCAACGAGATCTCGAGATTGGTGGTATATTTTTTGGTCCTAGGTCAACATTTGACCTACTTATGACCGGTCAAAGGTCAAATTTTCGGAAAAATCTAACTTTGTCAGATTTCCGCGCCGATTGCGGCAAAACGGTAAGAGATATCGACTTGAAACCTTCACTATCGTGATCCTTGATCAATTCTCTATCGTTTGTTGTATATTTCGATGTCATAACTCTAAAAATGATGCGTTGGGAGCATCGGAAGTCTGCAAGGTCATTTGTGCATTGGGTCACGTCAGGCGTGTGACGTCACTGACCTGACCCTGACCCAAAATGAACTACAAGAAACAACCGACGATGCCTGAAATGGATAGCAAATTCGAATTCAGGGCATCAAAATACCCCGAAAAGGCATACAAGTGCAAGAAGTCATTACAGGTCAACCGAGGTCACTGACCTGACCTTGACCTTTAGTAACCTTCAAAATGTCAACGGACATTGTGCCAATGTCAAATCAGCCAGTTGTGATTCTAAAACAATCCATCAGTGTGTCAGGTCAGTCGGCATTTATACCAATGTGAAGCAATCTCCAATTTAGCGTAAATCTGGCCGGAGGTTGTTCCCTTTATGACGTCATAACTCCGTGACCTGACATGACCTTGACAAAATTTTTTATCAAAAGTTGCGCAAAGGATGCCCCAAAGAGTACTGTTAAATTTGAGCAGGCTATCTGAAACGGTTCGGCGTGTAGCTAAGAAAAACCTCAGGGGGGTGCACCAACCCCCCCCCCCCCTACATGGGCGAGGGTTATATTATGTTTGCAATTTACTATCTGTTGAATGATCGTCTATCTACATTTAAATTTGTCTGAAAAAGGCATGATGTGTATTTTTGCCCTTCTTCTCGACATCGGATAACTAATGTTCCTCGATAAATATCCTTGGGTCATAAATGGCCCAGCCGGCAATAGTGTTATCAATTTACTCGTATGTTGAATACAATGGAAGCAACTGATGATTATACGATTATTTGTTTCTGGGGGTTGTGATCAGATCACAGTGGCGGATCCAAAGGAGGGGGCCGGGGGTCACATGGGTCACTCATGACCCCCCTTGGGGCCCAGGGGCACCACCGACCTATCAGGGGCACCACAGGCCTGACAGGGGCACCACAGGCCTAGCAGGGGCACCACGGGCCTGTCAGGGGTACCACAGGCTTGTTAGTGGCACCACAGGCCTGCAGGAGCATCATCGGCCTAGCAAGAGCACCACAGACCTGCCAGGGGCACCACCGGCCTCGCAGAGGCACTGACGGCCTCGCAGGGGCACCTTGGGCCTGTAAAGGGCTCCATGAGCCTGTCGGGAGCACTTCAGGCTTGTCAGGGCCCAGGGGCACCACAGTCCTTCCAGGGACACCATAGGCCTGTCAGGCCTATGGTGCCCCTGACAGTGTCAGGGGCACCACAGGCCTGCTACCGGCACCACAGGCCTCGCCAATGAGACGTTGCAAAGCATTGCAATGCAGTGCCTATATTGATAAGCTGAGACCGCTATACAGTATACACAATAAGGTATCTAGATAAATCGATTTTCGTGATAACTCCTTATTTGTGACTATACTAATGCCGGTTGGGTCATTTATGACCCATGCCTATAACTTGAGAACCGATGGAACAATTTTTAAAGCTTGCACAGTTTTCTTACTGGGACCCATGTGGCTAACATTTGTTAACCCTCGCCGGACCTATTGGTTTTCTACATACGCGCCGGCCGAGGGGGGGGGGGGGCGGGTACGACCCCCCCCTCGCCGTTTCGCCCCTGGTGGAGCTAGCGCGTCGCGGAAAAAAACGAGCGTGTGCGCCGTTACGAGACGCAGAGATTGGTGCCCGATTTTAAGGTCCTAGGTCAACCGGTGACCTCTGAGGTCAGGTCAAGTGCCCCAGGGTACGGTTCAGTTTTTGGTGAATAACTTCGCAAAACACGGCCGCAGAGCCGCGATTTTGGCAGCATCGTGTTCGCCTCGCTCAGGCGCGTCGAATGATGTACTTTTTGTTCGGGTCAGGTCAACTTAGGGTGTTGACCTCAGGTCAAGGTCAGGTCAGCACCCCCAGGTCACGAAGTTGGTCGAAAGAGGTCATGTCGCATATCATTCGATTCGGCAGGTCTTCCTGAGTCCATTGGTGGCTTTCTCTACTCGCTAGCTCAATTTGATCGGGAGTTATTGACGAAAAACTAATATGACCTTGATGACGTCATAAATGACGTCACGGAAGGTCAACATTGCAAAAGTGGCGCATCTAACCTTGCAAGGAGTGCATCAAATCACGATTCTGTGTGCTTGAGATAGTTGGAGATCGTTCCCGGCGCCAGAATAGCAGTTTTCATTTTTCCCCATTGACTTATAATGGTGAGGTCACGAAAATGACCTGACCTCATATGACCTTTAGGAAAAATCCGAGATATACAAGTTGTGAGACTCGTAATGGATACTAGATCCTGCAAGTTTCATTTCCCTGTGACATCTCCTCTGGCAGTGAGGGCGTTGCGAAGTTGCGACATCTGAAGACCGTGCAGAGGTTCACTTATGACGTCATAGGTCAGTGACCTGACCTGACCCAAAAATGCGGTTGGTGTCAAAAGATGCGGCTTGGATCAAAGGTCAGGTATGCCAAGTTTCAGCTCTCCATCGCCAGCGTGTTCGAAGCTATCGCGAAAAAAACCCTATGGGGGGGCGGCACCCGCCCCCCCCCCCCTCGGCCGGCGAGGGTTAACCCGCGACCGCCTGGGGGGGGGGTCGGATCCAACCCCCCCCCCTCCGTTTTTCTTGAATAACTCATGAACCGCTTACGCTATCTACTTGAAACTTGGCATACCTTCTTCCCCATCAATTTGACGTCTCCTGTGCAATTTTTAAGAAACAATTTCCAAAACGTTAGGCGGCACGGGCGGACATCGATAGCAGCGCCTCTATCGGTCACTAGGGAAAGCTTGGCTGTAGGCGACGAAATACCGGCTGAGTTGTCACACGTTGAATAGGTTTATAGACATCCGTCTTGTAAAAAAGTTGAACTTTTGCCTTCAATATTTCTACAGGCAATTTTAGAAGTGTCTTCACATAGATTACAAAACCATTTAGATTATTCTATTCACTTCAAGCCTTTCCTATTGTTCTTGACGAGATGCGGGAACTATTTCTAATTAGTGTTTCTAGCTTAGTAAAAGAACATATTATGCAAACGATGAAAAAAGCATAAATGGAAGATTTTATATGCAATTTTCTCTAACAATTAATGGTAAATTATCTACATATCAAGGAAAAGATGCATGCTAACTGATAATTTAACCCTATTCCTGGCGGGGGGGGGGGGCCTCAGGAGCCCCCCCCCCCCTGAGGTTTTTTGGTTCTTTCTCCCAAACGCGTTGAGCTAGGAAGCTCAAATTTTCTGACTTTTCCTAAAAGGCTTCTACGCAACATGTCTGAAAATTTTGAGTTGATCTGACCTCAGGTCAGGTCACCAGAGGCGGTTTGGTGACCCTACCTCAGAAAAGTTTGCAATCACGCCAGAGCTAGAGTTTTTGACCGATCAATTTCTTCTCTTCAGGCTTTAGTTAGGGTACCAGTATGTGCAATTTGTATATCTCGGAATTTTGATATCGGTGACCTAAGGTCAGGTCAGTTTCGCGACCTCCCCATTATAAGTCAATGGGGGAAAAATCAACTCCCTGTTTTTACCACTAAAACGGGTCGGAATGGCCCCATATACCATACATGACTTCATATACGATCAACCTTCACTACCTTGAGGTCTGTTTTGCTGTTGGGCAGCTGTGAGGTCATGTGACGTCATCAAAGGTCACCAAAGGTTTTTGGCCAATAACTCCGTACAGGAACAAGATACAGACGTGTGGATGGTCTCATTGTGTTCAGCTCGTCAAGACGCTTCGAATGATTTACATGATGACCTCGAGGTCACGTGACCTGAGGTCAACCTTTGACCTTGACCTTTCGAGGTCAACATATATATCATTCGATGCGGATTGACGAGAGGATCACGATGATGCCCTTAGTTTGTTCCTATCTTGACTAATTCGAAAGTTATTCGAGAAAAACTCTCTCCATATCTAGCGCCGCCATTTTGACTTTTTCGACCCCTGTGACGTCATCTTTGACCTGACCCGAAAATGACCTTTGTAAAAATTGTAGATCTTGACCGTGCGTATCCGATGCCGTTTACCGCTTGTCGCTATCTTGCTTCGTTCTTGAGATCTCAGGGGGGGGGCCGAATCGGCCCCCCCGCCAGTTTCTTGTCCCGGCGGAGCCCGCCAGGAATAGGGTTAAAGTTCTTGGGGCCAGTTGTTTTCCTCTTTTCTTACGTCGCCCCAATGGCCGCGAATACACTAGTGATAACGCCTATCGAAATGTTGAGATATATCGATTTTAGTGATGTAACTACATGGCGTTTTCAGTAAAAAAATGGTAAATGTTTAAAAAATCGCCAAAAATCGAGGTTTTAAGCAAATTGCAAATTAAGGACATGAATAGACGCAGCTCAACGAGTTCTTTAAAATGGCTATCTCGGATTTTCCATAAAATGCGTTTTTTACCCCTAAAAATTCAAAAAACTATATTTTTGGAAAACAGCTAATAAAATCCAAAATTTTGGGAATTTCCAAAAAATCGGAAAATATGTTATAGAGCTCTAATAGAACATTAGATGTGCCAAATTTCAACTTTTTATCTTGATTTTTGACCCCCAAATTGTAAAAAATAGCTCCAACATGCATAGGGCATGGTGACGTCATAAGCATTTTCGTGAATTAGAGGCACTTTTGAACATTGCATGTGAAAACAAATGGCACCACTAGATTCCTGGGACAAAGCTCGTCTAGAAAAGTGCATTTTTATGTCAAAAATAAAAAGTTGAAAAATTGACCTTTTTTCTAGGCCCTCGTTTAGTTATGTATGGTATAAACGATTTTTTATGCTTTTAATGCACACTTATCACCAGCACAGTGACTTGGGGTCACATATAACCATTACCATCGGATTCGGCGCGAAAAATAAGCCATAAAACATGTGTCGCACGCCCATGTAGCAGAAAGTGAAAACCGTGACCTTTCGTGACCTGACCTGACCTTGACCCGTACTTAGTATGACCCCTATACGCACATGGTACCTTAACTAGGCCGTTGAGGTCATTTTTGGTGAGTTTCGAGCAGCAGCTATCGATTCCGCTGTCCGTAAGCCTAATCATGCAAAACCCCTGAATTTGACCTTTGACCTGACCTTGACCCGAAAGTTGACCTCAATCTTAAAATCTTAAGAGTGCTTTGGGAAGGTCTCGTAGAGACCTTTCGAACGCCGCCTCGCGGGGCTCGATACGACCATTGGTTCTCGAGATAACGGGGGGGGGGGGTCGGATCCGAACCCCCCCCCCAGGCTGTCGTGGGTACGGAAATAGCCCAGGCGGTGCCGGGTTAAGGACAGCTTAAGAATCAAAGAATACAGATTCCGGCATTAATGGGATTTATGGTCAGGGTCATAAAAATGTTAGGGTAGGTGTAAAATTGATTAACGCGAGGGTTGAGGGTACTTTAAGTTTCGTCGCGATCGGCCGCTTTTTACTCGAGTTATTCGCGAAAAACCGAGGGAGGGGGGGTCCGTTCGACCCCCCACCTATACGGGCGAGGGTTAACCCGCGCGGGGCTGGGTTCTCCAGCCGAACGCGCGGGGCTGGGGGGGGGGGGTAAATTTTACCCCCCCCCTGTTATCTCCCGAACTAATGGTCAGATTTGGAAAATTCAAACGCCAATCGAAAGATCTCATCACGAACAACTAAAAACATGTACTTAATTTAACGTTTGAGGTCAAGTTCAAGGTCAGGTCAAGGGTACAAATTGCAAGTCTCTACAGTATCGGCCTTGCACCGTAGTTGCCGAAGAATGGAGTCATGGACTGAGACTGATTGCCCAAAACGTGTTCTTAGGCTACCAAGACAATATTCGTTGCATACAATATCATTCAGAGGTCAAGGTCAAGGTCAGGTCAGGTCAGGTCAGGTCACCAAAAACAAAATATAAAAAAGGGCATGTGCGACACATGTTTTATGGGTCATTTTACTCATATAATTCAAAAGGCACACTCAATAAGTGATAGGGACCACCTCTGGATGAATTTCAGGTCGAGGTCAGGTCAAGGTCAGGTCAAGTGAGGTCAAATTTTGAAGTTGGCTGTTAACCCGCGCCCTGGTGTTGGTCTGAGCCACCTTCGCCCTGGTGGGGGGGGGGCCAAAATGACCCCCCCGTCTAACTCGAAAACGAAGAGGGCTAGGAAGACGCGGAAAAAAGCAAACGAAAGCCCATAACAAGTACGTTCGAAAGTATTTCGGTCATTTTTTCGCTAAGGTCAATATTGAGGTCGCTAGAGGTCATCATAGGTCAAATTTCAGTGTTTTCGGTGTTGCCGGACATATTCCGCTGTAGCTCGGAAACTAGAAGAGCTAGAGAGCCGCGGAAAAAAGCAATCGATAGCTCTTTTCAAGCTCTTTCGCCAAGGTTCGTCAGATTTGACCTCAGCTCAACGGTTTGGCCTACAGAGGTCATGCAAGGTCAACTTGGCAAATTTCGTTGAAAATGTTTTTAACTATAGCATGCATTCACGAGAAAATAGAGAAACGATTCATGCACCATCGTGCTTGGCTCGTCGAGACGCGTCGAATGATATATAGTTTGACCTCGAAAGGTCATTTTGAAAATTTGACCTCAGGTCAAGGTCATGACCTTACCGAAATAGGTCATGCTGCATATCATTCGATCCGCATTGACGAGACAAACACGATAAACGTCGAACGGAGTCTCTATCTCTATTCAATAACAAGTAAGTGCAGAAAAACCGCTGGTGACCTCTGGTGACCAGGGAGATGACCTAGCGTGACCTCAGCGAGGTCACAAGCAAATGGTTTCACATGGGCTGTGATTTGCTGACCCAAGACACTTCAATAACGAAATATAGGAACAATCACGCCCGATTTTGCTGAAAAACAACTACTTTTCGATTCTCCCATTGACTTTTAATGGGGAGCAGCGATGACCTGACCTGACCTTAGGTCACATTTATAAAAAATCCGAGATAGCCATTTTGTAGAGCTGGGTGACATGCTCAAGTACTGTAAATTTTACATCGATCGGATAAAAGCTGTGCTTTTGAGAGAGCTTTGAACTTTTTTAGAGGTGGTGTCAGTTTTGGTGACCTTGTGACCTGACCTGACCTGACCCGAACCCCCCAAAAAAGGACATGATGTAAAAATGTTGAATAAACAGCTATACAAAGTTTCAGGGCGCTAACTCAAGTGGTTTCTGAGTTATCGCTGAAAAACCACAGGGGGGGCCAAAATGGCCCCCCCCCCCACCAGGGCGAAGGTTAAGGCCTAAAAAGGTGTCTATCTGATGCATTTTTTCACGGCAAATCGAATGGTGCGATTTTGGTTTCCGTACAAGGTCTAGAACTTCCAAAAAAATCATTTTTTAATTTTTTTTGTGTGTCGTTACGTCATAGAATTTTGAATAACTCCCACATTTTTGAACCGATTCTTTTAAAAATTGGTATGTAGGTGCACATATACCACTTCTCTGAAATATATTCCGGTTTTTTCGATACACTCAAAATGTTGGATTTTATAATTATTTTCCAAAAAAAAGTCAGTTTAAAAAAAAAATTGGGCCAAAATCAAAATTTGTCAAAAAACCGAGATAGCCATTTGATAGACAATGTAGAATTACGTATAACCTTTTTTGTTACGTCTTGATTCCTTTAAAAATGAAGATGTTAGCGGCGTTTGAAAATTTGCCGTTTTTGAGTTGAAAATGGTGAACATGACGTCACTAAAACGTCAATTTCTCAAATATTTTCCGACGGATTTTGCTCAAATTTTCAGGGAACGTGTCAAATTGATGTAAAAAAGGTACTGAAAGGCGCCGCCGTTTTTAACATATTGCAAAAATTCGCGAGGGGGGTAAAATTTACCCCCCCCCCCAGCCCCGCGCGGGTTAAGGGCCGTTATCGTTTAAGATGACACTGCAATAACATCACAAGACAGGACGAGGGTAACATCAGTGAGATAGAAGGACGAGTTGTTGGGGCTCAAGGCTCCCCCAACTTAACCCGCGCCAGGGTGATGTGGCCCTATCGTAACACGTTAAAGGGCCCTCCCACCTTAACATTAGATTTGAGTTGAGATAGCCAAAATGGGGTCCCTGGTTCACAATTACCGGTTTCGGCACTCACAACATCGATATATGCCTTAAATCGGAAATATTGAATTTCAAAATTGCAGCGTTTTGATTCAGAGGGGCTAATGCATAGGAATACCTCTCTGAATGTGTGACGTCAGCGCAGATATCTAACGATTTTTAAATGTTTGACTAAAACGTTTTGTAGCACGCGGTGGTATATGCTGCTTTGCGCGCAACAAGTGCCGCACTTTCAGCTGCCAAACTATTGCTTCCAAATAAAGTCGCTAGGAACAGCGGAGATTCCAAAAAGTAAACAAAAGTAAAAGTCTAATATCTTGAAAACCGGTGAATATTTTTCGGTGAAATTTGGTAGATATTCGTTTTCGCTCTTTCTGAACCGAGCGACATCACTTTCATGCCAATTCATAAACTTTTTTGAAGGTGGGAGGGTCCCTTTAAGTCGAGAGGTGGGCGTTTCACGCTCCTTCTAACTTGGCTACTGGGCTACGAGAGAAGTGGAACGACGTTTGAAAGAGCAACAAACGTGATCAGAGAGATCTGACCAGGTTTTAGGCAAGCTCAAAAATAAATTCACCATGATCATCAAAAGCCAAATTTCTCTGATTTTAGCGTTCTCCGACAACCTTTCTGCTCCGTTCATGAGCATAAAGTAGCTAAAACACTGCAAACAAAACATTCGATAAATCTCGTTTAACCCGCGCCCCGTAGGGCTACCGGCTGACCCTACCACCCGTAGGGGGGGGCCGTTTCGGCCCCCCCCTAAGATCTCGGAAAGTTACCGGCCGATTTTCAAAATTCAAACGGCGTTCGATAGCCCCACCTGGGAACTACCTTGTGACCAAATTTCATTGACCTAGGTCAAACCGATGACGTCACAGGTCAGGTCAAAGGTCAGATTTTCACCGTTCACAGGCAATTCAAGAAATGTGCTGTGAAAGCGAGTAAATTGGTAATTTATTGAAAACCATCGATGGTACATTGTTCGTCAAACACATACTTTGCTATCTGAGGTCACTGATACCAGGTCAGGTCACAGCGAGGTCAGGTCACCGGGGGTCACAATATGAATGTGTCGTGTGATACATGTTTTATGGTCCATTTTACATGACAAATGCGATTATGTGGGTTAGGCAGCCTTTGGGGCCAGCCTAGGTCACGTTTTGGTGAAGGTCAGGTCAAGGTCAGGTCAAATTAGGTCAAATTTCAAAGTTGATATTTTTGCATAAAATGGGTATCGATTCGATGCAGCTCGTCACGGGGAGTCTAATGGTGGTCTTTGTTTTGCTCTACGAGTTCTAGAATTGCCAAAAATTGAGTTTGAAAATTTGACGTCATCATTTTTGAACAGTTTTTTTCGCTATAACTTGGCCAAAAAACGAGGTATCGATCTGAAATTTGGTATGTAGATAGAAGACGGTAGGCACTATCACATATATTCCGGTTTTTTCGAAACTCAAAAAACTTTTTGGATTTTTTGGCGAATATATTCAAAAAAATGCTTTTTTGATTTTTGGGGGTCAAAACTCAAAAATTTCAAAAATTCGAGATAGCAGTTTTGTAGCCCTGTCAATTCTACACCTTTTATGTCTTGATCATTTTTCTGTATCTTCAAAGCTGTAGTCCTGACAGGTCTACTCGCGAAGGTCTTTTTTCGGTCGAAAATGACAGAACATGACGTCACTCTGACGTCATTTGCGGCCAACCTATCATAGCCTCTGGAAAAATTTTTGGTCACAATGTGTAAAATTGATGCCCGGAGGGGTCCTGAAAGTTTGGTGGCGATATCTCCAGCCGTTTAGGAGATATCGACCGAAAAGGACAGGGGGGGGCCGTTTCGGCCCCCCCCCTACGGGGCGCGGGTTAACCCTCGACCCGTTGTGGGGGGGGGGCAAAGGGCCCCTCTGTGGTTTTCGCAAATAAATAAAAAAACGGCTGCGAATTTCGACTTGAAACTTACAGTACCTTTCCGGACATTAATTTTACACAAATCCTGAAAAAAAAAATTAGTTCCTAGGTCATCTTAGGTCACGAGCTATAGAGGTCAAACTGAGGTCATGTTCGACGATTTTTCGTCGAAAAAGTTTTTCACGGAGAAAAATCGCAGAAAATCAGAGTTTCAACTTAGCAGCTCAAAAATTGGACCGTAGCTATAAAAAAGCATAGCAAACAAAATGGCTATCTCGAAATTTCCAAAATGTAACAATCCCTAGATCTAGGGATTTTCTAACTCAAAATTTAGATTTCTTAGGTAATTTTTGAAATTTAGGGAAATTAAAAAAAAACGGAATTCATGTCAGAGAAGTCCTTACGGGCCTTACACATGCCAAAAGTTAACCCGCGCCCCACTGCACCGTGTTTTAACTCTGGCCAAAAACTGGCTAGGACGCGAAATATCGACTATTTTTAAACGTTTTCATTTGGCCACTATCGTGTTCAAAAATGATCAGAGCATCTTTAACGACGGAAACTTGTATTCTCTTTATTTTTGAAAACGTTGAAAATGTACAACAAAGTCAGACAATTCTCGAAAGCTAGACTTCGGCGAACAAACGCAGAAACAGTCGCCTTGCTTGCTTCACGTCAACATCTTCGAGCTTTGGATTGACAAAACTATATAATTTGGGTACCAAACGACAGCGCGAGCTTTTGGCTTTGTAATGAGTCAAAATTTATATAATTATGATGCATATAAGTGTTACATTTATTGATTTCCGTCAGCCCTTACATTGGCACACTTTTTTGAAATATGTCAACGTTCTAACCCGCGCAACGACGGGGGGGGGGGCGGATATCCGCCCCCCCTGAGGTTTTTCGCAAATAGCGGAAAAACCACGGCGCGTAGCGCCGCGAAATTTGGGTCGACTATTCTCTCATCAATTTTACACATGGTGTGCAAGATTGAACCTCCTAACTTTTAAGGTCAGGTCACCAGGTCACTTTGAATGACCCAACCTCAAGTCACTTTTTTGCAAATTTGTCACCGTGCCAGAGCTACAGTAGATGTCGGAGGCCTTTGAAAGTGGCAGGATGTTATTAGGTCATTAGTAGCTACAATTTGTATATCTCGGAATTTAATTATAATGATACGTAATAATAATAATAATAATTAATTAATATTATAATTAACCCGCGCACCGACGGGGGGGCGGATATCCGCCCCCCCCCTGATGTTTTTCGTGAATAGCGGGAAAACCACGGCGCGTAGCGCCGCGAAATTTATTATGACTATAACCTCATCAATTTTACACATGGTGTGCAAGTTTGAACCTCCTACCTTTTAACCCTATTCCTGGCGGGGGGGCCTCAGGAGCCCCCCCCTGAGGTTTTTTGGTTCTTTCTCCCAAACGCGTTGAGCTAGGAAGCTCAAATTTTCTGACTTTTCCTAAAAGGCTTCTACGCAACATGTCTGAAAATTTTTAGTTGATCTGACCTCAGGTCAGGTCACCAGAGGCGGTTTGGTGACCCTACCTCAGAAAAGTTTGCAATCACGCCAGAGCTAGAGTTTTTGACCGATCAATTTCTTCTCTTCAGGCTTTAGTTAGGGTACCAGTATGTGCAATTTGTATATCTCGGAATTTTGATATCGGTGACCTAAGGTCAGGTCAGTTTCGCGACCTCCCCATTATAATTCAATGGGGGAAAAATCAACTCCCTGTTTTTACCAGTAAAACGGGTCGGAATGGCCCCATATACCATACATGACTTCATATACGATCAACCTTAACTACCTTGAGGTCTGTTTTGCTGTTGGGCAGCTGTGAGGTCATGTGACGTCATCAAAGGTCACCAAAGGTTTTTGGCCAATAACTCCGTACAGGAACAAGATACAGACGCGTGGATGGTCTCATTGTGTTCAGCTCGTCAAGACGCATCGAATGATATACATGATGACCTCGAGGTCACGTGACCTGAGGTCAACCTTTGACCTTGACCTTTCGAGGTCAACATATATATCATACGATGCGGATTGACGAGAGGATCACGATGATGCCCTTAGTTTGTTCCTATCTTGACTAATTCGAAAGTTATTCGAGAAAAACTCTCTCCATATCTAGCGCCGCCATTTTGACTTTTTCGACCCCTGTGACGTCATCTTTGACCTGACCTGAAAATGACCTTTGTAAAAATTGTAGATCTTGACCGTGCGTATCCGATGCCGTTTACCGCTTGTCGCTATCTTGCTTCGTTCTCGAGATCTCAGGGGGGGGGGGGCCGAATCGGCCCCCCCCCGCCAGTTTCTTGTCCCGGCGGAGCCCGCCAGGAATAGGGTTAACCCGCGCACCGACGGGGGTCTGCGCCACCTTAGTACCGACGGGGGGGGGCGGATGACCGCCCCCCCTGAGATCTCGAGAACGAAGCAAGATAGCGACAAGCGGTAAACAACATCGGATACGCACGGACAAGGTCTACAATTTTTACACAGGTCATTTTCAGGTCAGGTCAAAGATGACGTCACAGGGGTCGAAAAAGTCAAAATGGCGGCGCTAGATATGGAGAGGGTTTTTCTCTAATAACTTTCAAGTAGTCAAGATAGGAACAAACTAAGGGCATCATAGTGATCCTCTCGTCAATCCGCATCGAATGATATATATGTTGACCTCGTAAGGTCAAGGTCAAAGGTTGACCTCAGGTCACGTGACCTCGAGGTCATCATGTATATCATTCGATGCGTCTTGACGAGCTGAAAACAATGAGACCATCCGCGCGGCTGTATCTTGTTCCTGTAAGGAGTTATTGGCAAAAAAACCTTTGGTGACCTTTGATGACGTCACATGACCTTACAGCTGCCCAACAGCAAAACAGACCTCAAGGTAGTGAAGGTTGATCGTATGTGAAGTCATGTATGGTATATGGGGCCATTCCGACCCGTTTTAGTGGTAAAAACAGGGAGTTGATTTTTCCCCCATTGACTTATAATGGGGAGGTCGCGAAATTGACCTGACCTTAGGTCACCGACATCAAAATTCCGAGATATACAAATTGTAGTTACTAATGACCTAATAACATCCTGCGACTTTCAAAAGCCTCCGACATCTACTGTAGCTCTGGCACGGTGACAAAGTTGCAAAAAAGTGACTTGAGGTTGGGTCATTCAAAGTGACCTGGTGACCTGACCTTGAAAGTTAGGAGGTTCAAACTTGCACACCCTGTGTAAAATTGATGAGAGAATAGTCATACTAAATTTCGCGGCGCTACGCCCCGCGGTTTTCCCGCTATCCGCGAAAAACCTCAGGGGGGGGCGGATATCCGCCCCCCCCGTCGGTGCGCGGGTTAAGGTCAGGTCACCAGGTCACTTTGAATGACCCAACCTCAAGTCACTTTTTTGCAACTTTGTCACCGTGCCAGAGCTACAGTAGATGTCGGAGGCCTTTGAAAGTCGCAGGATATTATTAGGTCATTAGTAGCTACAATTTGTATATCTCAGAATTTTGATATCGGTGACCTAAGGTCAGGTTAACCCGCGCGGGGCTGGGGTCTCCAGCCGAACGCGCGGGGCTGGGGGGGGGTAAATTTTACCCCCCCCCTGTTATCTCCCGAACTAATGGTCCGATTTGGAAAATTCAAACGCCAATCGAAAGCTCTCATCACGAACTACTAAAAACATGTACTTAATTTAAAGTTTGAGGTCAAAGTCAAGGTCAGGTCAAGGGTACAAAATGCAAGTTTCTACAGTATCGGCCTTGCACCGTAGTTGCCGAAGAATGGAGTCATGGACTGAGACTGATCGCCCAAAACGTGTTCTTAGGCTACCAAGACAATATTTGTTGCATACAATATCATTCAGAGGTCAAGGTCAAGGTCAGGTCAGGTCAGGTCAGGTCACCAAAAAACAAAATATAGAAAAGGGCATGTGCGACACATGTTTTATGGGTCATTTTACTCATAGAATTCAATAGGCACACTCAATAAGTGATATGGATCACCTCTGGATGAATTTCAGGTCGAGGTCAGGTCAAGGTCAGGTCAAGTGAGGTCAAATTTTGAAGTTGGTTGTTAAGGCCTAAAAAGGTGTCTATCTGATGCAGTTTTTCACGGCGAATCGAATGGTGCTATTTTGGTTTCCGTACGAGGTCTAGAACTTCCAAAAAAGTCATTTTTCAAAAAATTTGTGTGTCGTGACGTCATAAAATTTTGAATAACTCCCACATTTTTAAACCGATTCTTCTAAAATTTGGTATGTAGGTGCACATAGACCACTTCTCTGACATATATTCCGGTTTTTTCGATAGACTCAAAGTTTTGGATTTTATAATGATTTTCCCAAAAAAGTCAGTTTTTTGAAAAAATTTAGGCCAAAATCCAAAATTTTCAAAAAACCGAGATAGCCATTTGATAGACAAAGTAAAATTACGTATAACCTTTTTTGTTACGTCTTGATTCCTTTAAAAATGAAGATGTTAGCGGCGTTTGAAGTTTTGCCGTTTTTGAGGCGAAAATGACGAACATGACGTCACTAAAACGTCAATTTCTCAAAAATTTTCCGACGGATTTCGCTCAAATTTTCAGGGAACGTGTCAAATTGATGTAAGAAAAGGTACTGAAAGTTTGGCGGCGCTGCGCGCCGCCGTTTTTGAGATATCGCAAAAATTCGCGAGGGGGGGTAAAATTTACCCCCCCCAGCCCCGCGCGGGTTAATTTCGCGACCTCCCCATTATAAGTCAATGGGGGAAAAATCAACTCCCTGTTTTTACCACTAAAACGGGTCGGAATGGCCCCATATACCATACATGACTTCATATACGATCAACCTTCACTACCTTGAGGTCTGTTTTGCTGTTGGGCAGCTGTGAGGTCATGTGACGTCATCAAAGGTCACCAAAGGTTTTTTGCCAATAACTCCGTACAGGAACAAGATACAGACGCGTGGATGGTCTCATTGTGTTCAGCTCGTCAAGACACATCGAATAATATACATGATGACCTCGAGGTCACGTGACCTGAGGTCAACCTTTGACCTTGACCTTTCGAGGTCAACATATATATCATTCGATGTGGATTGACGAGAGGATCACGATGATGCCCTTAGTTTGTTCCTATCTTGACTAATTCGAAAGTTATCCGAGAAAAACTCTCTCCATATCTAGCGCCGCCATTTTGATTTTTTCGACCCCTGTGACGTCATCTTTGACCTGACCTGAAAATGACCTTAGTAAAAATTGTAGATCTTGGCCGTGCGTATCCGATGCCGTTTACCGCTTGTCGCTATCTTGCTTCGTTCTCGAGATCTCAGGGGGGGCGGTCATCCGACCCCCCCCCCGTCGGTGCGAAGTTGGCGCAGACCCCCGACGGTGCGCGGGTTAATATTAATCAATAATATAATAATAATAATAATAATAATATAATTTAACATTATAAGTCAATGGGGGAAAACCAACTCCCTGTTTTTACCACTAAAACGGGTCGGAATGGCCCCATAAACCATACATGACCTCATATACGATCTACCTTCACTACCTTGAGGTCTGTTTTGCTGTTGGGCAGCTGTAAGGTCATGTGACGTCATCAAAGGTCACCAGCGGTTTTTTTTTTGACAATAACTCCGTACAGGAACAAGATACAGCCGCGCGGATGGTCTCATTGTGTTCAGCTCGTCAAGGCGCATCGAATGATATACATGATGACCTCGAGGTCACGTGACTTGAGGTCAACCTTTGACCTTGACCTTTCAAGGTCAACAACCCGCGCCCCGTAGGGCAATCGGCGGACCCTACCACCAGTAGGGTGGGTTGGTGGGCGTTTAGGCCCCCCTAAGTTCTCGGAAATTTACCGGCCGATTTTCAAAATTAAAACAACGTTCGATAGCCCCACCGGGAAACTATCTTGTGACCTAATTCCATCGACCTAGGTCGAACCGATGACGTCACAGGTCAGGTCAAAGGTCGGATTTTCACCGTTCACAGGCATTTCAAGAAATGTGTTGTAAATTCGACTAAATTGGTAAGTTTGATTAACGATTAATGACCTTACCCTCGTAGTTTGAAAAAGTTAGATCAAAACACTTGTTTATTAACCCTCGCCCGCACATGGGGGGGGGGGGTGGTTGCCACCCCCCCCCAGGTAGTCTTTCTGCTCTTCACTCAACATTTTTAGAGCTAGAAGGCTGATTTTTCGTATAGCTGCTCCTCTATCCTTTCTTGATGTCCACTGAAAATTTCAAGTTTCTGTGATTTTTGGTTTCGGAGATATGACCTTGTTTTTCAGGTCATGTCATGACCCAAATGGCCAATTCTCAACATCTTGCGTTTGCCATGGGCCTTGTGAGCTTTTGACACCCTGATTTCGGCCTTTTTTGCCAGTCTTACCTCCCACCTATCATGGAACATGTTGTTCGACGATGTACAGGGGTCAAGGTCAGGGTCAAGGTCACGATAGGCGTTATCACAAGTGTATTCGCGGCCATTGGGGCGACGTAAGAAAAGAAGAAAACAACTTGCCCCAAGAACTTTAAATTATCAGTTAGCATGCACCTTTTCCTTGATATGTAGAGAATTTACCATTAATTGTTAGAGAAAATTGCATTTAAAATCTTCCATTTATGCTTTTTTCATCGTTTGCACAGTATGTTCTTTTACTAAGCTAGAAACACTAATTAGAAATAGTTCCCGCATCATCAAGAACAATAGGGAAGGCTTGAAGTGAATACAATAATCTAAACGGTTTTGTAATCCATGTGAAGACACTTCTAAAATTGCCTGTAGAAATATGAAAGGCAAAAGTTCAAATTTTTCACAAGACGGATGGCTATAAACCTATTCAACGTGTGACAACTCAGCCGGTATATCGTCGCCTACGGCCCAGCTTTCCCTAGTGACCGATAGAGGCGCTGCTATCGATGTGCGCCCGTGCCGCCTAACGAACCTAGGTCATCTAAGATAATTGCGTTTTAGGCAAGCTGAATTTACTTTTTGTGAAGTTTTTTTACTGCATTTTTGGTAAAAGCTTCTCAGATCATAATTTCATGTAATATGGACCCAAAAACAATCGGTGCACACATCAGTATACACACAGACACACACACACATACAAACACATATAATTGACCTTGACCTAACTTGACCTGAAATGACCTCAGCAGCAAAATTCTGGTCGGGTAGTGTGACAAAGAAGTTCTAGCTGGCTTGGCACCAGAAAACAGCATCGTCATCGGTATTTGATAAGCAGCGCACTTGATATCCAACGGTGACCCAAAACAACATTTTTTAGTTTGACCTGACCTGGAAGGTCAATGACTGACCTGAGAAGGTAAAACTGGGTATCATTGGATTCGTCTCTTCCCAAAGAATCTTTTTGGTCTTTACCGCTAAGCTCTATCTCCAACAGGAACGAAATGGCGCGGGGGGGGGGTGGCAACCACCCCCCCCCCCCATGTGCGTTCTAGGATGGGAAAATGGCATGTGCGGGCGAGGATTAATAATTTCGAGCACAGCTCTTCATCAGAATACAACTAGCTAAAAATGTCACGATAAAAATCCAATCTTTGACTGCATAACTCATTGCAAAATATTTCCAGCCAAACATTTTTTTGCGCGCAAATTCTCAAGAAAATAGTACAATCAGGTTCAACCGTTTTCAAGATCTAACAGCATGTTTGACCTAGAAATTAAATAAAGTGTTACACATCTACCCAACAAAAATATATCACTTTATAATACCTCGACCAATAATTTGAGGCTATTGCTTACATGCATTGTTAAAAGCTTATTAAAAAAAAAAACATTCGCAATCAACCTGCCTATCTCTACTGATATTAATATCACGATAGCCTAAGGTCAAATAGCCAACGCTAATATTCTTTTAACATTCATGCCACACCCCATGGTAAAACATCACAAAATCACAATGCGAAAAAAAACACACACACAAACACCTATCAGCTCATCAGTACGCGCATACATATTCATTATATATATCTTCATGAGTGTCACAAATGTGGCTCATCACATGATCGGTCATGAGGTCACGTTCGAATTGAGGACAGGCTTTCGATTCCTGATAAAGATCGACTCCGCAATCTTTCGATCTGGGTGATCTTTGGCCCTATACAGAATTCTAGCCTCGATGGGGGATGGAGTGAGGCCAATGCCAGGATGGCACTCTGTAAAGTGATCACCCATAGGCGTGTCCTCCTTTCTGTTGGCGATATCCCGGTAATGCTCATTGAACCTCAACCGTATGGGTCTCTTGGTTTCCCCCACATACTCCGTCATGTCACCATTTTCCATACATGCCTTGCATTGTAGCGAGTACACAACATTTTTTACAGTACACTGTCCTCCGAAACCACTCTTACAGATGTTGCAGCGGTTTCTGCCTGGACAGAGCGGCTGTGTAAAAGCTGAGCGAACTAAACTTTTTCTGAGTTTGTTTTCATTCTTCCACACAAGCCTGACGTTAAGTCCCGATCTCTTCACCACATACTTTACTTTGTGTAGCAAGTTCTCATCAATGTACGGCAAAGTCAAAAATCCATCAGATCCCACTTTACTTTTGTTAACGTTCTTGTTTTTCTTAGCTCTGCTCAACCTCACCTCCAGGATCAGCCTTTTTAACAATTTGGGCGAGTACCCGTTCCCCAACAATAAAGAACGAATCTTTTCCACGCTGGCATCTTCCTTACTCTGGTTTGACAAATTGTTCAAGGCCCTGTGAAACATATTTCTGATCATGTTGTGCTTTGTGGCTTTGGGGTGTGCTGAATCTGCATGAAGAACAATCCCCGAGTTAGTCGGTTTCAGATACAATTCTGTCTCTAGTGTCGCCTCCCCTGTGCTGGTAGTAGCTAAGGAGACCAAGGTGTTCAAGAAGGGGACCCCTCTTTCCTTGTCAGAATGATCCAAGGTAAACTGTATCCAAGGTAAAAAGTTTAGAGGAGGCGACTCTAGAGACAGAATTGTATCTGAAACCGACTAACTCGGGGATTGTTCTTCATGCAGATTCAGCACACCCCAAAGCCACAAAGCACAACATGATCAGAAATATGTTTCACAGGGCCTTGAACAATTCGTCAAACCAGAGTAAGGAAGATGCCAGCGTGGAAAAGATTCGTTCTTTATTGTTGGGGAACGGGTACTCGCCCAAATTGTTAAAAAGGCTGATCCGGGAGGTGAGGTTGAGCAGAGCTAAGAAAAACAAGAACGTTAACAAAAGTAAAGTGGGATCTGATGGATTTTTGACTTTGCCGTACATTGATGAGAACTTGCTACACAAAGTAAAGTATGTGGTGAAGAGATCGGGACTTAACGTCAGGCTTGTGTGGAAGAATGAAAACAAACTCAGAAAAAGTTTAGTTCGCTCAGCTTTTACACAGCCGCTCTGTCCAGGCAGAAACCGCTGCAACATCTGTAAGAGTGGTTTCGGAGGACAGTGTACTGTAAAAAATGTTGTGTACTCGCTACAATGCAAGGCATGTATGGAAAATGGTGACATGACGGAGTATGTGGGGGAAACCAAGAGACCCATACGGTTGAGGTTCAATGAGCATTACCGGGATATCGCCAACAGAAAGGAGGACACGCCTATGGGTGATCACTTTACAGAGTGCCATCCTGGCATTGGCCTCACTCCATCCCCCATCGAGGCTAGAATTCTGTATAGGGCCAAAGATCACCCAGATCGAAAGATTGCGGAGTCGATCTTTATCAGGAATCGAAAGCCTGTCCTCAATTCGAACGTGACCTCATGGCCGATCATGTGATGAGCCACATTTGTGACACTCATGAAGATATATATAATGAATATGTATGCGCGTACTGATGAGCTAATAGGTGTTTGTGTGTGTTTTTTTTCGCATTGTGATTTTGTGATGTTTTACCATGGGGTGTGACATGAATGTTAAAAGAATATTAGCGTTGGCTATTTGACCTTAGGCTATCGTGATATTAATATCAGTAGAGATAGGCAGGTTAATTGCGAATGTTTTTTTTTTAACCCTCGCACGACCAGGCCATTTCTCATAACACGAACGACCAGGGGGGGGGGGGGTTGTTACGACCCCCCCCCCTGGCGTTTCGAAACGGAAGGTCGTAGAGCTTAGCGGAAAAAGACAACGGATTGCTCTCAACGAGATCTCGCGATTGGTGGTATATTTTTTGGTCCTAGCTCAACATTTGACCTACTTATGACCGGTCAAAGGTCAAATTTTCCGAAAAAATCAAACTTTTTCAAACTTCCGCGGCGATTGCAGCAAAACGGTGGGAGATATCGACTTGAAACCTTCACTATCGTGTTCCTTGATCAATTCTCTATCGTTTGGTATGTATTTCGTTTCCCTAGCTCTAAAAATGGCGCGTTGGGAGCGCCGGAAGTCGGCAAGGTCACAGTCGGCGGCAGAAATTCGAAAAATCAAAATTTAAATTTTTGAAATCTGATTGTATTTTTGGATTTGGGAGGTCCATTTGCTCCCTATAGAAGCTAATATTGCTGCATATTCCCATTGAGGTGACAAGAATTAGCAAAATAGTGGTTCGGGCGCTTTTCAAAAATAGTACCGGACGCTGTTCCTCTTGTGACGTCATAGCTCCGTGACCTGACCTGACCCGGTCATTTTTCTTGCACCACACGATAGCCAATGCTTGCCCCAACATGCATGGGAAGTTTCATCATGATCCATCAAACAATGTGGGTATCACCGGCAGAAAACCTAGGGATTCGGCGCACACGTTTGGTAACTGTCGGCCGGAGGCTGTACCTCTTATGACGTCATAACTCCGTGACCTGACATGACCCGATCAATTTTTTTTTCGGCAAAAGATGCGCAAAGGTTGCCCCAGAGGGTATTGAAAATGTCAGCCCGCTACGACAAGCCGTTTAGCGTGCACTTCGAGAAAACCTCAGGGGGGGGGGGTTGATACACCCCCCCCCCCCTAGGCGTTCTAGGGTTAAATAAACTTTTAACAATGCATGTAAGCAATAGCCTCAAATTATTGGTCGAGGTATTATAAAGTGATATATTTTTGTTGGGTAGATGTGTAACACTTTATTTAATTTTTAGGTCAAACATGCTGTTAGATCTTGAAAACGGTTGAACCTGATTGTACTATTTTCTCGAGAATTTGCGCGCAAAAAATGTTTGGCTGGAAATATTTTGCAATGAGTTATGCAGTCAAAGATTGGATTTTTTATCGTGACATTTTTAGCTAGTTGTATTCTGATGAAGAGCTGTGCTCGAAATTATTAATAAACAAGTGTTTTGATCTAACTTTTTCAAACTACGAGGGTAAGGTCATTAATCGTTAATCAAAATGCTTTAATATGATCCTCGCACAAGCACTGAGAAACTTAAATTGGTAAGTTATTGAAAACCATCGATGGTATCTTGTTCTTCAAACACATACTTTGCCATCCGAGGTCACCAATTCCAGGTCAGGTCACAGAGGTCAGGTCACTGGGGGTCACAATATGAAAGTGTCGTGTGGTGCATGTTTTATGGTTCATTTTACATGACAAATGCGATTATGTGGGTCAGGCAGCCTTTGGGGCCAGCTTAGGTCACGTTTTGGGGAAGGTCAGGTCAAGGTCAGGTCAAACTAGGTCAAATTTTAAAGTTGATATGTTGGCATAAAATGGGTATCGATACGATGCAGTTCGTCTAATGGAGTCTAATGGTGGTCTTTTTTTGCCCTACTTGGTCTATAATTGCAAAAAATGCAGTTTGAAAATTTGACGTCATCATTTTTTAACAGTTTTTCGCTATAAATTGGCCAAAAAACGAGATATCGATCTGAAATTTGTTATGTAGATAGTAGACGGTAGGTACTCTGACATATTTTTTTTGAAACTCAGAAAACTTTTTGGATGTTTTGGCTAATTTATAAAAAAAGTTTTTTTATTTTTTGCGGTCAAAACTCAGAAAATTAAAAAATCCGAGATAGCAGTTTTGCAGCCCTGTCACTTCTAGACCTTTTATGTCGCGATCATTTTTCTGTATCTTCAAAGCTGTAGGCGACAGCTCCTCTCGCGAAGGTCTTTTTTCGGTCGAAAATGGCAGAACATGACGTCATTCTGACGTCATTTGTGGACAGCCTATCATAGCTTCTGGAAAATTTTTTGGTCACAATGTGTAAAATTGATGCCAAGAAGGGTCCTAAAAGTTTGGTGGCGATATCTCTAGCCCTTTAGGAGATATCGACGGAAAAGGACAGGGGGGCCGTTTCACCCCCCCCCCCCCCAACGGGGCGCGGGTTAACCCGCGCCCTGCTGGGGGGAGGGGGGTGTTTGAACACCCCCCCCCCCTTGTGGTTTTTCGCGAATATCTCAAAAACGGTGGCGCGGAGCGCCGCCGTTTTTGGTACACCTTATCATACATCAATTCTACACATGTTGTGAAAATTTCAGATCAAGGTCATTCAAGGTCAGGTCACCAGGTCACTTGAAGTGACATCACCTCATAAAAAGTTTCAATGTCTGTCATAGCTACACCGAGTGACCGATCGCTTTGAAACTTTCAGCGATTGCTAAGAGCAATAGCATGTACAAAATGTTTATCTCAGAATCTTGATATCGATGACCTAAGGTCAGGTCAATTTTGCGACCTCCCCATTATAAGTCAATGGGAGAAAATTGAAATGCGCCTCTTTTGGATGAAAGACATTATAAACACTCCCAAACACTGAATAACAAGTGGTTTAGACACACTGAACATGAAAATGGTGTCCGTGACCCCTGTTTATGCCCTGAGGTCATCTTAGGTCACGAATGGTATATAACAGTTTTTCGCAAACAACTTTTGATAGAGGCATGCTAGAGCGATGAAAACGCCTTCGATGTGTTCAGCTCGACGATACGAATCGACCGATATGCAACATGAACCTTTCCGGTCAGGTCATGACCTTGACCTGAGGTCAAATTTTCAAGTTGACCTTTCAAGGTCAAGTTATAGTTCATTCGATGCGTCTTGACGAGAGGAACACGATGCCGGTAAAAGTAAGCTCGTACAAGGCCTGGGTCAAAAGTTATTGCAGAAAAACTGTTTCCAAAAAAATCGGCTATTTTTGCAGTTTTTGCCCCCTGCAGGCAAAACCTTTGACGTTAGGTCAAATCTGAGATGATTACTCAGAAAGGGCGTTAATAGGGCTATCGAATGCGCTTTTCCGCGGCGCTGTAGCTCTATTGGTTCCCGAGTTATGCGTTGGCTTCTTGGAATTTGTCGACATTCGACCTGGAAATCGGCTAAATTTTGCCTTCAATGACCTCTGGTGGCCTGACCTTTAACCTGACCAAAAAAATGACCGAAGTGATTTCGTCATTATTTTTGACGCTCTTTCGAACGCCGCCTTCCGCGTATCGCTACGTGACCCAGGAGCCGAGTTAGAAGGGGGGGGTGTTCAAACCCCCCCCCCAGCAGGGCGTGGAAATCCAGGACCCCCAGCCGGGCGCGGGTTAACCCGCGCCCCACTGGGGTCTGCGTATAACACGCCCTACTGGGGGGGGGGCTCTCCATAGCCCCCCCCTCCTAACTCCGAAACTACTGGGCCGATCGTCAAAATTCAAACGGCGTCTGATAGCCCCGGAAAAATTGTCGAGCGAAACCTAATTTTATTGACCTCGAGGTCACCGATGACGTCACAGGTGTCAGGTCAAAGTAAAAATTATTAGCATTTTGGCTTGTTCACGTTTGGCCGCCGTCCTACAAGTCAGATCAGGCTCATTTTTGGTTCACACACTCGTGAACAGATGCTCTAGATACCCTGAGGGTACCAAACTTGTACTTTGATTTTCAGGTCAAGGTCAGGTCATCACAGGTCACGAAAATATCATATCATGCGTTGGTCACGTGACACATGCTTTATGGTCCGTTTAGGCCAAAGATTTCGAATTTGATGTCGTCTGTGTCATTCGAGGTCATTTTGAGTCGAATTTAGCTTAGGTCAGGTCACTTTCAGGTCAAAAAAGGTCAAATATTGAAGTTATAATTTTTCAACAATAAAGGTGTCTATTGGATGCAGTTTGAGCTCAGGAACACGATGGTGCTATTTATATTGGCGTACGATGATACGTGCTGAAAAATTGATTTAAAAAATTAATAATTGTGATTTTTTGCAATAATGCGTATAACTTGGCCATTGCTGAAGATATTAAGCTAAAACTTGCTAGAGTTAGTCATGATAATGCGTTCTATCGCATTTATTTCGTTTTTTTCGAAAAGTCAAAAGCTTTATGAAAAAAAATGTAAAAATATAAATTTTGAATTTTATTATATAACATTTTCGAAATTTTCAAAATTTCGAAAATCCGAGATGGCAGTTTGATAGCGCAGTCTATTTTGAGTCCTCTCATGCAAAGAAATTGGATCTAGCTTAAAAACTGAGCTCTTCGGAGCGATTGCCGTTGTTCAATGTTTTGCGTCGAAATCGGCCGAACATGTCGTCACTCTGACGTCATTTTCGGCCGACCTATGGTAGCTACGAAGTTCAAATTTTGACGCAATGTGTCAAATTGATGCAACCGAAGGTACTGAAAGTTTGGCGTCGATATGTCAAGCGGTTTGGAAGTTATTGCAGAAAAACGGGAGGGGGCAAACGGCATCCATCATTCCATGCCTCAGAATAAGGGTTTGTTGAAAACCGTTGACAAATATTTGAGCATATCGTCTTTCTGACTTTCGGTCGCCGGCAGGGCCGCCGGGGTAACTTTTTCAAATCTCCACCCATGCCCTTGTCATTGCTCCTTTATTTTATGTTGTATTTTCATGTGTTCAACTACTGATGTGTTCAACTGGATATCTGAACTAAAGCCGCCCCTGCTCCGTTTTCCATCGCAGGCAAGGGGCGAGAACACCACGGAGGAGGGGCCTGTCAGCTCGACCTCTGGCTCTGGCGCCGCGGTCTCCAATACCACCACCTCCAGCGCCGCGACCTCCGCCCCCGCCGCTGCACCGGCCGCCGCCACTGAATCGACTGGTGCCGGCGCTGCGGCCACCCCGGCCCCGGCCAATGGGTGAGGCTCCGAACGGAGCGGGATCGTGGCTCCGAACGGAGCGGGATCGTGGCTCGGAACAGAGCGGGATCGTAACAGTCTGATGGCCGGGATTTGTAGTGCACTTTGTCTCATAAATCTTAGTAGGAGTATAGTGGCGAAAACCACCGTCGGGTAATAAATGTAATGTGCTGGGCGTTTTCAGCGCTAGCATTAGTCAGTAACTGCCAATTACGAGCGAGCGCGAAGTGCGAAGCGAGTCTTTTCTATATAACGCGGAAAAATCTCAGTATGAGCGGCCTGGCCCGGCCCGTCCTGTGACGCTTTTGAGAGGCTTATAACTCAGCAACCGCTGGGCCGATTGGCCTGCGGTCTTTTTTGTTGGGTAGCCCCATCCCTTCTACCTGGCAATTGACTATTGTGGATGCATCTAGGTGACCGTCGTGGCACGTGCCACGTGAAAAGCAAAGGGTGCTCAAGCTATTATGCTGAAGTGACGATTTTAAGAGGCCCATATCTCAGCAACCGCTGAGGCGATTGAGTTGTGGTAGTTTCTGTAGGGTAGCTGCATTCCTTCTACCTAACATCGGTTATTCTCGATGCACGTGGGTCACCCCCACTGCACGTGCCAAATGCAACAAGGAGAGGTGTCACATTTGTTCCCATTACAATAACTCGGCAATCACTACTGTTGGGGAGCGGCGGCCGTTCGTATCGGCCGCCGGCAGCGTGCGCCGGCGCTGCAGCCTGCAGTCCCGGCCGGCAGGTGACGTAGGTGACGTGGCGGCCGCTGATTGGTCGGGGGGCGCCCAGCCCCCTATATAAGGCGGTGCACCGCCGGCGCGCCAGACCCCTTGAGACCCTAATTTTTCGTGATTATTTTTAAATGCATGGAATAATTTCAACCATATTTAGGAAATAGCCGTTTCAAGACCTGCCGAAACTTTTCCTTCAAATACATTTTGTTGTTTTGTTTGTTTTGTTTTTTGTTTTGTTGGGTTAGGCCCTTTCGGTCTGGCAAGACCATTTCAGAGCCGGGAGGATGATAGGATAAAGGGGGAGACATTGGTCTGGGCAGGCACCCTAGTGAGTCGCCGGGGCTGAGCCCGTCCAGAGGACAGGCCACCCAGCCCCAAGGCACTCACTGCACCCGGCTAAGGGGTGCGCTCCCTCGGGAGCAGCGGTGCCGCTCCAAGGAAGCAGCCCGCATGAGATAAAGTTGCCTGTCCAGCCCGGAGGGGGGTTGCGGCGTGGAGGAGAAGGATTTCTGTATCCTGAGGATAGAAGCACGGAACGGTGACACATTTTGTTGTCACTAAACCCGCGCCCCGTAGGGCTATCGGCGGACCCTACCACCCGTAGGGGAGGGGCCGTTTCGCCCCCCCCCCCCCCCCCCCCCCTAAGATCTCGGAAATTTACCGGCCGATTTTCAAAATTCAAACGGTGTTCGATAGTCCCACCCGGGAACTACCTTGTGACCAAATTTCCTTGACCTAGGTCAAACTGATGACGTCACAGGTCAGGTCAAATGTCGGATTTTCACCGTTCACAGGTATTTCAAGAAATGTGTTGTGAAATCGAGTAAATTGGTAATTTTGTTGGCTGTCAGACCTAGGCCTCCGATCGGTGCTGACAACTGGCGACGGATTTGCGAATCTAGATGTACCGCAGCTGAGACAGATGGCGCTGTGTGTTCGTCGAGGCGAGTCTATGCGGCCCTGTGGCCTGTGATTGGTCGCCGGTTAGGAGTGGGAGAATCGGAAACAGCTGTGACGGAATGGTGGATGGCAATATGGCGACGATCGGAACGGCCATGCTTATATCTGTATGTTCGGATACAATAAACAAGTTTTGAGTGAGAATCACGTCTTGAGTGAACCCACGAGAACGGGCAACAGTGGTGGCAGCGGTGCTCAAGATGGGAGAGTGATTCTCGTGGTACGGACGGACTTTTACTGGAAACCGTGATTGCCGCAAGTCAACACGTGGCACAGATTGATATACGCAAGATGGCAGAGAAGGACATTTCACTCGATAAGTTTACTGGCGTGACAGCCAAGGATTGGATAGAGTGGCTCGAGGATTACGTATGTTACGCGGAAGGGAGAAAATGGAACCGGGAGAAGCAGGCGTCAAATCTCCGATTTTTTGTGACAGGCGACGTACGGGACTGCGTAAGAGACACTGGAGCCACAGACCTTAATGAGGTCGACACAGCAGTCCAGGCCCTGTTGGGTGGAAAACCGACCTCTCTAACGGCCAGTCAAGAAATCGATGCAATTACCTATAAGGGTAGCGTACTCGTCATGGTCCAACAGATGCGGAGATGGGCGAAATATATTACCAAACAGGAAGAAGTAGATCAGATGGTAATGCTACATCTTCAAAGGCAACTACCTGTGGCGTTCGCAGAAGAAGTGATCAAGCGTGACTGTCAAAACCTGAAAGAGGCAGTCAAGGTCGTACAAGGACTCGAGCGGGCACATCAAATCCGAGTGATGCGTCCTCAACAGCCTGAGCAGGTTGTGAGTCGTGTGGTGGAAGGTCAGCGAGCAGATGGGCATCCTGAGAGATCAGCGGGCCATCAGCAGCAGCATGGCTCTCGTGGCGGCTTTGGTCGCCCACCACCGCATGGTCAGCGAGGAGGACAGCGAGGACAGTTCGCAGGGAGGTGGCAGCAGCGTCAACCCCCACGGGTGACATCTGCTGGTCAGTTCCAGAGGCAGCCACGAGGTAGGAGAGGGGCCCAGTGTTTCACATGCGGAGGTGAGGGACACTTTCGAAGATCCTGTGTGTTTAAGAATGACAGGTGTGGAACGTGTGGCAGAGTGGGTCACCTGAGTCCCATGTGCAATGAAAAAAACGAGACACGACCCGCTACACAGAGCCTCTAGTAGTGGGTCATGGGTGTGAAGAGGACTCTAAGAAGCCTGAACCAGGGGGGAGGTACCTGAAAGTAAAAGTAGGTGATAAGGTAGTCGGTGCTCTTATCGATACAGGGGCTGATGAAACATTAGTTAAGTTGGATTGCCTGCCCCAGGGTACACCTACGTATCCCTTGGACAGTAAAGTTAAGTTAGCGGATGGAAGTGATGCAGATATTGTAGGTTGTGCTGTGCTAGATATAGAGATTGCCAAGTGTGTCCAAAAAGTAACTGTACTTGTGTCACGTAAGTTGTATGAAGATTGTTTGATTGGAGCTAGGCTTCTCACTCAGCTGGGGGCAAAGATCGACATGAGCACAGGTTTGCTTCATGTCAGAACGGTGACTGTCCCACTGCGGTGTTCACCCATGAGAGATCAGTACCATGTGTCTCGTGTGGTGGTGACTGACACAGTTGTGGTGAAGGCTCGGACTGAGATGTTGTTTAGTGGTGAGGTACGTGAGCGACGTTTGCAGGGTCAGACGTGTTTGTTGGAGCCAGAGCGTCCTGCTGAAGACAAGTTAGGCGTTTGTGTGGCTCGGTTAGCTGTTAAGGTTGATGATTATTGTGTTCCCATTCGTGTGTCTAATGTGTCAGCTGATGATGTGAAAGTGTATAAGGGGACACATATTGCCAATGTTCAGGTAGTAGGAGATGAGGCTGTGCAAGGGGTGGGTCATCCAAACCCCTCAGACCTGTCTGACTTTGACAAGGACCTGGACAGGGTGACTGAACATCTGACCACGCAGGACAGGAGTGACTTCAAACAGATCCTGACTGAGTACAAGGAGGTGTTTACAGGATTGGGTAGGACGAGCATTGCTGAGCATTGCATACCGACTGGTGACCACAGACCTATTTTTCAGAACTACAGACCTGTGCCGGGTCACATGAAGGGGAAGGTGGCTGAGCAGCTGAGTCGGTTGGTTGACAGTGGAGTTGTTCGGCCTGTACCTGAGTCGGAGTGGGCGAGTCCTCTCGTCGTCGTCTCCAAGCCGCACAGTAAGGACGTTCGTATCTGTGGTGATTACAGGCGTCTGAATCGCATCACTACTCCTTGTGTGCAAGTCATTCCACATATTGAGTCGTGTTTGCGGAAACTTTCGGGAGCTAAACTGTTCACATCGCTTGATTTGGCGCAGGCCTATCATCAGATGCCGCTTCATGTAGCTGATCGTGCTAAAACAACAGTCACAACAGAGTTCGGTTTATTTGAATATCAGTCTTGCCCTTATGGACTTCAGGGATTGCCTCACAGTTTCAATCGTGCTGTGGCACTGGCATTATCTGGTGTTAGTGTGGATGTTTATGTTCAGTATTTCGATGATATCCTCGTTTTGGCCGAGGACATGAGTGAGATGAAATCGAACCTTCGTGCTATATTCCAGTGTTTACAGGACGCTGGCTTTACTCTTTCGCTCCGGAAGATTCGTCTGTGTCAGAGGGAGGTGAAGTTCCTTGGATTTCTGGTCAGTTCTGAGGGAGTCGCGTGTGATCCCGAGAAGACGCGTCTCATCCGAGATTGGCCACAACCAACTACAGTAAAGCAGGTCAGATCATTTCTGGGGCTAGCTTCATATGTTCGAAAGTTTATTCCCAGATTTGCTGAGTTGGCTAAGCCGCTGACCAGATTGACCGAGAAGGGTGTGCCGTTTGTATGGACGTCACAGACAGCTGAAGCCTTTCAGGCTTTGAAAGCTGCTTTAGCGTCGCCACCTGTGCTGGCGCATCCGTCGTTTGAGAAGGGCGCTCCGTCGTTTATACTAGACACAGATGCCAGTGGTGTAGCGATCGGGGCTTGTCTAACGCAGAACGATCGGGTGATCGCGTATGCTAGTCGTCCGCTGACGAAGGCAGAGCGGCAGTATGCAGTCACAAAGCGTGAATTGCTAGCTGTAGTTTGGGCAGTGCAGCATTTCCACCAGTTCTTGGTGGGAGCTAGGTTCGTTTTGAGGACAGATCACGCAGCACTTCAGTGGTTGTTTAATTTCAAAAACCCAGAGGGCCAGATCGCCAGATGGCTGCTGATACTTTCAGAGCTGGATTTTGTGACGAGACATAGGAAGGGAGTTTTGCACAAAAATGGGGACGCTTTGTCTAGATATCCGCATCCAGAGGAGTCGGATTGTTCAGATGGTGTGACGTATCGATGGATTCGGGTCCCAGTGACGTCACAGGATGCAGACGTGGGAGGATCTGGACCAGTGACTGATGAGTTCCATGGGACACCGGTGTTG
Source organism: Amphibalanus amphitrite (assembly GCF_019059575.1). Lineage (NCBI taxonomy): Eukaryota > Metazoa > Arthropoda > Thecostraca > Balanomorpha > Balanidae > Amphibalanus > Amphibalanus amphitrite. The sequence goes on from NW_024881744.1 coordinate 409,775, forward strand.
CGTGCTGTGACATCGGAGACCGAGCAGAATGTGAATGAAAGTAGCATTCAGGGCATGACCATTCAGCAGCTTTCACAGGAGCAGGACAGAGATGCTGGAATTCTGGAGCTCAAGGCGTGGAAACGCAAACGCGTTCGTCCGCGCGAGAAGCACCTGAGATCAGAGGGCGCCATACGGTTACTGAGAGAGTGGCGGCGGCTCGTGGTGCGTGGTGAGGAACATCCTGTTTTGTACAGACGGACGCAGACAGTAAGGGGAGCACCTACTTGTTTGCAGATGGTTGTTCCACAACACCTTCGTCGTGAGATCCTGGAGGCACTTCACTGTGGCTATGGTGGAGGACACCAAGGTGCAGACCGGTTAGAGAAGCTGGTTCGACAGCGATTCTTCTGGCCGGGCATTCAGTCCGAGGTGAGGGGGTTTTGTCAACAGTGTGAGGTGTGTGAGAAAAGGAGAGACGCACCCAGAGGGTCAGAGGCTCCCATGGGGTCATTGCAGTCCGAAGGATTCATGGATCGGTTGGACATTGATTTGGTTGGACCTCTGCCAGCGAGTGAACCGGACGGATATAAGTACGTACTGACGTGCATTGATTCCTTTACCAGGTTCTCATGGGCATTTCCGTTGCCAAATCAGGAGGCACGTACCATTGCTCAGGCACTGATGGAAAACGTGATTTCTGTTTTCGGTATTCCTCGTGCTATTCACAGCGACCAAGGTCGTAACCTGACGGGTAAAGTGATGACCGAGCTGTACAGTCTGCTGGGTATTCACAGCAGTACGACCAGTGGGTATCATCCCGAGGGCAACAGCTATTCGGAACGCAGTCATCGTGTTCTGATGGCAGCTGTCGCCAAGATGTGTGCTGACCATCCAAAGGCGTGGCCTACTTGTTTGGGCCCTGCTGTGTTGTCAATGAACGCCAATGTACATGACTCCATAGGGATGTCGCCCTATGAAGCTGTGTTCGGACGCCAGGTAAAGCTGCCTGTGGACCGGATGTTTGGAGAGGGAGCCCAGGTCGCGCCGGATCAGTCAAGTGAACCGGACATTCTGGCATACGTGAAAAGGCTCCAGGAGACTATTGACAGTACTGATCAGTTGATTCGTGATGCTAGCGTTTCAGCTCATGAGAAGAGTAAGGTTCTTCATGATTCTCGTTTAGTTGAATCGGTATTCGAGGTTGATGACAGAGTATGGCTTCGTAAACAGGTCTTCAAGAGAGGAGAGACGCCGAAACTTTCTTGGAGGTGGGAAGGTCCGTACAGAGTTCTCGAGAAAAGGAGGGGCTGGACGTATAGGATTGGCAAGGAAGGAGCGGGTGGTGCTTCGAAAGTTGTCCACCACAATCGTTTGAAGTTGTGTGTGTCTACCCCGACCGTCCCACAGAGGCACTCGGCGAGAGGTGATGAGTCTCGGCACGCGGCGCGAGATGATAAGTCTGTGAGACCAGTGGAGACTCGCCGACGTGACAGGGCGCGCCCAGATCCGATACCAGCAGATGCAGGCCGCGAGTATCAACGTAACCGTGTTTTGAACCGTCCTCGGGAAACCGACCTGACCCTTCCTGTGACACGGCACGCTGATGTTCGGGTAACTGACAGACAGACTGATGAATTCACAGGAGACGGGACATCAGATGTGCAGACAGACGGTGACACGGCGTCGACAGACCATGTTGTTGTTGACCCGACTGACGCCCTCCCCGTGCAAAATGACAGTGCTGACACGAGTGGGGTGACGGATGCTAACCCACCCTTACGGCGCTCAGGCAGAGATAGACGTATGCCTCGTCATCTGGCTGATTACGTGCTGGATTAGATTTAAGATTTCAGTGTGTGCTACATGCATAAGATTTGTTTTCGTTTCATAATAGATGTAGGAGAATGATGTCAGAGCTGACAGCAGAGCTTATCTGGATCACAGTATCTCAGTCGATCTCCAGGAATGGTTAAGGCAGTGGTATTTACTGGCTGTGATATGTGCTAATTCATAAGTGCACATGTGAGTGAGCCCATATTAGATCCGAGTAGCAGAGCGGTGCATTGAAAACAGCAGTCTATGACTCACTGTTTCCCTCAGGTTAATTGTTGAGTCGGTCAGATACGGGTGTAAAGTAATAACATGCAGGGACATCGTGTGATTTTTTTTTTCTACGCTACGTTATGTTGTCTGACAGTTTTGTTGACGGGTCGTCAACTTATGTGGCCGGGGGTATTGTTGGCTGTCAGACCTAGGCCTCCGATCGGTGCTGACAACTGGCGACGGATTTGCGAATCTAGATGTACCGCAGCTGAGACAGATGGCGCTGTGTGTTCGTCGAGGCGAGTCTATGCGGCCCTGTGGCCTGTGATTGGTCGCCGGTTAGGAGTGGGAGAATCGGAAACAGCTGTGACGGAATGGTGGATGGCAATATGGCGACGATCGGAACGGCCATGCTTATATCTGTATGTTCGGATACAATAAACAAGTTTTGAGTGAGAATCACGTCTTGAGTGAACCCACGAGAACGGGCAACAATTTATTGAAAACCATCGATGGTACATTGTTCGTCAAACACATACTTTGCTATCTGAGGTCACTGATACCAGGTCAGGTCACAGCGAGGTCAGGTCACCGGGGGTCACAATATGAAAGTGTGGTGTGATACATGTCTTATGGTCCATTTTACATGACAAATGCGATTATGTGGGTTAGGCAGCCTTTGAGGCCAGCTTAGGTCACGTTTTGGTGAAGGTCAGGTCAAGGTCAGGTCAAATTAGGTCAAATTTCAAAGTTGAAATTTTTGCATAAAATGGGTATCGATTCGATGCAGCTCGTCACGGGGAGTGTCATGGTGGTCTTTGTTCTGCTCTAAAAGGTCTAGAATTGCCAAAAATTGAGTTTGACAATTTGACGTCATCATTTCTTAACAGTTTTTTTTCGCTATAACTTGGCCAAAAAACGAGGTATCGATATGTATATAGAAGACGATAGGTATTATCACATATATTCCGGTCAAAAAACTTTTTTTGATTTTTCGGCTAATATATAAAAAAATGCTTTTTTGGTTTTTGGGGGTCAAAAATCAAAAATCTCAAATATCCGAGATAACAGTTTTGTAGCCCTGTCAATTTTACACCTTTTATGTCTTGATCATTTTTCTGTATCTTCAAAGCTGTAGGCCTGACAGGTCTTCTCGCGAAGGTCTTTTTACGGTCGAAAATGACAGAACATGACGTCATTCTGACGTCATTTGTGGCCGACCTGTCATAGCATCTGGATTTTTTTGGTCACAATGTGTAAAATTGATGCCCGGAGGGGTTCTGAAAGTTTAGTGGCGATATCTCCAGCCGTTTAGGAGATATCGACGGAAAAGGACAGGGAGGGGCCGTTTCGGCCCCCCCCCCCTACGGGGCGCGGGTTAAATATTTGTGGCACTTGTCATTGACTCGTAATGTTAACTGTTTTTTCCATCCTGCATAGAGGCTTTCATACGTCATATGACATTAGGCTCCGCCCACGACTGCGGTACTGACCCGTGCCCATCAGCGACCTCTGTACAAACGACACCCCTGCCATCTGGGGCATTCCACGATAGATCGTACCAGGCCCGTCACCCTCATCTCTCAGATTTTAATGAAAATCGGTCCTAGGGGTAATCATAGGCCCCAAAGACGCCTGGCAAAATATCAGACTTCTCAGATCAAAACTTTTTGAGTTATATTGCATTACATTTTTTTAACTTCGGTTTGTAACGGTGAGTTTGATGGCCTATAAGTCAAGAACGGGTTATGCAACCAACAAACGGGAAACAACACTAAGCTTGCGATGAACCAAAAATTGATATTACTTTTTAAAAATTCTAAAGAAAAATTTTGATTGTTGAACAAAAACCTTAATCTTTTTCATTTGCCTCTAATGACTTTTGGGACCAAAATTTTTTCACATTTTTATTTCTTCAAAATAAACTTCATGTCATTGCAAATCGACATGCAAAAAATTGGAAAGGTGTTCTTTCTATAAGTTCCTCATTTTCCCGCAAACAAAATGGGTTTCGGAGGGGTTGATACGACCCCAGCACGCCGTTTTGCTTCTAATAGAGGTAGAGCCTCGCGGAAAAAAACGAACGTAAGTGCCGTTACAAGTCGCAGCGATTGGTACCCAATTTTAAGGTCTCAGGTTAACCGGTAGCGTCTGAGGTCAGGTCAAGTGACTGAAGTTACGGGTTCGGTTTTTAGTAAATAACTTCGCAAAAAATGGCCGCAGAGCCGCGATTTTAGCATCATTGTGTTCGCCTAGCTCAGGTGCGTCGAATGGTATACTTTTTGTTAGGGTGAGGTCAACTTAACCCTCGCCCGCACATGCCATTTTCCCATCCTAGAACGCACATGGGGGGGGGGTTGCCACCCCCCCCCTCGCCATTTCGTTCCTGTTGGAGATAGAGCTTAGCGGTAAAGACCAAAAAGATTCTTTGGGAAGAGACGAATCCAATGATACCCAGTTTTACCTTCTCAGGTCAGTCATTGACCTTCCAGGTCAGGTCAAACTAAAAAATGTTGCTGTTTTGGGTCACCGTTTGATATCAAGTGCGCTGCTTATCATATACCGATGACGATGCCGTTTTCTGGTGCCAAGCCAGCTAGAACCTCTTTCTCACACTACCCGACCAGGTTTTTGCTGCTGAGGTCATTTCAGGTCAAGTTAGGTCAAGGTCAATTATATGTGTTTGTATGTCTGTGTGTGTCTGTGTGTATACTGATGTGTGCACCGATTGTTTACGTGTCCATATTACATGAAATCATGATCTGAGAAGCTTTTACCAAAAAATGCAGTCAAAAAACTTCACAAAAAGTAAATTCCGCTTGCCTAAAACGCAATTATCTTAGATGACCTAGGTTGACCTTGACCTTGACCTTGACATCTGTACATCGTCGAACAACATGTTCCATGATAGGTGGGAGGTAAGACTGGTAAAAAAGGCCGAAATCAAGGTGTCAAAAGCTCACAAGGCCCATAGCCAACGCAAGATGTCGAGAATTGGCCATTTGGGTCATGACATGACCTGAAAAACAAGGTCATATCTCCGAAACCAAAAATCACAGAAACTTGAAATTTTCAGTGGACATCAAGAAAGGATAGAGAAGCAGCTATACGAAAAATCAGCCTTCTAGCTCTAAAAATGTTGAGTGCAGAGCAGAAAGACTACCTGGGGGGGGGTGGCAACCACCCCCCCATGTGCGGGCGAGGGTTAAGTAGTTGACCTCGGGTCAAGGTCAGGTCAGAGCCCCTCAGGTCACGAAGCTGGGCAAAGGGTATCATATGGCATATCATTCGATTCGGAAAGGTCTTCCCGAGTCCAATGGTGGCTTTCCCGACTCTCTAGCACAATTTGATCGGGAGTTATTGACGAAAAACTCGTACGACCCTAGTGACGTCATAAATGACGTCACGTAAGGTTAACAATGCAAAAGTGAAGCATTGGACTTTGCAAGGAGTGCATGAAATCACGATACCATGTACGTGAGATAGTTTTAGATCATTATCGGCGCCAAAATAACATATTTTATATTTCCCCATTGACTTATAACAGTGATGTCACGTGACTCATGTGACCTTCAAAAATTCCCAGATATATAAGTTGTGAGACCTCTGGAGGACACCATGTATGCGTCCTGTAACTTTTATCTCGGACAGCTATGGTCATTGGCGTCCAAAACAATGTCAGAACCAAACCAGGGCTGGTAAAAATGGTTTTGGTGGCTCTGACCAAATTTTTGGCCATGAAAAGTGGCTCCTAACACTCGTAACAGAAAAGGCTTGAAAGTGCGGTGAACAACGTCCTTTTTCAGGAACACCTTAAAATCCATCAGTAACTATTTTAGTTTTACTTATAGCTCACTGATGTATCCTGATTTTGGGACATCAGCTGGTGTCAAACACAGCAAAAGAATGTAGGTATATAATTTCTTCTACTTTTGTTTAAGCTGGTTGGTGACAGAAATGTAAGGCACAAATGCATGTAAGGCAATGAATGTTGTTGACAAAAAAATATAATACTGACTCACCAACAGAGGAAATTTCATCATCTCGCCCACTAGCATAGATCTTCCGCAGGCTGGTCATTGTCTGCTTCATCTGAGATACACATGCTTGAATTGATGATGTCCTAAGCTGAGAACTGAAACACAAAGGCATTATAAGTGAAAGTCTAATATTAATTTTAGTTACAAAATGCCTGAAATACAAATCAGGATTGCTTATATAGGCATATTTTGAGTATGACGTACCAAAAAGAAAAACATGCAGAAGAGGAACATATCTTGATATACAAAATTTAATTTAATTTAGTAACAAATATGCTAACCTTGGTTGGTTGGCAAATAAATGAGTATCGTTAGCCACTTGAGTTAGGTATCCGTATGCATCTTCAAAATAAAAACAAGCGCCATATTTATGTCTAGCTCCACAGCTTGATCAGCTTAAAATATTGAGATAGGTGGTCTATGATATTGCTATGAGATTGAGATGTACTATACAGAAGAGGAGCAACTTCAAATCCAACCGAAAAACAACCAACATTGAAATACCATGAAATGTACAGTTTGCCCGTGCCGCAATCCTGCACGAGACTTCTTGAAAAGGCCACTTGAATATCATTATTTGTGTTCTAAACTAGTCGGTAATACAGTGAACCGCCAATGGTAGAAGGCTCTGTGGCTCCCCGTTCGCTCAACACTAGGTCCTCATCAACTGATAAAAGTTACGGAGCCCTATTCTCCGTAGTGTTAAAGCTGGAAATCGACTGATGGCTCTTCGGTGATGGATGCTGACGCTGTTCGCGGTAAGCATTTACAGCTATTCTGAATAGGCTACCAGCTTTGTACTTTGTAGACAAACATTGCGCATAAGACCTCATTGGGAAATTGAATGCTGTTACTAATTAAATATTCGTGCTCAGGCATCTTGTATTTTGAGGTTTGTCGTAGAAATAAAATGAACATATGATACAAAACTTAGCAGTTATCCTGCACATGCATACTTGCGTTGAAACGCTTATTTCTGGCTCCCTAAGTCGCTTGTACAGCTATTGTTCTGGCTCCGATATTATCAGCGAATCGGCGCTTTTTACCAGCCCTGAACCAAACAGCCTTTTTCACTCTCGCGCTTATAGGAAAGAGGGTTGGATGAACCCTCTTTTCATTTTTTCAGATGACTAAGACTTCAATTGAAATTTCAGTAACCCGTGATGTCACTAGGCAGCTTTACCACGCGATAGGCGTTATCAAAAGTGTATTTGCGGCCATTGGGGCGACGTAAGAAAAGAAGAAAACAACTGGCCCCAAGAACTTTAAATTATCAAATAGCATGCACCTTTTACTTGATATGTAGAGAATTTACCATTAATTGTTAGAGAAAATTGCATTTAAAATCTTCCATTTATGTTTTTTTCATCGTTTGTAAAGTATGTTCTTTTACTAAGCTAGAAACACTAATTAGAAATAGTTCCCGCATTATCAAGAACAATAGGGAAGGCTTGAAGTGAATACAATATTCTAAACGGTTTTGTAATCCATGTGAAGACACTTCTAAAATTGCCTGTAGAAATATTAAAGGCAAAAGTTCAACTTTTTCACAAGACGGATGGCTATAAACCTATTCAACGTGTGACAACTCAGCCGGTATATCGGCGCCTACAGCCCAGCTTTCCCTAGTGACCGATAGAGGCGCTGCTCTCGATGTCCGCCCGTGCCGCCTAACGGCCATTTGTAAGCTCCCCTCCCAAAATCACTATTCGAAACCGTTATCGTGACGTGAAATAAATACATTTATAGAAAGAACACCTTCCTATTTTTTGCACACTCCTTAACAATGAGCTAAATATTTTTTTTAAAGAAATAAAAATTCAAAAAAATTTGGTCCCAAAGTCCAAAAAATACAAATGAAAGAAAACTCGATATGTCATATATCAAAAATAGCGTATTTTTCGAAATTTCAAAAATACATATTAATCACTGTTTCATTGCAAGTTCAATGTTATCTAACATTTGGCATTAGAATAATCCGTCTTAGAGTTACAGCCCGCCAAACTTAGCGCTGCAAAGCAAGATCCAAAAAAATGTTATACGCCATAACTCAAAAAATACTTATCTGATAAGCCTGAAATTGTTACAGGTAGATGCAGAGCCCCTGATTACCCCTGAGACCAATTTTCGTCAAATTCCGAGAGATGAGGGTGTCAAACTGGAAAAAAGTGGTACGATCTATCGTGGAATGCCCCATCTGTAAAGGACTGTGAATTTCGCTGACGCTTCAAGTGCTATGAATCAATTGCAGCAGACGGTCAAGTAAATGTTAGGCTCTTGTCTTGTTGACTCTTATATATAGGACCAAGAGGACCATCACTCCTCAACCTACTACTCAGTCGTGCTTCGAACAAACGTTAACGATTCCTAACAAATACGATTTTCGATGGAGGATATCTGTTTGGTGAAATACGAGCGAGCCCTATGATGTGAAGCGAAGGCAATTAACTTATTATTGCGTTGGTCAATGGGTGCATAGCGATGTACAAATCAGCAGCTAATTACTTGATGACATCCAACATCCCATTATCGCATTATCTGCAACGTTATAGGCTTTAAATACAGGTGAATATTTCCTAACCTTGTGTCAGGTATATGCCATCTGCCCGTCATTTGCAGCTTATAAAAATAAAACAAATATGCGAGAACATAATATCAGCCTTGTACAAGCAATGCGCATTGACCCTCGCATGTGTGCGGCGTTGGCCAGCTTCTAATGTGTAGGGGGGGGGGTCGGTTGGACCCCCCCTTGCCGTTTGGCCCCTGATCGAGCTAGAGCTTTGCGGAAAAAACGAGCGTGTTGCCCGTGGCGAGAGGAAGCCGATGATACCCAAATTTAAGGTCCTAGGTCATTGGTTGACCTTCCAGGTCAGGTCAATGATCCAAAGTCGGGAAAATCGGGACCTATTAGAAAGTCGTAAAGTGTGGCTGCTAAGGGGTTTTTCGGGGTGCTGATCACGAATATCGTGTTAGTTTTGATCACAGATAATGTCTTTAAGCATTTAGACCAGGTCGGGTCAGGTCAGGTCAGGTCAACCAGTAGGCGTCGTGACGGGTATTCGTAGTACGTGTCAACCGCATCTGAAAGCTTCGTAACATGTTACGAAGGCACCAAAACTACTTCGTAAATGTTCAAATGGTTGCTAAATTCGAATTCAGCTCCAAAAACTAGCCTAGAAACATGTAAAACTCGAAAAAAGTGAACCGAGGTCATCAAAGGTTAATGACCTGACCTAAAATTCAAGTGACCTTGACACCCACCCTAATGCATGGGAGCAACATCATATCCCATGTTTAAACGTTTGAAACCACGAAAAGACTGCATACGCGCGGCTAATGCGAGCCGACCTACGCCGAATCGCGATTCCGGCCAAACATGGTCTCGGAAAAGAGGTCACAGGTCAAAGGTCATTTGGGTCAGGAACATGAAATTTTCGGTTTAGGTGTAAAATTGATCAATGCGAAGGTACTTAAAGTTTCGTCGCGATCGTCCGCTTTTTACGCGAGTTATTCGCGAAAAACCATGGGGGGGGGGGTCCATCCGATCCCCCCCCCTACACATGCGAGGGTTGAGCATTTATGGCTCCTCAGTCATCATGTCGCTCTTTGGGCACTGTCAGAAAAGACGTTACGCACAACTCCGCCGGCTTTCCGCGCCGCTCGACCGTCCCCGCTCCCCGCCACAGCGCGAGTGACCGCGCGACGGCCCGAAACCGCCGCAGGCCAAGACCACAGAGGCGGGGCTTAGCTGTGACGTCATAACGTATCACAGACTGACTGGTGATAGCCTCTACACACCGGGTGAAAATCTTGCTCGAAATTTAACCCGCGACCTGGTGGGGGGGGGGGCTATTTTTTGCCCCCCCTCCAGACTTTTCGATATATCTCCAGAACCGCTGCGCCAATCGTCACCAAACTTTCAGTACCCTCCCGGACATCAATTTTACACATTGTAACCAAAATTTTTTTCAAAGGCTATGACAGGTTGGCCGGAAATGACGCCAGAGTGACGTCATGTTCTGCCGTTTTCGACCCAAAAAAGGGTTTCGCGGGAAGAGCTGCCAGGCCTATAGCTTTGCATATACAGAAAAATGATAAGAACAGAAAAGCTGTAGAATCAACAGGGCTACAAAACTGCTATCTCGGATTTTTGAAATTTTTGGATTTGGACCCCCAAAATCAATTTTTTTTTTAAATAATAATAGAAAAATCCAAAAAGTTTTTTGAATTTCGCAAAACCCGAATATATGTGATAGTCCTTACCACCTTCTATCCACATACCAAATTCGAGATTGATACCTCTTTTTTTTGGCGAAGTTATAGCGAAAAAACTGTTCAAAATTGATGACGTCAAATTTTCAAACTCAATATTTAGCAATTCTAGACCCCGTAGCGCAAAACAAAGACCACCATTAGACTCCCCGTGACGAGCTGCATCGAATCAATATCCATTTTATGCAAAACTATCAACTTTAAAATTTGACCTTTTTTGGCCTGACCTTGACCTGACCTTGACCTGAACTTCATCAGAAAGTGACTTAAGCCGTACCTGATAGTCTTTTAACCAACACCATTGAGTTGGAAATGAAAAATTGGCCATAAAACATGCATCACACAACCTTAGTAAAGTTGGGCTCATGTGACCTGACCTGTGACCCTTGGTGACCTGACCTGTGATCTGACCTGGTATTGTCAGTGACCTCTAATAGCAACATATCTACTAGGCAACTGACGCCCTATCGCTGATTATCGACAAAATGCGTTTTCCTCGGTGTTATAGCGCATTCCCTAGCAGACCCGTGAACGGTGAAACATTTCATCTTTGACCTGACCTGCGACGTCATCGGTGACCCCGAGGTCAATGAAATTTGGTTTCCTTCGACAAATTTGACAGGCCTTTCGAACGCCGTTTGAATTTTGCAGATCCGTCCAGTAGTTTCGGAGATACGAGGGGGGGCAAAAAATACCCCCCCCCCCCACCAGGTCGCGTTAGAAACAGACCCCACCAGGGCGCGGGTTAAAGGTAGTGTGCCAGCTTTTGACCCGGATAAGGAGAACCGGATTTTTAGAACTCATCCATACCTTCAAAACTCATGGAAACGTCTTAACCCGCGCACCGACGGGGGTCTGCGCCACCTTAGTACCGACGGGGGGGGGGGCGGATGACCGCCCCCCCCCCTGAGATCTCGAGAACGAAGCAAGATAGCGACAAGCGGTAAACGGCATCGGATACGCACGGACAAGGTCTACAATTTTTACTAAGGTCATTTTCAGGTCAGGTCAAAGATGACGTCACAGGGGTCGAAAAAGTCAAAATGGCGGCGCTAGATATGGAGAGGGTTTTTCTCGAATAACTTTCGAAGTAGTCAAGATAGGAACAAACTAAGGGCATCATCGTGATCCTCTCGTCAATCCGCATCGAATGATATATATGTTGACCTCGAAAGGTCAAGGTCAAAGGTTGACCTCAGGTCACGTGACCTCGAGGTCATCATGTATATCATTCGATGCGTCTTGACGAGCTGAACACAATGAGACCATCCGCGCGGCTGTATCTTGTTCCTGTAAGGAGTTATTGGCAAAAAAACCTTTGGTGACCTTTGATGACGTCACATGACCTTACAGCTGCCCAACAGCAAAACAGACCTCAAGGTAGTGAAGGTTGATCGTATGTGAAGTCATGTATGGTATATGGGGCCATTCCGACCCGTTTTAGTGGTAAAAACAGGGAGTTGATTTTCCCCCATTGACTTATAATGGGGAGGTCGCGAAATTGACCTGACCTTAGGTCACCGACATCAAAATTCCGAGATATACAAATTGTAGCTACTAATGACCTAATAACATCCTGCGATTTTCAAAGGCCTCCGACATCTACTGTAGCTCTGGCACGGTGACAAAGTTGCAAAAAAGTGACTTGAGGTTGGGTCATTCAAAGTAACCTGGTGACCTGACCTTAAAAGTTAGGAGGTTCAAACTTGCACACCCTGTGTAAAATTGATGAGAGAATAGTCATACCAAATTTCGCGGCGCTACGCGCCGCGGTTTTCCCGCTATCCGCGAAAAACCTCAGGGGGGCGGATATCCGCCCCCCCCCCGTCGGTGCGCGGGTTAAATTCTTCAAATTTTGAGTACCCCAGTGCGAAATTCGCCCCGACGGGTTGTCGGTCGTACCCCAACCACATTTCACACCACTATGAACAATAAATGCACACACCAAAATCGCTATTACCGATAGGCTCATACAATCAAGTTTCGATAAACCCGTTCATCATCATCTCCTGCGGTTTCGAACACGCCTGTTAGGTGGTGCGGTAGACCGCACCCAAAGCCAGGGCCCCGGTAATGTGAGGTAGCCGAGTCGGGGTAGCGTGCGCTGACCCAAGCCGGGGCCGCGCGTCCTCCCGGTGTCATGTGATAGCCCGGGGCTGCCCGCGGGGATGCGGTAGACCGCGCCCAAAGCCGCGGCCCCGGCTTGGGTCAGCGCACGCTGCCCCGACTCGGCTACCTCACGTTACCGGGGCCCTGGCTTTGGGCGCGGCTTCTGCTCATACTTTGTGGTGCGGTGGTGGTGCGTCGGGCCGCGCGCTGTGACTTCGGCCAAGAAAAATGCGTCAGCTGATCATTGTCATTTCTGCCACTTTCGTGTGGTGAAATGGGGTCATAATTTAAGAAACGGCTGCTTTATATCAATTATTTTACATAAAATCATATTTCAAACTATAAATTAATGTACGACAGCCAAATTAAAGAAACAATAGCAATACAGGCTTACAGTTTAGTCAGACATTGTGATGTCTACAATTAGACAGCTGATAACTCATTCCCGTACGTCGTAACTCTATGATGACCTTTGCTTATTGTCACATGTGCGCCGCATTCGCGTTTGTTGCCGACGCCTGTTTGCAGTTCAGCCCACTACAGTTGTTATACATATCGAAAAACCGATAAACTTTTAGGCAAAAAAAAACACTATTCCGGGCCCATTTTTGGTTTTTTTTGCGATATTAGGTAAAAACAGAAGCTTCTTATCCTAGGAAAAATAGAATGGGAAATCTTTCAAAGGTGGCACACTACCTTTAACATTACGAGTCAATGAGAAGTGCCTGAAATATTGAAATGGCGACAAAATATCTAAATTGTAAAAGTTTTGGCAGGTCTTGAAACGGCCATGTCCTGAACTTGGTTGAAATTCTTCCACGCGTTCAAAAATGATCGCGAAAAATTAGGGTCTCAAGGGGTCTGGCCGTGGCGTTAAAGGTAGTGTGCCACCTTCCAATGATTTCCCATGAGTTATCAGCTGTCTAATCGTAGACAACACAATGTCGAATTTAAACTGTAAGCCTGTATTGGAATTGTTTCTTTAACCCGGCAGTTGCTGGGGTATTCCGCCACCCACCGTTTGCTGGGGGGAGGGCGTTAAACGCCCCTAGCGCCCCCAGCCGATAACTCGAGAACCAATAGGCGCAGCGAAACGCACGAGGCGGCAAACGAAAGAACGCGACGAGACGCTTCAGATGAGTACTTTAAAGTTAAATTTTGAGGTCACAGGTCAGGTCAAGGTCAGGTCAAACACCTGAAATCGGGCTTTCAGTAGCATGGACTTCAGGACTTCGCAATGGGCTCCTCTCGTCATAAACTCTGTCAAAACGGTGCACAATCCATCATATAAGGCCTACAAGAATGTCAGCTCCATGTCGGGGTCAGTCAAGCATAGGTCAGGGTCAAGGTCAGGTCAACCGGGTAGGCACATATCCCCGAAAATCAAAACTGATATTCGCAGCCTCTGACACATGTTTTATGGGTAATTTGGGGCGTAGAACACGATGGTGACATTCATTTTATCATATATGTACGTGTTTGGGTCAAAAAGTTCAATTCAAGAAATGCATGTATCATGGTCGTGAAGTAGTCACGAGAAATTGCCAAGATTCAGTTCAAGATTTTGGAAAATGCGGAACAATAATCAATAATCGAAGATTACCATTTGATTGTTCATGGTATCAACAGTCTAATGGCCTTTACGGCACGTCTGTATGTCTATTCTGTGATTTTATATGATTTTTTGAACATACGAGTATGCCGTTTTTGGTCGAAAACTCAGAAATCATGACGTCACTAAAACCTCGATATCTCAAAAATTTTCTGATCGATTTTTTTTAAACTTTGTCACAATAAACTTCAATCAATTCTCTACAGGTAGCCAAAATTTGGCGCGCCTGCGGCGCGCCGTTTTTATGCTATGGCCCGGCAAAAAAAGTGGGGCGTTTAACGCCCCCCCCCCCCAGCAACTCGCGGGTTAATTTGGCTGTCGAACATTAATTTATGGTTTGAAATATTATTTTATGTGAAATAATTTATATGAAACAGCCGTCTCTAAAGTTATGTCCCCATCTCACCACATGAAAGTGGCAGAAATGACAATGATCAGCTGACGCATTTTTCTTGGCCGAAGTCAGAGCGCGCGGCCCGACGCACCACCACCGTACCACAAAGTATGAGCAGAAGCCACCTGCGGTAGACCGCGCTCAAAGCCAGGGCCCCGGTAACGTGAGGTAGCCGAGTCGGGGCAGCGTGCGCTGACCCAAGCCGGGGCCGCGGCTTTGGGCGCGGTCTACCGCATCCCCGGGCAGCCCCGGGCTATCACATGACACCGGGAGGACGCGCGGCCCCGGCTTGGGTCAGCGCACGCTGCCCCGACTCGGCTACCTCACGTTACCGGGGCCCTGGCTTTGGGCGCGGTCTACCGCACCACCTAACAGGCGTGTTCGAAACCGCAGGAGATGATGATGAACGGGTTTATCGAAACTTGATTGGATGAGCCTATCGGTAATAGCGATTTCAGTGTGTGCATTTATTATTCATAGTGGTGTGAAATGTGGTTGGGGTACGACCGACAACCCGTCGGGGCGAATTTCGCACTGGGGTACTTAAAATTTGAAGAATTTAAGACGTTTCCATGAGTTTTGAACGTAGAGCTAAGTTCTAAAAATCCGGTTCTCCTTATCTGGGTCATTAACTCCATACGGTCCAGGAAAGCTGGCACAATACCTTTAACCCGCGCACCGACGGGGGGGGGGGGCGGATATCCGCCCCCCCTGAGGTTTTTCGCGGATAGCGGGAAAACCGCGGCGCGTAGCGCCGCGAAATTTGGTATGACTATTCTCTCATCAATTTTACACAGGGTGTGCAAGTTTGAACCTCCTAACTTTTAAGGTCAGGTCACCAGGTCACTTTGAATGACCCAACCTCAAGTCACTTTTTTGCAACTTTGTCACCGTGCCAGAGCTACAGTAGATGTCAAAGGCCTTTGAAAGTCGCAGGATGTTATTAGGTCATTAGTAGCTACAATTTGTATATCTCGGAATTTTGATGTCGGTGACCTAAGGTCAGGTCAATTTCGCGACCTCCCCATTATAAGTCAATGGGGGAAAAATCAACTCCCTGTTTTTACCACTAAAACGGGTCGGAATGGCCCAATATACCATACATGACTTCACATACGATCAACCTTCACTACCTTGAGGTCTGTTTTGCTGTTGGGCAGCTGTAAGGTCATGTGACGTCATCAAAGGTCACCAAAGGTTTTTTGCCAATAACTCCTTACAGGAACAAGATACAGCCGCGCGGATGGTCTCATTGTGTTCAGCTCGTCAAGACGCATCGAATGATATACATGATGACCTCGAGGTCACGTGACCTGAGGTCAACCTTTGACCTTGACCTTTCGAGGTCAACATATATATCATTCGATGCGGATTGACGAGAGGATCACGATGATGCCCTTAGTTTGTTCCTATCTTGACTACTCCGAAGTTATTCGAGAAAAACCCTCTCCATATCTAGCGCCGCCATTTTGACTTTTTCGACCCCTGTGACGTCATCTTTGACCTGACCTGAAAATGACCTTAGTAAAAATTGTAGACCTTGTCCGTGCGTATCCGATGCCGTTTACCGCTTGTCGCTATCTTGCTTCGTTCTCGAGATCTCAGGGGGGGCGGTCATCCGCCCCCCCCCCGTCGGTACTAAGGTGGCGCAGACCCCCGTCGGTGCGCGGGTTAACAGTAGGGCGATTTTGCTGAAACTTGGCAAGTAGGTAGGCACCCTCCAGGCAATGCATTATCATGTGTTACGTTTAGGGTGCTACTACGTGCGCACGTGCAGGGGCGCTTCCAGATCTCGAGAACAGCTGGGCCGATTGCGCTCAAATTTGGTACGCGGTTAGGCACCGGTTGGTAGAGTGCCGTGCAAAAGTCACTTTGGAGTGGACCCAGATTGCACGTGCGCACGTGCAGGGTGCCGCTTCCAGATGTCAGGAACGGCTGGGCCAATTGCCTCCAAATTTGGCACACCGTTAGTGACCGGTTAGCCCGCGACCGCCTGGGGTGGGGGGGGGGGGGTCGGATCCGACCCCCCTCCGTTTTTTATGAATAACCCACGAGCCACTTACGCTATCAACTTGAAACTTCGTATACCTTCTCCCTCATCAATTTGACGTCTGACAAATTTATGCGAATTTTTCAAAACTTTTTTAGATATATTGATTATATTGATGTGACTACATGGCTTTTTTCGTCCAAAAAGGGTAAATGTTAAAAAAATCGCCAACAATCAAGGGTTTAACCCTCGCCGGCACAGGCCATTTTGCGTCCTTCGACGGCACATCCTTCGTTGGTAAGACCCCCCCCCCCCCCCCTCGCGTTTGGCCCCTGATCGAGCTAGAGCTTCGCGGAAAAAACGAGCGTGTTGCCCGTCACGAGAGGAAGCCGATGATACCCAATTTTAAGGTCCTAGGTCATCGGGTGACCTTCCAGGTCAGGTCAATGACCCGAAAACCGGGAAAATGGGGACCTGTTAGAAAGTCGTAAAGTGTGGCTGCTATGTGATTTTCCGGGGTGCTGATCACGAAGGCAATTGGCCCAGCCGTTCCTGACATCTGGAAGCGGCACCCTGCACGTGCGCACGTGCAATCTGGGTCCACTCCAAAGTGACTTTTGCACGGCACTCTATCACGAATATCGTGTTAGTTTTGATCAGAGATGATGTCTTTAAGCATTTAGACCAGGTCGGGGCAGGTCAGGTCAGGTCAACCGGTAGGGGTTGTGACGGGTATTCGTAATACGTGTCAACCGCCTCTGACAGCTTTGTATCATGTTACGAAGGCACCAAAACTACTTCGTAAATGTTCAAATGGTTGCTCAATTCGACTTCAGCTCCAAAAACTAGCTTAGAAACGTGTAAAACTCGAAAAAGTGAACCGAGGTCACCCGAGGTCACCAAAGGTCAATGACCTGACCTGACCTTCAGGTTACCTTGACACCCACCCTAATGTATGGAAGCAACATCGAATCACATGTTTGAGTGTTTTAAACCACGAAAAGCTTGCAAACGCGCGGCTAATGCGAGCCGACATACGCGGAATCGCGATTCCGGCCAAACATGGTCTCGGAAAAGAGGTCACAGGTCAAAGGTCATTTGGATCAGGGTCATGAAATTTTCAGGGTAGGTGTAAAATTGATCAATGCGAGGGTATTGAAAGTATTGTCGCGATCGGCCACTTTTTACGCGAGTTATTCGCGAAAAACCTTAGGGGGATGCATCAACTTTGCATCTTCTTTTACCCGGCAGTTGCTGGGGTATTTCGCCACCCACCGTTTGCTGGGGGGGGGGGGCGTTAATCGCCCCCAGCCCATAACTCGAGAACCAATAGGCGCAGCGAAACGCACGAGGCGGCAAACGAAAGAACGCGACGAGACGCTTCAGATGAGTACTTAAAAGTTGAATTTTGAGGTCACAGGTCGGGTCAAGGTCAGGTCAAACACTTGAAATCGGGCTTTCAGTAGCATGAATTTCAAGACTTCGCAATGGGCGCCCCTCGTCATAAACTCTGTCAAAACGGTGCACAATCCATCATATAAGGCCTACAAGAGTGTCAGCTCCATGTAGGGGTTAGTCAAGCATAGGTCAGGGTCAAGGTCAGGTCAACCGGGTAGGCACATGTCCCCGAAAATCAAAACTGATATTCCCAGCCTGTGACACATGTTTTATGGGCAATTTGGGGCGTAGAACACGATGGTGACATTCATTTTATCATATGTGTACGTGTTTGGCTCAAAAAGCTCAATTTAAGAAATGCATGTATCATGGTCGTGAAGTAGTCACGAGAAATTACCAAGATTCAGTTCAACATTTTGGAAAATGAGAAACGATAATCAATAATACTATGCAACAAAAAATGAAACATTTTCTGTTCCTGGAAAGCGACCGAATTTTTCTTATTCATTGGGTCCTATTATAACCGAAATGGGCATTAGTTTTGATCTGAAAATGCTTTTCCGGTTTTCAGAGACGATTTTCGATTTTTGGCCCCGAAATTCGGTTTTTGGCTCACCGTGTCCGATGTAATTGAGTAATCGGCTCGAGGTAACTTTCATCGCCTTTCCTATGCCACAAGCTTTCGAATGATATCCAGTTTTGCATATTTGCGTGTAAAAATAACGTCATAAATCTATGTTAAAGTAAGAAAATGTTGAAATTTTGTAAAAATTTGACATTTTTTCGATTTCATTTCAAAATAGAGGAAAAACTAAACGACCTATCCAAATTCTGAGCCCAGTTCCTTAAAGAGCACTCAATTTTTGTTCGGAAGGTATCTTTTTAGTGCATTTTATCGGATTCCTGTGGCGTCCAGATTGAGTTAACCTAAACACATATCCTAGGTCATATCACATAGCATTAACCTGATAACGTATGTTAACGCCATAGGGTCAACGAGGGGTCAACTGAGGTCATGTTGTTGACCCCTTGTGACCTCGGGTCACACACAGGAACTTACTTTTGAGCAGTCCTGTCGCTCAGAATCTTGATCTGTACCTCCATTTGTTAGAATGATTCTTTATGCACTGAACACATATTGTCATGGAAATGGCTGGGGGCCCGTTTTTCAAGTGAGTCAATCTGGACGCCACAGTAAACCTATAAAATGCACTAAAATAGTACCTTCTGAGCGGAAATTGAATGCTCTTCAAGGAACTGGGCTCATAATTTGGATAGGGCCTTTATTTTTTCCGCTATTTTGAAATGAAATCGAAAAAATGTCAAATTTTTACAAAATTTCAACATTTTCTTACTTTAACATAGATTTATGACGTTATTTTTACCCGCAAATATGCAAAACCGGATATCATTCGAAAGCTTGTGGCATAGGAAAGGCGATGAAAGTTGACGCGAGTCGATTACTCAATTACACCGGACACGGTGGGCCAAAAACCGAATTTCGGGGCCAAAAATAGAAAATCGTCTCTGGAAACCGGAAAAACATTTTCAGATCAAAACAAATGCCCATTTCGGTTATAATGGGACCCAATGAGTCCAAAACAATCGGTCGTTACTCAGGAACAAAATGACTGTTGCATAGTGAATCGAAGATAGCCATTTGATTGTTCATGGTATTGGCAGTCTAATGGCGTTTACGACATGTCTGTATGTCTATTCTGTGATTTATATGATTTTTTGAACATATGCCGTTTTTGGTCGAAAACTCAGAAATCATGACGTCACTAAAACCTCGATATCTCAAAAATTTTCCGACCGATTTTTTTGAAACTTTGTCACAATAAACTTCAGTCAATGTCCTACAGATATCCAAAATTTGGCGCGCCTGCGGCGCACCGTTTTTATACTATGGCCCGGCGAAAAAAGTGGGGGCGTTAAACGCCCCCCCCGCAACTCGCGGGTTAACCCTCGCCGGACCTATTGGTTTTCTACATACGCGCCGGCCGAGGGGGGGGGGCGGGTACGACCCCCCTCGCCGTTTCGCCCCTGGTGGAGCTAGCGCGTTGCGGAAAAAACGAGCGTGTGCGCCGTTACGAAACGCAGAGATTGGTACCCGATTTTAAGGTCCTAGGTCAACCGGTGACCTCTGAGGTCAGGTCAAGTGCCCCAGAGTACGGTTCAGTTTTTGGTGAATAACTTCGCAAAAAATGGCCGCAGAGCCGCGATTTTGGCAGCATCGTGTTCGCCTCGCTCAGGCGCGTCGAATGATATACTTTTTGTCCGGGTCAGGTCAACTTGGGGTGTTGACCTCAGGTCAAGGTCAGGTCAGCACCCCCAGGTCACGAAGTTGGTCGAAAGAGGTCATGTCGCATATCATTCGATTCGGCAGGTCTTCCTGAGTCCATTGGTGGCTTTCTCGACTCGCTAGCTCAATTTGATCAAGAGTTATTGACGAAAAACTAATATGACCTTGATGACGTCATAAATGACGTCACGCAAGGTCAACATTGCAAAAGTGACGCATCTAACCTTGCAAGGAGTGCATCAAATCACGTTTATGTGTGCTTGAGATAGTTGGAGATCGTTCCCGGCGCCAGAATAGCAGTTTGAATTTTTCCCCATTGACTTATAATGGTGAGGTCACGAAAATGACCTGACCTCATATGACCTTTAGGAAAAATCCGAGATATACAAGTTGTGAGACTCATAATGGATACTAGATCCTGCAAGTTTCATTTCCCTGTGACATCTCCTCTGGCAGTGAGGGCGTTGCGAAGTTGCGACATCTGAAGACCGTGCAGAGGTTCACTTATGACGTCATAGGTCAGTGACCTGACCTGACCCAAAAATGCGGTTGGTGTCAAAAGATGCGGCTTGGATCAAAGGTCAGGTATGCCAAGTTTTAGCTCTCTCTCGCCAGCGTGTTCGGAGCTATCGCGAAAAAACCCTATGGGGGGGGGGCGGCACCCGCCCGCCCCCCCTCGGCCGGCGAGGGTTAAATGGCTATCTCGCTTTTCTCATAAATCTAATATTTTTTTATTTAAAAAAAAAACGGAATATATAATATAGAGCTCTGTTAGAACATTAGATGTCCCAAATTTCAACTTTCTATCTTGATTTTCGACCCCCAAATTGTAAAAAATAGCTCCAACATGTATAGCAGTGTTCGCCATGGGCCGGGCCAGCCCAATGGGCTATGGGCTGAGCTGGGCTACGGGCTGGGCTGGGCCCTCAAATATGAAGGATTGATGGGCTGTGAACGGGCTGGGCCATGAAAACTTGAAAATGAACTGAAGTGGAGGAGTTCACGAATCACGACTGAGGCAAAAACCATAACTATCTTATTATTGTGCAGTGTGCAAGACTGAAGAACAAGTTAATAAAGCATGCACGTTTAGTATGCATTTGTGCATGCTGCTCTCAAGAGATTGTTTCGTTCATTCCATAATGTTTAATTCATTCATTTTTGACGGGCTGGGCCAGGCTGGGCTTTGACGCCTTTACCGTAAACGGGCTCGGGCTGGGCCGGGCTGTGAACCCATGGGCCTGGGCTGGGCTGGGCTAGAATTTGTCAGCCCGTGGCGAACACTGATGTATAGGGCATGAGTGACGTCATAAGCATTTTCGTGAGTTTTAGGCACTTCTGAACATCGCATGTGAAAACAAATGGCAGCATTAGATTTCTGGGACAAAGCTCGCCTAGAAAAGTGCATTTTTATATCAAAAATATAAAGTTGAAAAAAAAAAAGATTTTGTTCTAAGTTCTCACTTGGTAATGTATAGTATAAATATTTTTTTCTGCTTGCTGATGACAAGGACAGTGACTTTGGGTCACATATAACCATGACCATCTGTTTTGGCGTGAAAAAATAAGCCATAAAACATGTGTCGCATGCCCATGTGTCAAAAAGTGAAAACCGTGACCTTTCGTGACCTGACCTGACCTTGACCCGTGCTTAGTATGACCCGTATACCGGCACATGGTACCTTCATTAGGCCTTTGAGGTCATTTTTGGTGAGTTTCAAGCAGGAGCTATCGATTCCGCTGTCCGTAAGCCTCATCATGCAAAACCCCAGAATTTGATCTTTGACCTGGCCTTGACCCGAAAGTTGACCTTAATCTTAACCCGGCAGACGGTGGGCCTCCCGGCCACCTTCCGAGCGTTTGGGGAGGGGGCATTTTTTTGCCCCCCCCCCTCGTATCCGAAACTACTGGACGGATCCGTAAAGTTCAAACGGCTTTCGAGAGCCCTGTCAAATTTGTCCAGGGAAAGCAAATTTCATTGACCTCGGGGTCACCGATGACGTCACAGGTCAGGTCTTAGATAAAATGTTTGACCGTTCACGGGTCTTCTAGGGAAAGCGCAATAGCACCGAGTAAAACGCATTTTGTCGAAAATCAGCGATAGGGCGTCAGTTGTCTAGCACATATGCTGCTATTAGAGGTCACTGGTCATACCAGGTCAGGTCACACGTCAGGTCACCAAGGGTCAGCACATGAACCCAAGTTTACTAGCCCTCGCCCTGGCAGGGGGGTTCGTTGCAACCCCCCCTAAGGTTTTTCGAAGATAGCGTAAAAACGGCGGCACGCAGCGCCGCCAAATTTTGCACAGCCTATAAGGCAACCTTTTTAAATATGACCTGACAATTTGAGGTCCGGGTGACCTTGGGTCAGGTCACCAGGTCAGAAAAACCGGTACAAGGTCATGGTCAAATTTCAATTTTCTTTTTGCACCTGTCCCACTCACAGTTTTGGACTGATTTCCTTCAAACCTTCAAGATGTGCTAAGTTCACCGAGTTGTATAACATATAGTTCGGGTTTTTTGAGGTCACTGACCTGAGGTCAGTAAGAGGTCATTTCGTCGTAATGTTAAGCCTATGGGAAAATACTAAATTCGGAAAATACTAGAGATATCAGCTTCGTTCTATCACTTTTGTGCTTTGAAACCACAGTACTTAACCCTATTCCTGGCGGGGGGGGCCTCAGGAGCCCCCCCCTGAGGTTTTTTGGTTATTTCTCCCAAACGCGTTGAGCTAGGAAGCTCAAATTTTCTGACCTTTCCTAAAAGGCTTCTACGCAACATGTCTGAAAATTTTGAGTTGATCTGACCTCAGGTCAGGTCACCAGAGGCGGTTTGGTGACCCTACCTCAGAAAAGTTTGCAATCACGCCAGAGCTAGAGTTTTTGACCGATCAATTTCTTCTCTTCAGGCTTTAGTTAGGGTACCAGTATGTGCAATTTGTATATCTCGGAATTTTGATATCGGTGACCTAAGGTCAGGTCAGTTTCGCGACCTCCCCATTATAAGTCAATGGGGGAAAAATCAACTCCCTGTTTTTACCACTAAAACGGGTCGGAATGGCCCCATATACCATACATGACTTCATATACGATCAACCTTCACTACCTTGAGGTCTGTTTTGCTGTTGGGCAGCTGTGAGGTCAGCTGTGGGACCATCAAAGGTATCGGTGTGGGTTCCCCAGAGGCAGTGGTGTGGGGCCCTCAGAGGCACTGGTGCAGGAACCACAAAGGAGCCGGTGTGGGCCCTCTAAGGTGCTGGTGTGAGGCCCTCACATGGACGCCGTTGTGGTGCCTCAGACACTGGTGTGGCGCTAAGCCCACACCATTCACAGATGGCTGTGTGTGGGGCCCTTGGAGTGGTTGGTGCGAAATGCGAATGCTTAATAACCCAGTAGGACCTCTCAGAGACCGACAAAGGGCCCTCAGAGGCCGGTAACGGGCCGTATGATGCCAACAATGGGCCTTCACAGGCCGGCAAGTGAGGGCCAGCAGTATCTTCAGGAGCCCTGTGGAGTCCTTAGAGATCGGCATGGTACTCTCAGACGCCGGTGGGGCCCTCAGAGTCACCGGTGTAGGACATACAGAGTTACCGGTGGCTGACTGCCAGAGGCATTGGTGTGGGGCCCCAGAGGCGCCAGTGTGGGACCCTCAGAGTCGCCTATGTGTTAGGGCCAAGTAAAGCTGCATATACCACGACACTGTGTATTGTGCTTCCAGCGACCGAGGACCAAGCACGGACACGGTGACCCGCCGACTGACCCAGTCCGGTCACGGTCGCGCCCTTATATAACCACGGCACAGAGCGCATGCGCGGTGACCGCGCGGCGGTCAGGCGGCTCGCCGGCCGGACGGCCGGGCCGCCGACCCATCCTGTTCCACGGCCCCACACGGCCGGTCCGCGGTCACAATATCCCAACACTCCTCCCCCCATAAAAGAAACGTTTCCACTTGGTCAAGTAACAAAGAAACGCGACACACTACGCGACCGGAACGCGACCGGAAATACAAACTACACTGGTGATGCACATCGAGAGCATCCGAGGCCTAGGATTGAAAGCGATCTGGGGGGAGCGACACTCTGCCAGACCTGGTCACATACGCGCCCCGCACAGATGCATCCCCATTCCCCACCTGATCTTGGGCCCGCCGGCAGAGGTAGTACCACGCCAGTGGATCCGGTCCAGTCTCCTCGGGCCCCGTCTGCTTCCTGGGACGCGTTTCTGTGGCTGTGTCCAATGCGTCGTCCCTCCGGGTGCTTCCGGGCGTTTCCTGTTTGTGGGACTCCCGTTACACAGCTGGCTTTAGCTGGTTGAAGTGCAGAGCCTTTTCCTTGCCCTTGTCGTCACGGACGAGGTACGTTACTCCTCTCTCTCCTCCGAGGCGGCCGATGATGGTGCCCGGGCCTTTGCAGTACAATCCCAGTTTCGGCTTCCCGCCGACCGAGACCCTATTATCCCGAATCCATACCCGGTCACCAGCCTCGAACCCTTTTCCGCTCGCGCGCTGGTTGAATCGGGTCGCAGCCTCCGTAGCACTGGCCCGGGTTTTCCTGATAGTCGTCTGATAAGCCTCTGAAATGGCCTTTAGACGCTCTTCAAGGTAGCACCGGATATTTACCGCCCGATCCGGAGGGTTGATGACCGCATCGAGTGGCGTTTTCGGGTGGAATCCGTGCAGCAGAAAGAACGGGGAATATCCGGTGACGCTGTGCGCAGAGGTGTTGTAGGCCATGCAGTACGCCTTGATGTCAGCGTCCCAGTTCGCTCCTTGAGGGTCAACGTATTTGGCGACCATGTCCTTGAGTGTTCTCATAAAACGCTCTACCATACCATCACTCTCAGGGTGATAGGGCGTTGTACGCGTTTTCTGGATGCCTAGTCGCTTGCACATGCACTGGAACAATGCAGACTCAAATTGGCCTCCTTGGTCCGAGTGAATCCTGTCTGGCACCCCCATGTCGTAAACCCAATCCAACAGCACCGTGGTTACGGTTTCGGCATCCTGCCGTCTGACTGGGTACACTCGGACGTATTTAGAAAAATAGTCCATGATGACTACTGCATATCGGTTGCCATTCTTCGACACCGGCATCTCAGTGATGTCAATCGCGATTCTGCGGAATGGTTGACTCGTGACCTCCGTCACCAGAGGAGCCCGTTTCTTCGGTGCATGGCGATGGCGCCGTTGGCAAAGGTCACACGTGCTGCAGTACCGACGGATGTCCGCGAACATGCCGGGCCAGAGGAAGCGCTGTCGCACTCTTTCCGTTGTTCGACTCCGTCCCAAGTGTGCGGACGTCGGATGGTCATGGGCGAGCGTCATGATTCTTGATCGCATCGAATCGGGGACCAGGGCCCGGAAGCCCCACTTCGTCCTCATGCCGAGAACGCCCTCCCGCACTTCGAGCTGCGTCCAGCTCCCACGCAGTAGCTCCCACTCGGCGAGAGGGTGATCGGGCGGTGGTTCCCGACTGCCCAGACAGGCGTTCCGCATGACACTGAGGACCTCGTCCTCTTGTTGCGCCGTCTGCAACTCCGATTGTCCTGGTGCTTCAGTGATAAGGCGTCCCGCCTGGTCACCCTTCGCACTAGGTGGCGCAGTAGGCAGTGCGCAGACTTGGTCAAGTTCTGCTGCGCCTCGAGTCTTCCCCACACATTCCTCCTCTCCACCAGAAGCAGGTTCTTGGGCTCTTGTAGCTGCGGTATGCACGGGTGCTTGACCGGCTTCGGCGGGACAAGACTTGCTGCGCTTGCCCGTCCAGATATTGCCGTTGACTGGTCGCTGCCGGGACATCGCATCGGCATTGCCGTGATCACGGCCCGGCCGGACAACCACCCGGAACTGGTAAGAGCTCAGCTCGATGGCCCACCGGCCACGTCTTCCCGTCCCGTCACGTTCCACATTGATGGACTCCGGTACACCTGTGAGTGGTTTGTGATCGGTCACGACTTCGAATTCTGCTCCAACTGTGTACTGGTTGAATCGCCGGATGGCGTGAACGATGGCCCAGAGTTCTTTATCATATGTTGGCCATCTGCGCTGTTGCTTTGTCAGCACCTTACTGTCGTAGGCGATGACTCTCTCTGTGTCACCCACCCGCTCCGCGAGCACTGAACCGACTGCAGAGTCGGATGCATCCGTGTACAAGACGAATGTACCACGGAACGTAGGGAGGGCTAACACTGGAGGTGCAGTCAGCGCCCGCTTCAGACTCTCAAAAGCTGCTTCAGCTTCCGGCGTCCACGTCAGGTGGTCACCCACCACCTTGGCTTCCCTCAGCGGCTTCGTGAGATCCATGTATTGTGGGACAAAACGGCTGTAATATCCGCACAATCCGAGGAAGCTCTTCATGCCATCTTCCGTCTTCGGTGGAGCCCAGTCGAGTATCTTCTGGATGTTATGTGGGTCCGGTAGGAGTCCCTCCTTTGCGACCCGGTGACCGAGGAACGTAACTTCGCGCTTTGCGAGGCGGCACTTTTCTGGTTTGAGCTTCAGCTTCGCCGACCTCACTCGCTTGAAGACATCACGGAGCGTTGCGATGTGCTCGTCCTCGGATCTGCTTGATATGATGATGTCATCAAGGTAGACTAAACAGCGTTTCGAGTCCAGACCTGCAAGCACCAGTTCCATGAGTCGCTGGAATGTGGCTCCAGCATTTTTGAGACCCATGGCCATTACCCTGAACTGATGGAGTCCTTTGCCCATGGAGAACGCCGTCTTTTCTCGGTCCTCTGTGGCCAGCGGGACCTGCCAGTAACCGGTCGCCATGTCGAGCGTCGTGTACCACGTTGCCCCCGCTAGGGTATCCAACGCCTCGTCGACCCTCGGCAGAGGATGCGCACATCCGCGAGTTCGGCTCTTGATCGCGCGGAGATCGACGCAGAAGCGGAAAATTCCATCTTTCTTTCTGGCCAGGACGACTGGGGAGCACCACGGACTTGTACTCTCTTCAATTATTCCATCTTTCATCATCTGCGTCTTCTGCATCTCGACTTGCTCGCGGAGTTTAACTGGTACCCGCCGTGGTCTCTGCTTCACGGGAGCCTCCTCCCCTGTGTCGATGTGGTGTTCGAGCAAATCTGTCTTGCCGATATTACCCACATACTGACTGAAGATGTCTGCATATTCGCTGAGAATGGTTCTGAGCTTTTCCTTTCCTTCCGCTGAGAATTCAGATCCGTCCACATCAAGTACTTCTGTCACCGTCGTATTCTGACGCCTTTCTGTTCTGCAGCTCACATCATCAACGTCGTCATCATCACTGTCCCCAACGCCTCCGTCTGCAGCCAGGCACAACTTGTACTCGCAGTCCTTTTCGTTTGTGGCATCATAAAATGTCCCTAGGTCGCTGCCTCTGAGAACACGGACTTCTTCAGACCCAACATTTGTCAAAATGATCGAGACGCACCCGTCGTCGTCTGCAACGACCAGAGCCCTTGGAGTCAGGAGTCCCTCCCGCTCCGCTACGGTTGATGGCTCGAATATCCCGGCTGCACCCATTTCATCACTCTGCACGCCGTCCACTCTCTCCAGCTTACCAGCTACCACGCACTCTGACCGTGCTGGAATTACGACGTTCGACAGTAATCGCACTCGCGCACGTCTTGGTCGAACCTGCTCGCGGCTTGGCAGGGGAACGCTCATGGTTCCAATCTTGAATGAGCCAGCGTCGTCGTCAATGACCGTGCGATGCATGCACGTGAAGTCGCGACCTAGTATCACGTCGTACACGAGGTCGTCTGCCACGGTCACTACCGGGCATCGGAAGCTGACTCCATCAATGCATAATGAGAGGTTTTCCAACTCACCAACTATCTGGAGGGAGGTACCTCCCGCTCCGATAGCATTGCGCGCGCTCGGGCTGAGCCGGATTGTTCTTAGTGCTGGGTTCCCCTCATAAAATCCTTTTCGCATCATGGTGAAGTCGGCACCAGTGTCCACCAGCGCCCATGTCGGAGCGCCGTGAATGACGACCCGAACGGCCGACGCCGTGAGTGGGGACGCTTTAGAGAGGACTGGGACCTGTCCCACGGCTCCAGTCCGGTTCAGTTTTCCTGATGCGCACCGGCGCCCCGCCGGGGATCAGCAGCTCTTGTCTCGGAGTGGCCTCCGCCAGTGCTGCCACCCTGGAAGTATTGGCACCCCGCCATCCAGTGGCCCTGCTGCCCACAACATAAGCAGAGCGGCAGCGCGCGCCCGTCCCTTGTCGACGGCAATGAAATGGGGCAGTGTCGCTTGAGGTGACCCAATTCTCCACAGCCGAAGCATCTGACGCTAGGTGAACCACGGCTACGCTCGGGGCAGTCTCGCTGAAAATGACCCGGCTGCTCGCAGCGGTAGCACCGGGGAAGTCGGCGAGACTTACTCGCATCAGTTGTCGTCTTCGGCGCCATTGTGATGGGCGATATCGACTCGTGTAGCCCGCGAATGTGATCTTCGATGGCTGTGAGCCGGTTGTTGTCCGTCACAGTCTTTTCTGCTTGACCCACGGTTGCTTCACCCCCGACCGGGCGGACCGCCCCGATGACGTCGATCTCATGATTTCGCACTGCCTTGATCGTCTTCCTCGTCTCCTCGAGTTCTTTACTAACGCGTACCGCGTCAGTCAGTGTGGATACGTTTTGGCTGATTAACCTCTCTTGCAATTGCGTGTCACGGAGGCCACAGATGAATCGGCCGCACTGGAATCCCTCCATAGCGCTGTGATCGCTGGGCAGAGCCGGCTGGGCTAGCCCACTCAGCTCTCTGATCCTGGCTGAGAAGTCTTCAACAGACTCCGAAGGTGACTGGCAAACTCGGTTGAGTTCGGCATGAGCCTGCAACGTGCTTATTTGCCGACCGAACCGACTTTTCAGCGCTTCAACCACCCTGCCGTAGTCCTTCCGTGACTCTTCGGTGAGTGACGCGAATGTGTCCAGTGCGACTCCGTCCAAAAGACCCACCATAGCCGCCAGCCGGTCCCCGGCTTTCATGCTCGCCGTCTGAGCTTCGAATCGGCGGAACCATTTCTGCCACACTTCCCCCGACTCTCCACTAAATTTCGAGGCTCTTGAAAGGAAAATGGTAGATAAATCCATAGTTTGTTATACTGAACTCTACTGGAGAGAACCTCTCATCACCCAAAGTCTCTACTCACCGGCTCCGTCCACTTTTTCCACCGTGAGCTTGCGCAGGCCGTCACAGAACTCTCACAGCAATCTTCTTTCTTAAAAACTCATATGCAGCCCATTTACGTTATTGGTCCTACCGACCGCGCCAAAATATGTTAGGGCCAAGTAAAGCTGCATATACCACGACACCAGTGTTCGCCACGGGCCGGGCCAGCCCAACGGGCCATGGGCCGGGCTGGGCTACGGGCTGGGCCGGGCCCCCAAATATCATTAGTTAACGGGCTATGGACGGGCCGGGCCAAGAGCTTTGTGGACTATGGGTTTTGCGACTAATGTCAATTTAAGAAAATCTGGAAACTGATGCAAACAAAACCCACAGGGAAAATACAAAAACTAAACCAAATTTAAGCAATGTGAAAGAAAACCTACTTGATATTGAATTTTGGGAATCCTGAGAATTATCCAATATCACATCATGTCACACATAGGAGGGTTTTAACAAAAATTCCGCAACCAAAAAGATCAGAGAATCTCTAGCCTAGCATCATTAGTTTGTTAATAAAAGTTAAAATGTAGTTATCAGAATAACTTACTTAGCACTACAACTCCAAAAACTAAGAAGCCACTCAACAATGATGGGCTACAGGGCTACATTAAGTTTAACACTTATATATGGCGATAGTGAGACAATTCCAACACAGTCTTTTTTCCTTCACCGACGGCTTTTTAACGAACAGAACCTTAAAAAGATACTCACAAAACACACTGTAAGTAACGAGGAATTCTACAGAGTATTTCGCGATGAAAGCTTCTTTAAATGTCCATAAATTTGTCAAAATAAATCACAACAAACCAGCCCCTTCTCAACAAAATTTGCGATCATGGCGGCGGCGCTATGATTATGTGGCGGCATCTAGGTAGTATACAAAACAGTATATCAAATAAATACGTTTTTTAAATAAGTATCTAGGTGAAAAACAAAGTAAAACAAATAAAAAATTAAACTTTAATCACGAAGTCTTAAAACTCGAATGAAAACAAAATAAAAACTTGATCATATATGTTTTATTATACAATTGGTCAGAATCGCTATTTGCCGCAGCTGCGACAATCAAGAAGTGTTCGCTCATTTTCGATTGATGATGATGATGCGTAAAAGTCGCAAAAGTACCCAATGACATTTCAAGCTTACCATGTTTTCTGTTTACCCTGCTAGCGATATCCATATCTTGAAAAGAGCCTAACATAAAATAGCAAGGAAAGCAGCAGATAGTTGTCCACAGAGATTCGGTTGACACGTGGGCATGAATTGAAAATAGATTAAATCAGTTTTGCTGATAAATGGATGGATTTTCTCTTTTTTGGAAGACAGTGCTAAAGCTAGTGTCACCTATTTTGTATGCTTTCTCAGGCTTGTGATATTGCAGCATCAATGGAGTGAATTTAACAGCAAGGTCAATCCCAGACCAAGACAGATTCATCAATTCCCATAAGTCAAGCTTTTTTCTGCTGGTAAGTGCTGGGAAGTATAGAGTAAGTTGGAAATACTTCCTTCAAGTATGCATTAGAGTCACCAATTATGAATGATAATGTTCACACACATCAGCTTGCAAGATAACTTTACTCATAGAATGTAGTTAATATAATCATGTAAACTTTTTATAGGTGTGTAATCATGACCTAATTGACTGAGGTGCTTGCTGTTACTGTTAAAATTTGTGCCATAGGTACTTGAAATGATTATATTCATTGAAAAGAAGGGAGTCATGAATATGATTGCCATGTTAATATTCATGCAATTTGAATTGTTCTCAAAATAGTGTAATCAATCATGCTTATTTTAGCAATAGACTAAGACAATAACTAGATTGCTATTTTTGACGGGCCGGGCCGGGCTGGGCTTGGACATATTTGCCAAGAGTGGGCTACGGGCTGGGCCGGGCTCTGAACTCATGGGCCCGGGCCGGGCTGGGCTGGGGATTTTGGGGCCCGTGGCGAACACTGCACGACACTGTGTATTGTGCTTCCAGCGACCGAGGACCAAGCACGGACACGGCGACCCGCCGACTGACCCAGTCCGGTCACGGTCGCGCCCTTATATAACCACGGCACAGAGCGCATGCGCGGTGACTCTCGGCGGTCAGGCGGCTCGCCGGCCGGACGGCCGGGCCGCCGACCCATCCTGTTCCACGGCCCCACGCGGCCGGTCCGCGGTCACAATATCCCAACATATGTGGGACCTCAGGGGACACTGGTGTGTCAGAGGTGGCGGTGTAGGGCCCTCAGACGTGTCTGTGTGGTGCCCTCTCAGTCGCCGGTGAAGACTTTCAAAGGCATCGTTGTGGGAGTCCTCACTCCTCAGAGACACATGCATGGGGGCAAGGGGTCTTCAAGAGACCAGCAAGGGCCAGCAGAGGCCTTCAGGAGCCCTGTGGGATCCAGGAGACCGGCGTGGTACTCTCAGGCGTCACTGGGAGCCCTCAGAGTCACCAGTGTGGGGCCCACAGAGTTGCAGGTAGGTAGCCGTCAGATGCGCCTGTGTAAGACCTTCAGAGGCGCCAGTGTGGGGCCCTCAGAGCGGCCGCCGATGTAGGGCCTCAAGAAATATTGGTGTTAGTCCCTCAGATTGGCGGTGTTGGGCCCTCAAAGGCGCCAGTGTGAGACCCTCACAGGCGCCGTTATGGGCCCTCAGAGGCACTGGTGTGGAGCCGTTCCATGCGGGTATGGGTCAGGACCCTAATTAAAGCTGAGCTGACGCTTAATGGGTCAGCAAGGTCACTCAGAGGTCAGCACAGGGCCCTCAGAAGCCGGAGTGGGGCCCTTATGGAGATGTGTGGCGACTCAGGAGGCCGTGACTCCGTGAGGTGCTCTCACGAGTCCTGCGGGTCTTATCTCAGTCGAAATAAGGCATGCTTGGACCCTGAGCGGCCAATTGGCACTGCAGGGCCTCTCGGGCCCTTAGGGCACCATGCATCTAATGAGGCGGCACGCGCCCCTTGTGCCCCCCTCCCCCCGGTTACGCTGCACTGGCTGCGGCCATACTGATAAAGGTAAATCATATTCTAACCGTCCCTATTCTCAAGAATAGGCGGCGGCCGATACCTGGTTTGCGCAATATGAGTGCCATCGTTAGACAATACGGTCAAAAGTGTTGAAGCGGCATGACTCCCCTGTGGTAAGAACTAAGAAGCAACATACTTACAAAATAAAGCAATGACAACTAAATTGAGGCTACTAAAACGACTCTGATCACAAAAGTAGTTACTAGGAAGGATTACTAATCCATTTTTATTTAGTTCCTCGTTATAGGCGTAAGAAGTGTAAGTCTGAACGGGGGGGGCATACTTGTACTGAATGCCCTCCCCAGGCTCCTGTCCGGGGGGGGGGGCATATGCCCCTAATGCCCCCCCCCCTGGATCCGCCAGTGGGTGACCCAAATGGCGATTGACCTAGAGGAAGTTGGGGGCGAGCAACACGCACGTGCCATCCGTTTTTTACTCGGGCACTTTCATCTAGGAGATTTTTGCAGATATCTTTTTGATTTACGAAAATGACCAACCTAACGGTATGCCAGTCGTTGATAAATTATTATCTTGCTGCGGCCGGGCGCTTATTTGCGGTGTTTGCGTTTGGCGGCTGGCGGGCGACTTTTAGTCGTTTTCGGTTAGCAGTTAGCGTCGGTGCGGTGCGGGCGGTTTTATTTTTTCGGCGTTTCGGCGTTTTTTTTTTTGTGTGGGTTGCGGCGGTCGGACGATTTTTTTCGCTGTTTGCGTTGGCGTTTCGGGCGTGCGTTTTGCACGTTTTGCGGTGTTTACGTTTTGCGGCGGGCGGGCGTTTTGTGTTTTTTTTTTGCGGTGTTTGTCTTTGGCGGCGGGCGGTTGATGCGGGCGGTTTTCTTTTTTTTTGCGTCGTTTGCGGTGTTAAATTTGTTTGCGGTTGGCGGCCGCTTTTTCGTTTTTTTTTTGCGGTGTTTGCTTTTGGCGGCGGGCGGGCGATTTTAGGCGTTTTCGGTTGGCGGTCAGCGGGCGTGCGATGCGGGCTGTTTTGATGTTTTGCGGCGTTTTTGCGTTTCTTTTGCGGTTTGCGGCGGGCGGGCGTTTGTTTATTTTTGCGACATTTGCGTTGCCGTTTCGGGCGTGCGTTTTGCGCGTTTTGCGGTGTTTGCGTTTTGCGGCGGACGGGCGTTTTTCACAATTCAAAGTCCAAACCTTCGGGCCACAGCGCTCCTCGAAAAGCGCTGCCCTCGAGTATGTTAAGATGGCATTTCACTCATAATGCTATTGACTGGGCCGATGACGTATTGTGCTATATGCGCAACACACTAGCATGCATAATATCTGTCATTTCCCACACCATTCACCTACCATGTCTGTATGTGCCTGTGTTTCCCAGACTGCCTGCGTGTCACTGCCGGGGCCCTACAGAGGCTGCTGTCCGCCCTCACCGGCCTGGAAGACGTCACACTTGACGGCTCTTTGTCCGGCGCAATCACTGACGCCTCACTGGCCGCCCTCCACGGCTGCTCCCAGCTGCGTACAATGCAGCTGGGAACGACCAGGGAACTCTGTACGGATGTACCGGTCACAGCGGTCAGCAGGTCAGTCGGCTGTACACTCAGACCAGACCCAGACACAGACCAGACACAGAGCAGACCCAGACCAGACCAGACCAGACCAGACCAGACTAAACCACATGCCCAGACCAGACCTGCAGACCAGACCCAGACCCAGACCCAGACCCAGACCAGACCCAGACCCAGACCAGACCCAGACCCAGACCAGACCCAGACCCAGACCAGACCTAGACCAGACCAAGACCAGTACAAACAAGCATGCATGGTCTGTATGTATGTTAGGGCTATGTATTGTGGCTATAACAAAAGCAGTTATTGTATAAATGTACATAGCGCAACCAATGTTGTATCATAAAAATCGGTATACATATTACATAGGTCTAATGGGTGTATGGATTACGTGCACAATGCATATGGCTATAGCCATACCCTTCCAGGCGGTGGGGGGGGGGCATTTTTTTTGCCCCCCCTTTAGTTTTTTCGATATATCTCGAGAACCGCTGCGCCGATCGTCACCAAACTTTCAGCACCCTCCCGGGAGCAGCTAGCGCACATGGTGACCAAATTTTTTTTTCAAAGGCTATGATAGGTTGGCCGCTAATGACGTCAGAGTGACGTCATTTTTGCCATTTCCGACTCAAAAAAAGGTTTCGCGGGAAGAGCTGTCAGGCCTACAGCTTTAGAGATACAGAAAAATAAGTCGGACATAAAAGGTGTGAAATTAAAAGGGCTACAAAACTGCTATTTCGGTTTTCGAATTCTTTGGATTTTGACCCCTAAAAATCAAAAAATAGATTTTTTGAATATAATAGCCTAAAAAATCCAAAAAGTTTTTTGAATTTCGAAAAAAAACGGAATATATGTGATAGCCCCTACCGCCTTCTATCTACATACCAAATTTGAGATCGATACCTCTTTTTTTGGCCAAGTTATAGTGAAAAAACTGTTCAAAATTGATGACGTCAAATTTTCAAACTCAATTTTTAGCAATTTTAGACCTCGTAGCGCAAAACAAAGACCACCATTAGACTCCCCGTGACGAGTTGCATCGAATCGATACCCATTTTATGCAAAAATATCAACTTTAAAATTTGACCTTTTTTGACCTGACCTTGACCTGACCTCCACCAGAAAGTGACCTAAACCGTACCTGATGGTCTTATAACCAACACCATTGAGTTGGAAATGAAAAACTGGCCATAAAACATGCATCGCATAACCTTAGTAAAGTTGGGCTCATGTGGTGACCCTTGGTGACCTTCGGTGACCTGACCTGTGACCTGACCTGGTATGACCAGTGACCTCTAATAGCAACATATGTACTAGACAACTGACGCCTTATCGCTGATTTTTGACAAAATGCGTTTTACTCGGTGTTATAGCGCTTTCCCTAGAAGCCCCGTGAACGGTGAAACATTTTATCTTTGACCTGACCTGTGACGTCATTGGTGACCCTGAGGTCAATGAAATTTGGTTTCTCTCGACAAATTTGACAGGGCTATCGAACGCCGTTTGAATTTTCCGGATCCGTCCAGTAGTTTCGGAGATACGGGGGGGGGGCAAAAAAGTGCCCCCCCCCCCCCGCGCGGAAGGTGGCTGGTAGGCCCACCGCCTGCCGGGATACATAGGTATATGCACGTAATCCAATAACAGCTAGCACGCTACCTACCGCATCTACCCCAGTCTCAGACCGGACCCGAACGCCGAACCTTATCCGGACCGGACCGGACTTGAACTGGCCCTGTGGAGACCGGACCCGTCCCTTCCAGACGGCCGGTCGGGCGACTGGTGTCGCTGACTGGCCTGTGTCCTGTGCTGTCGCAGACTGGTGGTTACCTGTCGGAGGCTGGAGTGGCTGATTTTTCACGCAACGAAGGAGCTCAGTCAGTCGGTCCTGGACGCCCTGGTCCGGGCAGACCTGGGGAAAAGAGATGACGGCACGCCGAGAGCACTGAGGTTTGGGGTCCCAGGTGAGTGACGGCGCCGTCCAGCGCCTCTGATCAGTTCCACAACAGACGGCTCGGCGCCACCGGCCTCTAGGAGCCGCTGTCGTACACCCTCTCAACGGGTCGAGATGAGCACATGACGCTGATGTGACGTCACAACTTATATGATCAGCATAGTGGCATCATTTTTTAAGCATCAATCTGACTTAACCCTCGCCGGACCTATTGGTTTTCTACATACGCGCCGGCCGAGGGGGGGGGGGGCGGGTACGACCCCCCCTCGCCGTTTCGCCCCTGGTGGAGCTAGCGCGTCGCGGAAAAAACGAGCGTGTGCGCCGTTACGAGACGCAGAGATTGGTACCCGATTTTAAGTTCCTAGGTCAACCGGTGACCTCTGAGGTCAGGTCAAGTGCCCCAAGGTACGGTTCAGTTTTTGGCGAATAACTTCGCAAAAAACGGCCGCAGAGCGCCGATTTTGGCAGCATCGTGTTCGCCTTGCCCAGGCGCGTCGAATGATATACTTTTTGTCCGGATCAGGTCAACTTGGGGTGTTGACCTCAGGTCAAGGTCAGGTCAGCACCCCCAGGTCACGAAGTTGGTCGAAAGAGGTCAAGTCGCATATCATTCGATTCGGCAGGCCTTCCTGAGTCCATTGGTGGCTTTCCCGACTCGCTAGCTCAATTTGATCAAGAGTTATTCACGAAAAACTAATATCCTTGATGACGTCATAAATGACGTCACGCAAGGTCAACATTGCAAAGGTGACGCATCTAACCTTGCAAGGAGTGCATCAAATCACGATTCTGTGTGCTTGAGATAATTGGAGATCGTTCCCGGCGCCAGAATAGCAGTTTTCATTTTTCCCCATTGACTTATAATGGTGAGGTCACGAAAATGACCTTACCTCATATGACCTTTAAGAAAAATCCGAGATATACAAGTTGTGGGACTCATAATGGATACTAGATCCTGCAAGTTTCATTTCCCTGTGACATCTCCTCTGGCAGTGAGGGCGTTGCGAAGTTGCGACATCTGAAGACCGTGCAGAGGTTCACTTATGGCGTCATAGGTCAGTGACCTGACCTGACTCAAAAATGCGGTTGGTGTCAAAAGATCCGGCTTGGATCAAAGGTCAGGTATGCCAAGTTTCAGCTTTCTATCGCCAGCGTGTTCGGAGCTATCGCGAAAAAACCCTATGGGGGGGGGGCGGCACCCGCCCCCCCCCCCTCGGCCGGCGAGGGTTAACTATGTGACACCACTGGCTGTAGGCGAT
Source organism: Amphibalanus amphitrite (assembly GCF_019059575.1). NCBI lineage: Eukaryota > Metazoa > Arthropoda > Thecostraca > Balanomorpha > Balanidae > Amphibalanus > Amphibalanus amphitrite. Next base: position 446,821 of record NW_024881744.1, read on the forward strand.
TTGCATTGTGCAATATGCATGTCGGATATATCGTTGTCTTGTGTTATTAGAGCTCCATTGTGTGCATTTTGTTTACAATGACACACACAATGTGAAAGTGACTCTTAGTGTAATTAGTGTAGGTAGTGCAATTGAAAACAACTGGAGGTTATTGGCTATGTTGCTAATTTTTGTATAACCTTTGATTGAGCAAAAATGTAGACAAGAAATCAGTATAGTGTACTGTTCTCGTTGTAATAAATGGACAGCAAACATAACCACTGGTGCCTGGCTGTAGGTGGTAATGCTGTGCTCACTGCATGTGACATCATAACCCGCGTATGTGCTGTTTGTGTCCCGGTGAGACGTCGTCACATCACACATTTACGTTAGAGTCATGTGTGACGTTGGATCATACTTGCGCATTGTGACACATCACATGTTTGAATTTATGTTGTGAGAAATCGTGTTCCAAATATAATATGTATTTGAAAAGTCTAGCTATCTTCGACCATCTTGTCTGCTTATATAGGTAACTTCTTTCACTCCAAACCTCGCCCTATTTCTTCTTCTGATCCACAGCATCTGTCTATGAGAAGCTAAAAAAGCCACCGTTCACCAGCAGCATCAAAGTCTGTCAGCTTGCCTAGGGGTATCATTCGAAAATACCACGCCGACTCAGAATGCGCCTACAGCAGTTATCCTCAGTAAGTTATGTTCCATGGGATTTTAGGACTAAAGTACGTATCGCTAAAGTACGTAGGACAAAAGTACGTATGCAAATGTTCGTACGCAAATATACGTAGGCGATAAAGTTCGTATGCCAAAAGTACGAACGCAAATGTTCGTACGCAAAAGTACGTATGCAAAAGTACGTAGTGCATAAAGTACGTATGTCAAAAATACGTACGGAAATGTTCGTACGCAAAAGTACGTGTGAAAAAGTACGTAGTGCATAAAGTACGTATGCCAAAAGTACGTAAGCGAAAGTTCGTACGCAAAAGTACGTACTCTAAAGTACGTAGTGTAAAATGTACGCATGCCAAAAGTACGTACGCAAATGTTCGTACGCAAAAGTTCGTATGCAAAAGTACGTAGTGTATAAAGTACGTATGCCAAAAGTACGTACGCAAATGTTCGTACGCAAAAGTACATATGCAAAAGTACGTATGCAAAAGTACGTAGTGTATAACGTACGTATGCCAAAAGTACGTACGCAAATGTTCGTATGCAAAAATACGTAGTGTAAAAAGTACGTATGCCAAAAGTGCGTACGGTTCGTATGCCAAAGAAGGTAGTGTATAAAGTACGTATGCTAGAAGTAGGGTATAGTAGTGTAAGTTGAGCCACTTTTTCTTTATTGCTGCTCTGTTGGCATACTAACATGGAACTTATGATAAATTCATATACCAAATAATATAGCTTTGTCCATTTCGCCCATTTACTCATCGATAAATTTTGCTATGCCTTGTAACAAATGCTCATTAAATAAAGAATGAGAAAGGTATTACACATTGATCAACTTAACCCAAGGGTGGGGTACGTACTTAATACCCTACGTGCATTTGCTATACGTACTTTTGTCCGTGACGTACTTTTGTCCACACGTAGGGTAGACCGGGGCAAGTCGCCCCGCCGAGGTAAAACGCCTCACTGATGTTTCTCGGAACTGGCAGGGTTCTGGGGAAAGATCCTCTCTTCTGTTAAATATGATCATTATATGGGCAGACTGGAAAGAAATTGTGATAATTCTCTAAGGAGATATAGCCCCTAAATGTGTTTGTTGAGTGATTTTAATGTTTGGTTGTCTGATTATACATCATCGCGTTCTTTTGTGGTCCACATCAGGTTAACAACTTTTATGTATTTTGAACAACTGTTGTCTAACGCTTATGATGCCGGGTTGGTTCGTGTTAAATTATATGTCTTGCTGGAGCGCAAGGCGTTGTTCGCTGACCCAACTACGTAATGGGGTAAAACGCCCCAGTAGGTCGCGGGGCAAAAAGCCCCATGGGGCGTTTTACCTCATGTGTTGTTCGGACTACCCACTTCCTAATGTTCGGTAGCTGGCGAACAACAAGTTTCTATGCATTTATATGTATTTTTCTCAGCAACTGTATGGCAAAGGAAGTATATTGTTATCTGATTTGCATTGCAATAATTTATTATTCGGCCTTATGAGGCAGGTGAAAAACCTGGTCATACAATGGTGTCATAGCTGAACACTTGATAGGATGGAAGGTGTTACCTTCAGTGCCGTGCCTCCAGCGGTCTAACGGACCTCTCATATAAGATTTAGCCAACTACCATGTTCAATCTTTAATCTAGTGTATGGGGCTTCTTGCCTCAGGCCGTGGGGCGTTTTGCCCTGGGGTTGGGGCAAAATGCCCCATTTGCAGTTGCTTCACAAATCACTTCCTAGCTGGGAGTCCGATCATAAGTGAATGAATTTGAGGGATGGAATTTAAAATAAAATGTCCAAAGAACACATTGAGCACAAATTTGGCCTTCCAGGTGATGTGAGACAAAAGAAGGTACCTATTCTTAGGTGCTGTTTTTTATCCGCTGGGACTGAGAGCGTGAGATGTTTTTCGTACTCCAGCGTAGATGGGTAGCCATACGGCTGGAGTACGAAAAACATCATATTTCATGTCATGTCATATTTTGTCCCCGTATGACGTCATACTCCACCCGGTACCGGCAGACTTGTTTACCCTTGGATTGGAAGGATCCGAGAATATGACGGACTAATGGGACGACAGTCGGCCGGGCTTTATCCCCAACTGGGAGCGGGTGAAGCTGCGCTCCTTCAGCACCAGCGTGCACCGGGTGAACACGGTGGGGTCGAACACAATTATTCCGATCAAAACTACGCTGATTTATAACATTATACTTGTTTGAAAAAGTCCATGGACATCTCGTGTATGCTTTATATACAGGTAGAAGGACAAGATGTGAATGTAATGGCGTGATACATTACATTACAAGTGAGGCGTGAAATATGGACCAGGAATTTGTGTGTGTGGTTCCACAGTGCGCCATACCACTGAACCCAACACATTGGTTTATCTGTGGACTCTATCGAGAGCGGATGACGCACTGTGCGGTGTTTACTTTCTTTCGAATGAATTGTGTGAAATATCATTGCTGGAGATTGCACATTGCATGTATCGTAAGGTCCTACGTGCGAGCTGCTTTGTAGAAGTTCGTCAGCGAACTGATGCACTGCGTTTGGAACAAATTTTATGTAGGTTTAGATGTTCATCTATGTACATATTGAACGATAAACACAGCTATGCAGCTTTTATAGGTAATATTTTGTACACGTGCGGAGATCAAGACGTTTGTGCATCGGATTGTGTCTGAATTATCGGTGACGAATGGTATTGATGAACTTTGCTTGTGCCGCGCGGCTGCGCTGATTTGGATACCTACATTCTTTCTCTTGACTCTGTTTGCCTAATGCAACTCCAGATATCGATGTTATTGGTAGCTTAGTAGCCAGTTACAACTAGCTAATGTCCTTGGAGTATTTGTTTACGTGTTTATATGCCATGTTCGTGTGTATGATCACCAAAAGTGCCTGCTTTATATCTGTAATACAGTAACGGCAGTGACATAACACCGGGAGTATAATGATCCCCTTTGTACATGTGGGAGTATAATAATCCCCTTTGTATATGTAGGGTCGGGTGGGTTATTGTCCCGTGTATCAGCTGATTACGAGAGACCAGGAGGATAAACACACGCGGTAACTGTCGGTACTTACATTTACACCCGGCTACATATTATAAGCGGAGCTGTGGCGGCGGTTACGTAGGGGTGGTTACGTAGGAGCGGCTATACCGGTACGATAGAGGTTACGGAGGGATTGTTACGTGGCGGTGATCACCACATAGGGTCACGTGACACTGGCACTACACTTGCTAGTGCGGTCTCTGATGTCACATTGTTCTAGCTTAGCTGAACTTAGGAGACGTTGAATTTGACAAATTCGTCACAGATTTATGTAGCACCAAATTTTGAACAGGGCTGGCACACACAGAACGGAGCAAGTGCTGACATCACAAAACTCGCAGGTGGTTAAGTACATTTTCTCAAACATTTTCGCATATATTCTGCAGACATCTCGAATACCAGAACACCTTATATTTGTCGTGCTTGTGTCCTGATTCCGGCCCTCTATCAGCTGGTTTTGTTTTTGAGTCACGTGACGAACCGGTGCCTCACTAAACCCGATCTGGATATACAATAGTGTGATTGGCTACGTTTCCATGGCACAAGTTAAGCCGATTTTGAAAAATGGATTTGCTTCATCATAGCATTTAGGCATAATGTAAACATGTAAATATAGGATAAGGTGCTAGCTAAAACCATAAATACGCTCATTTTTGGCATAAGGTAAATAGTTTCCGCGAAAAATGCACGTGAAATTTCGCTAATTCGATTTAGACGTGTCATGGAAACGTAGTGATCAAGGTAGAGATTATCAACATCGGCAAGAAGAAAAACAGCACCGAAGATGCTTCAAACACGTGAGGAAACACCTCACGCACCACCGTGCAGCGGCCTTGACTGGGGATGATCCTTCCATCTTCATCTCGTTGAAACATGATTTCGAACTGAAGAGCCGGGAATAGGGCATATAGAAGCGACACCGCCCACACGAGCGGTGTCGCTTCAGTTCGGAATCCCCAGAGATTCGAACTCAAGACCTATGGAACATGATGCGGGGACCCTAACCAGTGACCAGTACACTACGCTACCACCCTAGTCCTGAGAAGGTATGTTGAAGAAGGGGATGACAGATGGCGAGGTATCTCTCCACGGTGAAGGAGACGATGGTCAGAAATAGAAGGAGGCGTTGGTGGAGGTCTCAGCACACAGACGCAGAAGGCCTCTCCGAAGACATGTTGACCGTGAGGCCTCCAGAAGGAGTACAGCTCGAACGGCAGTCCCGTGACGAGCAGCAGGAGGTCGGAGATGGCCAGGTTGAAGAGGTAGTAGTTGGTGGTCGTCTGTATGGACCCGTTGTGTAAGATCGTGATCCAGGTGATGGTGTTGCCCAAGACGCTGACGAAGAAGATGACGCCGTGGAGCACCGTCATGCAGATGACGGTGTGAAGAGCGGCACGTTCAGGAGCGAGTAGTGTGATGTTGGAGGGGGTGAGGTTGGGAAAGGTGGAGAAGGTGGCGATGTCGTAGTCGTCGTACGCGGGGAGGGAGGTGGCGTCTGGGGACCGGAGGACATTGGTGGTTCGTGAGGTCGGATGGCCGGCTGTTGGTGCGTTTGTCTAGTGGATTTGGGTTTAGTCACTCCGGTCACAAAGAGGTCGTAATCCGTCTGGGTGATTCGTTGTTCAGCAGCCAGCGTCTTTAGGCCAACATCTTCAGCAAATCACTCCCACCATCGCATGACAACGTCAGGTGGTAAACTTCTCCAAACACCACCTCTGAGAATATTCCTAAAACTGTCACACGTTGTTCAGTCACTAGGATCATTGATCACACTCCGTCCTAATGGAGAATCTTCAGCACAGCAAAAGAGCAGCCACGCCACTTTTAATCAGCTGGGCGCTGCACTTTCAAAATTGTCGATCCAGCAAAACTCCGGCACGAGACTGACTTGGTTTGAGCTTGGTTTCAGCGAGTTTCAATGCCAAGCGCGTGATAAGATCTGTTCCCGTCATTTGGATGCATGAGCGCGGGAGCCGGGGGGGGGGGGGCAGTGGGGGCAGCTTGCCCCCCCCCCAACTCTGGGGCCGTGGGGGCGGTTCCCCCACAACTTCGAGACGGAATACCGCACTTTTTTGCAAATGAATTCTTTTTTTTTTTGAAAAAGCAAAGGGATCAGAAATAAGTGGCCTGGAACCGGTGAGAAAACCAGATTTGGGGGTACCCTAGGTTGATCTCTATTATGGTGTGCCCTCCTAGTCTGAAAATAGTTCCCGCGCCCCTGTTTGGATGCAGTAGGAGCAAGATGAGATGGTTTCTGAGTAACTATATTGATAGTTCGATGGTGAAAGTGCGTTGTTGAGATTGATTCTAGTCTGATTTGTGTCTTGATGTACAACCTTGAATGCTTTGGATACAATCTCGTTCGATGAAAGACTGAGAGGTATACTTTGAAGGCTCTGTTGTGGCACGCTGTTTATCTGTAACAGGACAAGGACAGTAATTAACCCGCGCCGGGCGGGGGGGGGTGTTTGAGCAACCCCCTGCGGTTTTTCGCAGATATCTAAAAAAAAAACGTCGGCGCGGAGCGCCGCCGTTTTCGTCGCACCTGTTTGTGCATTTTTTTTCCACACATTTTGTAAAAATTTCAGACCCAGGTCGCCTTAGGTCAGGTCACGAGGTCACGCCAAGTGACCTCACCTCAGAAAAATAAGAATGCTCGTCATAGCTACACCGATTGATCGATTATCTTGAAACTTTCAGCGATTGATAAGAGCAACATCATCTATGAAATGTTTATCTCGGAATTTTGATATCGCTGACCTAACGTCAGGTCAATTTTGCGGCCTCTCCATTTTAGGTAGGTAGGGGAGAGCGGGGCCAGTTGAACCACTTTTTATATATTGACATGCACAGCGAGATCTAGTTGTCGTGAGTTGTCATATCGAAAAATGCACAATGCCATGAAAAAATATGCTCTTTTGGCTTTATTTTTAGATATGTAAAATTATCCCTCGCCCCGTTGGGGGGGGGGCCATTTTGGCCCCCCCCCCCTGTGGTTTTTCTTGAATAGCAAGAAAACGGCGGCGCACAGCGCCACCAAATTTTCAGTACCTTCCCGGGTATCAATTTGACACCTTCACACCAAATTTCAAGTCTTAGGTCACCTTAGGTCAGGAGTTATTGAGGTCAAACTGAGGTCATGTTCGAGCAAAAATGAGCAAAAAACATGCAATCTTGAAACGCTCACCAAATCTACAGTTATCAAGCAATTTCAAAGTTCATTATATGGTCTAGTAGACAAAAAGCGGCGCTACATAACTGCTATCTGGGATTTTCAAAATTTTGGGTTTTTGACCCAAAGAATTTCAAAATAATGATTTTTTTAGAAAAAACTAAAAAAAACCAAAATTTTTCCGAATTTCGAAAAAACGGAATATATGTGATAGTCCCTGCGCTCTTCTATATACATACCAAATTTCAGATCGATATCTCGATTTTTGGCCAAGTTATAGCGAAAAAACTGTTCAAAAACGATGACGTCAAATTTTTGAACTCAATTTTTAGCGATTTTAGACCTCGTACGGCAAAACAAAGACCACCATTGAACTCCCCGTGACGAGCTGCATCGATTCAATACCCATTTTATGCAAAATATCAATTTTGAAATTTGACCTAATTTGACCTGACCTTGACCTGACCTTGACCTGACCTTGACCAAAACGTGACCTAAGCTGGCCCCAAAGACTGCCTGACCCACATAATCGCATTTGTCATGTAAAATGGGCCATAAAACATGTATCACACGACACTTTCATATTGTGACCCCCCAGTGACCTGACCTCTGTGACCTGACCTGGTATCAGTGACCTCAAATAGCAAAATATGTGTTTGAAGAACATTTCCCCATCGATAGTTTTCAATGAAATGCATTTTACTCGATTTTACAACGCATTTCTTGAAATGCCTGTAAACGGTGAAAATTGGACCTTTGACCTGACCTGTGACGTCATCGGTTTGACCTAGGTCAATAAAATTGGGTCACAAGGTAGTTCCCTGATAGGGCTATCCAACACCGTTTGCCGCTTGTCGCTAGGTTGCGTGGTTCTCGAGATCTTAGGGGGGGAGGGGCCAAAATGCCCCCCCCCCCCAACGGGGCGTGTTGCTCGGCAGAGCCCAACGGGGCGCGGGTTATGTTTCAAACATATTTTGCTGCCAAACGCATGCTTATAAAACAGCTCTACGCCCGTTTCAAATGACCCCGATGCGAGGGACAATTGAACCAGCCCATGGGGTCTGCACCTATCCTTAACAATGGGATGTTTTCCTCTTTAAGGCCACTTTCTTAAGGATATATTTTGTCCGGTTTACTTTTCCAAATGCTACATTCAATAGGTCGTTGGAAAGCTAAAAGTGCAAAGTTCCTCATAATAGGTGAGATAAAGTACATAGACTATGGTAAAATGGGCGGATGAGAAAAATGAGAAATATCTCAGGCTATAGTGTGCTTTCAAGCAAAAGGCTGGAGAAAAAAGGGGTCAAAAATTGAGCTCTATTAAACTACTATTTCAGTTTAAAAGCTCATTTCAAAGGTGGACTATTCCCTTTAATGTTTACAGCCCCTGAACAATAACCATTGCAAAGGTCGCCGGGGTCCATTGAAACGGCCTGTGGCCCTGTTTCAACTGACCCTCAGAGAAGCGTTTCAATTGACCCCATCCGCTCCCGCCATCTCGCACGCGCCGTAAAGCACATGTCAAACGAGCTGGAGGGACGGCATCATGCTGAATGAAGGGCCAAATAAGGTGTTATTCCGGAGCCAGGAGTTCTTCTTTCAGCAAACAAAGGTATATGATATATCACAAAATATTCATAAGAACGATTTCTCCCAAACGCCCCTCAAAAACACAAAAACAAGTGTCAAATCAAAATTAGCGTCCGTTTGCCGCCCAAACGCCGTTGACAAAGGAAGTGGTCGAGCGCGGATGCGCAGTGGTGTCGGCAACGCCATATGTTGCATACTGTTGAAAATAAAGCCATGTTTCATCTGACCCCGTGTTTCAACTGGCCCCGCTCTCCCCTACTACGTATGTCAATGGGAGAAAATTGAAAAGCGTCTGTTTTGCACGAACGCTATTCTAGACACTCTCAAACATCGAGATGTAGGTAAAATTGACACACTGAACCGGAAAATGGCAACTGAGATCCCTCGTTATGTCCCCGAGGTCATCTCAGGTCACGAACAGAATCTAACAGTTTTTCGCTAATAACTTCTGGTAGAGGCGTGCTAGAGCGCTGAAAACGCCTTAGATGTGTTTGGCTCGACGTTGCGGATCGACTGATATGCAACATGACCTTTTCCGGTCAGGTCATGACCTTGACCTGAGGTCAAATTTTCAAGTTGACCTTTCAAGGTCAAAGTATAACCCTCGCCGGACCTATTGGTTTTCTACATACGCGCCGGCCGAGGGGGGGGGGGGGGGCGGGTACGACCCCCCCCTCGCCGTTTCGCCCCTGGTGGAGCTAGCGCGTCGCGGAAAAAACGAGCGTGTGCGCCGTTACGAGACGCAGAGATTGGTACCCGATTTTAAGGTCTTAGGTCAACCGGTGACCTCTGAGGTCAGGTCAAGTGCCCCAATGTACGGTTTAGTTTTTGGTGAATAACTTCGCAAAAAATGGCCGCAGAGCCGCGATTTTGGCAGCATCGTGTTCGCCTCGCTCAGGCGCGTCGAATGATATACTTTTTGTTCGGGTCAGGTCAACTTGGGGTGTTGACCTCAGGTCAAGGTCAGGTCAGCACCCTAAGGTCACGAAATTGGTCGAAAGGGGTCATGTCGCATATCATTCGATTCGGCAGGTCTTCCTGAGTCCATTGGTGGCTTTCCCGACTCGCTAGCTCAATTTGATCAAGAGTTATTGACGAAAAACTAATATGACCTTGATGACGTCATAAATGACGTCACGCAAGGTCAACATTGCAAAAGTGACACATCTAACCTTGCAAGGAGTGCATCAAATCATGATTCTGTGTGCTTGAGATAGTTGGAGATCGTTCCCGGCGCCAGAATAGCAGTTTGAATTTTTCCCCATTGACTTATAATGGTGAGGTCACGAAAATGACCTGACCTCATATGACCTTTAGGAAAAATCCGAGATATACAAGTTGTGAGATTCATAATGGATACTAGATCCTGCAAGTTTCATTTCCCTGTGACATCTCCTCTGGCAGTGAGGGCGTTGCGAAGTTGCGACATCTGAAGACCGTGCAGAGGTTCACTTATGACGTCATAGGTCAGTGACCTGACCTGACCCAAAAATGCGGTTGGTGTCAAAAGATGCGGCTTGGATCAAAGGTCAGGTATGCCAAGTTTCAGCTCTCTATCGCCAGCGTGTTCGGAGCTATCGCGAAAAAACCCTATGGGGGGGGGCGGCACCCGCCCCCCCCCCCCTCGGCCGGCGAGGGATAATTCATTTGACGCGTCTCGACGAGAGGAACACGATTCTGGCAAGAGTAATGTCATGGCTCCTTTGAGTCAAAAGTTATTGCCGAAAAAAACGCTTTTCGTAAAAACGGCTATTTTTGGAGTTTTTGCCCTCTGGATTTTAAACCGTTGACCTGAGGTCAAATCTGAGAGCAATATTCAGAAAGGTCTGTAAAAGGCCTATCAAATGCGTTTTTCCGCGGCGCTGTAGCTCTATCGGTTCCCGAGATAGCCGTCGGCAGTCGCTAAAATGTTGAAATAGTCAACATTTTACCTTTGGTGACCTCTGGTGACCTAACCTCTGACCTGACCCCAAAAAATGACCGAAGTGTTTTCGTCCTTACTTTGGACGTTCTTTCAATTGCCGCTTACCGCGTGTCGCTATGTGGCCCAGGAGCCGAGTTAGAAGGGGGGTGTTCAGACACCCCCCCGGCCCGGCGCGGAATCTGAGAGCACCGGCCCGGCGCGGGTTAAAACAAAAAAAAAAAAAATGCCGTTTTTGACGATGGCGAAACGCTATAAGAACCTTATATGCTAGAAACGATCTTTTGTTTACAGTTGTTTTTAGACTTAGTGCCGGCATGTAGGAGATCGTTAGTAAAAAGTACCAGAGCTGGTCGTTTTATTTTACTTGGAAATGAATTATGTGTGTTCAACTAACGACTTGGAATCCAGAAGGGGACGTTAGCTCAATGAAGGGAACAGTACATCAATGTTGTACTGTACTGTTGTACTGTAGATCAATGTTCGCTGTACCAGTTCTCGTTACAAAATCGTCAAACGGCTGAAATCGCTGAAACAAAATGCCTGATGTTCCAACTTGCAAGAACACTAAACCATATGCAAAGTTGCGTCATATAATCCGTGCATAGCCCGTACTAAATGAAGCCAAGAACGTTCCTTTAGGTGTAGGAACGTTTTCGAAAGTGTGGGGGGGGGGCAGGTTCCCAGAGGCACAAAACCTCACTTACCCCCAAAATCCATTTTCTCCTCGGATTTCGGCCACTTTATTCTCGCAAGCATGCTCAAATTTGTTAAAAAAACGTGACAAAAAAAAAATCGACCAAAATCTCGGGGAGACTCCCGTCCAGAAATTAAATCTCATGGACGCGTCCCCCTGGCCTCCGCAGCCGCGTTGGCACCAGGAGCGGATCCAGGAAAACTCCAAGGGGAGGGTCATGAATCGAAGTACATAGTGCCCCTAACTAAAACCAAAATTAAAACCTCAACTGATTTCGGCCACTTAACTTTGGTGGTGCCCTATTTTCATTTTTTTACTTTTTTTTTTGCCCTGGCAGGCCTGTTGTGCCCCTGGCGAGCCTGTGGTGCCCCTGTTAGGCCGCAGGTGCCCCTGGCAGGTTTGTGGTGCCCCTGGAAGGACTGTGGTGCTCCTTACGAGCCTGAAGTGCCAGCGACAGGCCCATGGTGCCTCTGCGAGGCCGGTGGTACCCCTGCGAGGCCGGTGGTGCCCCTGCGAGGCCGTGGTGCCCCTGCTAGGCCGCTGGTGCCCCTGGGCCCTGACAGGACTGTGGTGCTCCTGACAAGCCTGAAGTGTCCCCGACAGGCACGTGATGCCCCTGACAGTCCCAAGGTGCCCCTGCGAGGTCAGTGGGTGCCCCTGGCAAGCCTGTGGTGCCCCTGGCAGGTCTGTGGCGTCCCTGACAGACCTGTGGTGCCCCTGACAGGCCTGTGGTGCTCCTGAAAGGACTAAGGTGCCCCTGGGCCCTGACAGGCCTGAGGTGCCCCTGACAGGTCCGTGGTGCCCTTGACAGGCCAAATTGCCCCTGCGAGGCCGATGGTGCGCCTGCGAGGCCGGTGGTGCCCCTGGAAGGGCCTTTGGTGCCCCTGGAAGACCTGTGGTGCCCCTGACAGGTCTGTGGTGCCCCTGGCAGACCAGTGGTGCTCTTGCTAGGCCAATGGTGCTCCTGACAGGCCGATGGTGCCCCTGTCAGGTCTGTGGTGCCGTGCCCCTGATAGGTCGGTGGTGCCCCTGGTAGGTCTGTGGTGCCCCCGGGCCCCAAGGGGGCATGACCCATGTGACCCCACCTTGGATCCGCCACTGGTTGGCACCCATGCGAATTCCAGAAGTCTGAAGCATCCAAAAACATTTTTTATTACGAGCGAGCGTGAAACGTGAGAAGTGAAAAGCCAGCAAAAGGTGTGTGGGGTGGGGGGCAGTTAACATTGCTGACTCCCTTTCGAAAGTGGGGGACCATTGCCCCCTGCCCCTGTTCCTACGCCTATGCCAGTAACCGATCAACTAAACTAATGCAAGGCCGCCTAACATAAATTGTTAGTTTACGCCGTTTACGCATTCTGCTGCGCCAGTATTGTCTCTCTTTGCAGCGCGCGCTGCCCCTAAGCTGCCACTTATTGCTTCTGACAAAGTTACCTTTCATTGGGTGGAGGAAAATTGCACTTAATAACGATGAAGCACAAATGGAAATCTTCATGGAAGGGCGGGCCAGAGAACCGTCAAGTTTGTTCTTCGGGGTGATGCCTACAAATACATTAAAAAGTTCGGCAAAAAGTGTGGGGGGGGGGGGCAGTTAACATTACTGCCCCCCCCCCCACTATGAAAAGTTGGGGGCCACCAGTCTACCCCCCCCTGTTCCTACACCTATGGGAATGAAACACCACACCTGCGGCCTGCTTCTGGTTTTGCTAGAAATACTTCCGGTTTAGTGCAGCATGCTTCCAGATTTGAAGAATGTTTCCGGCTTTGTGCGTTCAAGTTCCCAGTTTGAGTCTAGTAGTTTTAACCCGCGCGGGGCTGGGGGGGTAAATTTTACCCCCCCTCGCAAATTTTTGCAATATCTCAAAAACAGCGGCGCGCAGCGCCGCCAAACTTTCAGTACCTTTTCTTACATCAATTTGCCACGTTCCCTGAAAATTTGAGCGAAATCCGTCAAAACTTTTTTTGAGAAATTGTCGTTTTAGTGACGTCATGTTCGCCATTTTCGCCTCAAAAACAGCAAAATTTCAAACGCCACTAACATCTTCATTTTTAAAGGAATCAAGACGTAACAAAAAAGGTTATACGTAATTCTAGTTTGTCTATCAAATGAGTATCTCGGTTTTTTGAACTTTTTGGATTTTGGCCCAAATTTTTTCAAAAAACTGACTTTTTTGGGAAAACGATTATAAAATCCAAAATTTTGAGTCTTTCGAAAAAAAAACGGAATATATGTCAGAGAAGTGGTCTATGTGCACCTACATACCAATTTTTAGAAGAATCGGTTAAAAAATGTGGGAGCTATTCAAAATTTTATGACGTCACGACACACAAAAATTTTGAAAAATGATTTTTTGGAAGTTCTAGACCTCGTACGGAAACAAAAATAGCACCATTCGATTCGCCGTGAAAAAACTGCATCAGATAGACACCTTTTTAGGCCTTAACCCTCGCCGGACCTATTGGTTTTCTACATACGCGCCGGCCGAGGGGGGGCGGGTACGACCCCCCCCCCCTCGCCGTTTCGCCCCTGGTGGAGCTAGCGCGTCGCGGAAAAAACGAGCGTGTGCGCCGTTACAAGACGCAGAGATTGGTAACCGATTTTAAGGTCCTAGGTCAACCGGTGACCTCTGAGGTCAGGTCAAGTGCCCCAGGGTACGGTTCAGTTTTTGGTGAATAACTTCGCAAAAAACGGCCGCAGAGCCGCGATTTTGGCAGCATCGTGTTCGCCTCGCTCAGGCGCGTCGAATGATGTACTTTTTGTTCGGGTCAGGTCAACTTGGGGTGTTGACCTCAGGTCAAGGTCAGGTCAGCACCCCCAGGTCACGAAGTTGGTCGAAAGAGGTCATGTCGCATATCATTCGATTCGGCAGGTCTTCCTGAGTCGATTGGTGGCTTTCTCGACTCGCTAGCTCAATTTGATCGGGAGTTATTGACGAAAAACTAATATGACCTTGATGACGTCATAAATGACGTCACGCAAGGTCAACATTGCAAAAGTGACGCATCTAACCTTGCAAGGAGTGCATCAAATCACGATTCTGTGTGCTTGAGATAGTTGGAGATCGTTCCCGGCGCCAGAATAGCAGTTTTCATTTTTCCCATTGACTTATAATGGTGAGGTCACGAAAATGACCTGACCTCATATGACCTTTAGGAAAAATCCGAGATATACAAGTTGTGAGACTCATAATGGATACTAGATCCTGCAAGTTTCATTTCCCTGTGACATCTCCTCTGGCAGTGAGGGCGTTGCGAAGTTGCGACATCTGAAGACCGTGCAGAGGTTCACTTATGACGTCATAGGTCAGTGACCTGACCTGACCCAAAAATGCGGTTGGTGTCAAAAGATGCGGCTTGGATCAAAGGTCAGGTATGCCAAGTTTCAGCTTTCTATCGCCAGCGTGTTCGGAGCTATCGCGAAAAAACCCTATGGGGGGGCGGCACCCGCCCCCCCCCCCCCCTCGGCCGGCGAGGGTTAACAACCAACTTCAAAATTTGACCTCACTTGACCTGACCTTGACCTGACCTCGACCTGAAATTCATCGAGAGTGGTCTATATCACTTATTGAGTGTGTCTATTGAATTCTATGAGTAAAATGACCCATAAAACATGTGTCACACATGCCCTTTTCTATATTTTGTTTTTTGGTGACCTGACCTGAACTGACCTGACCTTGACCTTGACCTCTGAATGATATTGTATGCAACGAATATTGTCTTGGTAGCCTAAGAACACGTTTTGGGCGATCAGTCTCAGTCCATGACTCCATTCTTCGGCAACTACGGTGCAAGGCCGATACTGTAGAAACTTGCAATTTGTACCCTTGACCTGACCTTGACCTTGACCTCAAACTTTAAATTAACCCGCGCCCCGTTGGGCTCTGCCGAGCAACGCGCCCGGTTGGGGGGGCATTTTGCCCCCCCCCCCTAAGATCTCGAGAACCACGCAACATAGCGACAAGCGGTAAACGGCGTTGGATAGCCCCAACGGGGAACTACCTTGTGACCCAATTTTATTGACCTAGGTCAAACCGATGACGTCACAGGTCAGGTCAAAGGTCCAATTTTCACCGTTTACAGGCACTTCAAGAAATGCGTTGTAAAATCGAGTAAAATGCATTTCATTGAAAATCATCGATGGGGAAATGTTCTTCAAACACATATTTTGCTATTTGAGGTCACTGATACCAGGTCAGGTCACAGAGGTCAGGTCACGGGGGGGTCACAATATGAAAGTGTCGTGTGATACATGTTTTATGGTCCATTTTACATGACAAATGCGATTATATGGGTCAGGCAGCCTTTGGGGCCAGCTTAGATCACGTTTTGGTCAAGGTCAGGTCAAGGTCAGGTCAAGGTCAGGTCAAGGTCAGGTCAAATTAGGTCAAATTTCAAAGTTGATATTTTTGCATAAAATGGGTATCGAATCGATGCAACTCGTCACGGGGAGTTAAATGGTGGTCTTTGTTTTGCCGTACGTGGTCTAGAATTGCTAAAAATTGAGTTCAAATATTTGACGTCATCATTTTTGAACAGTTTTTTCGCTATAACTTGGCCAAAAAACGAGATATCGATCTGAAATTTGGTATGTATATAGAAGAGCGCTGGGACCATCACATATGTTCCGGTTGTTTCGAAATTCGGAAAAATTTTTGATTTTTTTAAAGTTTTTCTAAAAAAAAATCAATTTTTTGATTTTTTTTTGGTCAAAAACCAAACATTTTGAAAATCCGAGACAGCAGTTTTGTAGCGCCGCTTTTTGTCTACTAGACCATATAAAGAACTTTGAAATTACTTGATAATTGTAGATTTGGTGAGCGTTTCAAGATTGCATGTTTTTTGCTCATTTTTGCTCGAACATGACCTCAGTTTGACCTCAATAACTCCTGACCTAAGGTGACCTAAGACGAAATTTGGTGTGAAGGTGTCAAATTGATGCTTGGGAAGGTACTGAAAATTTGGCGGCGCTGCGCGCCGCCGTTTTCTTGCTATTCAGGAAAAACCACAGGGGGGCCAAGTGGGCCAAAATGCCCCCTCCAACGGGGCGAGGGTTAAGTACATGTTTTTAGTTGTTCGTGATGAGAGCTTTCGATTGGCGTTTGAATTTTCCAAATCGGACCATTAGTTCGGGAGATAACAGGGGGGGGGGTTAAATTTACCCCCCCCCCCCCCAGCCCCGCCCGTTCGGCTGGAGACCCCAGCCCCGCGCGGGTTAATGTTAAGTGAACACCATCCGCTGTTATCAGTCTTAGTGGATGGTATTAGAAAAGCTGAGGAATCGATGGAATTTTGCTTACTCGGACTCCGACTCCTACTCCGTCTTAAAAAATTCAACTCCATGTAGAACCCAGACCGGCCTAGCACTAACCCATACTGACCTAACCCATGCTGGTCCCAATGGTCGCCTAACCTACACCATTGAATTCAAGATGTAAAATTAATCATAAAACATACATCACGGGTACCCTAGAATAGTTAGATTCTTATTGTGAACCTTAGTGACCTGACCTCCGTGACCTGATCTGGTATCAGTGATCTAATTCAGCAACATACGCATTAGGCAGCCAACGCCCTATTGATGATTTTCGATGAAATGTCTTTTACTTGATGTAATAACTCATTCGGTAGAAGGCCTGTAAACGGTGAAGAATGAGAAATCTGACCTGACCCGTGATGTCATCAGTTGCACCTAATTGAAGCTCAATGAAATTGAGTCAAATAATAGATTTTGGTGTCGGCACAGTACTTTGCCCGTAAGGCTTTTCCCTTTAACTTAAAACCACAGTAACCAACCTTTACCCTCGCCGGCATAGGGGGGGGGGTTGATGCAACACCCCCCCCCTAAGGTTTTTCGCGAATAACTCGCGTAAAAAGCGGCCGATCGCAACGAAACTTTCAGTACCCTCGCATTGATCAATTTTACACCTACCCTGAAAATTTCATGACCCTGACCCCAATGACCTTTGACCTGTGACCTCTTTTCTGTGACCATGTTTGGCCGAAATCGCGGTTCGGCGCATGTCGGATCGCATTAGCCGCGCGTTTGCAAGCTTTTCGTGGTTTCAAACGTTCAAACATGTGATTTGATGTTACTCCCATGCATGAGGGTGGGTGTCAAGGTCACCTGAAGGTCAGGTCAGGTCATTGACCTTTGGTGACCTCGGGTGACCTCGGTTCACTTTTTCGAGTTTTACATGTTTCTAGGCTAGTTTTTGGAGCTGAATTCGAATTTAGCAACCATTTGAACATTTACGAAGTAGTTTTTGTGCCTTCGTAACATGTTACGAAGCTGTCCGAGGCGGTTGACACGTATTACGAATACCCGTCACAACCCCTTCCGGTTGACCTGACCTGACCTGACCTGACCTGACCTGACCTGACCCGACCTGGTCTAAATGCTTAAAGACATCATCTCTGATCAAAACTAACACGATATTCGTGATCAGCACCCCGGAAAACCACATATCAGCCACACTTTACGACTTTCTAACAGGTCCCGATTTTCCCGGTTTTCGGGTCATTGACCTGGCCTGGAAGGTCACCCGATGACCTAGGACCTTAAAATTGGGTATCATCGGCTTCGTCTCGTGACGGGCAACACGCTCATTTTTTCCGCGAAGCTCTAGCTCGATCAGGGGCCAAACGCGAGGGGGGTCGTACCAACCCCCCCCCCCCCCCTTGTGCCGTCGAAGGACTCAAAATGGCCTGTGCCGGCGAGGGTTTATGTTCATCGACTCGGCTGTCATACAGTCAGTTGCACTTTACTTCTAGCACATTACTGTTCGATCTTTCTCATAAAAAGAATAAAGTACACTAATCCAAAGGACACAATTGTAATATTACCAACTCTAAAAAGGTGTCATTACTTCAGCTGTAAATCATACCTACTCACTGTGGATCGGTCCGGCTCTGTTCTAACCACACCGCAATTGTTCCAAAGCCGACACCGTCCCGTTCTGACTCTGACTCTACATAAACTGTCGGTGGGAGAACGTGCCCGAGGCTATCCCCCTCTCCCCCACTCATCCACTCCCTGCGCATGCGCGTTGGTGAGTTGACGCCCAGCGATGGAAGGATGGGGGCGCATGAGCGGAGTGAATACACATTCCTAGAACATAGCGGGTCGGGATCCAGTGTTGTCAGGACATCAAAGTACTTCACGCTTGTCAATACTTTCAAAAACTAAGTATATATTTATTGGTTGTTTATCGGTAATAGCTATTTTGTTATTAACCCTCGCATGTGTAGGGGGGGGTTGGATGGACCCCCCCATGGTTTTTCGCGAATAACTCGCGTAAAAAGCGGCCGATCGCGACGAAACTTTCAGTACCCTCACATTGATCAATTTTACACCTACCCTGACAATTTTATGACCCTGACCCAAATGACCTTTGACCTGTGACCTCTTTTCCGAGACCATGTTTGGCCGGAATCGCGATTTTGCGTATGTCGGCTCGCATTAGCCGCGCGTTTGCAAGCTTTTCGTGGTTTCAAACGTTCAAACATGTGATTTGATGTTGCTTCCATGCATTAGGGTGGGTGTCAAGGTCACCTGAAGGTCAGGTCAGGTCATTGACCTTTGGTGACCTCGGGTGACCTCGGATCACTTTTTTGAGCTGTACATGTTTCTAGGCTAGTTTTTGGAGCTGAATTCGAATTTAGCAACCATTTGAACATTTACGAAGTAGTTTTGGTGCCTTCGTAACATGTTACGAAGCTGTCAGAGGCGGTTGACACGTACTACGAATACCCGTCACGACGCCTACTGGTTGACCTGACCTGACCTGACCCGACCTGGTCTAAATGCTTAAAGACATCATCTGTGATCAAAACTAACACGATATTCGTGATCAGCACCCCGAAAAACCCCTTAGCAGCCACACTTTCTAACTTTCTTTCTTTCTAACTTTCTAACTTTCTTCTAACGACTTTCTAACAGGTCCCGATTTTCCCGACTTTGGGTCATTGACCTGACCTGGAAGGTCAACCAATGACCTAGGACCTTAAAATTGGGTATCATCGGCTTCCTCTCGTCACGGGCAACACGCTCGTTTTTTCCGCGAAGCTCTAGCTCGATCAGGGGCCAAACGGCAAGGGGGGGGGTCCAACCGACCCCCCTACACATTAGAAGCTGGCAAACGCCGCACACATGCGAGGGTTAAACTAACACCAGTAATGCTTAACCAACCAGCTACTGGGAGGGGGTACATAAAGTTGACCCCCTTTACGTTTGATGTTATATCTCCGAAACCGAATTACGAAGCTGAAACTTGGCATAGCTTCAAATAAATACCTAGACATATTTGAGGAAAGCTCGGTGGTTGTAACACCTATGATGACATCACAGTGACGTCATAAACTTTTGTTCTTTTCCGATATGGAGCGTTTCTGATGTCGCTGGGCATGAAACGCAACGGTAAACACTGAGAAAAATCCTGACTCCGCATGACACCCCCAGGGGGAGCTCACCAAAACAACACCCCAAAACTCCCAGGTGGTACTCCTCATTACATATTGGGTGCCGTTGCGTGAGCATTGATAAGAGGTGAAAGTGCACTGCGATTTGACGATGAGAGGTTGTGTTGTTGTGTTACTATCACATTGTGTGTTATGCAAAAAAAAAAAACTACGTGTTATGTATGCAGGTCTTTGTCTATGATTCCGGGATAACCCGTCGACCGGCCCTTGCACTGTTGCAGGGCCGGTTGGCGGGCCAGGCCTGCGGCGCGCCGCTCAAGCGAGCCGGCGCGTCGCAGGCCTGGCCGGTGACAGGGGCGCCGCCCCGTGGCAGGTGTATCACGGGGCGGCGCGGGCGGGGGTGCGGCCCGTGCGGACCTCAGCTCTGGAGAGGTAATCTATAGCACTCCCTAGACGGGGAGGTAGCCTACAGATCTCCCCGGGGCCGGGACGGTTCGAGCCGATGTTACCGGCGCCGTCCTCCGCCCGGCCGGATGGGCCACAGTCACACACACCAGCCGATGAAGGCCAGGACAAGTAATGTGTCGAATGATAAATGTATGTTCGTATGTGGAATAAATGTTCCTCAATCTGAAACAAACTTCATCGGAATATTGCACCCGTCACCCCTCTGTATGACCCTGAGGTCATCTCTGGTCATGAAAGGTCACCATCCGTTTTTTGACGAATTTTTGGGAGACGTGCTAGAGCGGTGAAAACACGTCAGATGTGTTAGGCTCGACGATACGGATCGAATGATATGAAGCAAGGCCCTTTCCGGTCAGCTCATGACATTGACCTGAGGTCAAATTTTCAAAATGACCTTTTAAGGTCAACTTATGGTTCATTCGACGCGTCTCGACGAGAGGAACACGATACTGGTAAGATAAATGACGGATATGTTTTGTACGCGCCAAACTCCCCCCCCCCCTGGGGACGCATTTCAAAACTGGGGGGCATGAATAGCCTCCCCTCAGTAGGGGGCGCGGATTAATATCGCAATCAGCATGTGCCGTAAAACGCAAGTGGTCGAAAACGAGCTTAGCATATTTTGAGTAACACACAATACTATTACTTTATGCTTAGCAGCCTCGAGTCGACTCCTACTCCGCCTTGGGCCGGAAACGTCGTTCGATCCGACTCTGACTCCGACTGTGACTCGGAATCACTGACCCGTAGTCTACAGTATGTTCTTTACCAAGATATTCGACTTGCCACCGGTTCTCGAGACCACGACACAGGCTCTTATCATCTTCATGCCACCGGCGTCGGGACCATTGCACGGAGCTGATAGATTGACCATGGTACGATAGTGCTATCAAAGGTGACTGTGATAACAGAGCATCGGCGAACGGGAAGGGTCTCCCGGGTGGGGCACTTTTCATCAGACGCCGTGACTGTATCCATCGATGGAATTTCTACTTAAAAACAAAGACTAAAGTAAATATAACTTTTCACTTTGTATTTACTTATTCGAAGACAATGTCAATGATTCTGTACGCATTTATGCTCGGAATTTTTCTCCTGGTGTGCTGGAGTCTGGCTCAACTTTCTTCTGCATCGTACCGGAGGCTCGGTAAGTAATTCATTAAATAATTTTTTAGAAGGTAATGACTAGCAATTGAGTTACCATCAGCAATAAATATCATTGTGAATCCGTACCCTCGCATGTGTAGGGGGGGGTCGGATGGACCCCCCATGGTTTTTCACGAATAACTCGCGTAAAAAGGAGCCGATCGCGACGAAACTTTCAGTACCTTCGCATTGATCAATTTTACACCTACCCTGAACATTTCATGACCCTGACCTAAATGACCTTTGACCTGTCACCTCTTTTCCGAGACCATGTTTGGCCGGAATCGCGATTCCGTGTATGTCGCCTCGCATTAGCCGCGCGTTTGCAAGCTTTTCGTGGTTTCAAACGTTCAAACATGTGATTTGATGTTGCTCCCATGCATTAGGGTGGGTGTCAAGGTCACTTGAGGGTCAGGTCAGGTCACTGACCTTTGGTGACCTCGGTTCACTTTTTCGAGTTTTACATGTTTCTTGGCTAGTTTTTGGAGCTGAATTCGAATTTAGCAACAATTTGAACATTTACGAAGTAGTTTTGGTAGCTTCGTAACATGTTACGAAGCTGTCAGAGGCGGTTGACACGTACTACGAATACCCGTCACGACGCATACTGGTTGACCTGACCTGACCTGACCTGACCTGGTCTAAATGCTTAACCCTAGAACGCCTAGGGGGGGGGGTTGTATCAACCCCCCCCCCTGAGGTTTTTTCGAAGTGCACGCTAAACGGCTTGTCGTAGCGGGCTGAAATTTTCAATACCCTCTGGGGCAACCTTTGCGCATCTTTTGCCGAAAAAAAATTGATCGGGTCATGTCAGGTCACGGAGTTATGACGTCATAAGAGGTACAGCCTCCGGCCGACAGTTACCAAACGTGTGCGCCGAATCCCTAGGTTTTCTGCCGGTGATACCCACATTGTTTGATGGATCATGATGAAACTTCCCATGCATGTTGGGGCAAGCATTGGCTATCGTGTGGTGCAAGAAAATTGACCGGGTCAGGTCAGGTCACGGAGCTATGACGTCACAAGAGGAACAGCGTCCGGTACTATTTTTGAAAAGCGCCCGAACCACTATTTTGCTAATTCTTGTCACCTCAATGGGAATATGCAGCAATATTAGCTTCTATAGGGAGCAAATGGACCTCCCAAATCCAAAAATACAATCAGATTTCAAAAATTTAAATTTTGATTTTTCGAATTTCTGCCGCCGACTGTGACCTTGCCGACTTCCGGCGCTCCCAACGCGCCATTTTTAGAGCTAGGGAAACGAAATACATACCAAACGATAGAGAATTGATCAAGGAACACGATAGTGAAGGTTTCAAGTCGATATCTCCCACCGTTTTGCCGCAATCGCCGCGGAAAGGTGAAAAAGTTTGATTTTTCATAAAATTTGACCTTTGACCGGTCATAAGTAGGTCAAATGTTGACCTAGGACCAAAAAATATACCACCAATCGCGAGATCTCGTTGAGAGCAATCCGTTGGTTTTTTCCGCTAAGCTCTACGACCTTCCGTTTCGAAACGCCAGGGGGGGGGGGTCGTAACAAACCCCCCCTGGTCGTTCGTGTTATGAGAAATGGCCTGGTCGTGCGAGGGTTAAAGACATCATCTGTGATCAAAACTAACACGGTATTCGTGATCAGCACCCCGAAAAACCATTTAGCAGCCACACTTTACGACTTACTAACAGGTCCCGATTTTCCCGACTTTGGGTCATTGACCTGACCTGGAAGGTCAACCAATGACCTAGGACCTTAAAATTGGATATCATCGGCTTCCTCTCGTTACGGGCAACACGCTCGTTTTTTTCCGAAAAGCTCTAGCTCGATCAGGGGCAAAACGGCAAAGGGGGTGGGTCCAACCGACCCCCCCCCCTCTCCACCTACACATTAGAAGCTGGCAAACGCCGCACACATGCGAGGGTTAACTCAGTTAACCCGCGCCCGGCTGGGGGTCCTGGATTTCCACGCCCTGCTGGGGGGGTGTTTGAACACCCCCCTTCTAACTCGGCTCCTGGGCCACGTAGCGATACGCGGAAGGCGGCGTTCGAAAGAGCGCCAGAAATAATGACGAAATCACTTCGGTCACTTTTTTGGTCAGGTCAAAGGTCAGGTCACCAGAGGTCATTGAAGGCAAAACTTCGCCGATTTTCATGTCGAATGTCGACAATTTCCAGGAAGCCACCGCATAACTCGGGAACCAATAAAGCTACAGCGCCGCGGAAAAGCGCATTCGATAGCCCTATTAACGCCCTTTCTGAGTAATTCTCTCAGATTTGACCTAACGTCAACGGTTTTGCCTGCGGGGGGCAAAAACTGTAAAAATAGTTCATTTTTTTCGGAAACAGTTTTTATGCAGGTACTTTTGAACCAAGCCTTGTACGAGCTTACTTTTACCGGCATCGTGTTTCTCTTGTCAAGACGCATCGAATGAACTATAACTTGACCTTGAAAGGTCAGCTTGAAAATTTGACCTCAGGTCAAGGTCATGACCTGACCGGAAAGGGACATGTTGCATATCATTCGATCCGTATCGTCGAGCTGAGCATATCTAAGGCGTTTTCACCGCTCTAGCATGCCTGTATCAAAAGTTATTTGCGAAAAACTGTTAGACACCATTCGTGACCTGAGATGACCTTAGGGGCATAAATGGGGGGTCACGGACACCATTTTCATGTTCAGTGTGTCTAAACCACTTGTAATTCAGTGTTTGGGAGTATTTATAATGTCTTTCGTCCAAAAGAGGCGTAGGTATTTCAATTTTCTCCCATTGTCTTATTATGGAGAGGTCGCAAAATTGACCTGACCTTAGGTCACCGATATCAAATTTCCGAGATATACATTTTATAGATACTGTTACCTTTATCAATCGCTGAAAGTTTCAAAGCGATCGGTCACTCGGTGTAGCTATGGCAGACATTGAAACTTTTTATGAGGTGAGGTCACTTCAAGTGACCTTGTGACCTGACCTTGAATGACCTTGGTCTGAACTTTTTACAACATGTGTAGAATTGATGTATGATAAGGTGCACCAAAAACGGCGGCGCTCCGCGCCGCCGTTTTTGAGATATTCGCGAAAAACCACAATGGGGGTGTTCAAACACCCCCCCCCCAGCAGGGCGCGGGTTTAATATGTGAATTTAGTTATCATTGTATAAAACTAAGTAGATCTCGAGGCAGTTCTACACATTTAGATCAGGATTATTTCTTTTTAACCCGCGCCCTGCTGGGGGGGGGGTGTTTGAACACCCCCCTTGTGGTTTTTCGCGAATATCTCAAAAACGGCGGCGCTCCGCGCCGCCGTTTTTGGTACACCTTATCATACATCAATTTTACACATGTTGTAAAAATTTCAGACCAAGGTCATTCAAGGTCAGGTCACCAGGTCACTTGAAGTGACCTCACCTCATAAAAAGTTTCAATGTCTGTCATAGCTACACCGAGTGACCGATCGCTTTGAAACTTTCAGAGATTGCTAAGAGCAATAGCATGTACAAAATGTATATCTCAGAATTTTGATATCGATGACCTAAGGGCAGGTCAATTTTGCGACCTCCCCATTATAAGTCAATGGGAGAAAATTGAAATGCGCCTCTTTTGGACGAAAGACATTATAAACACTCCCAAACACTGAATTACAAGTGGTTTAGACACACTGAACCTGATAATGGTGAGGTCATCTTAGGTCATCTTAGGTCACGAATGGTATCTAACAGTTTTTCGCAAATAACTTTTGATAGAGGCATGCTAGAGCGATAAAAATGCCTTAGATGTGTTCAGCTCGACGATACGGATCGACTGATATGCAACATGACCCTTTCCGGTCAGGTCATGACCTTGACCTGAGGTCAAATTTTCAAGTTGACCTTTCAAGGTCAAGTAATAGTTCATTTGATGCGTCTTGACGAGAGGAACACGATGCCGATAAAAGTAAGCTCGTACAAGGCTTGGGTTAAAAGATATCGCAGAAAAACTGTTTCCGAAAAAATCGGCTATTTTTGCAGTTTTTGCCCCCTGCAGGCAAAACCGTTGACGTTAGGTCAAATCTGAGAATATTACTCAGAAAGAGCGTTAATAGGGCTATCGAATACGCTTTTCCGCGGCGCTGTAGCTCTATTGGTTCCCGAGTTATGCGTTGGCTTCTTGGAAATTGTCGACATTCGACCTGGAAATCGGCGAAATTTTGCCTTCAATGACCTCTGGTGACCTGACCTTTGACCTGACCAAAAAATTGACTGAAGTGATTTCCTCATTATTTTTGACGCTCTTTCGAACGCCGCCTTCCGCGTATCGCTACGTGGCCCAGGAGCCGAGTTAGAAGGGGGGGTGTTCAAACCCCCCCCCCCCCCCCAGCAGGGCGTGGAAATCCAGGACCCCCAGCCGGGCGCGGGTTAATTATCTACTTAGCTTTCCTCTACATTTGCAGTAACTTTTTTGCGGAAAACCTCCAACTAAAATAGTCCCAGTAATTTTCACCAACACACACGGAATAAGATCTCAGCCTTGACCGGGAGCAAGTGTAGTTTACAGGGTGTCCCAAAATTGATGGCGGTCTAAATCATCGCCCCTGTGGCAAAAACCAGTCGGCATGATAACACGGTTTATTTACCAATGTATCCGCCCCTCTCCTTCACACACGCCTGCATGCGCTCTGGCATGCCACTGATCAGGTTGTCCAGCGTCTCGCGCGGGATCTTCCTCCAGGCGAGCTTGAGGCTGTCTACCAGGCCGTCCCTGGAGGTCGCAGCTGGTATCTCGTCCATCTTGTTCTGGACGATGGCCCAGAGGTTTTCGATAGGAGACAGGTCCGGGCTGTTGGGTGGCCACACCTCCTTCCGCCAGAAGTCCGGGAGAAGCTCCTCGCACCACTGCTGGCTCGTGCCGGCGGTGTGAGCCGGGGCGCCGTCTTGCTGGAAGATGACCTTGGACATGTCAGGGTGGCGTTTGACCTTTGTCGGAGGGCCGTTCTCACGGGTTCTGCTCAACGCCGACTTCAGGGCCCTCTCGAGGATGTTGTCCTGGTAGTAGCTGGCGGCGACAGTCTGGCCGCGGGAGTTGTATGCTCGGGCCGTTCACCGGCCCGCGGTGCCGTTCACCGAGTTGTATAACATATATTCCGTTTTTTTATGAGGTCACTGACCTGAGGTCAGTTAGAGGTCATTACGTCGTAATGTTAAGCCTATGGGAAAATACTAAATTCGGAAAATACTGGAGATATCCGCTTCGTTTTATCACTTTTGTGCTTTGAAACCACGGTACTTAACAGCAGGACACTTGGTGCTTCTTTGTTTGGTGTACTTATCCATGGGTCAGGTCAAATGAGGTCAACTGAGGTCAAATGACGTTTTTGCCAATAACTTGGCACATAATGAAGCTAGAGCTTAAAAAATGGCATCATTGTGTTCCTGGTGATCAGCCGAATCAAATGTTATGCGATATGATGCAATTTGGTTAATTTGAACTTAATTTATAAATTTAAGTTTACGTAAAATTTAAGAAAAACTTTAAGTACACTTAAGCAAGCTAAAAAGTATATCATTCGACGCGCCTTGACGTGCTGAGTTCACTGGTGCTTTTCTTTTTGCTCTATCTTAATTAGATCAAAAGTTATAGGCGACAAACTTTTGACCTGTTTTTAGCGAAATTTTTACATTTATACCCCCCAAAAAAACCCTAAATATTGACCTAGAGCATCCAAATTTGCACAGGGGCGAGAACTCCGGGGGGCCCACCTACCTACCAAATTTGGTGTTTCTAGGTGCCATAGGAGCCAATCGCGAGGGGGGGTCGCATCGACCCCCCCCCCCCTCACATTGCCCCAACAGACGGTAAATAACTTTTGAAAATACCAATTTCCAATTTTAGTGTTTTCTGGACCAAAATTTTGCGAGGAATCCGATGGTGTGGTCATCGAAATCTGAAAAATTTCCATTTTGGAGATAGCACCTATTTTTTGAAAAATAAATATTCGTCAGGCTTAATAGTCAAATAAATTGGAAATATAATGAGTTAATTTTTGTAACAACACTAGAATGTGTCGAACATGAATTAGAGATATATTTTAGCTGAGATGATACTATATCTGCGCATACATGTATGTGAACTAGTACATTAACCCTCGCCGGCCGAGAAGGGGTGGGGCGGGTGCCGCCTAATAGGGCTTTTCGCGATAGCTTAAAACTCGCTTAGGGTAGACAGCTGAAACTTGGCATACCTAATCTTTTATTCAAGCTGGATCTTTTGACCTCAACTGCGTTTTCAGGTCAGGTCAGGTCACTGACCTATGACGTCATAAATGAGCCTCTGCGAGGTCCTCAGATGTTGCAACTTTGCAACGCCCTCAGTGCCAGAGGAACTTTCACAGGAAGATGAAACTTACAGGACTTAGTATCCTTCAGAGGTCTCACAACTTGTATATCTCGGATTTAACCTAAATGTCACATGAGGTCAGGTCGGTCACGTGACCTCACCATTATAAGTCAATGGGGGAAATATGAAAACTGTTATTTTGGCGCCGGAAATGATCTAAAACTGTCCCAAGCACATGAAATCGTGGTTTCATGTACTCTTTGTAAGGTCCGATCATGAAACCACGATTTCATGTGCTTGGGATAGTTTTAGATCATTACGGCGCCAAAATAACAGTTTTCGTATTTCCCCCATTGACTTATAATGGTGAGGTCACGTGACCGACCTGACCTCATGTGACATTTAGGTTAAATCCGAGATATACAAGTTGTGAGACCTCTGAAGGATACTACGTCCTGTAAGTTTTATCTTCCTGTGAAAGTTCCTCTGGCACTGAGGGCGTTGCAAAGTTGCAACATCTGAGGACCTCGCAGAGGCTCATTTATGACGTCATAGGTCAGTGACCTGACCTGACCTGAAAACGCAGTTGAGGTCAAAAGATCCAGCTTGAATAAAAGATTAGGTATGCCAAGTTTCAGCTGTCTACCCTAAGCGAGTTTTAAGCTATCGCGAAAAGCCCTCTTAGGCGGCACCCGCCCCACCCCTTCTGGGCCGACGAGGGTTAATGTACTAGTTCATGTACATGCATGCACAGATATAGTATCATCTCAGCTAAAATATATCTCTGATTCATGTTCGACACATTCTAGTGTTGTTACAAAAATTAACTCATTATATTTCCAATTTATTTGACTATTAAGCCTGACGAATATTTATTTTTCAAAAAATAGGTGCTATCTCCAAAATGGAAATTTTTCAGATTTCGGGGACCACACCATCGGATTCCTCGCAAAATTTTGGTCCAGAAAACACTAAAATTGGAAATTGGTATTTTCAAAAGTTATTTACCGTCTGTTGGGGCAATGTGCCCTGCCAGGCCGTGTTATGAAAAATGCCCTGCCAGGGCGAGGGTTAAAAAAGTTATTGATCAAAAACCGAACCCGTGTCTTGGGTCACATGACCCGACCTCAGAGGTCACCAGTTGACCTGAGACCTTAAAATCGGGTACTAGCTGTTGTGTCTCCTAACGGCACACACGCTCGTTTTTTTTTCCGCGACGCTCTAAATCCAACGGGGGCGAAAAACGACGAGGGGGTCGTACCAGCCCTCCCCCCGGCCGGCGCGTATGTAGAAAACCAACAGGTCCTGCGGGGTTAACTCTCGCCCTTATTGGTGTTTTGCTAGCTGCAAACGCAAAAGGCGGGGCTAGGTTATTGGTTGACCTTCCAGGTCAGGCCAGTGACTCAAAAGTCGGGAAAATCGGGACCTATGACCTTTAACAGGTCATACTTTGGAGAGTTAGTTGATACGAGATTTTTCGGGGCGCTGATCACGAATTTCATGTTAGCTTTGATCACCGATGATGTCTTGATGCTTTTAGGCCAGGTCGGGTCAGGTCAGGTCAGGTCAACCAGTAGGCGTCTTGCTAGCTGTCCATAATAGGTGTCAACCAACACTGACAGCTTCGTGACATTGTAGGAAGGCGCCAAAATTACTTCGTAAATGTTCGAATGGGTGCTAAATTCGAAATCAGCTCGAAAACTAGCCTAAAAATATATGAGCCCAGAAGAAGTGAACTAAGGTCATCAAAGGTCAATGACCTTGACCTGACATTTACGTGACCTTGACACCCACCATAATGCATGGGACCACCATCATTTCACATGTTTGAACGTTTACGATCACAAAAAGACTGGAAACGAGCGGATAATAGCCGTTTTTACGAAGGGCTTCCTGGCGAATGTCCATCTAATTTGAACAAATCTGCACCAAATGTGCACCTTATCTGCACAAAATGTGTACTATAGAAGGCCGTCGTGAAATATTCCTGAGCTGAATGTTCAAATTTTGTTCCCATTTTCTTTTTAAATGAGCTAAATTGAACAAGATTTTCATTGGACAAGATTGTTGACGGCCCTCCTGTGAAACGAGACTCGATAAATTCTTAACCCGCGCACCGACGGGGGTCTGCGCCAACTTCGCACCGACGGGGGGGGGGGGCGGATGACCGCCCCCCCTGAGATCTCGAGAACGAAGCAAGATAGCGACAAGCGGTAAACGGCAACGGATACGCACGGCCAAGATCTACAATTTTTACAAAGGTCATTTTCAGGTCAGGTCAAAGATGACGTCACAGGGGTCGAAAAAGTCAAAATGGCGGCGCTAGATATGGAGAGAGTTTTTCTCGAATAACTTTCGAATTAGTCAAGATAGGAACAAACTAAGGGCATCATCGTGATCCTCTCGTCAATCCGCATCGAATGATATATATGTTGACCTCGAAAGGTCAAGGTCAAAGGTTGACCTCAGGTCACGTGACCTCGAGGTCATCATGTATATCATTCGATGCGTCTTGACGAGCTGAACACAATGAGACCATCCACGCGTCTGTATCTTGTTCCTGTACGGAGTTATTGGCCAAAACCCTTTGGTGACCTTTGATGACGTCACATGACCTCACAGCTGCCCAACAGCAAAACAGACCTCAAGGTAGTGAAGGTTGATCGTATATGAAGTCATGTATGGTATATGGGGCCATTTCGACCCGTTTTAGTGGTGAAAACAGGGAGTTGATTTTTCCCCCATTGACTTATAATGGGGAGGTCGCGAAATTGACCTGACCTTAGGTCACCGATATCAAAATTCCGAGATATACAAATTGTAGCTACTAATGACCTAATAATATCCTGCGACTTTCAAAGGCCTCCGACATCTACTGTAGCTCTGGCACGGTGACAAAGTTGCAAAAAAGTGACTTGAGGTTGGGTCATTCAAAGTGACCTGGTGACCTGACCTTAAAAGGTAGGAGGTTCAAACTTGCATACCATGTGTAAAATTGATGAGGTTATAGTCATACCAAATTTCGCGGCGCTACGCGCCGCGGTTTTCCCGCTATTCGCGAAAAACCTCAGGGGGGGCGGATATCCGCCCCCCCCCGTCGGTGCGCGGGTTAAACTCCCTAGTTATTTTGTAACAACCCTAAGTTCGTTGCATACTAACTAGGGAGGTTGCAACGACCCTAGTTTCGTTACAACGTCCCGGAATGAGCAGTTATTTTGTAACGTCCCTAGGGTCGTTGCAAACAAACTGATCGTTCAGGGAGGTTACAACCACCCTAGGGTCGTTGCAAACTAACTGAAATCGCATACTCCCTGTAACATATATTCACTTGGTTTATGTAAAAGAATCCTGCATTATAACAGCAAATGTGTATGTGGGGCATTCCACGATAGATCGTACCAGGCCCGTCACCCTCATCCCTCAGATTTGAATGAAAATTGGTTCTGGGGGTAATCATAGGCTCCAAAAACACCTGCCAAAATATCAGACTTCTCAGATGAAAACTTTTTGAGTTATATTGTATAATATTTTCTAAACATCAGACTGTAAGGGTGAGTTTGATGAGCTATAACTCAAAAACGAGCTAAGCAAGCAACAAACAGTAAACAGCTTTGAACTGACGATGAAGCAAAGATTGATACAGCTTTTTTAAAATTGGAAAGAAAAGCTTTACTTATTGAAAAAAGTCGTAATATTTTTTGAAATTGTCTATAATGGCCCTTGGGACCAAAACTTTTGCCATTTTTATTTCTTCAAAATAAACTTCAGGTCATTTAAAATCGACATGCAAAAAATTAGCAAGGTGTTCTTTCCATAAGTTCCTCATTTTAATGCATACAAAATGGGTTTCCGGGGGTTCGGTACGACCCCAGCTCGCCGTTTCGCCTCTAATGGAGCTAGAACCTTGCGGAAAAAACGAGCATGTGCGCCGTTACAAGATGCATCGAATGATACCACATTTTAACCCTCGCCGGCACAGGCCATTTTGAGTCCTTCGACGGCACAAGGGGGGGGGGTTGGTACGACCCCCCCCCCTCGCGTTTGGCCCCTGATCGAGCTAGAGCTTCGCGGAAAAAAACGAGCGTGTTGCCCGTCACGAGAGGAAGCCGATGATACCCAATTTTAAGGTCCTAGGTCATCGGGTGACCTTCCAGGTCAGGTCAATGACCCGAAAACCGGGAAAATCGGGACCTGTTAGAAAGTCGTAAATTGTGGCTGCTATGTGGTTTTCCGGGGTGCTGATCACGAATATCGTGTTAGTTTTGATCATAGATGATGTCTTTAAGCATTTAGACCAGGTCGGGTCAGGTCAGGTCAGGTCAACCGGTAGGGGTTGTGACGGGTATTCGTAATGCGTGTCAACCGCCTCGGACAGCCTCGTAACATGTTACGAAGGCACAAAAACTACTTCGTAAATGTTCAAATGGTTGCTAAATTCGAATTCAGCTCCAAAAACTAGCCTAGAAACATGTAAAACTCGAAAAAGTGAACCGAGGTCACCCGAGGTCACCAAAGGTCAATGACCTGACCTGACCTTCAGGTGACCTTGACACCCACCCTAATGCATGGGAGCAACATCAAATCACATGTTTGAACGTTTGAAAACACGAAAAGCTTGCAAACGCGCGGCTAATGCGAGCCGACATGCGCCGAACCGCGATTTCGGCCAAACATGGTCACCGAAAAGAGGTCACAGGTCAAAGGTCATTGGGGTCAGGGTCATGAAATTTTCAGGGTAGGTGTAAAATTGATCAATGCGAGGGTACTGAAAGGTTCGTCGCGATCGGCCGCTTTTTACGCGAGTTATTGGCGAAAAACCTTGGGAGGGGGTTGCATCAACCCCCACCCCCCTGTGCCGGCGAGGGTTAAGGTCTCGGGTTCATTGGTGAACCCTGAGGTCATTTCAAGTGACCCAAAATACGGGTCCGGTTTTTGGTAGATAACTTTGCAACAAATGGTCGCAGATCCGCGATTTTAGCATCTTTGTGTTTGCCTAGCTCCGGCGCGTCGAATGGTATACTGTTTGTCATCTGGTGAGGTCAGCATAAGTCGCTGACCTCGGGTCAGCACACTGCCGTGTATTTGGCTCCGCTCCCCGACCGGGCGGCCCAGCCGGCAGCCAGCCCCCGGGCATCACGTGACCGCCCGAGTCCGCGGCAAAGCCAACCAGCGCGGCGCTGGACAAACAGCGCCGCCACAGAGATGGTTAACCCGCGCCCCGTAGGGGGGGGGGGGCCGAAACGCCCCCCCCTGTCCTTTTCGGTCGATATCTCCTAAACGGCTGGAGATATCGCCACCAAACTTTCAGGACCCCTCCGGGCATCAATTTTACACATTGTGACCAATTTTTTTTTTCCAGAGGCTATGATAGGTTGGCCACAAATGACGTCAGAATAACGTCATGTTCTGTCATTTTCGACCGAAAAAAGACCTTTGCGAGAAGACCTGTCAGCAGTGGCGTATTCAGGGGGGGGCCTTGGGGGCCATGGCCCCCCCTTTCCGCCCACCCGCCCAGATGGCGCCCCAATTAGCGCCGACTAGGCTGATGCTGTTTTACAGAGGGAACATAAATTAAAAAGTGATGTGCAGGCAGGGATCGAACTCAAGATCTCTTCGGGGGTGCCTTGACAGTGTCCAGTGTCCAGTGGACACCCCTATGTCCTCCAGGGCACCCCCCCAAATAGGACCTGAGCCCCTCATTGTTGAAGGGCGCCCCTCCGGAAACCAGAATATTCCGAACCCCCAGGGTCGATGGCGCCCCTGAAGAGTCGCTGGCACCCACCTGAACGGAACAGTCGCCCCATTAAAGGTTGATGGCGCCCCTCTGAAGTTCACAGTTACCCCATTCGGCCCCATCCAAGATCAATGGCGCCCCCTGAAACCACTGGCGCCCCTCTAAAGCACCTGCATTCTTCTCAAGATCACAGTCGCCCTATCCAAGATTAATAGCGCCCTCAAGAGAGCCACTAGCGCCCCCCCCCCCCCTTGAGACTGAAGTCGCCCCATTCAAGCACAATGACGCCCCTCTAGAGCGTCCGGTGCGCTTCTGAAGATCGCAGTCGTCCTCATCCGAGGTCGCTGGCGCCCCTCAAAAGTCACTGGCGCCCATCTAAACGGAGATCACAGCTGCCCCATCTTAACCCTATTCCTGGCGGGGGGGGGCCTCAGGAGCCCCCCCCCCTGAGGTTTTTTGGTTATATCTCCCAAACGCTTTGAGCTAGGAAGCTCTAATTTTCTGACTTTTTCTAAAAGGCTTTTACGCAACATTTCTGAAAATTTTGAGTTGATCTGACCTCAGGTCAGGTCACCAGAGGCGGTTTGGTGACCCTACCTCAGAAAAGTTTGCAATCACGCCAGAGCTAGAGTTTTTGACCGATCAATTTCTTCTCTTCAGGCTTTAGTTAGGGTACCAGTATGTGCAATTTGTATATCTAAGAATTTTCATATCTGTGACCTGAGGTCAGGCCAGACTCGTGACCTTTACATTGCAAGCCTATGGGAAAATATTGAAACGCCTCCTGCTTCGTGTAAACGAGTCAAAAACACCCAGTTCTTTCAGTATTATGGAAGATTATCTCATCGGTGATGATCCTGGTGCCGCTAATTGACAGGGGCACCGGCAAAGGTCATCTGAGGTCATGTGACGTCATAAATCGTTTTTCTGTCAATAAATCACGACATGATGATGTCAAAGACTTGTAAGTGGTACCAAACTGCTCGCCTGGTCAAGGCGCGTCGTTTGGTATGCAGCATGACCATACCCCACAACCTCATTGATGAATGACCTGACCTTGACCTCAGGTCAAATTTTAAATTGACCTGTGAAGGTCATCACATACTTATTTCGCATCGCCTCGGCGAGAGCAACAAAAAATGTATTGGTTTTATGTCTCTATGTTTCTTAGTTTAAAAGTTATATAGGTAACTAATTCCAAAACATTTATCGTTGATGACCTCTGGTGACCTCAATATTGACCTGACCTGAAAATGTTTTATGTAAAAGTTGTAGATCTTTAAACGACCTATCAAACGCCGTTCGCCGTTTGTCGCTGCGATGTGTAGTTTTTGAGATCTGAAGGGAGGGCCGAATCGCCCCCCCCCCCCCCGCCAGGTTCTTGTCCCGGCGGAGCCCGCCAGGAATAGGGTTAAGATCGATGGCAGCCCTCTGAAACCAATGGCGCCCTTCGCACCCGGCGCCCAAAAATCAAAAAAGCATTTTTTGGATATATTAGCCAAAAAATCCAAAAAGTTTTTTGAGTTTCGAAAAAAACCGGAATATATGTGATAGTACCTACCGTCTTCTATCCACATACCAAATTTCAAATCGATACCTCGTTTTTTGGCCAAGTTATAGCGAAAAAACTGTTCAGAAATGATGACGTCAACTTTTCAAACTCATTTTTTGGCAATTCTAGACCTCTCAGAGCAAAACAAAGACCACCATTAGACTCCTAGTGACGAGCTGCATCAAATCGATACCCATTTTATGCAAAAATATCAACTTTGAAATTTGACCTAATATGACCTGACCTTGACATGACCTTCACCAAAACGTGACCTAACTTGGCCCCAAAGGCTGCCTGACCCACATAATCGCATTTGTCATGTAAAATGAACCATAAAACATGTATCACACGACACTTTCATATTGTGACCCCCGGTGACCTGACCTCGCTGTGACCTGACCTGGTATCAGTGACCTCAGATAGCAAAATATGTGTTTGACGAACAATATACCATCGATGGTTTTCAATAAATTACCAATTTACTCGATTTCACAACACATTTCTTGAAATGCCTGTGAACAGTGAAAATCTGACCTTTGACCTGACCTGTGACGTCATCGGTTTGACCTAGGTCAATGAAATTTGGTCACAAGGTGTTCCCGGGTGAGGCTATCGAACGCCGTTTGAATTTTGAAAATCGGCCGGTAACTTTCCGAGATCTTAGGGGGGCCGAAACGCCCCCCCCCCCCCTACGGGTGGTAGGGTCCGCCGGTAGCCCTACGGGGCGCGGGTTAACAGTCGGGTCAGGCCACGAATCTGGGTGAATGAGATCATATTGCACATCATTCGATTCGCAAGGTCTTCCCTAGTCCATTGGTAGCTTTCCCGTCTCTCTAGTTCAATTTGATCGAGAGTTATTGACGAAAAACTCTTATGACCCTAGTGACGTACGAATGACGTCACGCAAGGTCAACAATGCAAAAATCAGGCACAAATGACTTCAATTGAACTTTCAGTAACCAGTGATGTCACTAGGCAGCTTAACCACGCCATTTGTAGGCTCTCTTCCCGAAATCACAATTTGAGACTATTACGGTAACGCAAAATAAGTACATTTAGAGAAAGAACACCTTCCCAATTTTTTGCATACTACTTAAAAATGATCCAAAAATGTTTTTAAGAAAATAAAAATTCAAAAAAATTTGGTCCCAAAGGCATGAAAATGCAAATGAAAGGAAGCTCGAGGTGTTATATATCAAAAATAGTTTATATTTCAAAATTTCAAAAATGCATATTATTCTTTGTTTCAATGCAAGTTCAATGCCGTATAGCATTTGGCATTTTGATTATCCGTCTTAGAGTTACAGCCCGCCAAACTTGGCGCTGCAACGCAAGATCCAAAACATGTTATACACTATAACTCAAAAACTACTCATCTGATAAGCCTGAAATTGTCACAGGAGGACTCAGAGCCCCTGATTGCCCCTTAGACAAATTATCGTTAAAATCCGAGAGATTAGGGTGTCAAATTGGAAAAAAGTGGTACGATCTATCGTGGAATGCCCCATGTACTAGTAATTATATGTAAGCTCACAAATAATGTTAAAAAAAAAACTCCTTTTGCAGGATCATACCCAAGTTCCCGGGAAGATTCTAGCCTGGCAACAACTGGCCAACCTTCTTCAGAAAGGAACACCCTGCCTATCACTAGCAATGTAAGTGAATGGGTGCGTTGTGCTTGCGAGCACTGTGTGTAAAAGCATAACATTCCTATTTGACGAACCTGGCATTGTTTTCATTCTTCCGTATAAAATACAAAATAATTGAAACATTAACCGAAAATGTAAATACCTTAAAAACGGTCGACGTACATATTTAAATTAAATGAAAAATAGCCTATGTAAGACATTTCACCTCAATAAACATTCCGACAGGAAAAAATTGAAGGAGACATTACCACCATTGGGAGCATCTTGTTCGCTCAAAGCGGCTTCTTGGGAATAGGTGCCTTATCTACGGTCTTTCGGTAAGCAGTAATTTCCGTCATATAGCTTCTTATGGCTTTGATGTCGACCGGCCAGGGGCATTGACGGCGCCGTTTCTTGTTCTAGGCCTACATGGTCTCGGCTCATATCAAGGCTATATAAGCCAGTTAGAGTTTTCCGGTTAAAAACTGACGATTCTAATGTCGCTTTTGGAGATCACTCGCGAGTACTCGCATGGACCAGATTTGTGTTGAATGCTACATAAATGCAATGAACGTCTACACTGGTTTCATATCTGTTGTTGCTAAGTCCGCTGCTTTTTTCCACTGTTGACCTTGCTGGCCATATATGACGCCGTCTTACAACTCTTCCCTGTACAGAGGACAATGCGACAAGCGGAAAGAAGTGGCAATAAAGCGCATCCATTACCGCACCGAAGAGGAGCGACTGCTGATAGAAAATGAAGTCGACAACCTGTTGAAAGTCGAGGACTATGACGTGAAGGTCATCAGGTAGATCTGCTGTAGCAAATACTGGGTGTTTCACAATAAATGTTACTTTTGAATACCTTATAGTAAGATCTTACTTGTTTGTTAGCGCGTTAATTTTATATTTATTTTGCTGCAAAGTTATTCAGGTTTTTAGTCTTTATATTTTTTATACAAACCGTCAACGGCTCCATCTGTATGCTGTGTGGACGTGCAATGTCAACACCGTCAAAACGGGTCAATTCGCCGTTTTCAGATGATGAGACGGTATGGGTGGCCATTGGATGGTCATGCAGTACGGCGCTTAGTTTCGTTACCCATTTTAAAAGGAGGAGGGATGTTCCATCAAAAATGGCTTTCAAACGGGTGGTAGAAAGGTTCCAGGAGACTGGAAACACGAGACCATCCCCGCCTCCAGGCCGGACGGCGATCCCAGAAAATCTGACTGAAAAAGTCAGACGGCAAAAAGGGTGGCACAGTGGAGAACCTGTGAATGATGCTGAAGTGAAAGTTATATGTTCATAAGTAGTACTGTTCTGATGTCTCATGTGGTAATACTCATGACCCCTATGTAATACATCCGTCACTGAAAAATCGTCGTTTGAAAAGCAACACACATTGTGAAAGACCCTGAAGCTTAACAGCGAATTGACCCGTGTTGATAGTGTGGACATTGCACGTATAAAAAGAATGAGCAGTTGATGATTTGTAATAGTTTTTGTAAGGATTAAAAACCGGAAAGAATTTGCAACAAAAGGAATATAG
Organism: Amphibalanus amphitrite; assembly: GCF_019059575.1. Classification (NCBI taxonomy): domain Eukaryota; kingdom Metazoa; phylum Arthropoda; class Thecostraca; order Balanomorpha; family Balanidae; genus Amphibalanus; species Amphibalanus amphitrite. The sequence goes on from NW_024881744.1 coordinate 484,718, forward strand.
AATTTATGGGCATACGAATAGTTGAGATCTTTTTAAATGCTTATCAAAAGTACCAAAAAGTACCATTTATTGTGAAACACCCTGTACATTAAACTGAATTGACCTGCATCTAAAAGTGTGCATATTTATGCATGTACGTACATATATGTGCGCGCAACAGTCTTTTACAGTGGCTGCAAAAAAAATGTAGAAGGTCAAATAAAATGCCAACGCAATGAGCGAGCCTGCTTGTATACCTATCTTTTGTACTCGAGCTACTGACGATTATTTGGATATAATACGCATGTTCTCAGCTTGCGAACTAAACAACGAGACTGGGTCAGCGATCATTGTTAGTAGAGATTGCAATCCCGGAACGTTTTGCCAATCCCGGGATCCCGAAAGTTTTTATTTCGGGATCCCGGGATCCCGGGATCCCGGCATTGTCACTAAATGTCGTAAGAGTGATTTCCTACTGACATATTTTGCGTCTTTAAGCTTACCACAAACAAAGAGGCAACCAAAAGCCATCCTTAGACCATGTCATTTGCATTAAAAACGATTGAATTTGCGAATAAAAAGTTTCGATTTGATTAGCATTAGCATTTATTCCCAATTGGCCTTCATAAAACTGTGCGTCGACCAGATCGTTTACTAGACAGGTTCCAGCATATCCACGCCTCACTCACTCTTCGTCTACGTTACTCGTAGTTAGCGCGACAGTTTTAAGCCATTGCCATGTTGGTCTACTTAAAAACTCGCAACCAGTGTACGCCAACTTTGGCAGCTCCCTATTTCACAGTGTTTTCAAAACGTCGCTTGGTCACTTTACTTCCTTCCGGTTCCGCTTTCATCATTAATGTCTCTCAGAATTTGCTCGAAAGTCGCTTTGAGAGCAGAATCACTGACTGGGAGAGCTCCACTCTACCGTATTCCACGTCTGAATCAGTGAGCTCTGCCGTCACTTGCGTGACATCTGTGACATCTTTCTGCGACACGAGCTCAAAGACTGTCTCGATGACCTCCTTTGTTCCGGCCACGAACGGGCAAGTCAGAATCGCTGAACGATCTGTGATCCTGATAAAGATGTTGCAGCGCTGATGCTGCATTTTTTTTTTGCTTTCGGGACCTTTTTTCGTACGTATTTAAGCGACTTAACCGCTGTGGGTGATACCCGAGAGCTACCAACACGGTCGATTGTGGACGGCCAATACGGGGTGCCAGCTAAATAGTTTATCTGCTTTATGTCACGCAGCACAATAAACAGTGTAAACAAGACTCGTGCAGCGGATCCATTCTTTTTAAGGTGAAAACTGATTCTTTTCGGGATCCCGGGATTGGCGGAATTTCGGGATCGGGATCGGGATTAAAATCCCGCCGGGATCCCGGGATCCCGATCCCGGGATTGCAATCTCTAATTGTTAGGGAAGATAATATATCCTGAATTGGAGTGTCTTAGATTGATGATTGTTTATCCCTATGGGGAAAAATGAACCAATTAAAAAACACTCCAATTTAGAATGTATCTTCCCTGATAATGACACCTGACCACAGTCTTGTTTATTTCGCAAGCTGAGGCCATGCGTATTATATCCATGTCAAAAGAAGTCGCTAGTACCACCAGTACATGAGATATAAGAGCTGCTCGCTCATTGCGTTTGCATTTATTTGACTTTTGTCAAAATAAAAATGCGGCCACTGTAGGTATTGGCGGAAACCCACAAGGTGGTGTTAAAACATCCCGCCAACAGGACAAAGTTACTCTGAAAGACCTTTTTTCTCATTCTTTAGATACTTTCACACACAAAGGACTGCCAACTTCTATTATGTTGCGATGGAGTTGGCACTGGGTACAGTGGAAGACTACGCGGAAAAGAAACAGGACCCGGCCAAATCTGGTATGGACGAGCTTGGTAATCTCGATGCGATCAGCATTCTCCGAGATTCATCAAACGCACTTAAATGGCTGCACGAGAAAAACATCGGTGAGTTTTTAATCAATAAATTGCCATTCAACTCCGGCCTTCGTAAAAAGTACAATAATGCATGGCATGATGGTTGCCCAGGCCCGTTGCAAGCGACGGAGGACCGTCAAATCTGAAAACATCTGGATTGTCTGACCATTTTTAGTTAGGTACTTGTAAACAATCGATATGTAGTCAGGCTTGAGGGGTAATGATAATTACGAGCGAGCGAGCGCAGCGAGCGAAGCGAAGTCTTTTCAATGTAACGGGAAAATCTCAGTATGGCGGCCCGGCCCGGCCCGGCCTGTAACGCTTTTGAGAGGCTTATATCTCAGTTACCGCTGGACCGATTGGGCTGCGGTCTTTTTTGCTAGGTAGCTCCAGGGCCGGGCCGGGCCGGGCCGGCCTGTAACGCTTTTGATAGGCTTATATCTCAGCAACCGCTGGATCGATTGGGCTGCGGTCTTTTTTGCTAGGTAGCCCCATCCCTTCTACCCCGTAATTGACTTTTTTTGACACATCTCAGTGACCGTCGTGGCACGTGCCACGTGAAAAGTCAAGGGTGTTCAAGCTGTTTTGCAAAAGTAGCGATTTTGAGAGGCTCATATCTCAGCGGGCTCTTGGGTGATTGTCTTGCGGTAATTTTTGTAGGGTAGCTGCATCCCTTCTACCAAAGATCGGATACTCTTGATCTATGTGAGTGACCCCCACTGCACGTGCAAAATACAAAAAGAAGATATGCCAAATTTGTTCCCATTTCAATATCTCGGTAATTACTGGGGCGATCTCGCTGAAACTTGGCATACAGGTAGGCACCCACCAGGCAATGCATCCCCATGTGTCGCTGTTAGGGTGCTACTGCACGTGCGCACGTGCAGGGGGCGCTTCCAGATCTCGAGAACGGCTGGGCCGATTGCGCTCAAATTTGGTACACGGTTGGGGACCGGTTAGTAGGGTGCCATGCAAAAGTCAGTTCGGGACCCTGTTTGCACGTGCGCACGTGCAGAATGCCGTCTCCAGATCTCGAGAACGGCTGGGCCGATTGCGCTCAAATTTGCTACACGGTTGGGGACCGGTTAGAAGGGTGCCGTCATGTGCTGTGCATTGTGCAAGTCAGTTTGGAACCCGTTTGCACGTGCGCACGTGCAGAATGCCGCTTCCAGATCTCAGGAACGGCTGGGCCGATTGCGTTCACATTTGGCACACTGCTAGCGACCGGTTAGAAAGGTGCTTTGCACAAGGCCCGTTGGAAGTACCCTCTCACCCTTCCGCACGTGCAGGGCTCGCTATCTCGCTCGCTCGTACCTCCCCCAAAAGGCGTTTTACTGGTTCTAGCTATGAGCTAAAGCAGACAGTTTCAGCGGGCTCTTGAGCTCTTATTGCACATCCACTTAACCTGCGCCGTGCTGGCGGTCTGAGTTTCCCATGTCGTGCTGTGGGGGGGGGGGGGGGGAGCGTGAAAACAACGTGAAAACTTGGCTCTTTGGCCACGTAGCGACACGCGGTAAGCGGCATGCGAAAGAGCATAAAAAATACTGACGGAAGTACTTAACCCTCGCCGGCACAGGGGGTTGATGCAACCACCCCCCTAAGGTTTTTCGCGAATAACTCGGGTAAGAAGCGGCCGATCGCAACGAAACTTTTTGAGTACCCTCGCATTGATCAATTCTACACCTAACCTGAAAATTTTATGACCCTGACCCCAATGATCTTTGACCTGTGACCTCTTTTCTGTGACCATGTTTGGCCGAAATCGCGATCGGCGTATGTCGGCTCGCATTAGCCGCGCGTTTGCAAGCTTTTCGTGGTTTCAAACGTTTAAACATGTGATTTGATGTTGATTTGATGTTGCTCCCATGCATTAGGGTGGGTGTCAAGGTCACCTGAAGGTCAGGTCAGGGCATTGACCTTTGGTGACCTCGGTTCACTTTTTCAAGTTTTACATGTTTCTAGTAGAGTTCTGCACGGCTGCAATTTTCCACAGCCTAGCCGCCCTGCAGCCGTGGCTCCACAGCCACAGCCGCCCACAGCCGTGGCAAACTGTGGGCAGCCAGCCGTCAGCCGGCCGTGGATACTTTCAATGAAATGCAACCAAATAGTATATAATAAGTTGTTTTTAGTTGAAACATATAGCCAAAAGCACATTGCAATGGGCTATAGATTCTCAAGCTCATGAAGCATCATAGGTTAAGTGGTTGTGTATCTGGCTTTAGGCCGAAGGCCTGAAGCCTGATGCGCATCGCATGCCTACACAAGCCCTTGCAAGAGGTTAAGAAAGATGGGTAGGTAGGTACCTACTACCTTGACCTACATCAACAGAAAACATCAACAACGAACCAGAATAGAAGCACTAGCAGTGTAGACATATAATGCCAAATCCTGAAGCATGGTTGTGAGACAGAACAACAGACCCTGATGCTTTTCATTATCAATGCTAGGTATGGAAAATGAAACTGAAGTTGATGGACTGTCAAACAGTGATTGTCTTGTCAAAACTCTTGCTTCTTTCTTACCTTGCATATTTTCTGGGGTGTGATATGCCAGACTTGAAGCAGCCTTCTGAGCAAGTCTCAAACTAATTTGATATGCAAGGCATCATCAAAACACTAGTGAGCATCCAAGAAAGAAAAACATTCATATATTTTGATTTTTCCAAATAATGATCTTCGCTCAAATCCCCAAGGACGTGCGAGCCACAATTGCCTCTTTCAATCAAAAATTTTACTTTAGTTTTTGATGACGTCAATAGCAAAGAAGTGGCAATCAATTGTTTTGTGTCACTAAAAACAGCCATAAAATTATAATTAATAAATAATAATGCTAACCAGTTTAAAAATTGCTCTCAAACAAAGATTAATAATCAAATTTTAACATTTTCAGAAGAAGACGTCATTTTATTAGTAAAGTCAACAGCTCGCGTAAGAAATATTGTGTTCAGGGTTCTCACCGTCATGTGAATTACGTGTTCAGGGGTTTCACCATCATGTGAATTAACCGTAAGTAAGGTTCATGCTCACACATCTTATATTTTAATTCCATTGGCTTCGTTCATCAGCATTTTCTGTTTGCGGTCGCTCACACACGAGTTAGAACATAAAGCGCCAGTTTTATATTATGTAATTGGACTTGCCGAAAATCCAGAAATACATCTGAGAGTTATTTTAGATAATATTTTATGAAGCATTTACCTGCCTTTACCTAGGCGTGATTTCTTTTTCTATTACCTGAAAGAATTATTGAACGCTCGTCTTCAATAGCTGTAAGGTGCTCTCCTAATGACCAGGTGAGATTGATTTGAGAGGGATGTGACAATGCAACATGTTGCATTTTCTGAAACTGTCAAGCTCTTAATGATGAAGGAACAATTGGTACCTATAATTGGTATTCTGTACCAGAGTGCAAACTCCCCTACAGCAAATGATAAAACCAGTACAGGTTTTCAAAAATCAAAGTCTTCACCACTTTCAATGTTGCTGGGCATCCTTTGCATGATTTTTGCAGGCTAGACTGCTTATCAGAATGTAAGATTAAGGATTTAAAATTTTATATTTGAGTACTTAAGATTGAGCTTGAAATCTCACAGCCGTGGCCACAGCCGTAGCCGTGTTCTTGGAGATATTTGCAGCCGCCCCGGCCCACAGCCGTGGGGCTGCAGCCAGCCGCTGCTGCAGCCGGCCGGTGCAGACCTCTAGTTTCTAGGCTAGGTTTTGGAGCTGAATTCGAATTTATCAACAGTTTGACGAAGTAGTTTAGGCGCCTTCATAACATGTTACGGCTCTGTCAGAGGTGGATGACAGGTACCTACTACGAATACCCGTCACGACCCCTACCGGTTGACCTGTCCTGACCTGACCTGACCCGACCTGGTCTAAACTCTAAACGCTTAACGACACCATCATTGATCAAAACTAACACGATATTCATGATCAGCATTCAGCACCCCGGAAAACCCATTGGCAGCCACGCTTTACGACTTTCTAACAGGTCCCGATATTCCCTGTTTTTGGGTCATTTACCTGACATGGAAGGTCAACCGATGATCTAGGACCTTAAAATTGGGTATCATTGGCTTCCTCTCGTGACGGACAACACGCTCGTTTTTCCGCGAAGCTCTAGCTCCATCAGGGGCCAAACGCGAGGGGGGTCTTACCAACCCCCCCCCCTTGTGCCGTCGACAGGGTTGTATACCAATCAAGTCGATTTAATTGAATGATTTGTTCCAACGCGTATTTTGAGTTGATTGGATTGAGTCGATTGACTTTTCGAGATGACTGGTTGACTGACTCGTTTGACTTCAGCGACTGGTTGACTGATTGGATTCCCGAAAATTAGAGTGACTTGTATGATTTAGTCGATTGAATGGAAGGTCCAAATAAGTTTTAGTTAACGAAAAATAATGACACCAATTGATGACATCAAAGATCACAAAACTACACTGAAAAATGCTTGTCATCACAACTGCAATATGGGGTAGAGGGCCAAATAAAGAACAGGGCCTAAACATGAACAGCCAACTTTGACTTTCAACTGCAATAACTGCTCCAATCCTGGTGATAGAACCTGGCGATGCACCTACCTACCTTTCTGCACTCAGCACGAAACTTTTTTTTAATCCAGATGATAAAGTGCAAGGCCCTATATATACTAATAAAGTGTGATTAATCAATAATTCACATCTCCACATCTCCTCAGAAACAACCCACTGAACTCATAAATATCTGAAACCCCTACAAAAATAACTGAAACAAAAGCGCCGTTCTCGTCTCGCTAATTACGTTTGCGTACCTAATTAATAGCTAATTTGCTGCATTGTTTAATATGCAGCAGAACGTTTGTTGATCCTTTTCTCCTGAGAGCCTAAGCATAACATATTCAATATATTTCATTTTCCTTAAAATATTTTACCGAATATTATTAAGTGGTTTTAAATAAAATACCTAATAATTAAAACGAAATTGGTGTTGTACAACCGATTTATTTTATGATGATCTACCATACTACATGATAATCAATGACATCATCTTACCAAAAAATCAAAAGACGTAGAATAAGGATTTATAAAAGCTTAGTGTTAGGTGCAGATACAGTGTCTTCTTGTCGTATGTATTCTTGCACAATTCACACTTATCGCCTATTCGTCTTACACAGCGTGCACCTCTCGCACCGCCTGTCCCCTCACGTCTGGCCCGCCCTTGGCACGCTGACCGCCGCCCGGTCGCCGCGCATGCGCCGTCCGCCGCGCAGACCTGAGCCGAGGGGACGCCGGCGGACACGGCGGACACCGCACGCACCGCCCGCCGTGCGGACTCGAGCCGAGGGGGGGGGGGAGCGGGGTCATACCCGCCCCACACACCTCCCCCCAACAAAATAAGACACACTTCCAAAATGAAATAACACATACATGAAATAAACACTACACCGTGTGGCAGGCCGAAACCGGTCCTGTTGCCGCGATACATCACTGTGAAGGCGCCCACGTCCGTGAACGGGCGATACGTCTCCAGGTCCGGGCATTGCGTCGGCCGAAGATGCTTGTCGTTTCCCGCAATCCTCAGCCAGCGACAGCGGTTTCAGCGCTCCGTTGGCGTCTGGCTAGACGCCGCGGCTAGACGCTGTCGGCACAAAAACATTTGCGGCAGCACAGATGTCCAGAAGCGGCTAAACGACCGCTGTTTTATCCCTCGGTTTTGGTCCCCTTCAAAAGAATACATCACTCAGTTTGCCCATCATGCGATCATATCCTGTATTGCTGAGGTGAACCCCGAGGCGGTCACTGAAATAACTCTCAAGGAGCGTCCCATCGACGACGTGGCGTTTGCTTCGACCCTTACGTCGGGTGACTGTCATGGCCCTGCCGATGTATGGGAGGAACCGGACCCCGGGGTATTGTTCGGCTACCTCTCCCAGGATCCGGTCCACCTCGAACGCCGGCGTGTCTTCCCAGAACACACCGTCGTCCATCCACAACCGGATGGTTGGGCCCGCCAGGGCTACCCTCTCCTCCTTCGTCAGGTGCTGGAGCACCTTGACCACGACCCTCTTGTTGAGTCCCCTGGGTCGTGTTCCTGGTCGCCCGTATACTTCGTTCCCGCCCATCCAGATAAATGTTGTCCCAAGAGTGGCCCCTCGTTTTTCGGTTTCTACCTTCCACTCCCTTAACCCGCGCCCCACTGGGGGGGGGCTATTTATAGCCCCCCCTCCCGTTTTTCTGCAATAACTTCCAAACCGCTTGGCGGATCGACGCCAAACTTTCAGTACCTTCGGCTGCATCAATTTGACACCTTGTGTCAAAATTTGAACTTCGTAGCTACCATAGGTCGGCCGGAAATGACGTCAGAGTGACGTCATGTTCGGCCGATTTCGACGCAAAACATTGAACCACGGCAATCGCTCCCAAGAGCTCAGTTTTTAAGCTAGATCCAATTTCTTTGCATGAATGGACTCAGAATTGACAGCGCTATCAAACTGCTATCTCGGATTTTCAAAATTTTGAAAATTTCGAAAATTTTATATAATAATATTCAAAATTTATATTTTTATATTTTTTCAAAAAGTTTTTGACTTTTCGAAAAAACCGGAATATATGTGACAGAACGCATGATTATGACTAACTCTAGCAAGTTTTAGCTAAATATCTTCAAAAATGGCCAAGTTATACGCATTATTGCAAAAAATTCACAATTATCAATTTTTCAAATCAATTTTTCAGTACGTATTTGACATCGTACACCAATATAAATGGCACCATCGTGTTCCTGAGCTCAAACTGCATCCAATAGACACCTTTTTTGTTGAAAAATTTTAACTTCAAAATTTGACCTTTTTTGACCTGAAAGTGACCTGACCTAAGCTAAATTCGACTCAAACTGACCTCGAATGACACAGACGACATCAAATTCGAAATCTATGCCCTAAATGGACCATAAAACATGTGTCACGTGACCGACGCATGATATAATATTTTCGTGACCTGTGATGACCTGACCCTGACCTGAAAATCAAGGTACAAGTTTGGTACCCTCAATGTATCTAGAGCATCTGTTCACGAGTGTGGAAACCAAAAATGAGCCTGATCTGACTTGTAAGACGGCGGCCAGAGCCCAAAATGTGAACAAGCCAAAGTGCTAATAATTTTTACTTTGACCTGACCTGTGACGTCATCGGTGACCTCGAGGTCAATGAAATTAGGTTTCGCTCGACAGTTTTTCCGGGGCTATCAGACGCCGTTTGAATTTTGACGATCGGCCCAGTAGTTTCGGAGTTAGGAGGGGGGGCTATGAATAGCCCCCCCCCAGTAGGGCGTGTTATACACAGACCCCAGTGGGGCGCGGGTTAAGTGTTCCCTTAGGTTTCTGTCCTCCCTCTCCCACGTGTTACCTCCTTCCGCTAGGTTGAGGACGCTGTCCTGGGAGGCCACAGACGGGCTAAAGTACTTAGCGATGGAATCGCCTAGGATCAGGTGGCAGCGACTCACCGGTGCCCGGGCTGGTTGGTCGGCGTCTCCCATGGGCTGGTCGGCGTCTCCCGCGGGCTGGTCAGCGTCCCCCGTGGGCTGGTCAGCGTCCCCCGTGGGCTGGTCGGTGTCTCCCTCGAGCTGGTCGGCATCTCCCGTTGGTGTCGGTGTCGTAGATGATCCTGTGGTCAACGTCTCCAGCTGGAACAGATCCTCCAGATCTCCGTCGGCGGCCAGCTGCTGCGCCTCCCGCAGGAGAAGATCAACCGGATCCCGTTCGTCGAAAGTGTCACCCGCCGCTGCACCGGTCGGGTTGCCCGTGATGGTGATGCTGAGCTCCGGTCGTGCTTCTGGTTCTGGGCCCAGACGGCGCTCCAATTACTCCACTCTTAGAGTTAGTGCCATGCAGCCGCTGCATGATCGCGAGGACACCGTTGAGAGTTCCGATAATTTCTCCTCCAGGTCTCTCAGACGTTTCTCCATACCTGTAACTGGGAAAAATGTCATTCCTAATCTACTGTTCTCGCCTTGTAACTTGCCGTTCTATCACCACGTCATGATACATTGCGGTGTGAGTTAAGAGCTGCATATCCTTTCACGCATTGTTGAACTGTACAGGTTGGTTCGATCTACCTAAGGTTAAGTTAGATACTTGTTGCTATAACAAACTATCAGGGCCTGGTCTATCAGGGACCTGATTTGGCATTTCACCCGTTCTTTAGGCTTGATACGGCTGGACAGGTTTGACCTTCCTGCCGTAACGTGTGATGTAGCATGGCTCCCTTTCTTCATTCTTATCTTCCTTGGGGAAGTTGGAGTTCAGTGTCTCCGGACGGGTTGGTATCTCTCTGGGTTCTGCTTCATCTGCGACAGCGGTGTCCTTCTCCGAGTGTGACACATACGGTTGCTGTTCAAGGTGGTGTTCTCTCACTGGTTTGAGGTGGTTGTGATGCATCTTCACTCGCTTCCCTCCTGGCATCTCGATCTGGTACACTACACCATTCTCGTCTGGCCCGTCTAGTCGTATAATCGTGCCAGGACCTTTGAAGTATAGTCCTAGCTTTCGTTTGCCGCCAGCATGTGCAGTAGGGTGTGTCGATAGTCGCAGATTCGCGTTAGACAAAGATATAAAGTGGCGCGAGCATGCTAAAACACTAGCCCTGCAGTTGGTTTTGCGTACAAATACGATTTGACGAGGCTCGGGCAGGTCGAAGTTACAGCGAAAAAATCGCAGTCGACGGTGCTGCCACCTACATTGCCAATAACTGGCACTATCATATCGTGATAATTGGGGTAGTTTCAAATGAGAAATGACTTCTATTTTTGTTCAAACTGCTTAAGAAGAAAAAAAAACAATTCGGAAACATACATTTTTTCCCAAATATCCCGTTCCATTTTTTCCTGTTCAGTTGTTAGGAAAGTGGTAAATTTCAAGGTTGACGGCTAAAAAACGAAACTGGAGGAACAGAGCTGGGCCTCGTTTCATAAAAGGAATTACTTACGGCGTTCCGTCAATTATGCCAGATTTGGCGTATTTGATGCCAATTCGGTTTCATAAAGCCGGAGACCGGAGTAATTCACGCCATCGAAATAACGGAGCTTCATTTACGGCAAATGCTCGAATCCGGACCAATTGATGCCATTTGGGTTTCATAAAACGACGTAATTAACGCCAAATATTTTATCAAGTACTTGATATCAGTGGTGTAAACTACGCACAAAAATGTTGCGTGAATTTTAATTAATGTGAAGATTCGAAGCTCATTTTTAACCCGCGCACCGACGGGGGTCTGCGCCACTGCCTGGACGGGGGATTCCGGTTGAAGCGCAGTCACGTGACCTGCGATATCTCGGTGCGCTCTAAGCGGAAGGGGTGTGCCCTTATAGGTTCGTTAACTTTTGAGCCTATTTATTTGTATCGTAACGATTGCAAATAATTTCAATCGTCGATGGACAAAGAATTGAAAAAGCATTACGAATATGTATATTTTGACTGGAAAATACGTCAATGGCAGCCTGCAGCCTATTTGGCACGGGAAGCTTTTTTCCGGAATTGTCAGTACTAATTGCGCAAAACTACGCCTAAACTGGAAAAGATGGTTCAGGTAACAGCGCAGTGTGTTTATACATACGGTTTCTTTAAGCGCACTGCACCCATTTCGGACCAAGTACGCCCTGAATGGATATTTCCTTTTTTTTCCTATACCATTTTCTTTTACCTTCCAACGAAGCTGCTATATGAAGCACTTTCCTAGTATCGATGCATGCAGGCCTGTAGATCATAATGGATAGGTAGTAGGTACATTATTGTAAATTCCACATATTTTACTACGCATATAATTATAATTTCCTAGAAAAATAATCGTGATATCCCCTTCCGAAAACGAAAATACCTCGTTTTTTCCACTTTTCTGCCTCCGATTCCATTTCACTGGCCTTCTCGGGCTTGAAACGGGACCTCTTAGACTGGAACACAGTGGTGGAACACAGGGGGGGGGGGGCATCAGGGCCATGCCCCCCCAAGGCAAATCAGGGGGGCATCATATCATTTGCCCCCCCCAAACAACCGATGGGCCCCCATGGGCGTATGGGGCTCTGGCCCGTATTCGATTGTCACGAGGCTCGAGAAACCCACGCCAGCTATTATAAAACGCCATAACAGCTCCCATACCGGTCTTTGAGGGTCCTACACTTACCTCTGAGGGCCCTTCAGTGGCGGTCAAGCGCCCACATTGACCGCTGAGGACCCACGTTGACCTCTGAGGGCCCTCCACTGGCCTTTAAGGGCCCCTAAACCGGTCTCAGGGACCCCACCGGCGGCTGAGGGCCTCACACAGGCTCTGGTGGCCTCATTTCTGTCTCAAGACTAGCCTTTAATTGCCTCTGAGGGCCCCGCACTGGATTCTGAAGACCCGATATCGGCCACTAAGAGCCCGGATCGACCTCTGAGGGCCCCTCTTGGTCTTTGAGGGCCCTCCGCTGGTCTCAAGGGTCCAACGCCGGCCTATGCCGGTCTTTTAGGGCCCCACACTGACCTCTAAGGGCCCCATGCTAGCCTATAAGGACCCACATTAGCCTCTGAGGCCCCCGCACTGGATTCTGAAGACCCAATGCCAGCCTCCAAGGGCCGGCATCGGCCTCTGAGGGCCCATCTTGGCCTTTGAGGGCTCTCCGCTGGCCTCTGGGGTCCAACGCCGGCCCATGTCGGTCTTTTAGGGCCCCACACTGACCTCTGAGGGCCCCATGCTGGCCTGTAAGGACATACATTAGCCTCTATGGGCTCTGCACTGAATTCTGAAGACCTGATACCGGCCTCAAGGGCCCGCACCGGCCTCTGAGGACCCATCTTGGCCTTTGAGGGCCCTCTGCTGGCCTCTGGGGTCCAACGCCGGCCCATGCCAGTCTTTCCGGGCCCCATTCTGACCTCTGAGGGCCCCATGCTGGGCTGTAAGGGCGCACATTAGCCTCTGATGGCCCCGCACTGGATTCTGAACACCCGATGCCGGCCTCTTAGGGCCCGCATCACCTTTGAGGGCCCATCTTTGGCCTTTGAGGCTGGCCTCTGGGGTCCAACGCCGACCCATGCCGGTCTTTAAGGGCCCCACGGCGGTCACGCTAACCTCTGAGGGCCCCATGCTGGCCTGTAAGGACCCACATTAGCATCTGAGTGCCCAAGTCGGTCTCTGATGGTCTCAAACTGCCCTTTGCAGGCCATGTACTGGTCTCTGAGGGCCCTAAACTGGCCTCTATATGTCCCCAACTGGCCTATGAGGTCTCTACACCGGCCACTGATGGCCGTATTATGTTCTATGGGGGCCCAAGACTTACCTTTGGGCGTCACGCATTTGCCTCTGAGGGCCCACATCAGCCTCTGGGGTCCCATCTGGGGCCTTTGAGGCCCTTCGCTGACCATTGGGTCCAACGCCGGCCTCTGGGGGTCTGACACTGTACTCTAAGGGCCACATTGCAGCCTCTATGCGATAGGTATCGCCGAAGCGTTATCCATGGGCCTATTAGTGTAGGAGCCACGGGTGCAGTGGGTGAAGTTGCACCAACAATAATTCTCCAGTGGGTGCAGACAATGTATTCTCTACCCACAATAATCTGGAATAAAACCCATTTTCTCATCAACACTACTTTCGATGCAGCACGACAAATTCAGGATATTTTGCCCACTACTATCCATCTTTCGATGCATTTGCTACTGTGATGGTCTTCAAAACTTACATGCGTGCTCAAGTGAAAAATAAGAAACGGAACACATGTGATTGAACACATACCGATGACCCACTGTCAAAAGTTTTAGCACGATATCTTCAAAATGGCTAAGTTAGCCGGTTTTACTTTTTGCGGTAGTCAATTCACAGTTGCGTGAATTATTGACATTACCAATGCTCATGCACTACGCCCGTGGGCCCCTTTAAGCTAGCACCGGGCCCCCGGGTCAGTGCAGGGGCCCCTTTGCCAAGTTGCCCCCCCCCCCCAAACACCAAATCTGCGACCGCCCCTGCTGGAACACGGGCCCTCTCCAGCCTGAAACGGGCCGTGCTTTCCAGCTCAGGGGCGTCATCGACGTTGTGTTCGGAAGGGTCGCGACCCTGCATTTCTTATGAAACCAGAGCAGTCGGACCCCACACTTTGAGCACTGGTACTTATCTATGAAAATAAATTACCTATTTCTTATGTAAATCTAGTGCTCACCCCCAAAAATAGTGGGTAAAATCAGGAGCTTTTTGGGCTTTTGTGGGATTTACTTTGACTGACCGTCTGGCCTGGCCCCCTCACTCGAAAAATATGTGGCTCTAATTGGGCCCACCTTTTGTGACGGGCTGCGGCCGCCAGTGATGGCACCAGGCCAGGCCATCTGTGCTCATGGTCTAGCAGCACCTCTGGCAAGAGTTCCCTCCATGGCAGGAATAGGCCCGGAACAGGGGCAGGGCCGGCGCTACAGGGGGGGGGGGGGCAGCTGCCCCCCCCCAGCTGCCAGCCGGGCCCTTAAAAAAAAATGCAGGAACGTGCATTTGGAGGCAAGAGGTACCTAATGGCCAATTTATGCACCTGAATTCGATCGGAGACCACTTGTCGGTCGGAGGGCCCTGGTCAGTGCTCAGCTAGAGGGCCCGGGTCGGCTAGAGGGCCCTTTTCAGTCAGAGGGCCTTGGTCGGCCAGAGGGCCCTGGTTAGTCAGAGGGCCCTGGTTGACCAGATGACCCTGGTCAATCAGAGGGCCCTGCTATGTCAGAGGGTCCTGGTCGGCCAAAGCACAGAGGACCCTGGTCGGTCAGAGCTCAGAAGGCCTTGGTCGGCCAGAGGACCCTGGTCGGCCAGATGGCCCTGGCCCTTGTCCGTCAGAGGGCCCTGGTCGGTCAGAGGGCCCTGGTCCGTCAGAGGGCCCCGAACCCGGTCGATCAGAGGGTCCTGGTCGGTCAGAAGGCCCTGGTCGGTCAGACGGCCACAATCGGTCACGGGTCCTTGGTCGGCCAAAAGGCCTTTGTCCGTCAGAGGGTCCTGGTCAGTCAGAGGGCCCTGATCGGCCAGAAGGTCGGTCAGAGGGCCCTGGTCCGCCAGAGGGCCCCGGACCCGGTCAATTAGAGAGTCCTTGTCGGTCAGAGGGCCCTGGTCGGCCAGAGGGCCATGGTCGGTCAGAGGGCCCTGTTTGGCCACAAGGTCCTGGTCGGTCAGAGAGGGCCCTGGTATGTCAGTCGGCCTTGGTCGGTGGACGCTGTATCTGTTATCACGTCATCACTCCGCCACCTAGCATGACCCGGTTAAATTTATTTTACCAAACGATGGACAATGATGCTCCAACATGTGTGAGAAGTTTCATTATGATCCTTGGACTGTGGATCCTTTGATCCTTAAGACTGTGGGTACCAGCGTAAGAAAACCTCTAGACTTTGGCACACACCCCGGAAGAACCGGTCGGAGGCTGTACCTATTTGGCATCAATAACTCATTGACCTGACATTTAGCGTCCGTCTAGGATAAAACTTGGAAGGGTCGATACGACCCACCTGCCTGTGCGAGGGTTAATTCACCATACTTGACCCGTTTTCGAAATGTATTCCGCTAGCCGCTTGTGGTCAGTAGTGGGAAACGTCCCCCCCCCACACACACACACACACATGCAATTATAAACACCGACAGTACAGGGTGGATTAAGACTCGTAATACGTCACAAATCCATACACCCCTTAAGACCCTTAATTACACTTATGTAAATAGCTGAATAGCTGAATCAAGACCAGAGTGAAACATTAGGACATGATGTGAATATCACATTTCAGGAAGTGTTATATGTTATGTAATGCTAAAGATCAATCAAATATACAGAATAAACAACGCAACATATAAATCATTAATAAAGTTTTTTTCCTGAAATGCGCTTAAATCGTCATTTTTTCCTTCATGCGCTTAAACACGCAATTTATTTGTCATTTTTCGGCGCACTGCGCCGACAAGGGACAAATTTCTGGGACTTAAAAGCGCACATAGGCAAAAGTGCGCCAGAACTGAACTAGCCCAAAATATAAAACTTATTTTTTAGGAAAAGTATGACGAAGTTCTTATTTATTGAAGTGTTTTATGATGTTTTAAGATGAGACGAGTAATATCCAAACACTCGTTCTTCAATTTAACCGTTTTTTTGTTAAAACACTTTTCACAAATTCAGCTTAAAAATCGAGTGGGGCTGCATGAGTTTAACATTGTCCATACAGCCAGATGGGGTGCAATTTTCCTGAAGTGCGAATAGCTGCTAGCCGAGACCAAAATATTGATCCACGCATAAAACACTGGTAAATATGATGAAAAGCATCATATTATGTACAGTAACGGGTAATTTATCAGCTATATATTAAGGAAATTCATATTTTAAAAATGTCCACAAGTATTGAGGGAAATTGCTGATTTTCCACTCACGGCGCATTTTGGTCAGTATAAGCGCACTTAAAAACATGAGCGAATTTCGACGCTGTGTTTGCTCAAATTTAATGCATTTAAGTCATATTATTACTTTGCCATGTTCCTGAGCATAATACATGCATATTTCATTCGGTGGCATCGAGCGTTTGAAGATTATGCGGCATTTTACTTTCTTTCCAGTCCAGGCGCATTTTCCTGCGCAAAAACGCAGGAAAAGCGCAGTCCAATCTAAGCGCACCGTGTACATCGGCGGCGCACTCGTTTCCTTGTAAAGCGCAATCCGATTCCCCTTAGTACCGACGGGGGGGGGGGCGGATGACCGCCCCCCCCCTGAGATCTCGAGAACGAAGCAAGATAGCGACAAGCAGTAAACGGCATCGGATACGCACGGACAAGGTCTACAATTTTTACAAAGGTCATTTTCAGGTCAGGTCAAAGATGACGTCACAGGGGTCGAAAAAGTCAAAATGGCGGCGCTAGATATGGAGAGGGTTTTTCTCGAATAACTTTCGAAGTAGTCAATATAGGAACAAACTAAGGGCATCATCGTGATCCTCTCGTCAATCCGCATCGAATGATATATATTTTGACCTCGAAAGGTCAAGGTCAAAGGTTGACCTCAGGTCACGTGACCTCGAGGTCATCATGTATGTCATTCGATGCGTCTTGACGAGCTGAACACAATGAGACCATCCGCGCGGCTGTATCTTGTTCCTGTAAGGAGTTATTGGCAAAAAAACCTTTGGTGACCTTTGATGACGTCACATGACCTTACAGCTGCCCAACAGCAAAACAGACCTCAAGGTAGTGAAGGTTGATCGTATGTGAAGTCATGTATGGTATATGGGGCCATTCCGACCCGTTTTAGTGGTAAAAACAGGGAGATGATTTTTCCCCCATTGACTTATAATGGGGAGGTCGCGAAATTGACCTGACCTTAGGTCACCGACATCAAAATTCCGAGATGTACAAATTGTAGCTACTAATGACCTAATAACATCCTGCGACTTTCAAAGGCCTCCGACATCTACTGTAGCTCTGGCACGGTGACAAAGTTGCAAAAAAGTGACTTGAGGTTGGGTCATTCAAAGTGACCTGGTGACCTGACCTTAAAAGTTAGGAGGTTCAAACTTGCACACCCTGTGTAAAATTGATGAGAGAATAGTCATACAAAATTTCGCGGCGCTACGCGCCGCGGTTTTCCCGCTATCCGCGAAAAACCTCAGGGGGGGGGGCGGATATCCGCCCCCCCCCCCGTCGGTGCGCGGGTTAATATATTTTATAATGTTGAGCCCGGTAAGGAAGAAAGAATAGCCAAAATGAGAAAAAGAAACTGCAACTCTTCTGTACCAGTCGCTTTTTGTGGCAGCTATCGGAGTTTTGTTTATTCGCCGCGCCGCGCCACTTTCGTAGTAAGGCACTTCTGCTTAGCTGGCTTTCTGCTGTTTTCAATATATTGATTTAATAAAGGATGGTCATAAATATCAATTTTGTTTTTTCATAAATAATTTTTAAGATTAAAATTTAACATAATTGTTTTATAATTTCTCGTAAAAAAATAAGTGTTGACACGAAATTGTAATTTGTAGGACGCTTGATAAATTACGGCAACTAGGCAAATGTGCTTAGTTACGGAGGTGTAAACAATTCCAGTTGTGGCTTTGTGAAACCGCTTCATTTGCGCTCCGTAGTTTGAAAGGGTGTGAATTACGGAAAGGTGTAAGTTACGGCAGAGTTTTATGAAACGAGGCCCAGGAATCACCAAGACGTGTGCCGCGCCGATGCTGTAGATAAGGGGTGAGCGACAGAACCAGCATACCTAACGATTTTGATTAGTGATAGATATTTTTCTCCAAATGAAAGACTATTAGTAACTCAGGCAAGCCTTCTACATAATATAGGTATCGACAGGGTTGCGGTAAAAGGTACAATCGATGGCACATTACAATTATTCTGAGTTAGGTAACAACACTCTTCAGATACCTACCATCAACAACCTCACGATCTCCTGTATGGGAGCTATATCATCTGATTCCAGCGCCCTGAAAACAAACAGGTTATCACGAAAAATCTCTGTATTAGCGCCTACCGACATATGCTGAATGACGCTATCAATACCCGACATTTGTAAAAGGTGATTCGCCACACAGCCCGCCGGCGTCTGAGGGGCTGAATCAGTGAGCCAGATTGCCAGCGACTCACCGCTGAACTACCGGGCATAACAAAACGGACGATGCGACATGACTCAGAGATCATCACAGACGCAACGACAAATGTAACCGAAGGCCATCTGAGCTTGTGCGGAACCCTCGTTCAGATACGTAATATCGCTATCTGCCACCTCGCGGTTCCCTTGTCAAGCCGAACTCATAGGCGGCGGAACGGGGAGGGCACCGCGGCACCGTGCCCCCTTTGATTTTGGCATTTTAACATTAGCCCAATTGGCGTTGCATGGAAAGAATGGGACCAAAAGTCGGCAGTGCCCCCCTTAATTGAAGGTATTCCGCCGCTACTGGCCGAACTGATGACACGCAATGGCCAGTCAGTCACAGCTCAGCTTCCTGCGGAACAGGAAGACACATTCAGTGAGAGTCGGTGGTCATTGTAACACGGCGGTTTCTCGTGCCCAGGGCGGGGCGCGCCGGTGTTGTTGTCAGCCCTTGCCAGAAGAGATGCTCTGCCGGTCCAGGTGTATTGTTTCACGAGCACAACACAGCGAGATGGTCAGCAGAGGTGCACAAATAGCCCAGCCTGTCTCCTACAGGGTCTCCGATAGTTCTGGTTTGTCTCACCGATTATCCCTTCTCCCTAGGTAGGTACCTATATCCAAACATATCTATACTTCGAAGTAAAGCGGTTATATTACAATTACCAATATTTACAAGGCCTAGACATTACTCGTAAATTATTTTTCTTTTGAAGATACCCTCAAATATATCGTCGTTCCTTCGAGAGAAGCCGACAGATACCCGGTATACGGTGCTTTGGGCTAAGTGCACGGCAGGGCTTGGTGCACCTCCACCTCAAATGCGTACTGGACCTGGTTCACTGTTAACGACTCAAAATTGACTAGTATAAAGCAGCCTGGTTGTTGGCTGTGTCTGGAAACACTGGGAAGCACTACCCTCATAAAATCACTGGGACGCTCAATTAATTCCTCTCATCCAATGAGGGTTCAGTTTCAGATGGACCAGATGGGCGTCGATCTGCCGTCCCATAGCGCCCCTCTCCCGTTTAGTGGGGCAGTTACTACTTGACGGGCTGAAGGTGAAGTGACCCAACGCTGCTCTGTGCGGTGCACATCAGTGTTACTGTTTAGGAAATTTAAGCTTTCAGGAGCATGCAACAAGTTTTCCTGGATCAATATTACTACATTTAGGTAAGAAAATATTATTTGATGACGATTTTGTAATATTTACTAATGAGACAAAGCCTTAAAGTGGTATGGATTATTTTCTTGACTCAGGATCACAAACTCTGAAAACGTTTTGACTGATTTATTCTTAAGCTCTTAATAAACGCATATTTTTACCTTTTTTAGAATCCATTGCAAACTACGTCTACTGCAGTCATGCAGATATTTCACGTGCATCGCTAGTTCATTTGCTATTACAATGGTCGAATTGCTCTGATTTAGCAAACCTCAACTGTCGTCTACATTTTTCACAACGCATTCCAACATTATAGTTTGATGCCAGATAAATTCAATATTGATCTGTTTTCTGCGTGGCTTTGTGAAGTCAGACATTTAGAGACCTTCCATGCTGCCGATCTTCGACGCGCTAGTTTTATTGGGGGTATTTATGACCGAAGGACATCGACGGCCGGCGGGACTGCCTCGCCTGGGCGGATCACCAATATGGAACACGCTGCCGGTTTTTCCGAAGCAAAACTCCACGCTAGACAGCTAGATTCACTGGACAAAATTGGACTCGGTGAAATTTATATACTTAAGCCGGGTTCACACCGGTTTTCCGGTCCGGAAAAATTCCGTCTGCCGGGCCGGCACCAAAATGTTGAAATTGTCGCTAGATGTCAAAAAAGTCGCTAGAACCGGAAAACCGGAAAGTCGAGCCGGAAATGTCATAATCATCAACCATCAAGTACGATAAGTAGGTACCAAGCAATCTCGCGAATTATTTTGAAATCGAACATACTTGTGTGACGGCTTTACAAGTCCCTGATGCAGTTCCACCCAACCGAAAATCATCCATACTTCACTGGTAGGTATATTAGCAAGATTAATACAATTTAACATTTACAGCATGCGGGCTTGGTATCGACAAAAAGACACTAATAAATTTCAATCGCGCTGGCTGTTGTTGGTTTAAAAACACTTGCGAACAAAGAGGAATTGAGGGCTGGGCAGGGCGCATTAGAGACGGCGAGCTTGATGTTACGCTTGCTGATGTAGATGGCTGGGTCTCAAAATCGGTCATCTGACTGTCACTGAACTCTACTGCCATAACCCGCGCCCCGCTGGGGATCCTAAATTTCCACGCCTTGCTGGTGGGGGTGTTTAACACCCCCCCCCCCTTTTAACTCGGCTCCTGGGCCACGTAGCGATACGGGGAAGGCGGCGTTCGAAAGAGTGTCAAAATTAATGACGAAATTAATTCGGTCACTTTTTTTGGTCAAATCAAAGGTCAGGTCACCAGAGGTAATGGAAAGCCGAATTTCACCGATTTTCAGGTCGAATGTCGACGATTTACAACAAGCCAACGCATAACTTGGCATCAATTTTCTCCCATTGACATATAATGGGGGGGGGGGGGTCACAAAATTGACCTGACCTTAGGTCACCGATATCAAAATTCCGAGATAGTTATTTATTTAAATTGTGTACATATTGTTGCCCTTATCAATCGCTGAGAGTTTCAAAGAGGTCGGTCGCTCGATGTAGCATATGGAAGACGTTGAAACTTTGTATGAGGTGAGGTCACTTGAAGTGACCTGGTGACCTGACCTTAAGTGACCTTGCTCTACAATTTTTACATGTGCAGAAAAGATGCATGATAAGGTGTGCCAAAAACAGCCGCCGTTTTTTAGATGATCGCGAAAAACCACAGGGAGGGTTCAAACATCCCCCCCCCACCCCCACCCCCAGCAGGGCGCGGGATAATATCCTTGGCATTCAGTACCATCGTATTTCCTGAATCTTCTACTTGCGATTGAATGGCAAAACTGCCTCCACCCTCCCGAGCTGCTATGTGCTTGTGTAGGAGGGCATCGAGGGCAGAGAAGTGTTGTCAGCGCGTCTTGTAGAATGTAGATTTCAGAATCTGCTCGGCTGGCTCCACTTCGTAGACGACGGAAGTTAGCAATACGTACATTGTGCTACCTGTCCTGCGGCCGGCTCCAGCGCTTGATAATCTCTTCTGCAGATACTGGCTCCGCTCCTTCTACAACCAGCGCGTCCGCAATGTTGTTCGACAAATTCGCCCTTTTCACCGCTTCCTTATAATATTTATCTTTTTACTATAAAGTCATGGATATTTTCCAACCAATGAAATTAATTTATAATTTGAAAAGGCCATGAGTCATGTGAAATACAAAAACAGAAATGTAGCTATCACTCCGTTTGAGATGCAAATGTTTTGAAATAAAAATGAAACGCCGTCAAATTTACGCTTGAATTTTATATTCTCGTGAAAAATCGCGAGACTATTAGGGCACCGTTGGTTAAATTGGTCCTGTAGCGCTGAAACATAACATTATTTCCCTCGTGCCTTAATTTCATATCACAAACGGTGGCTATCCGGCAAGGCAAAAGTTGAGATGATTTCAACTTTTTGCCGGACCGGAAAATCTGGCTCTCCGGCCTGCCGGACCGGTCAAAAGAAGTTGCCAGATTTGCCGGTTCACACCAGTTTTCAATTTTCCGGCACGGAATTGGCCATTTTTCCGGCCCGGCAGACGGAATTTTGCCGGTCCGGAATCCGGTGTGAACCCGGCATTAGCCATATGAAAGCAAATGCCGGACAGAAAAGTAAGCGGCCATTTTGTCGCTGCTGGAGACAACTGCCGGAAAACTACCTACATTCCGCGTAGCATCCAACTACTTATCGATGCGTATCAAATGAAGCAGGGCAAGCTTCATCTTGCCACAAGATTGCCACATTCTTTTTCTTAGGATGCCGGAATATAACAAAATGTTAAAATACCTAGAAGGTGCATTGCCCTCGTTCGTAACAAAAAACTTTGTTCTGAGTTTGCGCGTTTGGATGGATTTCATGTGCTTAGCATCCTAACAAAAATGCACTAAGTATGCCTTTGAATTATCACTTATGCCAACATGAATGGTAGAATAAATGGTGAATCAAAGGTGAATTAATAGTAATTTGTTGTTAAGCCGAGATTTGTCTTCTTTACTGCCAATAACTGATTTATTCTTAGTGAGTTAGGTTTTGTAGCCTTAGGTAAATTGCTATGCCAGCGGTGCTACATATTGCTGTAATAGATTTATTTTCATATGTAATCCTATATTCTTTAATAAATTTAGGCACATTCAACTGAAATCATTATGCTAATATTTGAAATATGTAATCTGATTTGAGCTTCAGCATAACTTCAAATGACTTGGCAAGGATAATGTCAAAAATGGCAAGGCAAGAGGAAAATAGATAAAGTCAGATGGTATTGAATAGTGATGTCAGTTACGGAAAATCGGAACACCGATACCAAACCAAATACCAACCAAAACCGTGGAGAAATACCTAAACCAAACCAACTTTGGAATATGAGGGAAATACCAACTTTTTACCGATTTCTTAGCCTCTTATACATTAGTGGGGGCTCATTATACCAACAAAATACCAAACACTTTAGGATTGAAATACCAAATACCAAGTTGGTATCGGTTTGGTATCGGTATACCAAAAAGTCGGTATCCGATTGACATCTCTAGTATTGAACTCCTTTTGTCAGAAACTGAAGACAGGTTATAACTAAAAACAAAGATACTTCAATGTTTCTTATCTTGAAATCAGTGTCAAAGCCTTACTGACAACTTGCATGGTCTCTATCATTTTAAAATAATGCATTAAGTAGGTTTATTGATGCTGTGTGGAATTTGTGGAACTTCACAAATCCTATTAACATCAATAGGTAGGTATTATAAGCATATGCTTACAATGACCATGATTCCCAGGCTGTAAGTGAAAGGCTTTTTAATGCACAAGCAAACTCCAGGCCCCCATATCTTGATATTGAGTCGGTATGTTGGCTTCTTAGTTGACCATTTACTTTTTCTATAACCATATAAATGAAAATTGTACACAGACCAGACCTTATTCACCACACATTTTGCATCCCTACAAAATGAGCATAGGTATGCATAACTTAACACAATGTATATGTTGTCATTGTTCACATATATCTGTTGCATTTTTTTTTGTTGTACCTGTCTATAAATAAAATAGCTTGAATAATTTGATATTGTGAACCTTGTGCCAAGATAAATGTTGTGGCATTGGTGTTACAATAAGAAATGGAAAATTTGTCATAGCACTCAGGGAAGTTATGCCAAGGTAATGTTTAAATGAAGTGTACAATGAAGATTCATAGATTTGTTTTTGAATGAACTTCTTGCCTATTTACATTGGAGGAAAGTAGATGCTTGCATGCTAAGATCTTTAAATTTTGTGGCCTTTATCAAAAAATGGATGGGAAAAATAGCACCAAAACAAATCAATTGGCTCATCCAATACCTACAAGAATATGTCACATGATACACGATTTTAGCATGGTTACCCAGTTTTCAGTTCTCACAAAGCCAATTAGTTACTTACCAGTACCGCCGCACAACTGCGCCCCAAAATACCGCCTGCCACAAGCCTGTTTGAGGATTTTAGAAGTGCAGGCGGCAGACTCCGGCCCATGCAGTTTTCAATTCTCTCACAGCCTTTTCTTATCACACTACCACAGAATATAATTTGAAAGTCCTACACAAGACACACCTCCACAGTAGACCAACTAAAGTTAACTGTTCAGTGTTAAAATCTATATTACCAGTATAACGCCTTTTGGGGCGACTAACGGAGCGAGCGAGAGGGTGGGCCTTGCACGTGCGAAATTGCGAGGGGATACCTCCAACTAACTGCACTGCACCCTACTAACCGGTCTCTAGCGATGTGCCAAATTTGGGCACAATCGGCCCAGCCGTTCTCGAGATCTGGAAGCGGCACCCTGCACGTGCGCACGTGCAAAATGGGTCCCAACTGACTTGTGCACGGCACCGTACTAACCGGTCCCTAACTGTGTACCAAATTTGAGCGCAATCCGTCGAGCCGTTCTCGAGATCTGGAAACGACCCCTGCACGTGCGCACGTGCAGCAGCACCCCAACTCTGGCACATGTATATGCAGTGCCTAGTGGGTGCCTACCTACATGCCAACTTTCAGCGCAATCGGCCAAGTAGTTACCGAGATATTGCAACAATTACAAAACTGACACCTCTCCGTTTTGCACGTGGCACGTGCATAAGGGGTCACCCACATGCATCGGGAATAGTCCAATACTTGGTAGAAGGAATGAAGCTACCCTACAAAATTTACCGCATGTAAATCGGTCAAGTGGTTGCTGAGATATAAGCCTCGCAAAAGCGTCCGCACGGCCGGCCGGCCGGCCGGCCGGCCGGCCGGCCGGCCGCTCATACTCAGAAATTTCCGTTAATCTAAGGAAAGACTTCGCTCGCTTCGCTCGCTCCGTAATGAATTATAACATGTCCGTGCGTGTGTCATGCCTTATGTGTCTTATTGCGCCTGAAAGGCGCCGCGTATCGGCGTGAAATTTGGCATGCCGAATCTGTGGGCGTGGGCGGCCTTTGTATTAAAATTTGGGGCTGATTGGTCCAGGGGTGCGCCTTCAGCACGTGCAAAAGGGTGCTCTCATAGGCTTAACACGTGGCCGGCGAAAACCGCCAACGGGCGAAAATCGGGCCTGCAGCGCTCCTTTCCCGGGCTTATATCTCGGTAACCGTAAGTCGCAGCGACATGCGGTTTTCACTGATGGATACAGAAGAGATGGGTCTATCGTATGCAATAAGTTTTTTTCTTAGGTATGTACCACGTGCAAAGAAATAGCCTCTAATCTCGAGAAAACGGGCATTTTTTACACATTTCAGGAAAAACGTTGGCATTTGAAAACGATGCACTCGAATGACACGGGATGCATTTCACGGACTAAAAGAGGATCTGACCTTTTCAGAATACATATATTTTCTTTTCTATATTATGATTTATAACATGTCTGTACGTCCGTGTGTCATGTCTTATGTGTCTTATTGCGCCTGAAAGGCGCCGCGTAGCGACGTGAAATTTGGCATGTCGAATCTGTGGGTTGATGTGACCTCTGTATTAAAATTTGGTGGTGCTCGGGCCAGGGGTGCGCCGTCGGCACGTGCAAAAGGGCGCTCTCATAGGGATAGCATGGTGTCGGCGAGAGCGGCGGTCGGCCGAAAATCGGGCCGACACGGCTCGCTTTCCGGCTTAATATCTCGGCAACGGGTGATTGCAGCGAGAAGCGGTTGCCACCAATGGATAGAGGAGAGATGGAACTAGCGTATTGATATGGTTTCATAGTATAGCACGCGCCACGTGCAAGACAGCACCCCCGGTTGTAAAAAAATGACCGATTTCGTGCATTGTGACGGGAAAATCGATGCCGCTGGAAAACGGTTTGACGGAATGAAATCGGTATGGTGCCATTCTGCAGGCAAATGTACGTGTAATCAGAGGATAGCAGATAAAAAGTGATGATCTGTACCATTTCTTTAATAATGAAAAATTAAATTGAAAATTTGATTCCCGCCGAGCGCGATGTCCTTTACAACATCAAAACGTATTGAAAACGCTGACCAATGGCTATGAAACCTACATATTCGGAAATAGCATTCTTTTCTGACCAATATCCACCCAAAATATTATCGAAAAGTCAATAAACTTTCGTGAAAATGACTCAAGCATGTGACCGTGTTTTGTTAACGTTACCGGTATTTTTTCGACAAAATCCGATCGATGGCTTATGGCCAGCAAGTCATTCAACTTTTGACACTAGCTATCAAAGCATGGGCTGCAATACACCGCCCGCCAAGGGGAATTCCAAACACTGAAAATAAGCGCCTTCCAGTAAACAGCACATTTTTGTACTAGGAATAACTCAGCTACTACTGGGCCGATTGCGCTGAAACTTGGACTGTGGGTGGAGGGGGCACTCATCTGGCGATGCATGGTCATGTGTGACAGGTAGGGTGGATCGATTACACGTGCGCACGTGAGGGGTCCACTTATACATCTCAAGAACGGCTGTGCCGATTTCGCTCAAATTCTGTACACCGTTAGGAACAATTTAAAAGGGTGGCTGGCACAAGTCATCTAGAGTCTCAGTTGGCGCGTGCGCACGTGCAGCGGGCCGCTTTTATATCTCAAGAACGGCTGGGCCGATTGCGCTCAAATTTGGTACATTACTTTAATCGAGTATGAGAAGGGTAACTACATGTAGGTTATGAGAAAGGTAGGGTGTGAGTTGGGTAGGGTAGGGTAGGGTAGGGTAGGGTAGGGTAGGGTAGGGTAGGGTAGGGTAGGGTAGGGTAGGGTAGGGTAGGGTAGGGTAGAGTAGGGTAGAGGTAGGGTACGTATATTTGTAGGTTAGTGTAGGGTTTTTAGCGGCGTTTCCGGTGGCGTTTACGGCGTTTCCGATTGGCGGTGGTTGGGCGTGCAATGCGGGCGGTTTTTTTGAGGTTATATTTTTTCATACAAATAAAAATATAACCTCATGCATCAAACGAATGGTCCCATGAACAATAGCCATCGAAACGTACAGTTAGCGCGTGTATCCATCCATCCATCCTGGTTATGGTAGGGTATTGTAGTGTATGTTAAGTTTGAGTGCATAAGGGCCCAACATCTGAAAAACTCAAACAACCCCGGGTAATCAGCACCAGCATACCATACAGTTCAATTAAAACCAAATGTCAAACTTCACCTAGCTAATAAAAATATAACCTCATACACCCAAACTAATGCCCCCATTAACAATATCTATCGAATCTATACAGTTATCGCGCAAACATGGCCATCTAGTCTATATTATGAATTATAAGTTGTCTGTACGTGTGTCATGCCTTATGTGTCTTATTGCGCCTGCAAGGCGCCGCGTATCGGCGTGAAATTTGGCATGCCGAATCTGTGGGCGTGGGGGGCCTTTGTATTAAAATTTGGGCGTGATCGGACCAGGGGTGCGCCGTCAGCACGCGCTCGCGTGCGCCATAGGGTTAACACGGGAAACGGTCAAATCGACGACCGGGCGAAAACCGGCCTGCGGCGCCCACTTCCCGGCTGTATAAATCGGCAACGGAGGGTCGCAGCGAGAGGCGGTTTACACCACTCGATAGAGGAGAGATGGGCCTAGCGTATTGACATGGTTTCATAGTATAGCACGCGCCACGTGCAAGACAGCACCCCCGGTTGTGAAAAAATGACCGATTTCGTGCATTGTGGGAAGAAAACCGATGCCGCTGGAAAACGGCTTGACGGAATGAAATCGGTGTTTTATCATTTTGCAGGCAAATGTACGTGTAATAATAGGAAAGCAAATAAAAAGTGACGATCCGTACCATTTCTTTAATAATGAAAAATTAATTTGAAAATTTGATTTGCACGGAGCGCGATGTCCTTTACAACACCAAAACATATTGAAAACGATGATCAATCGTTATGAAACCTACATATTCGGAAAGAGCATTCTTTTTTGACCAATATCCACCCAAAATATTACCGAAAAGTCAATAAACTTTTGTGAAAATGACTCAAGCATGCGACCGTGTTTTGATAACGTTACGCGTATTTTCCGACGAAATCGGATCGGTGGCTTCGGCAGGCAGGCCCAGGCAGGCCATTGAACCTTTGACAACAAACGGTAGCGGAAGGCACCTCTCGCCAGGGGGATTCGCCAGTAAATAAAAGAAATTTATTTTTGCAATAACTCAGCCGCTATCGGGCCGATTGTGCTGAATTTTGGGACTGATAACGGGCACATATCGAACGACACATTACCATATGTAGGGTGCTAAATGCTAATGCACGTGCACACCTGGAAAGGAGCAGTTTCCTATCTCAAGAACGGCTGGACCAATTTCTCTCAAATTTGGTGCACACTACAGAACCCGTAAAATCAATTAAATACCATACAGTTATCGCGCAAACATGGCCATCTAGTTATCTTTGAAATTCAACTGACTCCGATAGCTGGTTGCCACGCAACGCGCTAGCAAATGGCGTCAGATTGTTCCACGAATGGCGGCTGCTATGGAAACCAGCCGACGAAACTTTACAGACACGCATTTTCGAACAGGAGTTTTATAGTAACTGGTAGGCGCCTAAAGAATTCGTGCGCCATTTTTTGAAACATGTCCACCACTTTCGCAGTTTTTCTTCCTACATTTTATTTTCACGGTGTCTCATAAGACACAATGTTAATCCAATGGGAACTGTCTCGTGGGTGTCTCATGAAGGAGATTTGTAGGAACGGCCTTGGTGGGAACTTTTTGAAGACATGCAAAGAAATGTAATAACCAAATGCCGTTGACAGCTGATTATACCGATCGATTGCTACTCGTTGGCTGCTATTAGGGTTATTTTTGACCAGAAAACATAAACTGAAATCTGTCTCGTGGCTATTCTCTTCGGCTCTTTCCTGTCTCCTACATTGTAGGCAAGTAGGAAGGTTTGTGCACCTCTGATGGTCAGCTACGGTGTCGGTCGAGACCGATGCAGAAACACGTCCGGCGTGGGTGACGGCCGGGGGTCTTCTGCCCTCCCTTTGCCGGGGAGCTCTCGGCTCGGCTCACCCCGACCTAGTTCCTACCACATACTAGAATATAAAACTATCCTGCGTGACGGCCCGCTATTGGATTAAAACATTTTCGCTTTAAGACTCGTCTTGTGATTGGTTATTACTATGTCACCGCCTCTCGGCCCTCTGGTAGCTCTCAGAAGACACGTGTCAGATGAGTTGCCAATCGTCACGCGCTGGCACCGTGGTTGAGGGGGCGTAGCATGATATCGTTCCAAGAAGCGCGTCAGAAGCATTGGTGGACATTAACCAGGTCACTATTCTGCGCGGGCCGGCATGAATGACGGATGGCGGGCGTCAGGCTGGCGCGACTCAGCGGCACCGTCGTGGCGGGCTGGAGACAATGAGTCACACATGGATAAACTATGACGCGCCGTTGGGCCGACCGCGGGGTCAGCTGCGGTGAGCTGAGTGCGGGCGGAGAGCGGCAAAGGTAGCGAGCGTTGAAAATGCGAAAATGAAATATAGCCACCACGCAGGTATAATTAGACTACGAACTAATGAAGCCTAAACCCATAAAATATAAGCAGCAATTAATGCAAGGCAACGGCGATAAGCAATGACACACACTTTACACACCTCCCCCACCCATAGCAAGAGCTTTGGCTAAGACAAAGCAGAGTCCGGCGCCTGAAGGGCGAAGGACGCAGCAGGGGAGACATACGACTAAACAACCGCGACGATAACGCGACGCAGCGGGTGGGAGGGCGGGGAACGCGACGGACGAACGCGGAACGCAACGGACGAACGCGACGAATAGCACTGGGGCACTCGCTGCAGTGCACTGAAGCAGTGGTTGTTGCGGTAGACCGCGCCCAAAGCCAGGGCCCCGGGTAGCCGGGTCGGGGCAGCCTGCGCTGACCCAAGCCGGGGCCGCGCGTCTTCCCGGTGTCATGGATAGCCTGGGGCTGCGGTGGCGTCAGAGCTCGGGCCGAGGACGGCCTGTGTGTCGTGAATAAACAGTCTGGAACCGACTGAGCGTCTGTGTACTTCAGTGGCGACGAGGACCGAACTCACGTGTGGTATGGCGCTGGCCCGGGCGCCCGAGTTCGACGCGGGTGTTGAGTGTTTCGGTGGTTATACTCGGAGGCTGGAACAGTATTTTTACGTGGTTGTATTTATGGTTGTAAAACTTCATCCCATTTTGTTTGATCTTCGCTAATTTGTTTCCTGATCATGTCGTTCATGCACCTATGGAATCGCTCAGTCTTTCCGTTTGACTGGGGATGATAGCTGGACGTTCTGACCCGTGCAATTCCTAATTCGCGATTGACTAGGTCCAGGAGTGCATTGCAATATTCCGTACCTTGATCACTAATGATGGTTCGCGGGCATCCATGCCTCGGGATAAATTCTTCTAAAAGTAATTTTGCAATGGTATTTGCCGACTTGTCCGGAATAGCCCATGCTTCTGGCCATCCGCTAAAGTGATCAACAATCGTGCACACATATTTGTTCCCTTTGTCTGAGACAGGAAATGGACCACACGTGTCTATACCGATGATTTCCATGGGAGCTGAAGGCATAGGCATGTCCTGCATTGGCCGTCTTTCTTTGTTGAGCCTTTTCCTGTTGCACGTGTCGCATGACGAGACATATTGCATGACGTCTTTCAGCATCGAGGGCCAATAATACGATTTGAGCACTTTGTCAGTCGTTTTCTCGATTCCCAAATGGCCTCCAAAATAACCGTCATGAGCACTCTGAAGGACTATTTTCCTTAACTCAGGTGGCAAAACAAGTTGGAGTTTAGTAAGTGGCCGGGTTTTCGTGCTTTTCTCTATGTGATGAAGGAGTCCGTCGTCTAAACAATACCTCTGGCTATTTGGGTTGCTTTCATCGTTTGACTGAAGGTCCGATATAATTTGTTTCAATTCGGGGTCGTTCCGTTGTGCTTTTCGTAATGAATCTGCGTCGATACCGTGATAGTCTAGTGGTTTTTGGTTGACGTCATTTTCGTCTGCATCAATTTGTACCCGGTTGTCAACTACATTGACATCCATCGACTCTCCTTGCCAGTCGAGGTGCTCATTGTCGTTCAGTTCACCTGCTACTGGGGTATTGTGCAATCGCGACAGCATGTCGGCTGCTACGTTCTGGGGGCCGGAAATGTACTCAATTTTGCAATCGTATTCACCGAGGATAATAGCCCATCTTTGGATACGAGGATTTTTCATTTCACTCGTGAACAAATGCTTGAGCGGCTTGTGATCTGTATAAACGGTTATATCGGTACCAATGATAATCGGTCGAAGTTTTTCCAAACTATAGACGATAGCGAACGCCTCGCGTTCGATAGTAGGCCATTTGAGTTTTTGCTCCGAAAACTGGTGTGAAATGTATTGAATGACCCGATTTTGACCGTCATGTTCTTGCATCAAAACTGCACCTAAGGCGTACTGAGAAGCATCGGTGTACAGTTTGAAAGGTTTAGTTATGTCTGGGAAAGCCAAGATCGGGGCCTGGAGAAGTGCTTGTTTGATTGACTCGAATGCGCTTTGCGCTCCGGGCGTCCAGTGGAATCTAGCATGTTTCTTTGTCAATGCATTTAAGGGTTTTGCTAATTTACTGAAATTTGGAACAAACTTTCTGTAGTATGACGCCATGCCGAGGAAACTTCTGACATCTCGCACATTCTGGGGAGGTTGCATGTTTTGCATCGCTGAGACTTTTTGGGGGTCGACCGAAATTCCATCATTTGAAATGATATGACCTAAATAGTTGAGCTTGTCCTTGATAAATTCACATTTCGAAATTTTCAATTTTAGGTTGGCTTTTCGCAGCCTGGCGAATACTTCATCTAGGTGCTTCAGATGATCCTCAAGTGTTTCACTGAATACTATGATGTCATCTACAAACGCTAGGGCAAAATGACGGATATCTCCTAAAACAGCATTCATGCAATTTTGAAAAACGGCTGGCGAGCCAGAAAGACCAAAGGCCATCCGGTTATATTCGAAAATGCCTGCATCTGTGCCAAAAGCAGTCTTTTCTTTGTCTTCTTCTCTGATAGGGATTTGCCAAAAACCTTGCTTCATATCCAGACAAGTGCGGAACTTTGATTTTCCGAGCGCAAAGAATATGTCGTCAGCCGACGGGATGCTTGCAGCTGGCCTGACCGTAATAGCATTCAATTTTCGAAAGTCTACACAAAGTCTGAGAGAGCCATCCTTTTTGGGGACCAACAGAACAGGTGACATCCACGGTGAATTGCTCCGGCGGATAACATTTGCAGCTAGCATGTCCTGAATTTGCTTTTCTAGCGCCTCTCGATAAGCGAGTGGCGGTCGCCTTGGGGCCTGGTATGTTGGCGGATGATCTTGCGTATTGATCCTCATTTCTGTCACGTTGGTCATGGTCAATTCTGTATCTTTTTCAACAAATATATCCATGTTACCAAGTAGAAGCATTTTCAATTGGTCTCTTTGATCGTCTGGGATGTGATCTAGCTTGAATGAACGAATTTTATCCTCTGAGCTTTCTTTGACGTTCTCCTCTGATTTCGATATTGATGAAATGTTTGGTTCAAGTTCTGAATCGGAAATTTTTGTAGCTACTCCAATAACTTGTCCTTTTCTAAAATGCAAATACCGGCCCGTTTCGTTCACAATTGCCCAGGGGATATGGCGGTTTTTCGAGAGCTTGACAACGGCGTTTGGTAGCAGAATACCTGGTTCGTTTTCGAAACACGGAGACGAGGGGAGCTGAGTAACGACGAAGCCTTCACCTGGTTTATTTTTCTTTGTGATCGCGCATTTCACCTGCAAGTCCGAGCGAGGGAAGACGTCTACGTCCTCCGCGAGTCTCACTAAATTTGTTTCTTTAGTACTCTTTCCTTGTTTCGTTTTGAGTGGGTACACATACCTTCCGATGATCATGGTTTGGTTCTCAAAGTCTAGCAGCGCTTTCCTAGCATTCAAGAAATCGATTCCCAAAATCATATCATGGTTGAAGCCGTCTACTACAACAAAATCATGATACATGCGCACCTTTCCAAGAGTGATTCGTATTTTGACTGATCTGGTTGGTTTCAGTTTGTGTCCAGAGGCTGACACGAGGGTGACTTTTTGTTTTTCAGCTGGTCTCACCAGCGACGGTTCCAGTAATTCCACGAATTTTTCACTAACAAGCGAGAGCTGCGAACCGGTATCCAAAAGTGTATGAAAGGGGTGCGTCCCAATAGAAATGTCAACATACGGGCAGTTCTCGTTAATTTTCAAAATTTGTGCGGTCTCTGTACCGCCTGTCGCTGAATCAGTGTGAGGCTTTACATGTTTCCCGGCTGCGGTTGACCTCTGCTTGGCCTACCTTGCTGTTGGTTTTGCGGTTGGTTTTGCGGACGCTGAGCAGAAGCGTTCGCTGCCTGTCGCTTAAAACAGATACGTTGTACATGGCCTATAAGGCCGCAGTAGTAGCAGATCGGCCGGTGATCGGACGTCCATTGATAGACCGGTTTGGGCCTAGAGTTCTGTCTAAAATTACCAGGGTTCTGACGCTGTTGGCCCGGCTGAGTGGGCTGTCGTTGGAAGAACTGGCCCGGGGGCGGTTGATTGACCGGCGGTGGGTAGCTCTGATAAGCGCTCGGTTGTTGATAGCTTTGATGGACCTGTGGTCTGACTTTGAAGGAATCATCACTGCGCCTGACTAGAACTTCTAGTAGATCTCTGACCTCAGACAGGTCGCTATTTTGCGCAAGGGGCTCGGGAGCGGGTGTCACAGCATTGCAGTCCATTGGCTCTGGTTTTCCTTTCGAGTGATCACGGTAAGTAGCTAGTTCTGTCATCAGTTTAATCTGGTCCATGGCTATGTGATATGCTTCTGTCGGGCTTTTAGGTCGGCGGGTCGCTATGCGTTCTTGTAATTTTCTGTCTGTGATTCCGTTGATGAAAGTCCTTGTAATTGCCTCTACGACACTGGATTCATCTATCTTTTCCTTGTAGGCCTGCCGGGAGAGCGCCTGAAGTCGCTCTGCATAGTGAGGTATTGATTCATTCGGCCTCTGCACGAAAGTCTGCAGTTTCTGTTTCGCTGTATCCGTGTCGTCTAGGTAGTGGTAACGTTGGGTCATGAGAGCTTTGAATCGTGCCCAAGAATCAATAGACGGAGCCACCTCGTGGAAGTAATCAAGAGCTGTGCCTTTAAGTGTTTGACTAGCAGCCCAAAGAGTTTGTTCCTCATCGCCTTTTAGCGCCATGTGCAAGTTGTCCATTTCAGCTAGCCATTTGGTAAAATGCTCACCACTTGTGCCATCAAAATGATGTTTCCCCGACACCGACTGGTTAGTCATAAGTTGGTTCTTTAGAACACCGAAACCTTGCATCATTGCATTAATCATTTGGCTTGAGGAAGCAGAAGCGGGAGCATGCGAGCGAGACGATTCGTTTTGAGCCATCATTGAAGCGACAAGGAGCCAGAAAATCAAAAGCTAAAAATGGGTATTTAGTATTTACGTTACGTTGATATTAGCAGAAAACAAAAACAAAATCAAATGCCACTCGGGAGATGTCGAGACGTACCTTTGATGGCGTCGCCGAAGATGGGTTGTTCACTCATTAACTATCACTCCACTATCACTTTCACTACGCAGCGGGGCGGATTGTTTCGATTACGCGCGAGAGTCTGTTGTAGCGCTGGGCGTTGGACGCCTTTGAAGTCACTCGATGAAGATGCCTCGCAGAAGAGCGTCAGTTGACCTCTCTGATGACGTCAGTTGACCTCGTTGGAGAGCGCTAGTTGAACTCTCTTTCCTGTTAGACTTTGTCTCGATGACGAGAGACGGTCGGTTGGAGTTATCAGCGGCTTAGATCGAGCGCTGGTTGAGATGGCTGCCGTATAACTCGGGCAGATCGGGCCTGACTGGTACAGTTCGATTTCAGAGCCCTTTATGACTGGTACTTGTACGAGTACTTGTACCTTGAGCTGGCACTGATTAAGATAAACGGTGCCGAGCTTTGGCGTACTCACTTTTGGAGCGCTATTGTTCAGCGGCTCACAGTGAAGTGTCGGCAGATGTAGTAGCCGTGAGAGCTGGCTGGTAGCCGCTGGAGCGCAGCAGCGTTGTATAGGTGCTCGTCAGCGGCAGAGTTCGGACGGAAGAGTCGGCGCACGGAGAAGCAGATGGACGTGAGAAGACGGCTTCTTCGGCAGGTTCGATCCGACGTCAGCGGCACCAATGTAACACGGCGGTTTCTCGTGCCCAGGGCGGGGCGCGCCGGTGTTGTTGTCAGCCCTTGCCAGAAGAGATGCTCTGCCGGTCCAGGTGTATTGTTTCACGAGCACAACACAGCGAGATGGTCAGCTACGGTGTCGGTCGAGACCGATGCAGAAACACGTCCGGCGTGGGTGACGGCCGGGGGTCTTCTGCCCTCCCTTTGCCGGGGAGCTCTCGGCTCGGCTCACCCCGACCTAGTTCCTACCACATACTAGAATATAAAACTATCCTGCGTGACGGCCCGCTATTGGATTAAAACATTTTCGCTTTAAGACTCGTCTTGTGATTGGTTATTACTATGTCACCGCCTCTCGGCCCTCTGGTAGCTCTCAGAAGACACGTGTCAGATGAGTTGCCAATCGTCACGCGCTGGCACCGTGGTTGAGGGGGCGTAGCATGATATCGTTCCAAGAAGCGCGTCAGAAGCATTGGTGGACATTAACCAGGTCACTATTCTGCGCGGGCCGGCATGAATGACGGATGGCGGGCGTCAGGCTGGCGCGACTCAGCGGCACCGTCGTGGCGGGCTGGAGACAATGAGTCACACATGGATAAACTATGACGCGCCGT
Organism: Amphibalanus amphitrite; assembly: GCF_019059575.1. Classification (NCBI taxonomy): domain Eukaryota; kingdom Metazoa; phylum Arthropoda; class Thecostraca; order Balanomorpha; family Balanidae; genus Amphibalanus; species Amphibalanus amphitrite. The sequence continues at coordinate 520,670 of NW_024881744.1, forward strand.
TGGGCCGACCGCGGGGTCAGCTGCGGTGAGCTGAGTGCGGGCGGAGAGCGGCAAAGGTAGCGAGCGTTGAAAATGCGAAAATGAAATATAGCCACCACGCAGGTATAATTAGACTACGAACTAATTAAGCCTAAACCCATAAAATATAAGCAGCAATTAATGCAAGGCAACGGCGATAAGCAATGACACACACTTTACATCATTGACTGTGTCAATATTATTGACACGGAGACTAAAGAACGGTTATATTGCGCCAATAATGTTGCCAGTAGCAGCACCACCAATCTTTTGAACTAAAATCACTTGACATCATAGGTGTAGGAACAGGGGGGGACGGGGGGCCAGTGGCCCCCCACTTTTCATAGTGGGGGGCCACTAATGGTTGGTGGCCCCCCCACTTTTCAAGCAAGAAAAGTCCCAAATGGCAAATGATGAAGCCCTATTTCATTTAGATGCATATTTGAGATCGGTGCGTTTCTGGCGTCTAATGGGGGTCCATTGTCATTGTTTTAGTTCGAAACCAGTTTGAAGTCTGGAATTCGCATGAGTGCCAACGCGGCTGAGGAGAACAGGGGGACGCGTCCACCAGGTTTTTTTTTCTGGCCGAGGGTCTCCCTGAGATTCTGACCGATTTTTTTCTTCTTGAAACGCGTTTTTTAACCGATTTGAGCATGATTGCGAAAATAAAGTGGCCGAAATCCGAGGAGAAAATAGATTTTGGGGGTAGGTGAGGTTTTGGGCCTCTGGGGCCTGCCCCCCCCCCCCCACTTTCGAAAATGTTCCTACACCTATGCTTGACATCGGTGAAAAGAAACCCTCTAGCTGCAATACGCGAAACAGAGGGGATTACAAAAACCGAAAACCCAAATATTAGCACTAGATAACATCGGTCTTAAATTTTGGCCAACATTTTTATAGCATACATCAGAGGAGCTGTTGGCGGCTTACCGTCGCGTCTGTGATGATCTCTGAGTCATGTCGCATCGTCCGTTTTGTTACACCCGGTAGTTCAGCGGTGAGTCGCTGGCAATCTGGCTCACTGATTCAACCCCTCAGACGCCGGCGGGCTGTGTGGCGAATCACCTTTTACAAATGTCGGGTATTGATAGCGTCATTCAGCATATGTCGGTAGGCGCTAATACAGGGATTTTTGGCGATAACCTGTTTGTTTTCAGGGCGCTGGAATCAGATGATATAGCTCCCATATAGGAGATAGTGAGGTTGTTGATTACGGAGCGAGCGAAGCGAGCGAAGTCTTTCCTTAGATTAACGGAAATTTCTGAGTATGAGCGGCCGGCCGGCCGGCCGGCCGGCTGGCGTCTAATGGGGGTCTGGCGTGCGTGCGTGCGTGCGGCCGGTGCGTTTCTGGCGTCTAATGGGGGTCCATTGTCATTGTTTTAGTTCGAAACCAGTTTGAAGTCTGGAATTCGCATGAGTGCCAACGCGGCTGAGGAGAACAGGGGGACGCGTCCACCAGGTTTTTTTTTCTGGCCGAGGGTCTCCCTGAGATTCTGACCGATTTTTTTCTTCTTGAAACGCGTTTTTTAACCGATTTGAGCATGATTGCGAAAATAAAGTGGCCGAAATCCGAGGAGAAAATAGATTTTGGGGGTAGGTGAGGTTTTGGGCCTCTGGGGCCTGCCCCCCCCCCCCACTTTCGAAAATGTTCCTACACCTATGCTTGACATCGGTGAAAAGAAACCCTCTAGCTGCAATACGCGAAACAGAGGGGATTACAAAAACCGAAAACCCAAATATTAGCACTAGATAACATCGGTCTTAAATTTTGGCCAACATTTTTATAGCATACATCAGAGGAGCTGTTGGCGGCTTACCGTCGCGTCTGTGATGATCTCTGAGTCATGTCGCATCGTCCGTTTTGTTACACCCGGTAGTTCAGCGGTGAGTCGCTGGCAATCTGGCTCACTGATTCAACCCCTCAGACGCCGGCGGGCTGTGTGGCGAATCACCTTTTACAAATGTCGGGTATTGATAGCGTCATTCAGCATATGTCGGTAGGCGCTAATACAGGGATTTTTGGCGATAACCTGTTTGTTTTCAGGGCGCTGGAATCAGATGATATAGCTCCCATATAGGAGATAGTGAGGTTGTTGATGGTAGGTATCTGAAGAGTGTTGTTACCCAACCCAGAATAATTGTAATGTGCTATCGATTGTACCTTTTACCGCAACCCTGTCGATACCTATATTAGAAGGCTTGCCTGAGTTACTAATAGTCTTTCATTTAGAGAAAAAGTCCTTCACTTATTATAATCGTTAGGCATGCTGGTTCTGTTGCTCACCCCTTATCTACAGGCCAGGGGGGTTCGCTCCCGTGCCTTCAGCATTACAAAAAATGGAAACAACCCGTGAGCAGCATCAGCTGCTCACGTATATGTTCAAGGAAAACAACATGTAATGGACTGCTGACGACGGCCCTCTCCAGCAATCAGCGCTCGGTATCTCGAGCGCTGATTGGCTGGTAGCAAACGCGTCATATGTGGGTCTCATTTTTTTGCGATCAGTGAACGCGTTATTTAATACACAGTGGCCTATGGCGAATGGCACGCGGAACAGAAGGTCAGTGTTATATTGCTTCGTACATGTGAATGGGGGTATTTGAGGGGCATTTGACACCATTTTCGAAATCTACAGTGAATTTCTGATCGACTCATGTATATATTTTTATGAATTTGATAGTATTAGTGCTACATAGTCGGTGTTTTATGTTGGTGTTGTTTCTCTCGACCTTTGTCTTGGACTTTTATCCTATCTTTTCTCGAAAATGCTTGCCATAACCAAGTCTAAACTGTATCTGTATAAGAGATAATTTGTGTTGAATATGAGGAGAAAGTAGTTATGACCATTCTGCCCATCAAACTGCCAGAAGGTGTTCTTGTATTGTAAGGTGATTGAAACCTCAGTACGGGTTGCAAATGTGGGTTTGACATTAGCATTGTTGTTGTAACCCCACTTGCTCTAATAAAATGGAAACATGGGGTTATGTACCCACTATTGCACAGCCTGGTATCAAGCTGGTTGATATGTGGAGGATAATGAAAGCATAAAAACTTTTCTTAAGTGAATAGGAGCGTGCGTCTTGTGACTTTGTCAAGTCATTTTAAATCAAATGATTGTGATTGTAACTTTTACTTCAATTAATTATTGTTGCTACTTTTGACCTTTTTAATCATCAAGTTTTATGTGTACCAATTTCATATGCTTGTGTAATGTCTGTGCGGCTTTGTGCAGTGTGCGTGTCTTGAGACAAACCAATTTATTTTGTACCTTTTTGTACTTCAACAAATGTATGTCAAAAGACAAAAATGTCATGTCTATTATCATTGACACTACTGCAGCTAACTTTGCCTATATTCCTATCTTTCAAAGGCATTCAATTCAATCTGCTTTCTAGTGCAGTACCTTAGGAGGCTGCAACTGAAACTCGCACAAAGGCAATCAAGTGTCACTTCATCAGCCTACAGTAACAGCCCATCTGTAATCAAGATATGGATGAAGTGGCATAGAAGAACAACCAATTCAAACAAGAAAAGATTGTATTTTGTTTTGGACTATTTTTAAGCATAACAGAACACTACACTTGCTGCTTTTTATGTTTGCCCTGTGTGCAGTTTTGAATAATTTAACTATGAAATGCTTTTGCCCACTATTCTCTTTAGATAACCTTCCTTTGTAATGCATTTTGAGCTCACATGCATGATGTAGGCATATTTCCCTTGGCTTCATAAAACTACTTGCAAGCTTTTGTTATGGACATTGGTGCTAATATGATGCTTCAAATGTGTCCAGTAGTTGGTGAAGGGAGAAGAGAAGTAGGACAGCTGATAGCTATTACCAAAAATATGTGCTTGTCTGCACTTCGGGCTGTTCCATCATATGCAACCTCTTTTTACCTCCTTGAGTTAAAAACACCTCATCTTTTGTTTCTTTCCTGTGTGCCAATTGTTTCCGTGGTGCTATGAATGTCAAGTTTGAAGTTGGTATCTAAGTGAGCAGAATGTGCATTATTTCAGTCCGTCTTGAATCATTCGTCTTGAATTATATCCCTAACTGACATCCTGTTATTTGTCCTGCAATGTATGTGCCTGTGTCCGCCCTTACCTCCGGCTTTAGCCTCAAACCAGCCCTGCTGAGCTCTGTCGCCGGCGCGGTGTGTCGCAATGTGCTGTTTCTCCACTTCAGCCGACAGCTGCTAGGAATCGTCCTGTGCCATGCGCCATGCGACACAGCAATTGTAAGCTTCAGGTCACATTCGGACTGATTGGCTCCGCGTATGTGCATCCGGCCGGGTGCTAGTCGATATCAGGGACGTGGGTCGGACTGTTGTGGCGGCGTGCACTGTGGTGGTTAAAGTTGTATTTCTGTCAGTGAAAAGCATTAATACATAACCGTGGCCGCAGCCCAATGTTATTGTGAATTTCAGAGGGAGTGGCCAGTCAGGAGGGCCCCATGTGGGTATGGATCCAGTGTCCAGTGGGATTGGCTAAGATTTCCGGCGATTGATAAACGCTTCTATGAAAGTAAACCTATTGAGTTATGAGGGGAGGTCACGTGACGGACCTGACCTTACTAAACTCTTGTGAAAACACGACACATACGAACGATAAGAAACCGACAGCTCTTCTTTCTGCCAAGTGTCATCTTTGTGTGAAGGATTTCTTGGCACTGAGTGTTCAGAAATTGCATTGTTTTTGGACTGTGCAGAGGCTCACGAGCGACAACATAGGTCAACAACCTGACGTACCTTAAATATGCGACCTGTACCAGAAGATCCAGCTTGATCAAAAGATTGGACGAGTCAAATTTCAGCTCTTTAGCTTAAAAGAATTTTGAGCTATCTTAAAAACCGTCAGTGTGGCACCATATCGCCTCCCCGCGCGGTCGAAAGGTAAAAGTTCGCCGGCTCTAACTAAATAAATACGCGTCGCATCGCAAATTCATTGATGGCGTTCAAAGCGTCGTTCAATTTACTTTCGAAACATATCCTAACACATTTAACTGCCTAGCGCAATCTCCAACAAGCAAAAGTTCCGTGCACTCATCCTCATACAGTGTTAGCGGCCGCCGGCCGCCGGCCGCTGACCCACATTCGCGTCATCAGGGAATGCTGCAACTAATTTATTGTTTCCAACTTTTTTCCCGGAGCGTTCTACCTGGTTTATATAGCCTTGCTACAGGCTACAGCATCGGCGCGGCACACGTCTTGGTGATTCCTGCTCTGTTCCTCCTGTTTCGTTTTTTGGCCGTCAACCTTGAAATGTACCACTTTCCTAACAACTCAACAGGAAAAAATGGAACGCGATATTTGGGAAAATGTATGTTTCCGAATTGTTTTATTTCTTCTTAAGCAGTTTGAACAAAAATAGAAGTCATTTCTCATTTGAAACTACCCCAATTATCACGATATGATAGTGCCCGTTATTGGCAATGTAGGTGGCAGCACCGTCGACTGCGACTTTTTCGCTGTAACTTCGACCTGCCCGAGCCTCGTCAAATCGCATTTTTACGCAAAACCAACTGCAGGGCTAGTGTTTTGGCATGCTCGCGCCACTTTATATCTTTGTCTAACGCAAATCTGCGAGAAAAACCCCTCTGTCGACACACCCTAATGTGCAGTATGGTCTGTCACCCAGACCTGACCCGCGCAATACTTGGTCTCCCGACAGTCTCCTTGCTGTTGCCTGACCATTTCTTGTGCTGCTTTGTCCATGTTCTCCTTGACTTTGCCAAACGCCACTTTCAGCTTCTTCAGGATGTTCTCCACATGGCTGTTGATTTCCACGGCGTTTTGCTTTGTCTGGAAGAGTTCGTCCACTGGTAGGCGAGCCTCTCGGCCATGAACGAGGAAAAAGGGTGAATACCCTGTGACTGAATGTTTCGAGGTATTGTATGCAAATGCCAGTGAAGTGACGTGTTCATCCCAATCCGACCCACAGGGTTTGATGTACTTCGCCACCATGTCTTTTAGAGTCCTGTTAAATCGTTCCACCATGCCATCGCTCTGAGGACGGTATGGTGACGTTCGTGTTTTTTCGATGCCGAGTCGTGTGCATAGCTCCTGAAATACTGAAGATTCGAACTGGCGTCCTTGGTCGGAGTGCAGTCGTTCTGGCACTCCTTGCCGTAGTACTACATCCATCAAATGTTCTGAGACTGTTTGAGCGGTTTGGTCCTTCATGGAGTATATATGTACTATTGGTCTCAAGATAAGGGTCCAGGCGGCCTGTAGGTTTGATGCGGTGAATACCCCCACCCTCGCCACAGCTGGAGTGGGGGTAGGGGAGGGGGTGCGTTCGGCCCGAGTCTGACAGCGGGGTCGCTCCCCACTGGTGTGGTGTCCAGCGGTGCAGTCGGAATCAGGCGGAGTTATGCCGGCGGCGGTAACCGGTCGAAGGACCTGGCTCAGTCGCGTCTCGAGACGAGTTACCGAGCAGGATGTCAGCGATAGATGGGAGGGGGTGTGGTCAGGGCGCTGTTTGATCACCAAATCAGCATGCTGTCAGTTTGCTGGCGTTTCTCGTCTTCTCATCGGTCATTGCTGAACCACACGTGGTGTGTGCGATTGACCAATGAGAGACTAAGACTTGAAAGACGCCTGTAACTGGCTTCCATATATTGGAAAACCGACAGCAAGCTGAAAACACGACAGTGCATGGGGCGCACTAGCTTTGAAGGTCACTCCGCAAAAGCATAACTTTCCATGGTTGAGTGTGACGGGTGTTACCTACCCAAGACTTCTTGCGATTGCTCTCAACAAGGCAACCTGAAAGCTGAAAAATAGCACACATGACTTGATTCAAGCCGATTCTCTGGTGACACCAACGACCAATTACATTTTCAATTCTTGTAGAGTCACTGACCTATGACGTCATAAAAGTCCTCACTCGGTCCTAAAATATTGCGGCTTGGGAACCCCGCCATTGCTAGGTCAACTTCTGCAGATAAATAAAATTCACAGAACTTCATATTCTTCCGAGATCTTGCAACTTTTATGTCTCGTAATTTTTTTTATAAAGTTCACGTAAAGCTAGATCAATGACGTGACCTCACCATCGTAATTCAACAAGGGAAATATTAAAGTCTATCTTGATGACAAAAAGACTAAGACTATCGTTTGCACATGGAGTCGTGCTCGTGTCGCTTCACTTTTTGCAAGATCGGTGCTCAAATTTTGCTTTTTGAACCATTGAACGTCATAAAGGACGTAACATATGTAGATATTGGAGATTTTTTTGCCATTATCCCTCACCGTAGACGGTGTTTACAATTGCTTCACGTGCAAAGAGAGAAAATTGTCAGATGTCGTTTAACTGATTTGTTAAACGTCTAGACGTTTAACAAACTATTAAACGTCTAGTAGACATCTCGTCTCGTCTAAAATATGCCATATTTTTACATAAAATGTATTTTGAACCTTTAAGTGCCCGGAAGATGCCGGCGGACGCGGTACGGGATAAAATTATTAAACCGCTAGGTAGAATTTTTTAAACGTCTCGCCTATCGGCCAGACGTTTAAAAGATTTGTTCTACCTACTCGCGGTTTAATATAGGTTACTACCGTTCCAACTGAAGTACAGGGTGATTATAAATTAAACTGCCAGTAGGTAGAACAAATATTTCAAACGTCGAGCCGTTAGGCGAGACGTTTAAAATATTTTTTTTCAACCTACGAGCGGTATAACAATTGTATCCCGTACCGCCGATATCTTTCGGGCGCTTAATAGTAAAGAATACATTTTATATAAAACTATACGACATATTTCAGACAATACGAAATGTCTACTAGACGTTAAACAGTTTAATAATCGTCTAGACGTTTAACAAATCGGTTACACATCTGATAATTTTCTGTCTTTGCACGTGAATCAATTGCAAACACTGTCTACGGTCCGGGATAACCACATTTTAGCATCCACGCGCTATCCTCTAAATTACAGGGTGATCAATAAAAGAGGACATAAAGTCAGCCCCGCCAGAGGCGTAAGACATATTGCATAAACAGCTCAGCGTTGGAAGGATAAATCTTAGACATTTAACCCTCGCCCCGTTGGGGGGGGGCCATTTTGGCCCCCCCCTGTGGTTTTTCCTGAATAGCAAGAAAACGGCGGCGCGCAGCGCCGCCAAATTTTCAGTACCTTCCCGGGCATCAATTTGACACCTTCACACAAAATTTCAAGTCTTAGGTCACCTTAGGTCAGGAGTTATTGAGGTCAAACTGAGGTCATGTTCGAGCAAAAATGAGCAAAAAACATGCAATCTTGAAACGCTCACCAAATCTACAGTTATAAAGCAATTTTAAAGTTCTTTATATGGTCTAGTAGACAAAAAGCGGCGCTACAAAACTGCTATCTCGGATTTTCAAAATTTTGGGTTTTTGACCCTCAAAAATTCAAAAAATTGATTTTTTTAGAAAAACTAAAAAAAAATCCAAAATTTTCCCGAATTTCGAAAAAACCGGAATATATGTGATAGTCCCTGCGCTCTTCTATATACATACCAAATTTCAGATCGATATCTCGTTTTTTGGCCAAGTTATAGCAAAAAAACTGTTCAAAAATGATGACGTCAAATTTTTGAACTCAATTTTTAGCGATTCTAGACCACGTACGGCAAAACAAAGACCACCATTGAACTCCCCGTGACGAGCTGCATCGATTCGATACCCATTTTATGCAAAAATATCAACTTTGAAATTTGACCTAATTTGACCTGACCTTGACCTGACCTTGACCTAACCTTGACCAAAACGTGACCTAGGCTGGCCCCAAAGGCTGCCTGACCCACATAATCGCATTTGTCATGTGAAATGGACCATAAAACATGTATCACACGACACTTTCATATTGTGACCCCCCAGTGACCTGACCTCTGTGACCTGACCTGGTATCAGTGACCTCAAATAGCAAAATATGTGTTTGAAGAACATTTCCCCATCGATGATTTTCAATGAAATGCATTTTACTCGATTTTACAACGTATTTCTTGAAATGCCTATAAACGGTGAAAATTGGACCTTTGACCTGACCTGTGACGTCATCGGTTTGACCTAGGTCAATAAAATTGGGTCACAAGGTAGTTCCCTGATAGGGCTATCCAACACCGTTTGCCGCTTGTCGCTAGGTTGCGTGGTTCTCGAGATCTTAGGGGGGGGCCAAAATGGCCCCCCCCCAACGGGGCGCGTTGCTCGGCAGAGCCCAACGGGGCGCGGGTTAACATCGCACAAACAGAAATCAGGCGCCGTTCGTAAGGCGATTTTCTTTCGTAAGTATAATTTGGTATTCACCCGTACTCTTCGTAAGTTTTTATCGACGGAGTTCACGTGAATAAAAAAAAGTTGCTTAAGAAGTAGGTCATCCCTAAGAAAATTCTTACGAAAATGATCGACGTGAATACGGCCCCAGTTGTGTCGCTCGAAGAAAACTTGCTTCTCCGTGCGACAGACATCGGCCAAGAACTTCGCTCCATACACATCCTTGTATCAAATAAACTGTGGATTCTTCGGCGAAGGAGCCTGTATTCTTCTTGCGGGTGCTTGCTGTAGCGTGAGCCACTTTTTTTTACTCAATATCACCCTTTCGAACCATTCTTCCGCTTCACTGAGCCGTGAGCTAAAAGGTGCACGCTTCCATCCTCGACACCAAGGCCCTAAATACAAGGTTGCACGGACTTATTTCTACTAAACCTACCAGAATATAGTTTCACGGTTGATTACTTAAATAATTATTCAATCAAAATTTCTTTTTTATTATCTCGTAATCATTTATAAGCAATTTCATAAATCAACTTTCAATTTGCTTGCCTTTTACTAGTAAAATAACTTTTCTAGTATTGGGTCAACATAGTGGTGTGGCAGTAGGAACCACATCTGGCAAAACCCCAATACCTACATACAGCAGAAAAGCAGCCACCAGGTGTCGCTACAGTCGCAGCACAGATGTCGCGCGCGTCGCCAATCGCCAAACTACCGATTTCCATAAGGCTGCATATGTACAGATATGTCACGGAAAGTCGCCCTTAAGGATTACGCTTACATCCTTTGCTTATCAGGTCGATGGTTGGAAATTGGGAGGGTCTCGGCTATTTTCGACCACGGATATGCCTTTATCACATGATGAGGAACATCCTGATAAGCGTTTTATGTGTCATAACAGCACAAAAGTATTTTAATCATTTTTCAAAAATAGCCGTTCTGCCGTATCTTTCAGTGCAAGGTGCCGTCGGCCATCCCCGACGTGACGTCACGCCGGGGATTTCCAGATTTTCCTACTAGACTTCGACGCCCCCTGCTCGACACCATGCTGTCAGGGGAGATGACGGTCATTAGGATCGGACGATAATGTTTCCAGTTCAGTTTCTTCTTGTAGAGGATTGTCCACATTAGAGATGTCAATCGAATACCAACTTTTTGGCATACCGATACCAAACCGATACCAGCTTGATATTTGGCGTTTCGAGGCTAACACATTTGGTATTTTGTTGGTAAGTATTCGGTCAATCCTCGCTAATGCAAAAGAGACTGTGACTTTGGTAAAAAGTTGGCATTTCCCTGATATTCCCAAATCGGTTCGGTTTCGGTATTTTCCCACGGTTCCTGTTTGTATTTGGTTTGTTATCGGTATCACGACTTTCTGTACCTAATTGACATCACTAGTCAATATATTTAAAAATGCCTTCCCAGGTTTCTTAATCCATTGCGAACGTGAATACTGGACAGATTACTGAAGAATTGCTAGACTCTCTTCATATTCGAGCAACTGAACAAGATCCCAGCACCCCTGGTCACTCTGCAATCTGGATTTTTACTGCTTGGACTTCACCGTTTAACCTCAAGCAACTCAAATTGCGGAGCGAACTCAAGAGTCCAAGACCCTTGATGAACTGAACGCTGCCGTGAGTCGTCGAAGGCTTCGTCTGCACGATGGCCGGCGATCATTTGGGGCTCCAGCGGGGGCTTACTTTATGTCATTCGCTAATGAACACCCTGCACTTGTGCACGTGACCTGGCCTCAGAGGTCACACGTTGATCTGACACTTTTAACTTGATTGTGAATCGCTGGGTGTTGTTTATGTTTGCAAGGCTTTAAGCTTAATTATGGGCGAAACGGCGGGGGGGGGGTCCAGCCCCCTCCCCCCACTCTAGACCCCTCTCGGTATTCAGAAAGCCGATAGGTTAGACGAGGAATAACGGATACAACGACAACGAGACACGTGCACTCTTGAAATATGCTTGTTCCGTGTGGATTTGATTTTTGAGAACGTTTCCTTGTCTTGTCTATAAGCTGAAATTCGCCAATCAGCCTTATGCATAACCTAGCTGCATCGCTTCGAGTCCCATCAGTGGGAATGGTTTCTAGTCTACACTCTACACTATTAGTGCTTTCTTTGAATGATATGATATCACGTTCAACAGAAGTATACAGCGAACACATAGCGAACGGGACGAGAGTAACACTTAACATATTGTTTAATGGTTAACCCTACCGAAGGTTTAACAATGCAGTTATTGAAATGAACTGTTCAACAGTTGATCAGCGCAATAAATGAAATCATATGAAACAATGGGAAATTAAAAGTTATGAAGATTGAAATATGCAACCGTTAAGATAATGATATAAACAGTGACGTTGTCGGCGGTATGCCGATCATGACAACAATAATTGCTACGTCCTAAACAACTTGCCACGTCTTGCAGTCTAAGGTGAAACTGCAATGAATGATGCGTGAGCTACATGGTCCGGCATAAGTTTTATCCTATAAAAATGTCCTCTAAGTTGCTACCTAGGGGACAGCGATTCTCTTTAGCGTCCATTTAATTCCCCACGAAAGGGGATTTACATACAAAGGCAAATTTGCATTCTGGTAACTAGGTTGTGCAGTAAATACGGCTGGATTTTTTATCATGCCCGTTTGAGCTGTAACGACAAGGCGGCGAGGCTGGCCGCCGGCTTCTGTTTGTCCAGGTCCTGCTGGACGATATCCCGAAGTTCGTCGATCAGGATGAGGTCCGGATGGCAGCCGGCTAGCATCTCTTTCCTTCAGAAATCTGACACGTTCAATTCGCACACCACTAAACCTTGGCAGAGCGATGAACTGGCGCGCCGTCCAGATTGAAAATGCATGTCAACATGTCATTGACCATGCGTTGGCTTAGTATTAGGCCGAAGGTAGGTAATGAGCCTCGGATAGCTCTTCCAATAGCGTCTCACGGTCCTGAAGATGTGATAGCGCTTCAGCGCGAGCCGCTTAACCAATTTTATTTTGTCGCCAACTACTGGCTCCTCTTCCCGGCCGCCTTTTTCAATACGATTTCTGTAACGTAAAAATCAAGTATTTCTTTATTATCATGACCTTTCCTCCCTTTCAAAAATATGCTGAGCCAAAATTATATTGTTTTAGCGTTTTCAAATATATCGGCCACAGGCCTTCATCAGTGAAATATCCAAAAGCTTTTGGATATTTCACTGATGAAGGCCTGTGGCCGATATATTTGAAAACGCTAAAACAATATAATTTTGGCTCAGCATATTTTTGAAAAGGAGGAAAGGTCATGATAATAAAGAAATACTTGATTTTTACATTAACCCGCGCCCAGATGGGGTCTGCCGAGCAACGCGGTCTGATGGGGGGGGGGCATTTTGCCCCCCCCCCTCAGATCTCGAGAACCACGCAACATAGCGACAAGCGGTAAACGGTGTTGGATAGCCCCAACGGGGAACTACCTAGTGACCCAATTTCATTGACCTCGGTCAAACCGATGACGTCACAGGTCAGGTCAAAGGTCGAATTTTCACCGTTTACAGGCATTTCAAGAAATGCGTTGAAAAATCGTATAAAATGCATTTCATTGAAAATCATCGATGGGGAAATGTTCTTCAAACACATATTTTGCTATTTGGCGTCACTGATACCAGGTCAGGTCACAGAGGTCAGGTCACTGGGGGGTCACAATATGAAAGTGTCGTGTTATACATGTTTTATGGTCCATTTTACATGACAAATGCGATTATGTGGGTCAGACAGACTTTAGGGCCAGCTTAGGTCACGATCTGGTCAAGGTCAGGTCAAGGTCAGGTCAAGGTCAGGTCAAGGTCAGGTCAAATTAGGTCAAATTTCAAAATTGATATTTTTGCATAAAATGGGTATCGATTCGATGCAGCTTGTCACGGGGAGTTCAATGGTGGTCTCTGTTTTGCGCTACGAGGTCTAGAATTGCTAAAAATTGAGTTCAAAAATTTGACGTCATCAATTTTTAACAGTTTTTTCGCTATAACTTGGCCAAAAAAAGAGGTATCGATCTAAAATTTGGTATGTATATCGAAGAGCGCAGGGACTATCACATATATTCCGCTTTTTTCGAAATTCGAAAATTTTTTGGAAATTTTTTGAGTTTTTCTAAAAAAATCATTTTTTTTTATTTTTTGGGGGTCAAAATCCCAAAATTTCGAAAATCCGAGATCGCAGTTTTGTAGCGCCGTCTTTTGTCTACACAACCACATAAAGAACTTTAAAATTGCTTGTTAACTGTAGAATTGGTGAGCGTTTCAAGATGTCATGTTTTTTGCTCATTTTTACTCGAACATAACCTCAGTTTGACCTCAATAACTCCTGACCTGAGGTGACCTGTGACTTGAAATTTTGTGTGAAGGTGTCAAATTGATGTCCGGTAAGGTACTCAAAATTTGGCGGCGCTGCGCGCCGCCGTTTTCTCGCTATTTAAGAAAAACCACAGGGGGGGCCAAAATGCCCCCCCCCCCCCATTAGGGCGCGGGTTAATAATGATCCTCCAACAAGCACTAAAACAGATACGATTTCTGTAACGTTTGAAATGCCGGCAAACTGGAATTATCAGCAGCACTGCCAGCAGCCGTATGCTTATCTCACCAACACCAGACTGTGAAGGCAGTTCGTCTATACTTAAGACTTGCAAACAAAACAACAGGCAGATGTCCCGGCCAATCAGCAATGACGCGCTGCGTCATTTCGGCCTGGAGCATGCTGACTGTCTGGTTCAGCTCCCTTGGAAATTTCAGACCTTCATGTATCAACGCAGCCGTTCAGGTGGACAATCTCTGAAACTGGCCGTAGCTCGGTGATCCGTGGTCCGTTTGTCACCTCATATTCTGCGGTTAAGGACCGTGAAATGCAGGAGTGCAGCCTGAATCGTCATCCCTGAGGTGTAGACACGATTGAGAACCGGAAAGTTCCCCGACTAGGGCTGTAGCCCGTCGGGAGCAAAATTCAAAAAAGAAAGGAAAGTGTTGTCATAGGTAGTGGACATAACTTTTGCCGAACCGTGTAGTGTCGTCCTGTAGTGTCTTTCATTGTCAGCGAGACGCTACATGGAGTTAAAATGGCGAGCGGCCCTCCCGCCGGAATGGTGAGCGTCCTTCTCTGTCAAACGCGGCGCTAGTTTCCGCCTAGGCTCCGCTGGCCCGCTCAACTGCTATGTCATGCGGCACAGTCTACAAGTACAGGTGACCGGTCGCGAGATCGGGGCTCCGTAGCACCGAGCGAGTGTGGCGAAGGTGGGGGTATTCACCGCATCAAACCTACAGGTCACCTGGACCCTTATCTTGAGACCAATAGTACGTATTTGGAGAAGTAGTCCATCACCACGAGGGCGTATCTGTTGCCTTTGGATGATATCGGCATCTCTGTAATATCCAGAGCCATCCTTTCGAATGGTCTGGAACTTGGCTCTGTACGTAGCGCTGCCTGTCTCGCCGGGGTTGGTTGGCTTCGCCGTTGGCACTTATCGGGGTTACATGAGCACAGTAAATACGTATTTAGCCGCTAATTCGAATTAGGAACGCATTACCGACTCATGTAGCCACCTGCTAGTACGAATCGGCGATCCGATCCGCGGTTACATGAGCAAAGCAAATACGTATCACGAACGGATTCACCGCTAATGCGAATCAGGAGCGTACTACCGACTCATGTATCCACCTGCTAATACGAATCGGCGGTCCGAACAAAATCCGCAGGGAAAGAGGCTTAGAAGCGAATAGGACCAAGATACGTATTACAGGAACTATTTCTTTCCAAAAAGAATCATTAAAATGCAAAATAATAGGTATGTTTTTCATTTGCTTCTTTTGAAATAATAATTAAAAAAAAATATGTCGGTGTTTTGTCAAGTTTTCAAAAATAAATATAGTGAAAACCAAAAAGAAAATATCAAAGTACTTTCAGTTGAAACATTTTTCTGACAGCACTACAGACGAATCAAGAGAGGCAAGTGCTCAATGAGTCAAAGCAAGACAACTTTATGTTTAACTTTTTTTGTTAAGCTAATTGAGAATGTTTTGAGCAGATTAAATGCAAAAAAGACATAAGATATTGAGTTTTTAATTTAGTCACCTCTATTGCTACGGAAGTGCGCCACATTTGTATGCTATTCCGTTTGTAATGCGCATCGGGCCGAGAGCCAAACTAGATCCGTTTGACGTCACTGATACGAATTTGCTCATGTAGTCGGTGCACTGAATGCGTTCTTGGGGAGCTGATGCGAATTAGCGTAGTGCGTATTTGGAACGGATCGCTCATGTAACCGAAACGTCTGAGGCACACAATTCGGGCCGTATTTCACAAGAACTACTCTTTGCTGGATGGAAGCGTCAAAATGCAAAATACTAAGCATTTTTTTATTGGCTGCCTCGTAGAAAATAGCAAAAAAAAATGTTGGTAGTTTGGTTTAGTCTTTGCATGTGAAATAAAATGAATGAAATATTTTGATAGATAATTTTTTCTGACCACCCTGCTGTCGCTGCATGGCGAATCAGTGCCCACTGACTCAAAACAAGAAAACTTTGTTTTCATTTTTTGATTTCATGTTAATTTTAAATGTTTTTGAGCCTATCAAATGGTATAAGTATTTCAAATTTAGCTCAGTCGTCCCGGTAAATGCCGCAACTGCGCCATGACTGTACGCTAATCATATTCCGTTTGTGATGCGAATTACCGGCCGTCGAGGAGTCAGCCCGGGTGAGCCAAACAAGATCCGTTTGACGTAGATAAAACGAATTAGTCTCATGTAACCGGTGCCGTAGATCCGTTTGTGGGGAGCTGATGCGCATTAGCGTAGTGCGTATTTGGAACGGATCGCTCATGTACATAACCCCGGTAACTGTGTACACGTCTCGCAGTGTTCCCGCACGTCTTTCTCCACCGTCGGCCAAAAGAATCTCTCCAGGATTCTTTCCTTCGTCCTGACTGTCCCTAGGTGCCCCGCCGTGCGGTCGTTGTGGAGCATCTTAACCCGCGCGGGGCTGGGGTCTCCAGCCGAACGCGCGGGGCTGGGGGTGGGTAAATTTTACCCCCCCCCCCCTGTTATCTCCCGAACTAATGGTCCGATTTGGAAAATTCAGACGCCAATCGAAAGATCTCATCACGAACGACTAAAAACATGTACTTAATTCAAAGTTTGAGCCTTGAGGTCAAGGTCAAGGTCAGGTCAAGGGTACAAATTGCAAGTTTCTACAGTATCGGCCTTGCACCGTAGTTGCCGAAGAATGGACTGAGACTGATTGCCCAAAACGTGTTCTTAGGCTACCAAGACAATATTCGCTGCATACAATATCATTCAGAGATCAAGGTCAAGGTCAGGTCAGGTCAGGTCAGGTCACCAAAAACAAAATATAGAAAAGGGCATGTGCGACACATGCTTTATGGGTCATTTTATTCATAGAATTCAATGGGCACACTCAATAGGTGATATGGACCACATCTGGATGAATTTTAGGTCGAGGTTAGGTCAAGGTCAGGTCGAGTAAGGTCAAATTTTGAAGTTGGTTGTTAAGGCCTAAAAAGGTGTCTATCTGATGCAGTTTTTACGGCAAATCGAATGGTGCTATTTTTTGTTTCCGTACGAGGTCTAGAACTTCCAAAAAATTCATTTTTCAAAATTTTTGTGCGTCGTGACGTCATGTAATTTCTAATGACTCCCACATTTTTGAACCGATTCTTCTAAAAATTGGTATGTAGGTGCACATAGACCACGTCTCTGACATAAATTTTGTTTTTTTCGATACACTCAAAATTTTTGATTTTATAATTACTTTTCCAAAAAAGTCAGTTTTTTGAAAAAAGTTTGGCCAAAATCAAAAAATTCAAAAAACCGAGATAGCCATTTGATAGACAAAGTAGAATTACGTATAACGTTTTTTTTTTTTTGTTACGTCTTGATTCCTTTAAAAATGAAGATGTTAGCGGCGTTTGAAATTTTGCCGTTTTTGAGGCGAAAATGGCGAACATGACGTCACTAAAACGTCAATTTCTAAAAAAAAAGTCCGACGGATTTCGCTCAAATTTTCAGGGAACGTGTCAAATTGATGTAAAAAAAGGTACTGAAAGTTTGGCGGCGCTGCGCGCCGCCGTTTTTGAGTTATTGCAAAAATTCGCGAGGGTGGGTAAAATTTACCCCCCCAGCCCCGCGCGTACCGTAGAGCGATACACTCGCGGTAACAGGATGACGAGGTTGTTACCCTGCTCTCGTTCCCGTCGGATCTTCAAAATACCTTCTTCGATCTCAACCTGGTCGAAAAACCGAGCCAGCTGGCGAAGATCGCGATGACACTTCTTCAGCTTCTTCATCTGGGGGAGCTTACCCTTGATGCCCACTCCTTCAATGTGCCCAGGATGGGGTCGAGGTCCTGTTCCATCTTCAGGTTGCTGAGCCCAGGGTCTCTGATAGCTGTTTCGCTGTCATTTCTCATCACGTGGATCTCTGCTGTCTCCTGCGTCTCCTCCTTGGTGCGTCGTGACATAGCGTCCGCATTGCTGTTGTCTGAACCGTTTCGGTATGTCACCGAAAAATCGTACGTACTCAGCTCCACAGCCCATCTGCCTCTCCTACCTATTGCGTCTTTGTCTACTGCGATCGACTGTGGTACGTTCAGCAGGGGTTTGTGATCGCTGAACACTTCGAACGGGGCCCCTGCGAGATATTGACGGAAATGACGCACAGCCCAAACAATGGCCCACAGCTCCTTGTCGTAGGTCGGCCAGCGCCGCTCGGTCTTGCTGAGGACCTTGCTGGCGTAGGCAACGACCTTTTCATCGCCGTCGACTGTCTCGGTAAGGACTGCTCCAATTGCAGAGTTGGATGCGTCTGTGGCTAATTTAAAAATACCCTTGAATGTAGGCAGCGTCAGAATAGGTGGTGATACGAGTTTTTCTTTGAGGTTCTCAAAACTCTCGATCAGTTCGTCGGACCAGTCGATCTTGCCCTTCTTCTCGGCCTCTTCCCTGACTGGTCTCGCCAGGTCTGAGTAGCCTGGTACAAACCTCGAGTAGTACCCCGTGAGACCCAGAAAGCTCTTCAGGTCCTCCGCCTTCTCTGGTCTCGGCCAGTCCCTCACTTTTGCGATATTCGCAGGGTCCGGCTGCACACCTGCTTTGCTGACTCTGTGGCCAAGGAAGACCACCTCATCTCTCGCCAAACAGCATTTCCTGGGTTTCAGCTTCATGCCGGCGTCTCTGATTCGCTGAAACACTTCCTCCAGGTTCTTCAGGTGTGCTTGCTCGGTCTCGCCGAAGACGATGACGTCGTCTATGTAAACCAGACAGTTCCTTGAGTCCATCCCTGCCAGAACAAGTTCCATGAGTCGCTGAAAGGTCGCTCCAGCGTTTTTCAGCCCGAACGGCATCGCCCGGAACTGATGAAGTCCTTTTCCAGTCGTGAAGGCCGTCTTCTCCTTGTCTTCATCGGCCAAGTCTACTTGCCAGTATCCAGAGGCCATATCTAAGGTGGAGAATAGTTTGGCACCTGCTAGACTATCCAGTGCATCATCTACTCGTGGAAGAGGATGTGGAAGGCTTTGTGTCACGTTATTCACAGACCTCAGGTCAACACAGAACCTGAAGCTGCCGTCTTTCTTCTTCGCAAGGACTATGGGGGAGCACCATGGACTGGAGCTCTCCTCAATTATCCCATCTCTCAACATCTTGTTCTTTTGCTCTTCAACTTCATCCCTCATCCTCAGCGGAATCCTTCGGGGTCGCTGTCTCACTGGCGCTGCGTCTCCTGTGTTGATGTGATGTTTCAGTATCTTCGTCTTCCCAATGTCTTCATCATTCTTGCTGAATATGTCGCTGTATTCAGTCACGAGTCTTTTCAAGATCCGCTTGCCGGTTTCTGACACAGCGGCCTCGTCGATGTGAAGTTCATGGATCACTTTTTCCACGTCCTTGCTGGGTGAGTGATCTTTGGTGTCGTTTTTGTCGAACAACTCGTACATGCCGCTCCCGTCCTCTTGAATGGTATGGAACGTTCCCACTTCTGTGTTAGGTGGGATAGTAACCGCAGCACCATGGATGTTTGTTATTTGTATGGGAATAGTGGTGTCGTCTCCAACTGTGGCCACCGTCCTTGGGACGCACCAATCCTGGCTCCCTTCAGTCAGGCGGGGCTCAAGAATCCCCTGCCACGGGTTCTTCTCTTCTCTCCCGGTGACCCCTTCCGTTCTCCGTATGCTGACGTTCACTGTAGTTCTTGACCTGGGTGGTATGGTCACGGCTGCACACGTCATGGCCTTAGCTCGTCTTGGCCTGAGTTCTTCATAGGTTGGTAACGGTATTTCGTGACACCCGATCCTGAATACGCCGGCCTCGTCATCGATCGTAGTTCTGTGACGACAACAGAAATATCTGCCCAGAATTAACTGGTAAACGAGCCCGGGGATGACGGCCATCGTCTGAATGAATTGGGAATTCCGTATTTGGAAGGACACCTCAGCTCTTCCCGTGACTTCAATTGTACCTCCTCCCGTTTCAGTGACGCGCCCAAATGACCCAAACTGCATAGTTTCCTTCGGGATGGCTTTTCGTGCAAACACTTGATTGATCATTGACACATCTGCTCCGGAGTCTATCAGCGCCCACGTGCTGAGGTTCTCGACCTCAACTCTTACGACAGCCGCTCGTTTCAGGGGCTCCTCTTTTCTGTCCTTCGCCTTGTCGACTGGCTCCTGCCCCACGGCGCCAGCCGTCACTCGTTTCCCGCGTTCTGGGATCCCCTTCGCGCTGCTCCCGTTCGATTCTGATCTGCGTCATTAAATGTCCATTGGTTCTGCTCGAGGTCTCTCGCGCTAGCTGAAATGCGCCAGCACTCAGCCATCCAATGACCAGGCCTCCCACAGCCGAGGCATTTAGCGTTCGGCTCATTTCGAACCGCGCGCTGACGACCAGCGCCGCCGGCTGAAGAAGGCGTCCTCCAGCAGTCCGCCAGCCCTTCTTCCACACCCGATACATTGTGACTGGTTGCCGCCGCGACCGACCGGCACCGTCTTTGGCGTATTTTGTTGCTGCTGCGGTGGTTTTAGTTGTGGACAGTCGCGTTTGAAATGGGATACTTCACCGCATTGAAAGCACCCTCGGTTCTGACTGCTTTGATGTGCTCCAGTCGCCGTCTCCTGGAGCTGCTTTTTCAGTCCGATTACCTCCCGCTTGAGTTCGTCGATGATACTGAGTATGTCCGTACCGCTGCCCCTCGGGGGTTCCGTCTCTGCCCTCACCGGAGCAGCAGTCGAATTGGTGGCTTCCGCTGCCACATGCCCCTGTGTCGCCCGCATGGAAGCTAGGACAGCCTCCTTTTCCTGGTAGATGTTTGCCGCCATGACAGCCACATCCAGCGACACTATGTCATTTCTAGCGTTCAGCCTTTCCTGCAGGGTTAAATCTGACAGACCGCACATGAAATGTTCAAGGGCGGCAGCTTGGAGCTGTTTTTCTGTTGCCTCCGGGTTAGCGCAGCGTGTCAGTTTTAAGATTCTTTCCCCGAAGTGTTCGGCACTCTCTCCCGGCCCCTGTTGCACACGTCGCAGTTCTGCGTGAGCATGACGTGGGCCTGTAGTTTTGCGAATTTTTCTTGTAGTGCTGTCTTGACCTTCGTATAATCCTTGCAGACTTTTGCTCCAAATTTAGTGCAAACATCTAACGCAGCTCCATCTAGAACGTCTCGTAAAATACCAGCTAGGTTGTCTTTCTCTTCATCGCTGAACCTTGTCTCGAAACGAGTGACCCAGCTCTCCCAGTCCTCTCCCTCACGACCCGTGAATTTGGGTGTTCCTGCTATCCTCATGGACAGCCGTGATTCAGACATGCTGCTATCCAATGTACCTTAACGAAGAGAAAAAAAAATATACCAGGTCTCTTATAATTATGACGCCGGTATCGAACGTCGTAATTATTCAAGTTTCCTCGCGAGCCTAGCGAAAAATTTATTCTAAATTAACCCTCGCCCTGGCAGGGGGGGGGGGGTCGATGCGACCCTCCCTAAGGTTTTTCGAAGATAGCCTAAAAACGGCGGCGCGCAGCACCGCCAAATTTTGCACAGCCTCTGGGGCGACCTTTTTAAATATGACCTGAAAATTTCAGGTCCGGGTGACCTTGGGTTAGGTCACCAGGTCAGAAAAACCGGTACAAGGTCATGGTCAAATTTCAATTTTCTTTTTCCACCTGTCCAACTCACATTTTTTGACTGATTTCCTTCAAACTTTCAGGATGTGCTAAGTTCACCGAGTTGTATAACATATAGTCCGGCTTTTTTGAGGTCACTGACCTGAGGTCAGTTAGAGGTCATTACGTCGTAATGTTAAGCCTATGGGAAAATACTAAATTCGGAAAATACTGGAGATATCCGCTTCGTTCTATCACTTTTGTGCTTTGAAACCACGGTACTTAACAGCAGGTCACTTGGTGCTTCTTTGTTTGGTGTACTTATCCATGGGTCAGGTCAAATGAGGTCAACTGAGGTCAAATGACGTTTTTGCCAATAACTTGGCACATAATGACGCTAGAGCTTAAAAAATGGTATCATTGTGTTCCTGGTGATCAGCCGAATCGAATGATATGCGATATGATGCAATTTGGTTAACTTGAACTTAATTTATTAATTTAAGTTTACTTAAAATTTAAGAAAAACTTTAAGTACACTTAAGCAAGCTAAAAAGTATATCATTCGACGCGCCTTGACGTGCTGAGTTCACTGGTGCTTTTCTTTTTGCTCTATCTTAATTAGATCAAAAGTTATAAGCGAAAAACTTTTGACCTGTTTTTAGCGAAATTTTTACATTTATACCCCCCAAAACCCCCCTAAATATTGACCTAGAGCAACCAAATTCGCACAGGGGAGAGAACTCCAGGGGGCCCACCTACCTACCAAATTTGGTGTTTCTAGGTGCCATAGGAGCCAATCGCGAGGGGGGGGGGTCGCATCGACCCCCCCCCTGCCAGGCCGTGTTATGAAAAATGCCCTGCCAGGGCGAGGGTTAAATATGTATCAGGGGACGGTATCGTTCTCCCTTTCGCTCAGAATGTCGAATATTATCGAGCGCCTAATGGTGCCGAAATCGGTCACTATTACTCGCTCTCAATTATAATCATACCTAACCATCGATACCCATTCAATCCAATGTCTGGACAGACATTATTCCAACCAAACGGTAAGCACAATAATATCAAGAGTTAAGACACTGTCTCACCTGTTGTAGAAGTTTTCTCACTTGTATTTCACAACTCAGGCCGACTGAGAGGCAAAAACTGACAAATGGCGCACTCGAGCACCTTTCGCTTACGCAAAAACGACAACAATGGCGTCCCCAGTAAAACAACGACGTGGCACACCGATCAGCTGACACAGCAGCTGTCCGCTGCAGCTGGCCGACGGCGACTGCTGCGACATCTATGAGCGTCGAGCGGCGGCATCCGCAGTCAATCCGCTGCCCGGCGGCGAATGCTGCGACATCTATACGTGCGGCGAGCGGCGACACCTGCACTTAATCCGCAACACCTGTTGTAGATGTGGTCCTACCGACTGCGCCAAATGTTAGGTGCAGATACAGTGTCTTCTTGTCGTATGTATTCTTGCACAATGCACACTTATCGCCTATTCGTCTTACACAGCGTGCGCCTCTCGCACCGCCTGTCACCTCACGTCTGGCCCGCCCTCGGCACGCTGACCGCCGCCCGGTCGCCGCGCATGCGCCGTCCGCCGCGCAGACCTGAGCCGAGAGGACGCCGGCGGACACGGCGGACACCGCACGCATCGCCCGCCGTGCGGACTCGAGCCGAGGGGGGGGGGAGCGGGGTCATACCCGCCCCACATTAGCATACTTATTGGCAAAACGTTTTCTTTGATTCGCAGTCGCACTGTGCCGTTTTCGCGTTTTAATTTTCCTTGTTCCTACTTCCTTTGTCCTTAACTTATCCTGTGGTTCCAGAGTCCCTGTCCTCTCCATTTCCTTTTAAATATATTTTTAATCCTCATCCCTATCCCCCAGTCCTAACAGTTTCAAATTGTATTGCAATAAAATGTTTTGAATTCTTCACATAGGTACCTAACATTGACATGCCACGTCCAGAGTCGTGGACCGCTAAATACTTCAAATCTCTTCCTTCCCAATCTGACAACATCCCACGTCTCGAATGCACATTGTGTGGAAAGATTTTTTCAGGCTGCCAGTGCCCGTCAGTCTCTGTCTAACCGAAACCGTCACATGCAGGTAAGATATTTATATCTATTTCCCTATGGTTAATATGTTATTGATGCATATTATCCATTAAAATAGACATGGTGTAGGGTAAATGGCCAAATCACGAACACTGCCAAAATCCGAGCAGCCAACTTTCAACTGCAATATCTGATATTTAGTGTAAATTGAGTTGGAATATGGCCAAAATTAAATTGACAACTTTTAGGTGAAAGGTGGTGATTTGGGTTAAGGGGCGAGTCAACTACTGGGTTATTTTGCACCCATTAAATGAATCTTCTGCTACAATTCTACCCATTGAACCTCAATATCATGATCCACCTGTCCATCACTATGTATCCTTCCTTATTACATAGAAACTTTGAATGGCATGGCAATTTATAATTTTAAATGACAATATTTTTATGTTTCTTCTGTAGGTAGGTAGGTAGGTAGGTACACCAGACTGCTATGGACACTTTTCCAAGTTGGTGGGGCAAAAAACCTAATGTTTATCTTGGTTTGAGTCGTTTGATTGAGTTGATTGATTCCTTTCATTGTCGCGTTTGAGTCGATTGAATCAATTCCCGAAAACTGCTCTGACTTGATTGATTTGATTGGTTTCCCAAATTTGTCGTGATTGAATTGATTGGTATTGATTGACTTCTTGGAGTCGTATATTGATTGGTATTGATTGGTATTGGTTTGGAGTCGTATTGATTGGTATTGATTGAGTCGTATACAACCCTGGCCGTCGAAGGACTCAAAATGGCCTGTGCCGGCGAGGGTTAAGTCATTTTTTAGGTCAGGTCTCAAGAGGTCATCAAAGGTCAAATTTAGTATATTTCAACAGTTATCGAAATACCCGACGCATACAGGGTGTCCCAATTTTTTTAACACTTTTTAACATCCAGTAAAATATATATATATATATATATATATATATATATATATATATATATATATATAAGTGTACTGAGGCCGTCTATTTACACCCCACAAGAATTGCCGTTCAATTTAGCATACAATCAAACACAAAAGGATTTGTTTTCCTAAAAACACTGGAGCCAATTAACGAAAATGTGCGAAGATGTTACTTTTAGCCACACCGAAAGCTCAGTCAGGCTAAGCGCCGGGTCTCAGATAATTCGGGCCGTATTCCAATCTAAATCGGAAATTTGAATGGGTTTTTAATTGTGTTAGTCCTTAACCTTTGCCCCAGTGGGGGGGGGGCATATGTTACCACCCTGTCGCGTTTTTTCGCATAAATAAAAATCCGCGGCGCGTAGCGCCGCGCCGCTTGGGGTACCTTTTGGTACATCAATTTTGGACAATGTGTGAAATTTTTGACCCCAGGTCATGTCAGGTCAGGTCACCAGGTCAAGTTAACTGACCAAGCCAAAAAAAAAAGTTTGCAATCTTGTCCAGCCTGCAGTGTTTGTCAAAAAGGGTTTAAACTTGGTGGATTACATGATGTTTTGGGTGCCTACAATTTGTATATCTCGGATTTTTTATATGCGTGACCTAAGGTCAGGTCAGTGGCGCGACCTTTCCATTATAAGTCAATGGAGAAAAACGAAAATGCCTCTAGATCCGTGTGTATGCATAGGAACAGTCCAAATATTTCAGGATAACAATGATTTGGACCAACCGTGACGACCAAGGTGTCTTTTTTGCTGATAGTCTCTTGAAAGGTCATCCGAGGTCATTTGAGGCTACAAACAGTTTTTTGCCAATAACTCTCGATTGGAAAGAGATAGAACGCTGGGGCTGGCCTCATTGTGTTCGTCTTGCTGAGACGCATCGACTGATATGCAACATGACCTTTTCCGGTCAGGTCATGACCTTGACCTGAGGTCAAATTTTGAAGTTGACCTTTCAAGGTCAAATCATAGTTCATTCGATGCGTCTCGGCGAGAGGAACACGATTCTGGCATTAGAAAGGACCTAGTTTTTTTTTGTCAAAAGTTATTGTCGAAAAACACTTTTCTAAAAAACAGCTATTTTTGGAGTTTTTGCTCTCTGGAGGCTAAACCGTTGACCTGAGGTCATTTTTGATGATAACCTTATCAAAAGAAGAGTTCAAAAGCTATCGATTGCTTTTCCCAGCGTTTTTCTAGCTATCATAGTTCCTGAGATAATGGCATGTTTTCTGAAAAATATAATGACAATTCGCAAATTTTGACCTTTGATGACCTCCTGTGACCCCATTATTGCTCTAAGATGAATAATGACTGAAATACTTTCAAACGTACGCATCAAGAGCTATCGACTGCTTTTTACCGCGTCTTTCTAGCCCTCTTGGTTTTTGTGCTAGAGGTGGGTGGTAACATATACCCCCCCCCCCCCACTAGGGCGAAGTTGGCGGAGACCGCCACTGGGGCGCGGGTTAAACCATCTATGTATTCGTCCTAGTAACCAGGAAAGTGGCATTTGTGCCAGTTTCGGATACATTTTAAAGAGTGCCTGATGACGTCCAGTGCTGCGAAACAGGGCCTCTGACCTGCGCTCGAGCATTTTCTTCTCGGTAATACGCATGTTTTCTGGGAAGCGGTTAACCGCTGCAATTAGTGACCTTCACAGTATTTGAGAGGCGCTCTTTTGGGCCTTCTCAACCTGTTTTATTGACATTCTATGAAGTTCTGTCAACGTATCGGCGTATATTGCTCACAAGACCATCCCCATTGCTCAGTTCGTTCCTCACTGCATGGACGGAAGACATGTAATAGCATTATTTGGTCTAAATACCACTGGATTAACCAGTGTGGTTAATGCTGGTCTTTGAATACGGATTCATCATTCCAAACACCTTATTTTCATTCATAAAAAGTCTACGTTTACCTATATTGCAAAGCCTGCAATCTGCAAATACTGCTGATTTTCTGATATTTTTGGTTGATGGAACCATATGTGCAGTTCCAAAATCAATAAATATCATAAAAACCTGTATGTGTACAGCTTTAACCCGCGCACCGACGGGGGTCTGCGCCACCTTAGTACCGACGGGGGGGGGGCGGATGACCGCCCCCCCCTGAGATCTCGAGAACGAAGCAAGATAGCGACAAGCGGTAAACGGCATCGGATACGCACGGACAAGGTCTACAATTTTTACAAAGGTCATTTTCAGGTCAGGTCAAAGATGACGTCACAGGGGTCGAAAAAGTCAAAATGGCGGCGCTAGATTTGGAGAGGGTTTTTCTCGAATAACTTTCGAAGTAGTCAAGATAGGAACAAACTAAGGGCATCATCGTGATCCTCTCGTCAATCCGCATCGAATGATATATATGTTGACCTCGAAAGGTCAAGGTCAAAGGTTAACCTCAGTTCACGTGACCTCGAGGCAGGGCTGGGAAATCTCTCATACTTTCATACCCCAGTAGGTAGCAGATATCGCTTTATTGGTCCATCAATTGTAGCAAAATCAACATTTCTCTCTTCCGTACATCATAAAGAAAAATACAATAAAAACATCAAAATTCGCACATTTTTTTAAAATAGAGGTACCACCAGCCAGTGATCTCGTCGGCGAATAAGAACAAAACATCTGTAAGACTAACACAAGTTCAAAACGTCAGCTTTGTGCTCCATTTTATGACTAATCTGGCGGCTCTTTGTAGCAGTTTCCATTGTAGCATTACTAATTCTTCATACTCTGAGTCGTGTAACAAAAGGTATCTGCTACGCCTTTTTATGCGCTATCTTTCTTATGAATATTGCTAAAAGGAGTTTCATTATTTGTGAAATATTCAAATGACATATTTACGAAACAAAAGAAATTGTTTTCAAAAGGGCATTGTTCAATGATCAATAAAAATACGAAAAGAATCAACTCATTCTGCCCATGACATCTCTAAAAAGCCATCTTTTATGATACAGTGTCCTGCAACGTCTTTAATCCTTTTTGAAGACGTCATACACAATTTTATTCAGTTTTTAATGTATTTTATTGTTAAAATCATACTAATTTGAACTAAATTAGAGTTTAAAAGGATAAATGAACATTTTCTGTAAGTTTCATTAAGAAATCTTGTCAAAAATATGGAAACTACGTCATTACTGTTGTGTATTTTGTTGATGCATTGTTTCTGGCGCATTAGAGACAATTCTAGTTGTCGTTTCGCGTGGATAGTTCAGTTGAGTTTGATGAGTGTTTATGGGTGTTTTTGAATTATTTTAGCTATTTTAGCTTTAATTTTGCAGCTATTTTAGGAAAGTGGGATATTCCAGGCCTAATTTCAAGTGTTGCAATGACAACTGTCCCTAAAGCGGCGTGCAGTACACAGTTAAAGAGCAAGGTAGCCGCCCAGCACGCAAAGCAAGATGTGTGAAGATATAGGGAGATACCTATGATCGAATTTGCGCAGAAGGTGAGATCTGATTGAAATATTGATCAAGTAACGCCCAGAAAAGAATTTTTTATTTACTTCCTTACATGTTCAATTATTGTATTAACTCTAAACCTTGTTTGGTGGCAACTGGCAACTTTTGTACAGCGGGTTCGGCATGCACAATGATTGTAAATTGTTGACCAGACTGAGCAGCCAAATCAACCTCATTTCTTTCAAATACTTTCTGCCTGAGTAGGCTGATACCATCTGAATCCTGAAGTTGCTGAAATGCTGATAGGAAAATTCTAGGGCTCACTGGAGCTCTCTGGTGCTCTCAGGTGGTGCTGGAACTTGCCCTGAGAAAGCCCTACAGCACGTTATTTTGATATTTGTATGCTTTTTCTAAACCTGAGTAGTGAGTACCTACAAAGAGTAAAAAATAAGAAAAAGAACATTCACAGGGGCATATGTAGCAGGCTACATCTTTTTAGATCCCAACTTTACGTTTTACGCTTCAGGCTGGTCCGTCACGAGCCGGCTCAGCCGGGCTGTATCCACGACCGTTCACACGTCTCGCCCTCCCCATTCCCCATCCCCTCCCTCCTTTCCCCCCCTCACCCATCACTGTCCGCACAGAATGGGCCGCCGTTAAACTCCAATTAAGACAAGCACCTCTGAAGACAGTCACATCATGATGAGTCATTGGCAGACATTACAAAGCAGCTGAAGCTACAAGCAAACGTCGGCACACTGTGAGACCACGCGCAGGCTTAAGGCACGTAGCACATTGGGTCTCACGTAGCCATGGTAGCACAACAAGTGCGTCACACTGCAACGGAATCTGATGATCTTAGCATATAGCCCCCGAAATTCGTAGTTCAGGACGTCTCCACCGCGGACAGAAAGCGCTGTTGTTCGAAGCAGACGTAGTTCAGGACGTCTCCACCGCAGACAGAAGGCGCTGTTCTACAGACCCCCCCAACCAAGATGACGTCAGTGGGCGGAGCAAGAGTGACGTCACAAGGGGCGTTGCCGGCAGACGAAACGGAAGGAAACAAAAGTTTGAATAAAATGAGATTGAAGAATCAAAATTAAAACTCGAAAATCACCAACCTTTCGGGGATTGGTTTATGCCAGCGACTACTAAGATGATAAAGCACTCAACACGAAGACGATTCGACGGCCAAAAATTGCAGACACAGAGGAGCAAGGCGACTAAACAGGACAGAGGGCGCCATCTTACGGGCCCACCCACAAGAGGAAGGCAGAGGAAGATGACGGCGCAAGGGCGTGGCAGTCACCCCCTCCCCCCAAGCTATAAAAGGGTGCACCACCCAACCAGAAGAGACACAGTCGAGCAGCCGAGAGTCACAGTCTGCAGCCGGAGCCGGAGCCGCCATCTGGGAGCCGCCGTCAGTCCGGGGTCACCCGCGAGAAGTCTCTTCAGTTCGAGCGCAGAGGAACTCCAGAATGTGAGTGCTGCTGAAAAGTCTGCTCAATCCCAATCCTTGCCCCCCCCCCTCTGCCCAGCCTGCCGTGCCGTGACGACTGCCAAACATTTTCGGTTGCCATAAAATGCACTCTCAATTGGAATTGGAAAACTTAAATTACTTTGAACTTATTGGTCCAGACACCCTAGTTGCATATTAGGATCTGAATTGTGAGGTCATGTCAGAGCCGCCAG
This sequence comes from Amphibalanus amphitrite, assembly GCF_019059575.1. Classification (NCBI taxonomy): domain Eukaryota; kingdom Metazoa; phylum Arthropoda; class Thecostraca; order Balanomorpha; family Balanidae; genus Amphibalanus; species Amphibalanus amphitrite. Next base: position 550,173 of record NW_024881744.1, read on the forward strand.
TAAATAGGTACGTTATTGTCAGTTGGAGTTCACGATTAGGCCGGGAGCGAGATGCTAAAATTTGAATAAGCAGCTCATTGTCACGAACGTTGAGATTGATGACATGATGCATGTCAGCATTGGATAATGAATATGTCTTTGTGTTTGGCCAAGCTGGTTCGTTGATTTATTATCGGCGGTAGTCAGGTGCGATTAAGATTTAAGATTGGGAAGTTTGTGAAATTAAGGGTGTAGATTCATGCTGTACTCACTAAAAGTTGCATTGCGAAATCATTGGTAATATTGCTATAGGAATTAATTGCGAAGTCGAAGTCAGTTATAGAACAGGTAAATACGTTTGGAAAGGGATGAAATGTTTTAAGGTGGCGACTGATTCATGCAATCGATTTATGAATATGGCTATGAGTTATGATTTTCGACAGATGCGAATGCTTGAGCTTACGGCGGAATTTCTTCTGTTGCTTAGGTGCAGAGTTGAGAGTAGTGGTTTGAGGTCGACGGTCTGACGCTTTGCGACTTTAGATGGTGCTTGTACTTTGCGTCATTGTAGTTGCGAAATGTCGAGTAATAGGTAGATGTAGAATTGTTTGTGATTAGAACTAATATGCGACTAATATAGGTACCGATCGTTGTGCTTTTGTAGAATAAATAATAGAAAGACCATCTTTGTTGGGAAACGATTAAATGGAACAGGAATTTACTTTTAACCACTTACGTTGAACGGAGCTGATGAAATGTCGAACAGGAAAATATTGCAGCGATATTTTACCAGATTCACACTCACTGACACATTCGTTGAATCTACCCAGCCCGAAGAGACCGCATACCCCAGTACTGCACCGCGAGTGTTGACGCGCCGCACCGCCCAGCCGCGCGACCTTGGCTGTCGGGGGGGCCGGCGACGACGATCCACTGCCCGGCCAGTCAGACACGCGTCGGTCGCGACGCGGAACCGTGCGCCGCTAGATGGCATGAGAGCAGCGTCGGGAGTGGAGCAGCAGTCACAGTAGGGGCAGTGGGTTAGCCGTAATTGGGGCGCGGGCAATAGATGAAGGTCAGCGTATAGGAACATGGTTAGTTGTGGAAAGTTGCCACGGGATGCGAACGTAAACAGTTAATGCATAATTGTAAATATGACATGCTATTTGATATTTAGGACTGCACTTCGTTTGATGTGCATTGTTTACTGCTAATAGGATGATTTAAATTATATTTTCTATGAAAGCTAGGGACCCCTATGACAATATTCTGGCACTCTATAAAGATAATTTGTATAGGTAACTAGTAGCCCATCAGAAGTTATCGAACGAGTTTCAAGGAGTCATTTCCGTTGAGCATTCAGTAATTCACTATGATACGGTGGATCACAACCAGACGACAGATCGGTGCGTACTAATTGGTTCTAGATCATCTGATTAAATCAAGAGCGGTTCAAGGTCTGCTAGGAGTGTATACGAGAACTAGTGATTAGGTTCATGCGTGCAGCAGCAATTAGGACTTGAGATTACGATTAGGTTGGATAAATAATGCGTTTCTGTTATTCGCGTTCTTGCGAGTTAGCGCCAATAATTACTCCACCAATATTGGCACAGGGCATTGTGAGGCACAGACGGCTTGTTTGCCCGTCTCCTATGGCGTAACGTTTACCAGCATGACCGTATGAGACACAGATGCACTTCTCTAAACACACGTCCAGACCGGAATAATAAGAGGGACACACCGTCACGTACGCAGGGCATATGAACGTTTTCCGCCAGTGGTACCGGCTACTGTTAGATTTCCCGCTTAGGTAATACTGGGTAACGAGGCAGTGAGAGGTTTCTATGGCAGAGGAAAGGAGAAGACTGGTACAGTGCAGTCGGAGAGTAAGTTGGAGCTATGCCAAAGGTAAGAAGCCGAAGGTCAGGGGTGAGTCACCCAAAGGGCGGATAAGGCAAGCTGTAGTGTCCCGAATAAGTCCTCATACTTATTTTGTAAGGGTACCTTAATCGGTACTGGACAGCCTCAGGGGAGGTAACGATGTACTCCAGGACACGTAAGGCCTTGAATGTAAATCCCAGGGTTAAGGAGAGTTCCTGAGGAGAGTTCCAGGATATGAACGGTGGTCCCTGGGTCGTGAACGGAGGCGTTACACGCGGACCGGAAGAGGGCATAGGTAATCTCTCCCGGATAGAGAGATAAGTCGGATGTAAATCGCGTATATGTGTACCATAAGTCTATCGGACGTGTAGTGAATCCCATAAATTAGCAGGGTGGATATTTGTGCAATTATTCTGGACGGCCCTGCGATAAGTATCTTAGTCGCCGGTTAGCGGAGCATGCATATGGATTTCGGAAGGAGACATTTATCTCGCCGGAAAGACCCTGGTTTGTAAGACGCCTAACACTATCGGAGGGAATTTCGGGGGCTATCAATTAAATTTGGGTGAATACATGAAATGCAAACGTAATGCGAGCAAGGGTGTGAGAATGACGACGCATGAATCTTAAAATAAGGCCGATGGGAGTTTAGCGAAACTCAGTTAGGACAGTCAAACTAATGACCCTCGAGGGCAACTAAACTATAGCAACGCTAATACGAATTAAGTGGGCAATTTTCTTAATGGGGAGGCCAGTGATATAGGAATGGGTGACTGGACGAATGATCACATTCAATTTATCAATGTAATTACCACCCATATGTTTGGCAGTGGTCATCGGGACTTCGAATGCCCTGTCCTTCACCTGCCCAACTGTGCCGCAAACCCAGCTGATCGGATCCCTCTATCCCTAATCCGAGCAGTGAAGAAGCATCTCGTGCATCATGGTCTATACAATGAACAGAATCATCAAGCCTCTAAATTAAAAAGCATCTTCCATCAGATGTATTTGTACGCAAGGTGGATCTGTATCTACATCTCTCCCATGTGGACGTCATCTCAAGATCTCTATCTGGATATCTCATCTATCTCAGGATCCCATCACTACTTGGATCTCTATCTAGATCTTTCTCGGGATCTTTTCCAAGACTCTCAAGTTCCCGTGTATCACCAGCTCTACTATCGAGTCATTACAGCAGCACGTAGTTCTCTCTTCTTGTACAACCAGTTGAGCGACAGAGGACCGCGGTGCTGGATCAACCGCGAAGATACAGCTTTGTATTTTTATTCCTTCTTTCTTCTTTTCTCTAAATCCCCTCGCTACAAATGGCGCCCAACGTGGGGCTTTGATAATTCTCAAATTGTGAAGCTGGTAGACTAGCACAAGCCGCCGAACCCGAAGTTGATGAATTGAAAGTCAACCGTATGGAGAAGAGGAAGAAGTTGAAGAAAAGAGCAGGTGTTCGAAATACTGGCAGCAGTGGAAATGAGCGTGCTGCAGGGGTCGACGTGAAGAAAGAGGATGAGCTAAAGAAAGCTGTGTGAAGATGATGAAGCTTATGATGGTGGCTGATGACAGGAAAGTTGAAGAATTGGGCAGGTGTTCGAAATACTGACAGCAGTGGAAATGAACGTGCTGCAGGGGTTGACGTGAAGGAACTAATGAGAGGAAGCGGTCCTACGAATACTGAAAAGGATATAGAAGAAGTTGTTGAAGATAAGATAAGGAAATGAAGCTGTCTCATGAACGAAGGATCAGACTAATACAAAAGTCAGGCCGAAATGAAACTTGACAATTGCCCGCATCAGCATATCAATTCTTCTACGTTCTGCTGTACAACAAGTCCAAGTCAAGGTCAGCTGCTGTAGTGCAAAGGAGAGCTCGAACTTTCTAGAGTATTGATGATAAGAGGACAGCAATATCAAAAGCAGAAGAGGAAGAAGAACAGGCGGAATGCTCGTGTTGTACTGAATCAAAAACAAACACGGTCGTCTTCACAACACAGCCGAAGCGATTATCATGTTGGTGAACGAGGAGAGGGTGCCAGGATGCTGCGAGACCAACTGCCAAACGATCCATTGAGATGGGCTGCTGCAGAGATCACCCACCTGAGCTGCTGCAACGGCTGTCACCTGGTCCGCCGAAAGGTCGCTACCTGGGCTGCCCCGGAGGTCACCTGTGCTGCCACGGAGGATGCATTGCTTCGCGGGCTGCCTCGGAGGTCACTCACCTGAGCGGCCGCGGAAGTCGCCTACCTGAGCTGCCACGGAGGAAGCATTGGTCCCGCGTGCTGCCTCGGGGGGCCACTCACCTGATCGGCCGTGGAAGTCGCCTACCTGAGCTGCCACGGAGGAAGCATTGGTCTCGCGTGCCGCCTCGGGGGGTCACTCACCTGATCTGCCGCGGAAGTCACTCACCTGATCTACCACGGAGTGGTCACCGGGTCTGCCACGAAGGTCATCTACCCGGGCTGCCATGGAGGCCACCCACTTGAGCTGCCGCGGAAGTCGCATACCTGAGCTGCCACGGAGGTCACCTGTGCTGCCACGGGGGATGCATTGCCATCGCGTGCTGCCTCGGGGGTCACTCACCTGAGCTGCCGCGGAAGTCGCCTACCTGAGCTACCACGGAGGCTGTCATCGGGTCTGCCACGAAGGTCACCTACCTGGGCTGCCATGGAGGTCGCCCAGCTGAGCTGCCGCGGAGCCTGCCACCCGGGCGGCCACGGAGGTCGCGGCAGGGCCTGCCATGGAGGTCGCCTACCCGGACTGCCACGGAGGTCATCAACCTGGGCTGCCACGTAGGCTGCCCACACGGGCCGCCGTGCAAGCTGCCCACCCGGGCTGCCATGGAGCCCGCCGTCCGGGCTGCTGTGGAATCTTCCCACCCTGGATGCCGTGGAGGCAGCCCCACCCAGGCTGCCATGGCAGGCTGCCACCCGGGCTGCCGTGAAGGCTGCCACCCGAACTGCTGTGGAGGCCGCCCACCTGGGCTGCTATAGAGGTCTTCACCCTCCTGAGAAGCCGCTTACCGGACGGCGACCGACGACATCGGGCTAACCAAAGTGGTTGGTGCCCGTGACCTGGATCTGGTGAACGACAAACTGAGGTGGGGACGAGGAACAACAGGTGCGTGTATGTACTGTACTAGGTATACGATGTCATTTTGTAGGTGTTGCGGAACTTAACATGATTGTGTAGAGTTAGATGAGTAAGGGAGGTGACTTTTTGTAGGAGTTGCGAGGACGCAACTAGGGTTGTTTGGACTGAAGATGTAGCAGGCTACATCTTTTTAGATCCCAACTTTACGTTTTACGCTTCAGGCTGGTCCGTCACGAGCCGGCTCAGCCGGGCTGTATCCACGACCGTTCACACGTCTCGCCCTCCCCATTCCCCATCCCCTCCCTCCTTTCCCCCCCCCCTCACCCATCACTGTCCGCACAGAATGGGCCGCCGTTAAACTCCAATTAAGACAAGCACCTCTGAAGACAGTCACATCATGATGAGTCATTGGCAGACATTACAAAGCAGCTGAAGCTACAAGCAAACGTCGGCACACTGTGAGACCACGCGCAGGCTTAAGGCACGTAGCACATTGGGTCTCACGTAGCCATGGTAGCACAACAAGTGCGTCACACTGCAACGGAATCTGATGATCTTAGCATATAGCCCCCGAAATTCGTAGTTCAGGACGTCTCCACCGCGGACAGAAAGCGCTGTTGTTCGAAGCAGACGTAGTTCAGGACGTCTCCACCGCAGACAGAAGGCGCTGTTCTACAGACCCCCCCAACCAAGATGACGTCAGTGGGCGGAGCAAGAGTGACGTCACAAGGGGCGTTGCCGGCAGACGAAACGGAAGGAAACAAAAGTTTGAATAAAATGAGATTGAAGAATCAAAATTAAAACTCGAAAATCACCAACCTTTCGGGGATTGGTTTATGCCAGCGACTACTAAGATGATAAAGCACTCAACACGAAGACGATTCGACGGCCAAAAATTGCAGACACAGAGGAGCAAGGCGACTAAACAGGACAGAGGGCGCCATCTTACGGGCCCACCCACAAGAGGAAGGCAGAGGAAGATGACGGCGCAAGGGCGTGGCAGTCACCCCCTCCCCCCAAGCTATAAAAGGGTGCACCACCCAACCAGAAGAGACACAGTCGAGCAGCCGAGAGTCACAGTCTGCAGCCGGAGCCGGAGCCGCCATCTGGGAGCCGCCGTCAGTCCGGGGTCACCCGCGAGAAGTCTCTTCAGTTCGAGCGCAGAGGAACTCCAGAATGTGAGTGCTGCTGAAAAGTCTGCTCAATCCCAATCCTTGCCCCCCCCCCCTCTGCCCAGCCTGCCGTGCCGTGACGACTGCCAAACATTTTCGGTTGCCATAAAATGCACTCTCAATTGGAATTGGAAAACTTAAATTACTTTGAACTTATTGGTCCAGACACCCTAGTTGCATATTAGGATCTGAATTGTGAGGTCATGTCAGAGCCGCCAGTAAATAGGTACGTTATTGTCAGTTGGAGTTCACGATTAGGCCGGGAGCGAGATGCTAAAATTTGAATAAGCAGCTCATTGTCACGAACGTTGAGATTGATGACATGATGCATGTCAGCATTGGATAATGAATATGTCTTTGTGTTTGGCCAAGCTGGTTCGTTGATTTATTATCGGCGGTAGTCAGGTGCGATTAAGATTTAAGATTGGGAAGTTTGTGAAATTAAGGGTGTAGATTCATGCTGTACTCACTAAAAGTTGCATTGCGAAATCATTGGTAATATTGCTATAGGAATTAATTGCGAAGTCGAAGTCAGTTATAGAACAGGTAAATACGTTTGGAAAGGGATGAAATGTTTTAAGGTGGCGACTGATTCATGCAATCGATTTATGAATATGGCTATGAGTTATGATTTTCGACAGATGCGAATGCTTGAGCTTACGGCGGAATTTCTTCTGTTGCTTAGGTGCAGAGTTGAGAGTAGTGGTTTGAGGTCGACGGTCTGACGCTTTGCGACTTTAGATGGTGCTTGTACTTTGCGTCATTGTAGTTGCGAAATGTCGAGTAATAGGTAGATGTAGAATTGTTTGTGATTAGAACTAATATGCGACTAATATAGGTACCGATCGTTGTGCTTTTGTAGAATAAATAATAGAAAGACCATCTTTGTTGGGAAACGATTAAATGGAACAGGAATTTACTTTTAACCACTTACGTTGAACGGAGCTGATGAAATGTCGAACAGGAAAATATTGCAGCGATATTTTACCAGATTCACACTCACTGACACATTCGTTGAATCTACCCAGCCCGAAGAGACCGCATACCCCAGTACTGCACCGCGAGTGTTGACGCGCCGCACCGCCCAGCCGCGCGACCTTGGCTGTCGGGGGGGCCGGCGACGACGATCCACTGCCCGGCCAGTCAGACACGCGTCGGTCGCGACGCGGAACCGTGCGCCGCTAGATGGCATGAGAGCAGCGTCGGGAGTGGAGCAGCAGTCACAGTAGGGGCAGTGGGTTAGCCGTAATTGGGGCGCGGGCAATAGATGAAGGTCAGCGTATAGGAACATGGTTAGTTGTGGAAAGTTGCCACGGGATGCGAACGTAAACAGTTAATGCATAATTGTAAATATGACATGCTATTTGATATTTAGGACTGCACTTCGTTTGATGTGCATTGTTTACTGCTAATAGGATGATTTAAATTATATTTTCTATGAAAGCTAGGGACCCCTATGACAATATTCTGGCACTCTATAAAGATAATTTGTATAGGTAACTAGTAGCCCATCAGAAGTTATCGAACGAGTTTCAAGGAGTCATTTCCGTTGAGCATTCAGTAATTCACTATGATACGGTGGATCACAACCAGACGACAGATCGGTGCGTACTAATTGGTTCTAGATCATCTGATTAAATCAAGAGCGGTTCAAGGTCTGCTAGGAGTGTATACGAGAACTAGTGATTAGGTTCATGCGTGCAGCAGCAATTAGGACTTGAGATTACGATTAGGTTGGATAAATAATGCGTTTCTGTTATTCGCGTTCTTGCGAGTTAGCGCCAATAATTACTCCACCAATATTGGCACAGGGCATTGTGAGGCACAGACGGCTTGTTTGCCCGTCTCCTATGGCGTAACGTTTACCAGCATGACCGTATGAGACACAGATGCACTTCTCTAAACACACGTCCAGACCGGAATAATAAGAGGGACACACCGTCACGTACGCAGGGCATATGAACGTTTTCCGCCAGTGGTACCGGCTACTGTTAGATTTCCCGCTTAGGTAATACTGGGTAACGAGGCAGTGAGAGGTTTCTATGGCAGAGGAAAGGAGAAGACTGGTACAGTGCAGTCGGAGAGTAAGTTGGAGCTATGCCAAAGGTAAGAAGCCGAAGGTCAGGGGTGAGTCACCCAAAGGGCGGATAAGGCAAGCTGTAGTGTCCCGAATAAGTCCTCATACTTATTTTGTAAGGGTACCTTAATCGGTACTGGACAGCCTCAGGGGAGGTAACGATGTACTCCAGTATACGTAAGGCCTTGAATGTAAATCCCAGGGTTAAGGAGAGTTCCTGAGGAGAGTTCCAGGATATGAACGGTGGTCCCTGGGTCGTGAACGGAGGCGTTACACGCGGACCGGAAGAGGGCATAGGTAATCTCTCCCGGATAGAGAGATAAGTCGGATGTAAATCGCGTATATGTGTACCATAAGTCTATCGGACGTGTAGTGAATCCCATAAATTAGCAGGGTGGATATTTGTGCAATTATTCTGGACGGCCCTGCGATAAGTATCTTAGTCGCCGGTTAGCGGAGCATGCATATGGATTTCGGAAGGAGACATTTATCTCGCCGGAAAGACCCTGGTTTGTAAGACGCCTAACACTATCGGAGGGAATTTCGGGGGCTATCAATTAAATTTGGGTGAATACATGAAATGCAAACGTAATGCGAGCAAGGGTGTGAGAATGACGACGCATGAATCTTAAAATAAGGCCGATGGGAGTTTAGCGAAACTCAGTTAGGACAGTCAAACTAATGACCCTCGAGGGCAACTAAACTATAGCAACGCTAATACGAATTAAGTGGGCAATTTTCTTAATGGGGAGGCCAGTGATATAGGAATGGGTGACTGGACGAATGATCACATTCAATTTATCAATGTAATTACCACCCATATGTTTGGCAGTGGTCATCGGGACTTCGAATGCCCTGTCCTTCACCTGCCCAACTGTGCCGCAAACCCAGCTGATCGGATCCCTCTATCCCTAATCCGAGCAGTGAAGAAGCATCTCGTGCATCATGGTCTATACAATGAACAGAATCATCAAGCCTCTAAATTAAAAAGCATCTTCCATCAGATGTATTTGTACGCAAGGTGGATCTGTATCTACATCTCTCCCATGTGGACGTCATCTCAAGATCTCTATCTGGATATCTCATCTATCTCAGGATCCCATCACTACTTGGATCTCTATCTAGATCTTTCTCGGGATCTTTTCCAAGACTCTCAAGTTCCCGTGTATCACCAGCTCTACTATCGAGTCATTACAGCAGCACGTAGTTCTCTCTTCTTGTACAACCAGTTGAGCGACAGAGGACCGCGGTGCTGGATCAACCGCGAAGATACAGCTTTGTATTTTTATTCCTTCTTTCTTCTTTTCTCTAAATCCCCTCGCTACACATACGCAAGACACTGTATCTGTTTTTGTGTGTACAGCCAACTAAATAAAAACATTCAAAGCTCAATTTGAGAATAGATAGAAAATGAAAGTGGAAAGCTCTCTCCAGAATTTTGATTACTTGTAAAATCATTTTCTCTAGCAGAAATGATGTGAGGAACATTTGTGGCAATGTAGCTAATAAAGAGTTTCTCGTAATATCTGGTATGTAGCAGATTCAGCATTTTTACCAGCCCTGCCTCGAGGTCATCATGTATATCATTCGATGCGTCTTGACGAGCTGAACACAATGAGACCATCCGCGCGGCTGTATCTTGTTCCTGTAAGGAGTTATTGGCAAAAAACCTTTGGTGACCTTTGATGACGTCACATGACCTTACAGCTGCCCAACAGCAAAACAGACCTCAAGGTAGTGTAGGTTGATCGTATGTGAAGTCATGTATGGTATATGGGGCCATTCCGACCCGTTTAAGTGGTAAAAACAGGGAGTTGATTTTTCCCCCATTGACTTATAATGGGGAGGTCGCGAAATTGACCTGACCTTAGGTCACCGACATCAAAATTCCGAGATATACAAATTGTAGCTACTAATGACCTAATAACATCCTGCGACTTTCAAAGGCCTCCGACATCTACTGTAGCTCTGGCACGGTGACAAAGTTGCAAAAAAGTGACTTGAGGTTGGGTCATTCAAAGTGACCTGGTGACCTGACCTTAAAAGTTAGGAGGTTCAAACTTGCACACCCTGTGTAAAATTGATAAGAGAATAATCATACCAAATTTCGCGGCGCTACGCGCCGCGGTTTTCCCGCTATCCACGAAAAACCTCAGGGGGGGGGGGGGCGGATATCCGCCCCCCCCCCGTCGGTGCGCGGGTTAATGCTTGTGATCCCTTTCCTGATAATCGCGTTGTAAATTTTTGCACACTGTGTCCCCGCTTGCCCTTGGCCTCTGAACAAACGTTCTTCACGATATTCACCACTACAGATGGCCGGCCGGACCACCATTTTCTTTTCAAGTTTAACCCTCGCCGGCCGAGGGGGGGGGGCGGGTGCCGCCCCCCCATAGGGTTTTTTTCGCGATAGCTCCGAACACGCTGGCGATAGAGAGCTGAAACTTGGCATACCTGACCTTTGATCCAAGCCGCATCTTTTGACACCAACCGCATTTTTGGGTCAGGTCAGGTCACTGACCTATGACGTCATAAGTGAACCTCTGCACGGTCTTCAGATGTCGCAACTTCGCAACGCCCTCACTGCCAGAGGAGATGTCACAGGGAAATGAAACTTGCAGGATCTAGTATCCATTATGAGTCCCACAACTTGAATATCTCGGATTTTTCCTAAAGGTCATATGAGGTCAGGTCATTTTCGTGACCTCACCATTATAAGTCAATGGGGAAAAATGAAAACTGCTATTCTGGGGCCGGGAACGATCTCCAACTATGTCAAGCACACAGAATCGTGATTTGATGCACTCCTTGCAAGGTTAGATGCATCACTTTTGCAATGTTGACCTTGCGTGACGTCATTTATGACGTCATCAAGGTCATATTAGTTTTTCGTCAATAACTCTTGATCAAATTGAGCTAGCGAGTCGGGAAAGCCACCAATGGACTCAGGAAGGCCTGCCGAATCGAATGATATGCGACATGACCTCTTTCGACCAACTTCGTGACCTGTGGGTGCTGACCTGACCTTGACCTGAGGTCAACACCCCAAGTTGACCTGACCCGGACAAATAGTATACCATTCGACGCGCCTGAGCGAGGCGAACACGATGCTGCCAAAATCGGCGCTCTACGGCCGTTTTTTGCGAAGTTATTCACCAAAAATGAACCGTAACTTGGGGCACTTGACCTGACCTCAGAGGTCACCGGTTGACCTAGGACCTTAAAATCGGGTACCAATCTCTGCGTCTCGTAACGGCGCACACGCTCGTTTTTTCCGCGACGCGCTAGCTCCACCAGGGGCGAAACGGCGAGGGGGGGGGTCGTACCCGCCCCCCCCCCTCGACCGGCGCGTATGTAGAAAACCAATAGGTCCGGCGAGGGTTAATTGTGCAGAAATATAGTTTCCACCAATAATAACCGTCGTTCGGGTACATCACACATCTTTGCAACTACCCTCTGTCTTTTACCACCCTCAATTGACCCATTTCCACGTAGTTGGCATACTTCTCCTGATGTGACCTCGGCACCTTCATGTTTACGATTAAAAATGGGTGTGGGATCGACCACCCTGGACCGCCTCTTAACCCGGCACCGCCTGGGCTATTTCCGTACCCACGACAGCCTGGGGGGGGGGGGTCGGATCCGATCCCCCCCTGTTATCTCGAGAACCAATGGTCGTATCGAGCCCCGCGAGGCGGCGTTCGAAAGGTCTCTACGAGACCTTCCGAAAGCACTCTTAAGATTTTAAGATTGAGGTCAACTTTCGGGTCAAGGTCAGGTCAAAGGTCAAATTCAGGGGTTTTGCATGATTAGGCTTACGGACAGCGGAATCGATAGCTGCTGCTCGAAACTCACCAAAAATGACCTCAAAGGCCTAGTGAAGGTACCATGTGCGTATAGGGGTCATACTAAGTACGAGTCAAGGTCAGGTCAGGTCACGAAAGGTCACGGTTTTCACTTTCTGCTACATGGGCGTGCGACACATGTTTTATGGCTTATTTTTCACGCCGAATCCGATTTTAATGGTTATATGTGACCCCAAGTCACTGTGCTGGTGATAAGTGTGCATTGAAAGCATAAAAAATCGTTTATACCATACATAATTAACCCATTTACGCCCTTCGTTGCGTTTTCGCAACGCAAGCAAGCGTCGACGTGATCGAAGCTTGAGAAGTGTGTAAAAGAGACTCACCGATGAGAGAAGTTTCAGCGTGTGTAGCATGGTTGTGCGCATGATGCTACGCAGTTACAAGTCTGTGCGGCCGGTAAGTTACTGCCTAGAGCTCCCAGAGTGAAGTCGAAGGTTTTTTGAGTGATGACGTCACGAAAAACAAGATAAGTAGGCTAAGTGCTTAATAATATCGTAATGAAAATTGTGCAAACATATTCTGCAGAGTTCCTACAATAGCGTAGATATGCATTTGGTTAAGAAATAATGCTACAAAAAGGGTTTGTGACTATCAAATATGACTACGGTCGCGTTGCGGGAACGCAACGAAGGGCACATGGGAAAGACAGCGGTGTTGCGAAAACGCAACGATGGGCACATTGGCAGGGTAGCGGAAGTATGAATATCAACAATTGACTTCACTCGTGATACGCTATGGGTTCTCTCTTTCTCTCCCCCATCTTCCTCCCTCTCCTCCTCGTTCCCCAACTCTCTCCCTCCCTCCCTCCCTCCCTCTCTCTCTCTCTCTCTCTCTCTCTCTCTCTCTCTCTCTCTTTCTTTCTCTCATTTTGTAGCCATGAGGCTGTAGCCGTGGAACATCTTCAATTAAGGGGGGGAGCACTGCCGACTTTTGGTCCCATTCTTTCCATTTCCATTTCCATGCAACGTCTATAGGGATAATGTTAAAATGGCAAAATCAAGGGACACGGTGCCCCGGTGACCCCTCCCCCCCCCCGCTCCGCCGCCTATGCCATGAGGGACGTGTATAGGTATGTTAAGTGCAAGGTGCGTTCGCACGTAAAATGTTGCGACACATTTCATATTTGCTGGCTCAAACAGGCACAAACACTCCTTTCTTTTTCTCTCGCAGATTATCGGCCTCGGGCTGTTCGTTCACTAAGCAATGTGTTCCCATGCATCTGAAAATCGCATGGTAGGAAAAGGACCCATGCATCAAACAATCGGCGATGCTAACGGAGCTGAGAGATAATTAGGTCCTTTGGAAATTGGATCTACTATGTACATTGTGCATATATAATGAATAACGGGGATGTATTCTGGTATCAGGCGACAGATAGGCATCGCCATTCTCTGGATAGAATCTGCTGACTACCAACATTTACAAAGATAACTGTACGTAACTGTACGTTAGAAAAGATAACTGAGGGTCGGAAAATAGTGGGCCCCCTCTGGGGGTAGCTGAGCCCTTCGGCAGGGGTAATGAGGGCGTCTGGGAAAAAATTATTTTTAGGATTCATAACTCGCATAGATTCATAAGCTGCTTGATGTGGAGTATACGCTTGTTTTCTTACTTTGATAGGCTTTTATCTAATCAGACCATTTTTAGAGCTAGCTGGATTATTGGAATTAGGGGAGACATTTGTCCGAGCGGACACGGTTAATCGTAGACTGGAGACTGAGCCCAGCCAGTGGGCAGGCCACCCATGACCCACCCCCTTCCCCCCTCCCAAGCACTCACTGTACCCGGCTACAGGCGCGCTCCTATGTGAGCTGCCCGATTGCGATATACGTTGCCGGTCCAGCCCGGAACAGGGGGTTGAGGCGTGGAGGAGGATTCAACTATCCGGAAGATGGGAAGGACGGATTGACATCGAATCACCATTCTGTCCTGGCATTGTCTCGAGAAAGAGGTTACACGTGAAGGTCGCTGAGAGTGGGGCCATGACAATTTTGGATTAGGTGTAAACATGATAAGCTGGGAGTCGATTTGTTGTGATGCGCTACGCCTTACGCGGGCAATTTGTTAGAGCCGGATCGGTCCTTTTTTTCTTTTTGCTGAGAGTGGGTACGACTAACCTGCAATGGAATTGAACTTTACTCCTAGGAAGGTGGTTAAGAATGATTGCGGATATACGCGCATACGTGAGGCACTGGTTTACTCCCAATCCTCCGTTTAATTGTATTCAGTGTGGGGTCTGATAGGTGGGGGTAATGGCTCTGTCTAGCTTCCAAAAAGAAAGCACCACCCTGGATAAGTGTCGACCACAACTTTAAATGAACAGCAAGGACAAAGTAAATGGTTGATAATGACCGTGTTGCCATCTCCCCGTTCGCGAATCATGAAGTTATGCTTCATCACTGAGGCTCTTAGGCGGGTTATAGAGCATGACGGGATGTGGGTTCCGCATTTTCAAGCAATAGTTGTCGACGGTTGATTGATGCTTTGTCAAAACATATTAGCATATACGGCCATTCAGTGTACTTTATGTCCGTCTGATGTGCCCGTCGTTGCGTTTTCGCAACGCTGATGGCGCCCGGTGTGCCCTTCGTTGCGATTTCGCAACGCATGCTTTTTACGTTTCTCTCGAAAAACTTTTGCTGCAGGTAAAAATTATTTTCGATTCCATGCAAGGCCCTGGTAGGAGCATAACATATTTTGATTTCGTCGATTTTCATGATGGTCAATATTCCTGGGCATAAATGGGTAATTAAACGAGGGCTAAGAAAGAAGGCAATTTTTCAACTTTTTATTTTTTGACATAAAAATGCACTTTTCTAGACGAGCTTTGTCCCAGGAATCTAGTGGTGTCATTTGTTTTCACATGCGATGTTCAGAAGTGCCTCTAATTCACGAAAATGTTAATGACGTCACCATGCCCTATGTATGTTGGAGCTATTTTTTTACAATTTGAGGGTCAAAAATCAAGATAGAAAGTTGAAATTTGGGGCATCTAATTTTCTAATAGAGCTCTACAACATATATTCCGGTTTTCTGGAAATTCCCAAAATTTTGGATTTTATTAGCTGTTTTCCAAAAAATATAGTTATTAGAAGGATGAAGAATAACCTGTTGCTCATTTCTATCAGAAATAGAAAAAAATAAACCAATATATATTCGGGCGTGGCCCTTCTTCAGTGGTACAAGATCTTTGATGGAAAATCCGAGATAGCCATTTTAAAGAACTCGTTGAGCTGCGTCTTTTCATGTACTTAATTTGCAATTTGCTTTTAACCTGATTTTTGGCGATTTTTCAAACATTTACCACTTTTTGACTAAAAATGCCATGTAGTAACATCACTAAAATCGATATATCTAAAAAAAATTGGAAATTTTTTCTTAAAAATTGCACAGGAGACGTCAAATTGATGGGGGAGAAGGTATGCCAAGTTTCAAGTAGATAGCGAAAGTGGTTTATGAGTTATTCAATAAAAACGGAGGGGGGGGGGTCGGATCCGACCCCCTCAGGCGGTCGCGGGTTAACCCTCGCCGGACCTATTGGTTTTCTACATACGCGCCGGCCGAGGGGGGGGGGGGGCGGGTACGACCCCCCTCGCCGTTTCGCCCCTGAAGGAGTTAGCGCGTCGCGGAAAAAACGAGCGTGTGCGCCGTTACGAGACGCAGATATTGGTACCCGATTTTAAGGTCCTAGGTCAACCGGTGACCTCTGAGGTCAGGTCAAGTGCCCCAAGGTACGGTTCAGTTTTTGGTGAATAACTTCGCAAAAAACGGCCGCAGAGCGCCGATTTTGGCAGCATCGTGTTCGTCTCGCTCAGGCGCGTCGAATGATATACTTTTTGTCCGGGTCAGGTCAACTTGGGGTGTTGACCTCAGGTCAAGGTCAGGTCAGCACCCCCAGGTCACGAAGTTGGTCGAAAGGGGTCATGTCGCATATCATTCGATTCGGCAGGTCTTCTTGAGTCCATTGGTGGCTTTCCCGACTCGCTAGCTCAATTTGATTAAGAGTTATTGACGAAAAACTAATATGACCTTGATGACGTCATAAATGACGTCACGCAAGGTCAACATTGCAAAAGTGACGCATCTAACCTTGCAAGGAGTGCATAAAATCACGATTCTGTGTGCTTGAGATAGTTGGAGATCGTTCCCGGCGCCAGAATAGCAGTTTTCATTTTTCCCCATTGACTTATAATGGTGAGGTCACGAAAATGACCTGACCTTATATGACCTTTAGGAAAAATCCGAGATATACAAGTTGTGGGACTCATAATGGATACTAGATCCTGCAAGTTTCATTTCCCTGTGACATCTCCTCTGGCAGTGAGGGCGTTGCGAAGTTGCGACATCTGAAGACCGTGCAGAGGTTCACTTATGACGTCATAGGTCAGTGACCTGACCTGACCCAAAAATGCAGTTGGTGTCAAAAGATGCGGCTTGGATCAAAGGTTAGGTATACCAAGTTTCAGCTCTCTATCGCCAGCGTGTTCGGAGCTATCGCGAAAAAACCCTATGGGGGGGGGGCGGCACCCGCCCCCCCTCGGCCGGCGAGGGTTAAATAGCCTAGGGCGTTGAAAAGGGTTGCCTCTGATACGAGACATATTAACCTTCGCCCTGGTGGGGGGGGGGGCATTTTGGCCCCCCCCCCTGTGGTTTTTCAGCGATAACTCAGAAACCACTTGAGTTAGCGCCCTGAAACTTTGTATAGCTGTTTATTCAACATTTTTACATCATGTCCTTTTTTGGGGGGTTCAGGTCAGGTCAGGTCAGGTCACAAGGTCACCAAAACTGACACCACCTCTAAAAAAGTTCAAAGCTCTCTCAAAGGCACAGCTTTTATCCGATCGATGTAAAATTTACAGTACTTGAAGATGTCACCCAGCTCTACAAAATGGCTATCTCGGATTTTTTATAAATGTGACCTAAGGTCAGGTCAGGTCATCGCTGCTCCCCATTATAAGTCAATGGGAGAATCGAAAAGTAGTTGTTTTTCAGCTAAATCGGGCGTGATTGTTCCTATATTTCGTTATTGAAGTGTCTTGGGTCAGCAAATCACAGCCCATGTGAAACCATTTGCTTGTGACCTCGCTGAGGTCACGCTAGGTCATCTCCCTGGTCACCAGAGGTCACCAGCGGTTTTTCTGCACTTACTTGTTATTGAATAGAGATAGAGACTCCGTTCGACGTTTATCGTGTTTGTCTCGTCAATGCGGATCGAATGATATGCAGCATGACCTATTTCGGTAAGGTCATGACCTTGACCTGAGGTCAAATTTTCAAAATGACCTTTCGAGGTCAAACTATATATCATTCGACGCGTCTCGACGAGCCAAGCACGATGGTGCATGAATCGTTTCTCTATTTTCTCGTGAATGCATGCTATAGTTAAAAACATTTTCAACGAAATTTGCCAAGTTGACCTTGCATGACCTCTGTAGGCCAAACCGTTGAGCTTAGGTCAAATCTGACGAACCTTGGCAAAAGAGCTTGAAAAGAGCTATCGATTGCTTTTTTCCGAGGCTCTCTAGCTCTTCTAGTTTCCGAGCTACAGCGGAATATGTCCGGCAACACCGAAAACACTGAAATTTGACCTATGATGACCTCTAGCGACCTCAATATTGACCTTAGCGAAAAAATGACCGAAATACTTTCGAATGTACTTGTTATGGGCTTTCGTTTGCTTTTTTCCGCGTCTTCCTAGCCCTCTTCGTTTTCGAGTTAGACGGGGGGGTCATTTTGGCCCCCCCCCCCCCCACCAGGGCGAAGGTGGCTCAGACCCACACCAGGGCGCGGGCTAAGCGTCATGGGCAATAGCAACATCATGTTTCTCGACGTTCTCAAAGTGGCAGTAATGACCATTAATGTGAAAACAATAGGTGTTAAGAAACTTTTTGGACACCCTGTAAGTCGGGAGCCAATAGATTTACAGCGCCAAGAAAAAGCGCATTCGACAGCTGTTTCACGGGCCTTTCTGATAATTTTATCATATTTGACTTCCGGTGAACGGTTTAACCTTCAGAGGGAAAAAACTCAACAATAGTCGTTTTTACGAAGCAGTTTTTTTTTCGGTAATAACTGTTAATGAAAAAAAAACGACATTTATTTTGCCAGCAACGTGTTCGTCTTGTCAAAATGCGTCGACTGAATTATAAGTTGATCTTGAAACGTCTTTTTAAAAATTTGACGTCAGGTTAACCCTCGCTGGCACAGGGGGGGGGGGGGGGGTTTGTTGCAACCCCCCAACCTTAGGGGGGGTTGATGCAACCCCCCTAAGGTTTTTCGCAAATAACTCGCGTAAAAAGAGGCCGATCGCGACGAAACTTTCAGTACCCTCGTATTGATCAATTTTACACGTTTCCTGAAAAATTCATGACCCTGACCCCAATGACCTTTGACCTGTGACCTCTTTTCTGTGACCATGTTTGGCCGAAATCGCGATTCGGCGTATGTCGGCTCGCATTAGCCGCGCGTTTGCAGTCTTTTCGTGGTTTCAAACGTTCGAACATGTGATTTGATGTTGCTCCCATACATTAGGGTGGGTGTCAAGGTCACCTGAAGGTCAGGTCAGGTCATTGACCTTTGGTGACCTCGGGTGACCTCGGTTCACTTTTTCGAGTTTTACATGTTTCTAGGCTAGTTTTTGGAGCTGAATTCCAATTTAGCAACCATTTAAACATTTATGAAGTAGTTTTGGTGCCTTCGTAACATGTTACGAAGCTGCCAGAGACGGTTGCCACGTATTACGAATACCCGTCACAACCCCCTACCGGTTGACCTGACCTGACCCGACCCGACCTGATCTAAATGCTTAAAAACATCATTTCTGATCAAAACTAACACGATATTCGTGATCAGCACCCCGGAAAACCACATAGCAGCCACACTTTACGACTTTCTAACAGGTCCCGATTTTCCCGGTTTTCGGGTCATTGACCTGACCTGGAAGGTCAGCCGATGACCTAGGACCTTAAAATTGGGTATCATCGGCTTCCTCTCGTGACGGGCAACACGCTCGTTTTTTCCGCGAAGCTCTAGCTTGATCAGGGGCCAAACGCGAGGGGGGGGGGTCGTACCAACCCCCCCCCCCTTGTGCCGTCGAAGGACGCAAAATGGCCTGTGCTGGCGAGGGTTAAGGTAATTGACCTAAACGAGAAGGGTCATGCTGCATATCAGTCAATCTGTATCGTCGAGCATAATCTAACTGACGTGTTTTCACCGCTCTAGCACGTCTCTATTAACCCACGCCGGGCCGGGGGGTGTTTGAACCCCCCCCCTGCGGTTTTTCGCAGATATCTCAAAAACGGCGGCGAGGAGCGCCGCGGTTTTTGGCACAACTGTTTGTGCATCTTTTCCGCACATGTTGTAAAAATTTCAGATTCAGGTCACCTTAGGTCAGTTCACCAGGTCACGCCAAGTGACCTCACCTCAGAAAAATAAGAATGCTCGTCATAGCTACACCGATTAATCGATTGCCTTGAAACTTTCAGCGATTGATAAGAACAACATTATCTATAAAATGTTTATCTCGGAATTTTGATATCGGTGACCTAAGGTCAGGTCACTTTTGCGACCTCTACATTATAAGTCAATGGGAGAAAATTGAAAAGCGTCTGTTTTGCACGAACTTTATTCTAGACACTCTCAAACATCGAGATGTAGGTAAAATGGACGCACTGAACCGGAAAATGGCAACTGTGACCCCTCGTTATGTCCCCGAGGTCATTTCAGGTCACGAACAGAATCTAACAGTTTTTCGCTAATAACTTCTTATAGAGACGTGCTAGAGCGCTGAAAACGCCTTAGATGTGTTCGGATCGACGTTGCGGATCGACTGATATGCAACATGACCTTTTCCGGTCAGGTCATGACCTTGACCTGAGGTAAAATTTTCAAGTTGACCTTTCAAGGTCAAATTGTAGTTCATTCGACGCGTCTTGACGAGAGGAACACGATGGTGGCAAAAGTAATGTCATGACTCTTTTGAGTCAAAAGTTATCGCCAAAAAAACGTTTTTCGTAAAAACGGCTGTTTTTGGAGTTTTTGCCCCCTGGAGGCTAAACCGTTGACCTGAGGTCAAATCTGAGTACATTACTCAGAAAGGTCTGTAAAAGGGCTATCGAATGCGCTTTTCTGCGGCGCTGTAGCTCTATCGGTTCCCGAGATAGCCGTTGGCAGTTTCCAAAATGTTGAAATAGTTGACATTTGACCTTTGGTGACCCCTGGTGACCTGACCTTTGACCTGACCCATAAAATGACCGAAATGTTTTCATCCATATTTTGGACGTTCTTTAGATTGCCGCTTACCGCGTGTCGCTACGTGGCCCAGGAGCCGAGTTAGAAGGGGGAGGGGTGGTCAGACACCCCCCCCCCGGCCCGGCGCGGAATCTCAGAGCACCGGCCCGGCGCGGGTTAACCCGCGCGAGGCTTCGGTCTCCAGCCGAACGCGCGGTGCTGAGATGATGTTTTTTTTTGTATTCAACACCTAAGAATAAAAACAACACCTAAGCGCGGTGCTGGGGGGGTAAATTTTACCCCCCCCCCCCCTGTTATCTCCCAAACTAATGGCCCGATTTGGAAAATTCAAACGCCAATCGAAAGATCTCATCAAAAACAAAACCATGTACTTAATTTAAAGTTTGAGGTCAAGGTCAAGGTCAGGTCAAGGGTACAAATTGAAAGTTTCTACAGTATCGGCCTTGCACCGTAGTTGCCGAAGAATGGAGTCATGGACTGAGACTGGTTGCCTAAAACGTGTTCTTAGGCTACCAAAACAATATTCCTTGCATACAACATCATTCAGAGGTCAAGGTCAAGGTCAGGTCAGGTCAGGTCACCAAAAACAAAATATACAAAAGGGCATGTGCTATACATTACACAATACACATGTTTTATGGGTCATTTTATTCATTTAATTCAATAGGCACACTCAATAGGTGATATGGACCACATCTGGATGAATTTCAGGTCGAGGTCAGGGCAAGGTCAGGTCAAGTGAGGTCAAATTTTGAAGTTGGTTGTTAACCCGCGCACCGACGGGGGTCTGCGCCACCTTAGTACCGACGGGGGGGGGGGCGGATGACCGCCCCCCCCCCCTGAGATCTCGAGAACGAAGCAAGATAGCGACAAGCGGTAAACGGCATCGGATACGCACGGACAAGATCTACAATTTTTACTAAGGTCATTTTCAGGTCAGGTCAAAGATGACGTCACAGGGGTCGAAAAAGTCAAAATGGCGGCGCTAGATATGGAGAGGGTTTTTCTCGAATAACTTTCGAAGTAGTCAAGATAGGAACAAACTAAGGGCATCATCGTGATCCTCTCGTCAATCCGCATCGAATGATATATATGTTGACCTCGAAAGGTCAAGGTCAAAGGTTGACCTCAGGTCACGTGACCTCGAGGTCATCATGTATATCATTCGATGCGTCTTGACGAGCTGAACACAATGAGACCATCCGCGCGGCTGTATCTTGTTCCTGTAAGGAGTTATTGGCAAAAAACCTTTGGTGACCTTTGATGACGTCACATGACCTTACAGCTGCCCAACAGCAAAACAGACCCCAAGGTAGTGAAGGTTGATCGTATGTGAAGTCATGTATAGTATATGGGGCCATTCCGACCCGTTTTAGTGGTAAAAACAGGGAGTTGATTTTTCCCCTATTGACTTATAATGGGGAGGTCGCGAAATTGACCTGACCTTAGGTCACCGACATCAAAATTCCGAGATATACAAATTGTAGCTACTAATGACCTTATAACATCCTGCGACTTTCAAAGGCCTCCGACATCTACTGTAGCTCTGGCACGGTGACAAAGTTGCAAAAAAGTGACTTGAGGTTGGGTCATTCAAAGTGACCTGGTGACCTGACCTTAAAAGTTAGGAGGTTCAAACTTGCACACCCTGTGTAAAATTGATGAGAGAATAGTCATACCAAATTTCGCGGCGCTACGCGCCGCGGTTTTCCCGCTATCCGCGAAAAACCTCAGGGGGGGGGCGGATATCCGCCCCCCCCCGTCGGTGCGCGGGTTAAGGCCTCAAAAGGTGTTTATCTGATGTAGTTTTTCACGGCGAATCGAATGGTGCTATTTTTGTTTCCGTGCGAGATCTAGAACTTCCCCAAAAAATCACTTTTTCAAAAAAATTGATATGACGTCATAAAATTTTGAATAACTTCCACATTTTTGAACCAATTCTTCTAAAAATTGGTATGTAGGTGCACATATACCACTTCTCTGACATATATTCCGTTTTTTTCGATACACGCAAAATTTTGGATTTTTTAAATTATTTTCCCCCCAAAAAGTCAGTTTTTTAAATTGGGCCAAAATCAAAAATTTCCCAAAAGCCGAGATAGCTATTTGATAGAAAAAGTAGGATCACGTATACCTAACCTTTTTTGTTATGTCTTGATTCCCTTAAAAATGAAAATGTTAGCGGCGTTTGAAATTTTGCCGTTTTTGAGGCGAAAATGGCGAACATGACGTCTTTATAACGTCATTTTCTCAAAAACAATCCGAGGGATTTCGCTCAAATTTTCAGGGAACGTGTCAAATTGATGTAAGAAAAGGTACTAAAAGTTTGGCGGCGCTGCGTGCCGCCGTTTTCGAGATATTGCAAAAATTCGCGAGGGGGGGGGGAATTTACCCCCCAGCCCCCGCGGGTTAACAAAAAGAAAAAATAGAGTTAACTACTGCTGGCGACCTTTTATGACCTGAGATGACCTCATGAACACACAGATGGGCCACGGGTGCAATTTTCCAATTCCGTGTGTCATTTTTACCTACAAACCGATGTTTGAAGTTTTTTTTAGAGCGACATTCGTCCAAGAGGCGCAAACGCAAACGACCTGTGGTTTGAAGTCTTAACATTACGTGTGGAAATTATGTATGAACAGTTGTTTTTCTAGATACTCGCAAAAAACAACAACTGAGGATGGGGGCGTTAACCCTCGCACGACCAGGCCATTTCTCATTACACGAACGACCAGGGGGGGGGGGGTTGTTACGACCCCCCCCCCCCTGGCGTTTCGAAACGGAAGGTCGTAGAGCTTAGCGGAAAAAACCAACGGATTGCTCTCAACGAGATCTCGCGATTGGTGGTATATTTTTTGGTCCTAGGTCAACATTTGACCTACTTATGACCGGTCAAAGGTCAAATTTTCCGAAAAATCAAACTTTTTCAACTTTCCGCGGCGATTGCGGCAAAACGGTGGGAGATATCGACTTGAAACCTTCACTATCGTGTTCCTTGATCAATTCTCTATCGTTTGGTATGTATTTCGTTTTCCTAGCTCTAAAAATGGCGCGTTGGGAGCGCCGGAAGTCGGCAAGGTCACAGTCGGCGAAGAAATTCGAAAAATCAAAATTTAAATTTTTGAAATCTGATTGTATTTTTTGATTTGGGAGGTCCATTTGCTCCCTATAGAAGCTAATATTGCTGCATATTCCCATTGAGGTGACAAGAATTAGCAAAATAGTGGTTCGGGCGCTTTTCAAAAATAGTACCGGACGCTGTTCCTCTTGTGACGTCATAGCTCCGTGGCCTGACCTGACCCGGTCAATTTTCTTGCACCACACGATAGCCAATGCTTGCCCCAACATGCATGGGAAGTTTCATCATGATCCATCAAACAATGTGGGTATCACCGGCAGAAAACCTAGGGATTCGGCGCACACGTTTGGTAACTGTCGGCCGGAGGCTGTACCTCTTATGACGTCATAACTCCGTGACCTGACATGACCCGATCAATTTTTTTCGGCAAAAGATGCGCAAAGGTTGCCCCAGAGGGTATTGAAAATTTCAGCCCGCTACGACAAGCCGTTTAGCGTGCACTTCGAAAAAACCTCAGGGGGGGGGGTTGATACAACCCCCCCCCCCTAGGCGTTCTAGGGTTAAAACATCCCCCAAGCACAGCTCGGGTAAAGGTTTGGCGATTCTACATCGATGATAGGGGAGAGTGGGGTAATTTGGCCGCTTTTTTTAGAAAACGATGTAACTTAAAATTGACGACACATTTCTGCATTTTCTCAACGCTGGCAGGTGTTGCATTCATTTTACTTTACTGGACAGTGAACTTGAAATGATAGAGTAATTACTTGTATTGAAATTGTGACGTATTACAAAGGTCTGCAAGGCGGCCAAATTGCCCCACTAGCAGGGTTATTTGGCCGGGGGTGTGGGGCAATTTGGCCGGTGTTAGTTTGCGGTCGGGCTTTTCTGTTATATTGCGAGTCAGCTTCAGATTCAGCAATGACGTGTGTCCTATGACGCATTTACCACATTTTGGAGGTTGACTCGTGGGGTCACAGGGGTCAAAATAGCCAAATTAGCGGCTCTAGATGCGAAGACAGTTTTTTACGAATAACTTTTGAAGTAATCAAGCTAGGCCAAAACTTCGAGTACCATCGTAATTCTCTCGTCATTCCGCATCGAAACATATATGTGTTGACCTCGAGAAGTCAAGGTCGAAGGTTGACCTCAGGTCAAGTTACCTCAGGTCGCTTGACCTCAAGGTCACGTGATATCAAGGTCATCATGCATATCATTCGATGCGCCTTGGCGAGCTGAACAGAATGAGACCATTTGTGTGGCTGAACCATTTGTATGTAAGGATTTATTAGCAAAAAAACGTTTGGTAACCTTTGACGACGTCACATATGCTCTTACAGTTGACCAATCGGAAGTAAGGCATCAAAGTAGTCAAAGTTGGTCATGAATCATGTCATTTATGGTACAATCGACCATGAAAACTCGGCCGTCCCAGCACAGTGACCATGAGCGCACCGGCCAAGTTGCCCCGCTAGTCCCGGCCAAATTACCCCATATTGCCATTCTGAAAATTTTTGTGTATAAAGTCATCACGGCTATACGGAATTCGATGAAATAGCTCTTGGAACCGCTGAACACCCCCAAGAATGGCGCTATAATGTCTGAAGTCGTTTTTAGCCCAAATTCTACATGTTATACAACTTTGTAAACAGAAGTAAAAGTTACCATTTTCTAATGAAATTAACGTTATATTAATTTTGAATGAAACTACGAGGGGCAAAGTTTTGACATTTGTCCTCCAGTTATTTCTACCCATGACAAATGAATATAGACTAGAGTTATTTCACTCACTTTTATTAGATACCGTACAGGTGGGGGCGGCCAATTTACACCACCGGCCAAATTACCCCACTCTCCCCTACTTGTGTGTTGACGCTTGAACAGTCAGGCAGCACGGGTCGCTTTCATATTAGAGAGGAGGAAAATGATGTTTTGCCATTCATAGATGTAAAAGCGGGGAGAAGGGAAGACGAAACCGATGACAACAGCGGTATAAAATGAAGCGCCACAAGAACACTTATCTAAACTTGAACTCTTACCATAGCAAACACCAGCACAAAGACTCTCTGATTCGGTCGTTGGATATATTGCAGGTAACGTTAACGTTATTTTTTAGTGTGAGCGTTGTGTATTGGGAGTCGAATCTGTGTACACCTACATATATGTGCATGTCAAAAATAAAACAAATCATATATGCGCCTTCGCAGTTCATCGTGACATCAAGCCGTCCAACCTGATGCTGGTGAAAAGCAAAAAAGGCGAGATCGTGACAAAGCTGGCCGATTTTGGCATATCCAAGGAGATGACAGCCAGCAAGCTGAAAATGACAGCTGGTGTCGGTACACTGGATTGGATGGCTCCGGAATCCCATGCGGGTGGATATCAACAGGGAACCGTAAGTACATACATTCTAATCCTCCATGAGAATTGAGAACAAATAGAAAAATACCGGCTTACAACTTCCCAACGGATGCCATTTTCCGTTGGCGGAAATGGTAAATAATATTTTGAAATTAACCCGCGCCCCAGTGGCGGTCTCAGCCAACTTCGCCCTAGTGGGGGGGGGGGGGTGGGGGGGCATATTACATAGATTAAATGTAAATAAATCAACCGGTTCCGATGAGGTACCAGTAAGAATAATAAAGTTAGCGGCAGTTATTCTCGCTGAACCACTTTCAAAACTGTTCAATAAGTCTATCGACACAAGCCAGTACCCAAAGTGCTGGAAAATTGCGAACGTGAAACCAATTTTTAAAAACAAAGGTAGTCCAGCAGATGTAGAAGGGTACATGCCCATCAGTTTAATAAGCTGCATCTCGAAAATATTTGAAAAAATAGTATTCAAACGTATTTACAACCACATAACTGAACACAACCTACTAACGGAGCGGCAAAGCGGCTACCGGCCCGGACATGGAACTCAGTTGCAGCTTTTCTACTTAACCCATTCGTTATATGAAAACCTCGACGACGGGAAGGACCATAACATAATCTATCTGGACATCAGCCGCTATTTCGAGAAAATTTGGCACAAGGGCCTTCTCCACAAATGTGAACATGAATTCGGTCTGGCAAACCTTATACCATGGCTAACTTCATACTTAACAAATCGATATCAACGCGTAGTAATAAACAATTCCACATCTTCGCTCCGACCACTTCAAGCGGGATGCCCTCAGGGCTCAGTTTTGGGCCCCCTTTTAGCCTTAATGTACTTAAATAACCTTTCAACAAAAACCGAAAATGAAATGCTATTCTTCGCCGACGATGCTTGTCTGATAGCCCCACACGCTCCAAATAATAGAGAAACAGTTGAAAGCTCACTTCAAAGAGACCTAAATGAAATCCACAAGTACGGTGACAACTGGATGATACAATTTAACCCAAGGAAAACTCTCCAACAGCATTTCACAAAACGCAAACAGAAAATCCCACCAAAACTAACATTTGCAGCCAGTTGTCGCTAATCATAAACACCTGGGATTGACAATATCGAACGACCTTAGGTTTCACGAGCACATCAACGACATCATCAGAAAAGTTAGCATTGCCCTTAGCCCACTCTATCGTATCGCTTCCTACTTGCCCAGGACCTTATTGCAACAAATATATACGACGCATGTGTTGCCATATTTTGACTACGCGGACATCATTTACGACGGACTGCTAACAGTACACGATACTTTACGACTTGAAACACTCCAGAACAGAGGGGCCCGACTTGTGACTGCGACATTATTTAGAACTCCGACAGACAATCTTAGACGAGAACTAGGATGGACTTCATTAAAGAAAAGACGTGAAATGCATAAGATAGTATTTTTCCAACGACTGACGCTCGACGATACTCCAACATATATCAAACAACTATTGCCCCCTGATCAAAGAAATAACAACCGACTTCTTCGCAACTTTAATAACAGAAGGGAAATATATCCCAAAACCTGTCTACTGAAAAACTCGTTTCTTCCTAGTACAATTAAACTAATGAATGAACTGCCACAGAACTTGAGAGAGACTAAAACTTTATTCTCATTTAAAAAACAGCTTAAGTCTCACTTACATATAGAAAAACCACCAAAGTATTATATTTATGGTTCGAAAATGGAAAATACACTTCTAACACGTCTAAGGGTTGGGATGTCAGAGTTAAAATCCCATCTATTTCAAATACAAAAAAACTGAATCTCCATATTGCAACCACTGTGAAGGCAGAACTAACGAGAACACAGGACATTACTTACTAAAATGTCCAAAGTACACACAAGAAAGAGAGAGAATGACAAACATAATAAATGGTATAACAGGCATTGACATACACAATTTATCACAAAAGGAACAACTAGACTTCATACTACACGGTAATATGGTACGACCCAGAGACGAATTCGAGGTAGCACGAGCGGTGTACCAATTCATCCATGCAACCAAACGTTTTGCCTCTCCTTCCCATCCTGCCACCTATCCCTGACGCCCAGTCCTTTGACACCGGTCGCCACAGAGCGCTGCCCTCGGCGCCGGCCCCTTTACATCTATTGAGAGCGGTCTGCGCGGTGGCGGGCAGCGGCTGCGAGGCTGTGGGCGGCACCCAGTGTGATTTTGCGGACTCGAGAGGCGCCCCGATTTAAGTGCTCCGGCACTTTTGCGCCAATCGAGGTGACACTGATTGTTTATTTCGAATGAATGTGTTAAAAAAATATATGAGATGAGATGAGATGAGATATGTTACCACCCACCTCTAACTCAAAAACTAAGAGGGCTAGAAAGACGCAGTAAAAAGCAGTCGATAGCTTTCAATGCGTATCTTTGAAAGTATTTCGGTCATTTTTCATCTTAGAGCAATATTGGGGTCACCAGGGGTCATCAGAGATCAAAATTTACCAATGGTAATTATATTTTTCAGAAAACATGCCGTTATCTCAGGAACTATGGTAGCTAGAAAAAACGCATGGAAAAGCAATCGATAGCTTTTGATTTGAACTGTTCTTTTGATAAGGTCATTATCAAAATTGACATCAGGTCAACGTTTAGCATCCAGACAAAAACTCCAAAAATAGCTGTTTTTACGAAAAGTGTTTTTCAACCATTAGTTTCGACTACAAAAAGCCACGGCATTTCTAATGCCAGAATCGTGTTCTTTTCGCCGAGACGCGTCGAATGAACTATAATTTGACCTTGAAAGGTCAACTTGAAAATTTGACCTCAGGTCAAGGTCATGACCTGACCGGAAAAGGTCATGTTGCATATCAATCGATGCGTCTCAACAAGACAAACAAAATGAGAACATCCCCAGCGTCCTATCTCTTTCCAATCGCGAGTAATTGACAAAAATCTGTGTGTAGCCTCAGATGACCTCGGACGACCTTTCTAGAGGCTATCAGCAAAAATGACACCTTGGTAATCACGGGTGGTCCAAATACTTGTGGTTCTGAAATATTTGGACTGTTCCTATGCGTACACACGGATCTAGAGGCATTTTCATTTTTCTCCATTGACTTGTAATGGAAAGGTCACGCCACTGACCAGACCTTAGGTCACGGATATAAAAAAATCCGAGATATACAAATTGTAGGCGCCCATAACATCATGCAATCCACCAAGTTAACCCTCGCCCGCACATGGGGGGGGGGTTGCCACCCCCCCCCCCCAGGCAGTCTTTCTGCTCTGCACTCAACATTTTTAGAGCTAGAAGGCTGATTTTTCGTATAGCTGCTCGTCTATCCTTTCTTGATGTCCACTCAAAATTTCAAGTTTCTGTGATTTCTGGTTTCGGAGATATGACCTTGTTTTTCAGGTCATGTCATGACCCAAATGGCCAATTCTCAACATCTTGCGTTTGCCATGGGCCTTGTGAGCTTTTGACACCCTGATTTCGGCCTTTTTTGCCAGTCTTACCTCCCACCTATCATGGAACATGTTGTTCGACGATGTACAGGGGTCAAGGTCAGGGTCAAGGTCAACCTAGGTCATCTAAGATAATTGCGTTTTAGGCAAGCTGAATTTACTTTTTGTGAAGTTTTTTGACTGCATTTTTGGTAAAAGCTTCTCAGATCATGATTTCATGTAATATGGACACAAAAACAATCGGTGCACACATCAGTATACACACAGACACACACAGACATACAAACACATATAATTGACCTTGACCTAACTTGACCTGAAATGACCTCAGCAGCAAAAATCTGGTCGGGTAGTGTGACAAAGAGGTTCTAGCTGGCTTGGCACCAGAAAACAGCATCGTCATCGGTATTTGATAAGCAGCGCACTTGATATCCAACGGTGACCCAAAACAGCAACATTTTTTAGTTTGACCTGACCTGGAAGGTCAATGACTGACCTGAGAAGGTAAAACTGGGTATCATTGGATTCGTCTCTTCCCAAAGAATCTTTTTGGTCTTTACTGCTAAGCTCTATCTCCAACAGGAACGAAATGGCGCGGGGGGGGGGGGTGGCAACCACCCCCCATGTGCGTTCTAGGATGGGAAAATGGCATGTGCGGGCGGGGGTTAACCCGCGCCCCGTAGGGGGGGGGGGCCGAAACGCCCCCCCCCCCCCTGTCCTTTTCGGTCGATATCTCCTAAACGGCTGGAGATATCGCCACCAAACTTTCAGGACCCCTCCAGGCATCAATTTTACACATTGTGACCAAAATTTTTCCAGAGGCTATGATAGGTTGGCCACAAATGACGTCAGAGTGACGTCATGTTCTGTCATTTTCGACCGAAAAAAGACCTTGGCGAGAAGACCTGTCAGGGCTACAGCTTTGAAGATACAGAAAAATGATCAAGACATAAAAGGTGTAGAATTGACAGGGCTACAAAACTGCTATCTCGAATTTGTGAAATTTTTGAGTTTTGACCCCCAAAAATCAAAAAAGCATTTTTTTGGATATATTCGCCAAAAAATCCAAAAATTTTTGAGTTTCGAAAAAACCGGAATATATGTGATAGTGCCTACCGTCTTCTATCTACATACCAAATTTCAGATCGATACCTCGTTTTTTGGCCAAGTTATAGCGAAAAAAAAATGTTCAAAAATGATGACGTCAAATTTTCAAACTCAATTTTTGGCAATTCTAGAATTCGTAGAGCAAAACAAAGACCACCATTAGACTCCCCGTGACGAGCTGCATCGAATCGATACCCATTTTATGCAAAAATATCAACCTTTGAAATTTGACCTAATTTGAACTGACCTTGACCTGACCTTCACAAAAACGTGACCTAGGCTGGCCCCAAAGGCTGCCTAACCCACATAATCGCATTTGTTATGTAAAATGGACCATAAAACATGTATCACACGACACATTCATATTGTGACCCCCGGTGACCTGACCTCGCTGTGACCTGACCTGGTATCAGTGACCTCAGATAGCAAAGTATGTGTTTGACGAACAATGCACCATCGATGGTTTTCAATAAATTACCAATTTACTCGCTTTCACAGCACATTTCTTGAATTGCCTGTGAACGGTGAAAATCTGACCTTTGACCTGACCTGTGACGTCATCGGTTTGACCTAGGTCAATGAAATTTGGTCACAAGGTAGTTCCCGGGTGGGGCTATCGAACGCCGTTTGAATTTTGAAAATCGGCCGGTAACTTTCCGAGATCTTAGGGGGGGGGGCGAAACGCCCCCCCCCCTACGGGTGGTAGGGTCCGCCGGTAGCCCTACGGGGCGCGGGTTAAAACGTTTCTTACAAACACTGCAGGCTGGACATGATTGCAAACTTTTTTAGGCTTGGTCAGTTACCTTGACCTGGTGACCTGACCTGACATGTCCTGTGTAGCAAGGGAATTTAAAGAAAAGAAGAAAGAAGGAATAAAAAAAAGCTGCATCTTCATTGCGGTTAATCAAATGCTGCGGTCCACTGTTGTTCGGCTGTTGTAGCAGAGAGAATAATTCGCTGCTGTAATGCTGTCGGTAGTAGAGCTGGTGATACAGGGGAACTTGAGAGTCGTTGAAGAGATCCTGAGATAGCTATAGGGAGGGATCCAGATAGTGATGAGATCCTGATCTAGATGAGTGAGATCCACCTGATAGAGATGTAGATCTCCACCTGAGAAGAGATGTGGGCATCCAGATAGAGATCTAGATTTCCAGATAGAGATCTTAGATCCTGATAGAGATCTTGAGATGGGGATGTAGATCCACCTTAGGGAGATGTCTAGAGATGACGTCCACCTGGGAGAGATGTAGATATCCAGCTGAAGAAGATGTAAGTCTAGATCCACCTTGCATACAAATACATCTGATGGAAGATGCTTTTTAATTTAGAGGCTTGATGATTCTGTTCATTGTATAGACCATGATGCACGAGATGCTTCTTCACTGCTCGGATTAGGGATAGAGGGATCCGATCAGCTGGGTTTGCGGCACAGTTGGGCAGGTGAAGGACAGGGCATTCGAAGTCCCGATGACCACTGCCAAACATATGGGTGGTAATTACATTGATAAATTGAATGTGATCATTCGTCCAGTCACCCATTCCTATATCACTGGCCTCCCCATTAAGAAAATTGCCCACTTAATTCGTATTAGCGTTGCTAGTTTTAACTGCCCTCGAGAATCATTTGTTCGACTGCCGTAACCGAATTCTATCAAATTCCTATCGGCGTTATTCTAAGATTCATGCGTCGTCATTCTCACACCCTTGCTCGCATTACGTTTACATTTCATGTATTCACCCAAATTTAATTGATAGCCCCCGAAATTCCCTCCGATAGTGTTAGGCGTCTTACAAACCAGGGTCTCCCCGGCGAGATAAATGTCTCTTTCCGAAATCCATATGCATGCTCCGCTAACCGGCGACTAAGATACTTATCGCAGGGCCGTCCAGAATAATTGCACAAATATCCACCCTGCTAATTTATGGGATTCACTACACGTCCGATAGACTTAAGGTACACATATACGCGATTTACATCCGACTTATCTCTCTATCCGGGAGAGATTACCTATGCCCTCTTCCGGTCCGCGTGTAACACCTCCGTTCACGACCCAGGGACCACCGTTCATATCCTGGAACTCTCCTCAGGAACTCTCCTTAAACCATGGGATTTACTCTTCAAGGCCTTACGTGTCCTGGAGTACATTCTTCCCTCCCCTGAGGCTGTCCAGTACCGATTAAGGTACCTTTACAAAATAAGTATGAGGACTTATTCGGGACACTACGGCTCGCCTTATCCGCACTTTTGGGTGACTCACCCCTGACCCTCGGCTTCTTGCCTAATTGGCATAACTTACTCTCCACTGCACACTGTGCCAATCTTCCCCTTCCCCCTGCCGTAGAAACCTCTCACTGCCTTCTCACCCAGTGTTACCTAAGCGGGAAAATTAACAGTGGCCGGTACCACTGGCGGAAAACGTGCATATGCCCTGCGTACGTGACGGTGTGTCCCTCTTATTATTCCGGTGTGGACGTGGGTTTAGAGAAGTGCATCTGTGTCTCATACAGTCATGCTGGTAAACATTACGCCATAGGAGACGGGCAAACAAGCCGTCTGCGCCTCACAATGCCCTGTGCCAATATTGGTGGAGTAATTATTGGCGCTAACTCGTAAGAACGCGAATAAAAGAAACGCATTATTTATCCAACCTAATCGTAATCTCAAGTCCTAATTGCTGCTGCACGCATGAACCTAATTACTAGTTCTCGTATACACTCCTAGCAGACCTTGAACCGCTCTTGATTTAATCAGATGATCTAGAACCAATTAGTACGCACCGATCTGTCGTCTGGTTGTGATCCACCGTATCATAGTGAATTACTGAATGCTCAACGGAAATGACTCCTTGAAACTCGTTCGATAGCTTCTGATGGGCTACTAGTTACCTATACAAATTATCTTTATAGAGTGCCAGAATATTGTCATAGGGGTCCCTAGCCTTTCATAGAAAATATAATTTAAATCATCCTATTAGCAGTAAACAATGCACATCAAACGAAGTGCAGTCCTAAATATCAAATAGCATGTCATATTTAAAATTATGCATTAACCCTAGAACGCCTAGGGGGGGTTGTATCAACCCCCCCCCTGAGGTTTTTTCGAAGTGCACGCTAAACGGCTTGTCGTAGCGGGCTGAAATTTTCAATACCCTCTGGGGCAACCTTTGCGCATCTTTTGCCGAAAAAAAAATTGATCGGGTCATGTCAGGTCACGGAGTTATGACGTCATAAGAGGTACAGCCTCCGGCCGACAGTTACCAAACGTGTGCGCCGAATCCCTAGGTTTTCTGCCGGTGATACCCACATTGTTTGATGGATCATGATGAAACTTCCCATGCATGTTGGGGCAAGCATTGGCTATCGTGTGGTGCAAGAAAATTGACCGGGTCAGGTCAGGTCACGGAGCTATGACGTCACAAGAGGAACAGCGTCCGGTACTATTTTTGAAAAGCGCCCAAACCACTATTTTGCTAATTCTTGTCACCTCAATGGGAATATGCAGCAATATTAGCTTCTATAGGGAGCAAATGGACCTCCCAAATCCAAGAATACAATCAGATTTCAAAAATTTAAATTTTGATTTTTCGAATTTCTGCCGCCGACTGTGACCTTGCCGACTTCCGGCGCTCCCAACGCGCCATTTTTAGAGCTAGGGAAACGAAATACATACCAAACGATAGAGAATTGATCAAGGAATACGATAGTGAAGGTTTCAAGTCGATATCTCCCACCGTTTTGCCGCAATCGCCGCGGAAAGTTGAAAAAGTTTGATTTTTCGGAAAATTTGACCTTTGACCGGTCATAAGTAGGTCAAATGTCGACCTAGGACCAAAAAAATATACCACCAATCGCGAGATCTCGTTGAGAGCAATCCGTTGGTTTTTTCCGCTAAGCTCTACGACCTTCCGTTTCGAAACGCCAGGGGGGGGGGTCGTAACAACCCCCCCCCCTGGTCGTTCGTGTTATGAGAAATGGCCTGGTCGTGCGAGGGTTAACTGTTTACGTTCTTATCCCGTTGCAACTTTCCGCAACTAACCAGGCTCCTATACGGGACCTTCACCTACCGCCCGCGCCCCAATTACGGCTAACCCACTGCCCCTGTTGTGGCTGGTTCTCGCGCCCTCTGGCGGCTCAACGCCCGCGTCGGGAACGACGATTACCACGGCCGCCGGCCGGCGCCGCGTCGACAGTCGACAGTTGTCAAGGCCGCGCCGCGATGGGCGCGTCATCACTCGCGGTGCAGTACTGGTGTGTGCGGTCTCTTCGGGCCGGGTAGATTCAACGAATGTGTCAGTGAGTGTGAATCTGGTAAAATATCGCTGCAATATCTCCCTGTTCGACATCTCATCAGCTTCATTCCACGTAAGTTTTTTTTCTAGCTCCATAGTCCGTATCCCCTTCGATCTTTCCCAAAAGATATGATTTTTCTAGTATTTATTCTACAAAAGCACAACGATCGGTACCTATATTAGTCGCATATTAGTTCTAACCACAAACAATTCTACATCTACCTATTACTCGACATTTCGCAACTACAATGACGCAAAGTACAAGGACCATCTAAAGTCGCAAAGTGTCAGACCGTCGACCTCAAACCACTACTCTCAACTCTGCACCTAAGTAACAGAAGAAATTCCGCCGTAAGCTCAAGCATTCATATCTGTTGAAAATCATAACTCAGCCATATTCATAGATCGATTGCATGAATCAGTCGCCACCTTAAAACATTACATTCCCTGTCAACCGTATTTACCTGTTCACTAATTGATTTCGACTTCGCAATTAATTCCTACAGCAATATTACCAATGATTTCGCAAAGCAACTTTTAGTGAGTACAGCACGAATCTACACCCTTAATTTCACAAACGAATTCCAACCTCAAATCTTAATCGCACCTGACTACCGCCGATAATAAATCGAACGAACTAGCTTGGCCAAACACAAAGACATATTCGTTATTCAATGCTGACACGCATCATGTCATCAATCTCAACGTTCGTGACAATGAGCTGCTTATTCAAATTTTAGCATCTCGCTCCCGGCCTAATCGTGAATTCCAACTGACAATAACGTACCTACCTATTTACTGGCGGCTCTGACATGACCTCACAATTCAGATCCTAATATGCAACTAGGGTGTCTGGACCAATAAGTTCAAAGTAATTTAAGTTTTCCAATTCCAATTGAGAGTGCATTTTATCGCAACCGAAAATGTTTGGCAGCCGTCACGGCACGGCAGGCTGGGCAAGGGGGGGGGGACAAGGATTGGGATTGAGCAGACTTTTCCGCAACACTCACATTCTGGAGTTCCTTTACGCTTCCGCTTCTCAGTGTGGTCACAAGCGTCGGCTGCTGTCCTCGGTTCTGGCCACTCGAACTGAAGAGGCTTCTCGCGGGTGACCCCGGACTGACGGCGGCTCCCAGATGGCGTCTCCGGCTCCAGCTGTGGACTGTGAGTCTCGGCTGCTCGACTGTGATTCTCCCTCTGCTTGGGTGGCGCACCCTTTTATAGTTGGGGGGGGGAGGGGTGACTGCCACGCCCTTGCGACGTCATCTTCCTCTGCCTTCTTCTGGTGGGTGGGGCCGTAAGATGGCGCCCTCTGTCCTGTTTAGTCACCTTGCTCCTCTGTGCCTGCAATTTTTTGGCCGTCGAATCGTCTTCGTGTTGAGTGCTTTAGCATTTTAGTAATCGCTGGCATAAAACAATCCCCGAAAGGTTTGTGACTTTCGAGTTTTAATTTTGATTCTTCAATTTCATTTTATTCAAACTTTTGTTTCCTTCCGTTTCGTCTGCCGCCAACGTCACTCTGTGACGTCACTCTTGCTCCGCCCACCGTACCGGGGCGTGGCCGTAAGTCAGCGCCTTCTTCCTCTGCGGAGATCTCTGGAACTACCTCATGAGGCCATTGTGAGGTCGGTCACCCGGTTGTTTTGCCAGGGTCACTCACCCTGGGTTGCTGTGCCCGACAAAGGAGGCTCTGTGCTCCAGCCGGCATCCATCCTTGACACTGCTCCATGATCTGTTGACATATCTTACTGATCCAGCGCTATTTAAGGAGGCTCGGATCGCTCATCCTGCGGTAGCTGTCTCCATAGGCGAGCGTTGTAATGAGAGTTTAACGGCTGCCCATTGCGAAGACCTCTGGAACTACAGCGTTTTTGCTTGCCGTAGGATCTTCCTGGTTTTGCCATTCCCACCGTGGGACTCAGCGCGGCGCAGCTGTTGTGGTACCTGACAGAGTACGTGACAAGTGACAGAGTAGGGTAGTGTGGGGTAATTTGAACATATTTTTACGTCTTCTCCGTTGTACCAAATTCCAGCTCAACCCTGGATGAAGAAAAACTGTTTCAGTAGCGCATGTGTCACTTGCTTTCACAATGCAGGCCTCATTTTTGGACGAGCCGAGCATACCTTGAATAGCATAGCATCACTTCTCCACCAAGTCACGGTGTGTTCAAATTGCCCCACCGTGGGGTAATTTGAACATACTGCCTTTACCTGCCATAAAAACGATAGTCTCGCCAGCACCGATGTTGTTTGACCCATAAACGAATAGGCAGAGCAATTCTAAACATACCTTCATTTGAAAAATCAACACAACAACAAAAATAAGAGTTGCAGAGTATCAATATCTGCACGCTGCACACCGGTCAGTTGCCAGAATTCGCCTCTCTTCATTTAACAGAACGTCTATCATCTCCGTTCGATAAAAACTCTACCAAACCTTACTTCATCTGTTATAGTGGTGCCAATCGGAACCTGGACATTCGGTGTTCCGATTCTTTATAATGTCAAATTTGGAATTGATTGCACAAAGGTATAGTAATCTAGACAACATTGGACGATGGCCTGCCACAGTTAAGCATTTTTATCAAGTAATCGTGCGTAGCATTGATTGGCGAATGGAAAGCTTGTTAAGCTCTCAATATAATGGACACTTTTCGGCTGGTAAAATTACATGATAAGCAATATAAATGACGGTTTCGAGTGTTGATAGCTGCATAATTTTCGGACATATTTGGACAAATAGTTGACTTTAACATTTTTGGACGGAAAATCAACGAAAATGCCGGACATTAGACGGATATTAGACGTAAATTTTCTAAAACTGGCATCACTTATCTGCTACTGCTTTCGGTCGAAAACATTGGCAAAAAAACTGGGAGCGTTGTTTTTTCGGAGCTATCCCTGTCTTCATTGAAATTCTCACACTATGTTCAAATTACCCCACGCTAAAAGTTATTTTGCCATTTTAAAAAACAGGGTTCAAAAGCAAATTTCTTGGATTGAAGGCACTGATTAGGTCATTGCACAACAAAAGCCGTTGCGTATTAGGCGCTAGCAATGCAAGATTTTGCGGTGCAATGAAGTTGCAATGACGTGTTGTTAGGCGTTTATCCTTGCGAAATTGATTTTTTACACTGTGCATCAACACCTTCATTCCCTGAAACTTTAAACCCCGTTCATATGATAGCCCTTTTAGTTACGACAATTTCTCTCATTGGTCTTATTGTCATGCCACTTATGGATTTTCCGTCATTTTGTGTTATTCACACTATGTTCAAATTGTCCCACATGTTCAAATTACCCCACCCTACCCTACCTTAACGTGCTCGCTCGCCGCCGCCGCCGGCCGCAGTCCTGACGTAGCTTGTTGACTCAGCTGTGCCTCGGCGGTTCGTACTGATGTGACCGGCATCGTCTTCTCGCAGATGTGTCTACTGCGGGCTATTCTCACGGACAGTGCTCGTTGAGGGGGTTGAGGAAAAGTGCTGAATGGGGATGGCGGGCCTGATGACGGGGGGGGGTAGTGAATAATGAGAGGGGAGGAGAGCGCAGCAGCAGCGCTCCGCTCAGCTGTGCGTCACCCGGTATGCAGCGATGGGTGTGTGAATGGAGGGCTAGGCCTGTGACCGGACTGCGAGGGGGGGGGGGACTGCCGGACCGAGCCGTGCCGAAAAGATATTACGTTAAGTGTTTAAGATGTAGCGTGCTACACCTGGGGTAAAAAAATGTCACACATTGTCCGAAATTGATGTACCAAAAGCTACCCAGCGGCGCGGTGCGTAGCGCCGCGGTTTTACGTGCCACGATTTTTTATTCACACGCAAAAACAGCGACAGGGTGGCAACATATGCCCCCCCCCACTGGGGCGAAGGTTAACCAAGTAGGTACCATTATTCGTACTATTATCCTTTGCGCAAATCATACATCTCAATATACCTTAGTCCTTTGCCAAAATCCTCTATTTTTACAAATCCGGATTTTCTGATCAAATTGCAAAGTACCACGGTTCGGCTATTTATCATTCCTATTCAGCATTCGGTCCTGTGGAGACAGGTCATGTTTTTTTTTTTAGTTTTTTTTTGCCAGTCAGAAACAAGCCTTGACACGACTGGTCACTCAGCCTCGGAGCTTCTATCCCGAGAAATTAACCTGTGTTTGACTTGCACTACAGCTTCTTCCGGGAGGCGCATTTCTTTCAAACTGTGCAACATAGCTGTTTTCAGAGCCCAGAGGTTTGCTCTCGATGGTCTTGGCTACTTTCGGTAACGTTTGAAAAGCTAATCCTAATCGTTTCCACCAAACATCATTGACTACCGTTTTTTGTTCGTTTGTTTGTTTGCTTGTTTGTTTGTTTGTTTGTTTGTTTGTTTGTTTTAGATTATGGCCCTTTCATTTATTCCAGCACCACTGCAATTGAACTTTTGTAAACAAAGTTGTAAAACAGAGCGAACCGAAGACAACGTATTTATCTTGATTGGCTTTATGCTGATGCTGATGATCATGATGCGGTTTCTTGATGGTGAAATAATATGCTGTGTTTCTTCAGTGTCATCAGCATGCTTCTTTTAGACAATCCACTAATCTATTCCCTGTGCATGTATATTTCTTGTTCTCAATGAATGTTCTAAATTACCTCATTCATAGTCGGTCATCGTGATCTTT
This sequence comes from Amphibalanus amphitrite, assembly GCF_019059575.1. Classification (NCBI taxonomy): domain Eukaryota; kingdom Metazoa; phylum Arthropoda; class Thecostraca; order Balanomorpha; family Balanidae; genus Amphibalanus; species Amphibalanus amphitrite. The sequence goes on from NW_024881744.1 coordinate 589,477, forward strand.
ACCGTTTTGCATTCATATCTGGCAAAAACATTTTTTTAGGAGAAGACAGCTGACGTCTTTTCGCTCGGATGTGTCTTCCACTTCATCATCTTCCCCGGACAGCATCCTTTTGGCGATATGTCCCACAGGATGGCAAACATCCAACAGGGAAAACCGTGGTGAGTATACGTCTTCCTCCTAAGAGGGGTTTTGTTTATACATCTCCGAATGGCTTTGGTGATTTACCACTTACCAGGCTAGAAAATGAAAACAAACTAAATTATGCGATAAGCTATTATGCATTTAGCTATGAAACATGAAATATTAAATAGCAAACTAAACCTATATCATGAAAAATAAGCAATGCAGTTTTATTTTTGGCAGAAATTGGACGCTGTGCACGGGCTAGTTAAAATTTTAGCAGCATACCGCGTCCTTCAACAGGGGCATCAATACAAAAGTTGTTTGAACATTTCCTCTGGTGCTCATTTCTGCCGGACTTGGGGCTTATTATCCATTTTTAGGAGGAAAATCCACGGCACGTCATGCCCCAAACCTTGAAGTAAGCGAGACTGTGCTGGAGTGGATATCGCTGGCGCTTTTCTCGAGGCAGCGCTTCATTTTTGAACTTGGTGAAATCCTTTCTATATCAATGTGATCATCATATTGACATAGAAATAATTCCCCAATTTGATATGTCATGAAACGCTTTCCTCCTCACAATAATAACCACCCGACTGGGTAAAGCGTGACACTACGTCTCCCGCAACGGTCGGCGACCGTCGTTCCAATGCAGTGGTCGCTGAAAGTGATTGCGGCGACGCACACTCTAGGAGTTCGTCTGACGCATCCACTTCATCACTCGAATCAAAATCAGTCCCGTAGTGATGTCGACGGCACTTGACGGTGGACTTCACGATCCATCAGACACGGCGTCTCATTGTCACCGTTGATCACGCGAGGCGCACCGCCCGCCTCCGCCCACGACGGCTCCTTTATTTGACGGTGTCTACTTGGGGAGCCACTCGGCGTTAACCCGCGCCCCGCTGGGGGGGGGGGGGGCAGAATCTGCCCCCTCCCGTTTTTCGCCAATAACTTCTAAACGCGTTACGCCAGCGACGTCACTCTTTCAGCACCTTATCATACATCAATTTGACACGTTCCCTGAAAATTTTAGCGAAATCCGTCGGAAACAAAAGTTTGAAAAATTGACGTTTTAGTGACGTCATGTTCGCCATTTTCGCCTCAAAAACGGCAAAATTTCCAACGCCGCTAACATCTTCATTTTTGTAGGAATCAAGACGTAACAAAAAAGGTTATACGTGATTCTACTTTGTCTATCAAATGGCTATCTCGTTTTTTGAAAATTTTGGATTTTGGCCCAAAATAAAAGAATACTTTTTTGGGAAAATATTAATAATTGTAAAATCCAAAATTTTGAGTGTATCGAAAAACCGGAATATATGTCAGAGAAGTGGTCTATGTGCACCTACATTATACATACTAATTTCTAAAAGAATCGGTTCAAAAATGTGGGAGTGATTCAAAATTTTATGACGTCACGACACAAACATTTTGAAAAAAAAAAAATGTTTTTTTTTGGGAAGTTCTAGACCTTGTACGAAAACTAAAATAGCACCATTCGTTTGGCCGTGAAAAACTGCACCAGATAGACACCTTTTTAGGCCTTTAACCCGCGCACCGACGGGGGGCGGATATCCGCCCCCCCCTTGAGGTTTTTCGCGGATAGCGGGAAAACCGCGGCGCTACACGCCGCGAAATTTAGTACGACTATTCTCTCATCCTCGGTTTTTCGCGAATAACTCGCGTAAAAAGCGGCCGATCGCGATGACACTTTCAGTGCCCTCGAGTTAACCCGGCAGTTGCTGGGGTATTTCGCCACTTACCGTTTGCTGGGGGGGGGGGGGCGTTAAACGCCCCCAGCCGATAACTCGAGAACCAATGGGCGCAGCGAAACGCATGCAAGGCGGCAAACGAAAGAACGCGACGAGACGCTTCAGATGAGTACTTTAAATTTGAATTTTGAGGTCACAGGTCGGGTCAAGGTCAGGTCAAACACCTGAAATCGGGCTTTTAAGTAGCATGGACTTCAGGACTTCGCAATGGGCGCCTCTCGTCATAAACTCTGTCAAAACGGTGCACAATGCATCATATAAGGCCTACAAGGTGTCAGCTCCATGTAGGGGTCAGTCAAGCATAGGTCAGGGTCAAGGTCAGGTCAACCGGGTAGGCACATATCCCCGAAAATCAAAACTGATATTCGCAGCCTGTGACACATGTTTTATGTGTAATTTGGGGCGTAGAACACGATGGTGACATTCATTTTATCATATGTGTACGTGTTTGGCTCAAAAAGTTCAATTTAAGAAATGCATGTATCATGGTCGTAGAGTAGTCACGAGAAATTGCCAAAGTTCAGTTCAATATTTTGGAAAATGCGGAACGATAATCAATAATCGAAGATAGCCATTTGATTGTTCATGGTATTGGCAATCTAATGGCGTTTACAGCATGTCTGTATGTTTATTCTGTGATTTTATATGATTTTTTGAACATATGCCGTTTTTGGTCGAAAACTCAGAAATCATGACTCGATATCTCAAAAGTTTTCCGACCGATTTTTTGAAACTTTGGCACAACAAACTTCAATCTATTCCCTACAGGTACCCAAAATTTGGCGCGCCTGAGGCGCGCCGTTTTTATGCTATGGCCCGGCGAAAAAGGTGGGGGCGTTTAACGCCCCCCCCCCCAGCAACTCGCGGGTTAACCCGCGCGGGGCTGGGGTCTCCAGCCGAGCGCGCGGGGCTGGGGGGGAGGGGTAAATATTACCCCCCCCCCTGTTATCTCCCGAACTAATAGTCTGATTTGGAAAATTCAAACGCCAATCGAAAAATCTCATCACGAACAACTAAAAACATGTACTTAATTTAAAGTTTGAGGTCAAGGTCAAGGTCAGGTCAAGGGTACAAATTGCAAGTTTCTACAGTATCAGTATCGGCCTTGCACCGTAGTTGCCGAAGAATGGACTGAGACTGATTGCCCAAAACGTGTTCTTAGGCTACCAAGACAATATTCGTTGCATACAATCTCATTTAGAGGTCAAGGTCAAGGTCAGGTCAGGTCAGGTCAGGTCACCAAAAACAAAACATATAAATGGGCATGTGCAACACATGTTTTATGGGTCAATTTATTCATAGAATTCAATAGGCACACTCAATAGGTAATATGGACCACAGCTGGATGAATTTCAGGTCGAGGTCAGGTCAAGGTCAGGTCAAGGAAGGTCAAATTTTGAAGTTGGTTGTTAAGGCTTGACCCTCGCCCGTAAACGGTGTTTTGCCACCTTCGCCCATGCAGGGGGGAGGGGGTGCGACCCCCTCCCCTGGCGTTTGAAAATGGAGCGTCGTAGAGCTTAGCGGAAAAGACCAACGGATTGCTCTCAACGAGATCTCGCGATTGGTGGTATATTGTTTGGTCCTAGGTCAACATTTGACCTACTTGTCACCGGTCAAAGGTAAAATTTTCGGAAAAAAAATCTAACTTTTTCAGATTTCCGCGCCGATTGCGGCAAAACGGTAAGAGATATCGACTTGAAACTTTCACTATCGTGATCCGTGATCAATTCTCTATCGTTTGGTGTATATTTCGATGTCATAACTCTAAAGATGATGCGTTGGGAGCATCGGAAGTCTGCAAAGTCATTTGTGCATTGGGCCACGTCAGGCGTGTGACGTCACTGACAATCCATCAGTGTGTCAGGTCAGTCGGCATTTATACCAATGTGAAGCAATCTCCAATTTAGCGTAAATCTGGCCGGAGGTTTTGTATTTGTATTTTGTATTTGTACATACGGTCTCCATTGTACGGCTTTTACCACATGCCGAGATATCCCTTTAACATTAGCACGTGCATTTGGGAAATGGCTTCGGCCCGCCTCGGTTAACCCATTAACGCCCAGCGGTACCAAAAGGTACCAACGCACATTTTGGCTTGCTGCGTTGAGACCATACGTTTTCTCGCCACATAGATTCTGTCATTGGATAATCGTCTCCATTCCGGATATGCTGTTGGGTAAAAATAACGTGCTGCTAAGAAGAACTTCGTGTGAGGTGCAGAAAAGCGAGGAGTGTTTCGAGGCGCCACAGTCACTGGCTGACGTCGGGAGAAGGAAACGTTTGTATTTGCTTGTCTGTGAATATTTTCCTAGCCAAAGTGTGTTTACATTAAAGATTAAGAACTTGTAGCTGCAGTTAAGCAGAAAACCCGATGATTTGTCATGAATCCTGGCGTCCCTAGGGACAGAATTATTGTTGGCACCTTTTGGTACCACTGGGCGTTAAGCTAAGCGTTTTTTCGCAATTTCATGCGTGTGCGGTCTGTGCAGACGCGTAACAATGCTCAACGGAGTGATGCGGACAAATTGCCATTTGGGGCGCCATCCCTCAAGGGGACGCTATCGCCTAAAGAAATTGGGTGCGTAAGAGGAGCGCCTGTGAGGCCATAGGGGCCCCTATATGCAAAAGAGAGGCGCATATAAAGTTCATAGGGGCGATTCAATGCAAATGAGGATGTCCATAGGAGCGACTTTGATGCCCATAGGAGCACGTGCATGCGAAAGAGGGGCACCCGTGAAGCCTATAGGAGTGCCTCTGAGGTCCATGAGGCCCATAGTATATGTAGGGGCACCAACATGCAAAAGGGGCGCCGCCATGCAAAAGGGGCGCCCATATAAAGGTCAAAGTCGAACTTCTATACGAAAGCTTGGCCACTGCATCCCAAAGATGAACGCCTCTGAGGCATACAGAGAGAGGTGCGCCTATGAAGCCCATATGCCTCAGTGGGAACGAGGGGCGCCTGCTAGGTTTAAAGAGGCGCCCCTCTTTCGCCCACATGCGAAAGAGGGGGGCACCTAGGAAACCCATGGGGGCGTCTCTATGCGAAAAGGGGCGCCTGTGTAGGCTGAGAGTCTTTCGCGTAACGTTTCTCAGAGACGGTGTGCAGTTTACGGCAAACAGAATCTAAAAAGAGTTCGGAGGGGAGTGCCTTCGTCGCCCTCGCCGCTGAAACTGATGCATTCATTGCTGCTTGGTCATTCACGGCTGACGTGACGCATTGATGTTGGATAGGATATTTGCCCTATAATCGCTGGTATTATTGCGGGTACCCCTGCGGAGCAGACATGTGGTCAAGGCCCCAAATGAATACCTATTGCTTGGGGGGAGGGGAAGGGGCACGGTTTTGAGATTGTCGTGTTGTTTAGGAAGGCTGTTGCTGTTGTTCAGGAAGATGTGGGCAACGACGGCACATCCCAGTGCAGTTTGTGTGGTAGCATACGGAGGAAATATTGATGCGGATCGTATGTGACAGATGAGTTCCTGCAGACCTGCTGCTTGGTACGTGCACCTGATAATGCTGCATACGCCGCGACTGAAGCAGACACTGGATTAGAGTAGGCTCCGCCATGAAGGCGTATGCATTGTACTGACGTGGCTGTCACTAGAGTCATCTGTGGCAAGTGGCGCGTGGCGCTCTGCCCGGAGACGTACATGGAGAAGTATAACGGCTAGAGCCTAGAAACATGACGTGTTGACTGCTGCAACGTGTGCCTCTGCGCAAGCAGCACTGTACTATCCGGCTGAAGTCCATTTTGGAGATCTGTCTCGCTGGTTGCTGGATTAGATTTGGTAGGTATAGCGCGTGTCTTGCGCGCTATACCTACCAAATCTGTAACTAACTGTAACTACGAACTGTGCTGGATCTTGAACAATGGGCTTTGTTTATTTTCATAATTTTGAAAGAAAATTAAACACAAAATGTAGGGTGGTTGCTGGTAATGGCTCTAAGAAAACCGTTAGTTTTGTCATTTGTATAAAAATATTTGTGCATCTTAGGAAAATAAACAACCGTACAAGCCTTGAAACCTGGGCTGCAGAATCTGAGTCGGGAGTCGGTCGGAGTCGATATCTCTAAATGAAGTCGGAGTCAGAGTCGGAGTCGATTGTGGAAGCCGGAGCTGGAGTTCGAGTCGCCGAAAATCCCGCGACTCCGCAGACATGCCAGGACTGCGGAGATGGAGTAGGAGTTAGAGTCGGTCGCAGTCGACAATCATGCCTGGAGTCTGAGTCTGAGTCGGACTTGAAAAGTAAAAGTCTGAATTGGAGTCAGAGTCAGTCACTGAAAATCCATCGACTCCGCAGCCTTGCTTGAAACAGTACAGTTCTTCACTAGACCGACCCACCACCAGGTAAATAATAGCATTGACGTTTATGGCAATTAGGCAAAACATGCAGTAATGAAGTCATAACCAGACAACTTGAAAAACATAAGCGGCGAGCGTTTGCCATAATATTGCCGATCAGTATGTCGTCTTATATTCTGATTTTCACGAATGAGCTGCAAAGTCTTCTTGGCAAACATATCTTGTATGCTGCTAAAATGCATGTTTTTGCGAAAAAATGATGTCATTAACGCCCAGTGGTACCAAAAGGTACCACTTCAAAAAAGGATATTTCTAGATTTCGCACATTTACCAAACTCACATGGTACCCTTAGGGGACCATTACCTCTAAATCGGCAAATGGGCATTCGTGTGCGCTCGCTGGGGAATTACGGGCGTTAATGGGTTAATGTTGAAGGTATTTGGGAAACGATTCGGCCCTAGGGCTTTTTGATTTTCCCAGACAAAGTTTTACTGAATATTCTGAGCGGAAGAACCAAATCCAAAGAAGCTATTTTCGTATTGTGTGTTCACTAACAGCAACAGCAGAAGTGAACAAATTAAGTGACGGTGTTTCACTTACTTTTGCTGTCAACGTAATTCAACTAAACAAGGGTAGGTATCGTTCCAATGCCAATGTATTTATTGCTGCAGAACATGGTCAGGGTACCTACTCATTATTACAACATAATGCACGCAAAAAAACGAACACTTTAAATGCGCGAAACATCTTAACGAGCCACAATGAAACATTTGGATATTGTTCCAGCTGGGATCTAGGACGCGTTTGATTCAGCGTTTCACCCCATTTTCAGTTTTCCTCGCGGTTTCCTCACTCCTGCTGGGTTCCATATCTTTATAGTTTATTCTAACTTCTGGCGCTTCACCATCTTCAACGCCCCCACTTTTTTCGCCGGGCCATAGCATAAAAACGGCGCGCCGCAGGCGCGCCAAATTTTGGGTACCTGTAGGGAATTGATTGAAGTTTATTGTGACAAAGTTTCAAAAAAATCGGTCGGAAAATTTTTTGAGATATCGAGGTTTTAATGACGTCATGATTTCTGAGTTTACGACCGAAAACGGCATATGTTCAAAAAATCATATAAAATCACAGAATAGACATACAGACATGCCGTAAACGCCATTAGACTGCCAATACCATGAACAATCAAATGGCTATCTTTGATTATTGATTATCGTTCCGCATTTTCCAAAATCTCGAGCAGAATCTCGGCAATTTCTCGTGACTACTTCACGACCATGATACATGCATTTCTTAAATTCAACCTTTTGAGCCAAACACGTACACATATGATAAAATGAGTGTCACCATCGTGTTCTACGCCCCAAATTACCCATAAAACATGTGTCACAGGCTGCGAATATCAGTTTTGATTTTCGGGGATATGTGCCTACCCCGTTGACCTGACCTTGACCCTGACCTATGCTTGACTGACCCATACATGGAGCTGACACTCTTGTAGACCTTATATGATGGATTGTGCACCGTTTTGACGGAGTTTATGACGAGAGGCGCCCATTGCGAAGTCCTGAAGTCCATGCTATTGAAAGCCCGATTTCAGGTCTTTGACCTGACCTTGACCCGACCTGTGACCTCAAAATTCAACTTTAAAGTACTCATCTGAAGCGTCTCGTCGCGTTCTTTCGTTTGCCGCCTCGTGCGTTTCGCTGCGCCTATTGGTTCTCGAGTTATCGGCTGGGGGCGTTTAACGCCCCCCCCCCCCCAGCAAACGGTGGGTGGCGAAATACCCCAGCAACTGCCGGGTTAAAAATGAAGATGTTAGCGGCGTTTGAAATTTTGCCGTTTTTAGGCGAAAATGGCGAACATGACGTCACTAAAACGTCATTTTCTAAAAAAAAATCCAAAGCATTTCGCTCAAATTTTCAGGGAGCGTGTCAAATTGATGTAAGAAAAGTTACTTAACCTTCGCCCTGGTGGGGGGGGGCCATTTTGGCCCCCCCCCCTGTGGTTTTTCAGCGATAACTCAGAAACCACTTGAGTTAGCGCCCTGAAACTTTGCATAGCTGTTTATTCAACATTTTTACATCATGTCCTTTTTTGGGGGGTTCGGGTCAGGTCAGGTCAGGTCACAAGGTCACCAAAACTGACACCACCTCTAAAAAAGTTCAAAAATCTCTCAAAGGCTCAGCTTTTATCCGATCGATGTAAAATTTACAGTACTTTAAGATGTCACCCAGCTCTACAAAATGGCTATCTCGGATTTTTTATAAATGTGACCTAAGGTCAGGTCAGGTCATCGCTGCTCCCCATTATAAGTCAATGGGAGAATCGAAAAGTAGTTGTTTTTCAGCTAAATCGGGCGTGATTGTTCCTATATTTCGTTATTGAAGTGTCTTGGGTCAGCAAATCACAGCCCATGTGAAACCATTTGCTTGTGACCTCGCTGAGGTCACGCTAGGTCATCTCCCTGGTCACCAGAGGTCACCAGCGGTTTTTCTGCACTTACTTGTTATTGAATAGAGATAGAGACTCCGTTCGACGTTTATCGTGTTTGTCTCGTCAATGCGGATCGAATGATATGCAGCATGACCTATTTCGGTAAGGTCATGACCTTGACCTGAGGTCAAATTTTCAAAATGACCTTTCGAGGTCAAACTATATATCATTCGACGCGTCTCGACGAGCCAAGCACGATGGTGCATGAATCGTTTCTCTATTTTCTCGTGAATGCATGCTATAGTTAAAAACATTTTCAACGAAATTTGCCAAGTTGACCTTGCATGACCTCTGTAGGCCAAACCGTTGAGCTGAGGTCAAATCTGACGAACCTTGGCGAAAGAGCTTGAAAAGAGCTATCGATTGCTTTTTTCCGCGGCTCTCTAGCTCTTCTAGTTTCCGAGCTACAGCGGAATATGTCCGGCAACACCGAAAACACTGAAATTTGACCTATGATGACCTCTAGTGACCTCAATATTGACCTTAGCGAAAAAATGACCGAAATACTTTCGAAAGTACTTGTTATGGGCTTTCGTTTGCTTTTTTCCGCGTCTTCCTAGCCCTCTTCGTTTTCGAGTTAGACGAGGGGGTCATTTTGGCCCCCCCCCACCAGGGCGAAGGTGGCTCAGACCCACACCAGGGCGCGGGTTAAAGTTTGGCGGCGCTGCGCGCCGCCGTTTTTGAGATATTGCAAAAATTAGCGAGGGGGTAAAATTTACCCCCCAGCCCCGCGCGGGTTAATCAATTGTACACCTACCCTAAGAATTTCATGACCCTGACCCCAATGACCTTTGACCTGTGACCTACTTTTCGAGACCATATTTGGCCTGAATCGCGATTCGGCGTATGTCGGCTCGCATTAGCCGCGCATTTGCAGTCATTTCGTGGTTTCAAGCGCTCAAACACGGGATATGATGTTGCCATGGTGTGTCAAAAGTGGAAATAGCCGCCCGGCTTTAGTTCGCCAGCCTTGTCAATAGATGGCAGTACCACAATATGGGCAGCGGATCGTGCAATTGACATCAAATTTTCGTTATCTGCTAAGAATTGAATTGCGAATCTTTTCATGCAAGAATCAAGTAAATCGGTCCACAACTTTTCTAGCAACAGAGATATGAAGTCAAACACCCTGCCAGAGCGGCGGCGCGGCGGCCGGCGGCAGCCGTTACGCGCCGCCTGGGAGACTGGCGGCGCTGAACGGTTCCGAATTGGCACTGCACTAAAACCTATTAACTGCTTGGAATAGTTATTATAGCAAAATTTTCATTCAAGTGAGGAATAACCAAGGGCAGGAAGTATGGATGCTTGTGTGCGTACTATGTAAGCCAAGAAACTGCATTAGCAGATACTCGCTAATATTAGATCCAGCCAAGTCCAAACCCATTCCAGGTGATGTGTTTCTGATGGGTCAACAATATTTATCGTTCGAGGGCGGATACAGTTTTAACCCTCGCATGTGTGCGGCGTTTGCCAGCTTCTAATGTGTAGGGGGGGGGGGTCGGTTGGACCCCCCCCTTGCCGTTTGGCCCCTGATCGAGCTAGAGCTTCTCGGAAAAAACGAGCGTGTTGCCCGTGACGAGAGGAAGCCAATGATACCCAATTTTAAGGTCCTAGGTCATTGGTTGACCTTCCAGGTCAGGTCAATGACCCAAAGTCGGGAAAATCAGGACCTGTTAGAAAGTCGTAAAGGGTGGCTGCTAAGGGGTTTTTCGGGGTGCTGATCACGAATATCGTGTTAGTTTTGATCACAGATGATGTCTTGAAGCATTTAGACCAGGTCGGGTCAGGTCAGGTCAGGTCAACCAGTAGGCGTCGTGACGGGTATTCGTAGTACGTGTCAACCGCCTCTGACAGCTTCGTAACATGTTACGAAGTCACCAAAACTACTTCGTAAATGTTCAAATGGTTGCTAAATTCGAATTCAGCTCCAAAAACTAGCCTAGAAACATGTAAAACTCGAAAAAGTGAACCGAGGTCACCCGAGGTCACCAAAGGTCAATGACCTGACCTGACCTTCAGGTGACCTTGACACACACGGGAGTAACATCAAATCACATGTTTGAACGTTTGAAACCACGAAAAGCTTGCAAACACGCGGCTAGTGCGAGCCGACATACGCGAAATCGCGATTCCGGCCAAACATGGTCTCGGAAAAGAGGTCACAGGTCAAAGGTCATTTGGGTTAGGGTCATGAAATTTTCAGGGTAGGTGTAAAATTGATCAATGCGAGGGTACTGAAAGTTTCGTCGCGATCGGCCGCTTTTTACGCGAGTTATTCGCGAAAAACCATGGGGGGGGGTCCATCCGACCCCCCCCCCCCCTACACATGCGAGGGTTAACAATACAAAAAATATTTTTGCACAGCTCTTTTCCTTGAATAATTCTCTTCAACGCCTCATTCCTAGTTAAGCGAATTAGCCCACCCTGGTTGAATAAATAAGGCGATTTCGCCACAAGGTCGGGGAAAACCGACCGAAAACGGCCGCGCTCAACGTTAATTTGGGCATGCAGACTCTTAAAAACTCGCATTGGGCGGGTAGGGTTTCCCAGGTATTGGCTCCAAAACACCGTATTCGGCTCCCGAATACGTCCAAGTGACCCGCCTCGTTCCTATAGTTCGTTTTTCTCAGGGGGCGTCGAAGTCTAGTAGGAAAATCTGGCAATCCCCGGCGTGACGTAACGTCGGGGATGACCGACGGCACCTTGCACTGAAAGATACGGCAGAACGGCTATTTTTGAAAAATGATTAAAATACTTTTGTGCTGTTATGACACATAAAACACTTATCAGCATGTTCCTCATCATGTGATAAAGCCATATCCGTGGTCGAAAATAGCTGAGCCCCTCCCAATTTCCAACCACCGACCTCATAAGCAAAGGATGTAAGCGTAATCCTTAAGGGCGACTTTCCTATACATATCCGTACATATGCGTCCTTATGGAAATCGGTAGTGTGGCGATTGGCGACGCGCGCGACATCTGTGTGGCGACCAAGTGGCGACTGTGGCGACACCTGGTGGCTCCTTTTCTGCTGTATGTAGGTATTGGGGTTTTGCCAGATATGGTTCCTACTGCTACACAACAATGTTGACCCAATACTAGAAAGTTATTTTGCCAGTAAAAGGCAAGCAAATTGAAAGTCAATTGATAAAATTGCTTATAAATGATAACGAGAAAATAATAAAGAAGTTTTGATTGAATAGTTATTAAAATATCCTACCGTGAAACTATATTCTGGTAGGTTTAGTAGAAATTAGTCCGTGCAACCTTGTATTTAGGGCCTTGGTTTTTCTTAAGTTCGGCCCTCACTGTAATCGTCTCTTTGAACACAGCACGAGAATTGCTAGCTGAATTCTTAGAAAACTGGCTGGCTCACATTGATTTCACAGGCGATTAATTTTGCTCAAAATTATTTCTTCCTGGCTCTTATTTCCCAGACTCCTAGCCCGTAGTTACCTTTCTATACAACCCCATTGGGATAGACATCTTGTCAGAAATTATAACTGAACTTATCAATAGATCGTACGGCGTTTAACAGAACGGTTTATCATCGGTGTTTAAAACTTATTTGGAAAATATTATTCATGTCTGCAGTACAATGTGCGCTAACCAGTCTTCTTAGTAATTCTGCTAGCAATTCTCGTGCTATGTTCAAAAAGATGTTTACAGTGAGGGTCGAACTTAGAAAAAACTAACTATAGTTAAGCTCTAATTAGATCAAGTGACTCATAGGGAGCGAAAAAGCGACAAAAAGCATGAATTTCCCTATGGCGGCGGGCTGCCGGGTTGCCAGACGGCGCACCGGCTATTTCCACTTTTGACACACCATGCTCTCATGCATAAGGGTGGGTGTCAAGGGCACCGGAAGGTCAGGTCAGTTCATTGACCTTTGATGACCTCGGTCCGCTTTTTCGAGATTTACATGTTTCTAGGCTAGTTTTTGGAGCTGAATTCGAATTTAGCAATCATTTGACAATTTACGAAGTAGTTTTGGTGTCTTCGTAACATGTTACGAAGCTGTCAGAGGCGGTTGCCACCTACTACGAATACCCGGCAAAATCCTTTCTGGTTGACCTGACCTGACCTGACCCGACCTGGCCTAAATGCATGCAGACATCATGTATGATCATAACTGACATGACATTCGTAATCAGCACCCCGAAAAACCCCATAGCAGCAACGTTTTACGACGTTCTAACAGGTCCCGATTTTCCTGACTTTTGGGTCATTGACCTGACCTGGAAGGTCAACCGATGACCTAGGACCTTTATATTGGGTATCATCGGCTTCCTCTCGTCACGGACAACACGCTCGTTCTTTCTGCGAAGCTCTAGCTGGGGCGAAACGGCAAGGGGGGTCCAATGGACCCCCCCCCCCTTATACGTTCGTGGCTGGAAAACACCAATACGGGCGAGGGCTAAGATTCCAATGTCAGAAGGAATCGCACTACCGTTTAGTAACATGTAACATGTAACAAGGTATTATAATTTCAGCGTTTAGTCATATGTATTGATTGTATAAAGATACCTATCAGTGTTGGCAAATGAATTTTTGAGAAAATTTACCAGCTGCTGGTTTCGTCAATGCATACTATATGTAGGTATAAGGTGGAATCAAATGCGAAAAATGGTTTTCGGTTTAAGAAGTGTTCTCTTTAGCTTAACTTAATCCAGTGCTGCTAATCTTTTCATAACATTTCTAACATTTGTGTTCTAATCCTTGCATTTTCAGCCTCGCGAACATCGAAGATCCCAAATCAGTGAGCGTAGCGACAAGGCATCTGATAGAAGAAATGATACAGTTAGATCCAACAGAAAGACCATCGAGTACCTACGTGATCAACCATCCGGCTTTGTGGACATCAGAGCGAACGGAAAAGTTTTTCCAGGTAAGAATAACTTTACCTTATTCAGTATTCACCTAATAGTTAAAATTGATGTGAAAATGATCAATAACATGCCAACATTGTATTAGTTATTTTAGTTTACTAAATAGCAATATAACAACAATCTTTCGACAACATTGCCATTATCATCGAATGCTTGTCTGTTTTATTGCTATTTGATAAATTAAAAGAGCCTGTACAATTTTTGGCATGTTATTGATCATTTTCAAATCCGACTGTCATTTCTTCACTCATGCCTACCATCCAAACGATTAAAAAAAAAACAACAACAACAAAAAATCACCTATTTCAAGGAACACGCCTTTTGGGGCAAACAAGGGTCATAATTAGTGATGTCAATTACGGAAAATCGGAATACCGATACCAAACCAAATACCAACCAAAACCACGGGAAATACCGACACCGAAGCAACTTGAGAAAATGAGGGAAATACCAACTATTTACCGATTTCTTAGCCTCTTATACATTAGTGAGGGTTTATGATACCAACAAAATACCAAACACATTACGATTGAAATACCAAATACCAAGTTGGTCATCATCATCATCATTTATTTCGTTTGGAAGCTCCATGCACTCACGGCTTTTCAGTCCAAGTGTCATACAGTAAATAGGTAGGCACATATATAAAGCTAAAATAAACACTAGAGCTAAAAGTAAAAACCATGAAAAGCATGGGACTTAAAAAGTAAAATGCATATCGGTACAAATGACCGAAAGCTACGCGCACAGTGACTAGTCACCATTGAGTAATCGTCGACAACGCCTGCGACAAGTGGCCGACGTGCGTGACGACCGAATGTCTTCTGGCAGCGAGTTCCAAACGTCACAGGCGCGGTAATAAAAGAACTTGCGAGCATGTTCGGTGCGGACCCTCGGCAGTTCGAGCTGCATATTCTCAGTGGCTCGAGTCTGTCTGCTCGACACGTCGCTGCGTTGTACAAACCGCTCAGAGAGGCAATTCGGTGCATGAACATTATTCAACAAGTAATGCACAGTAGTGCAGTCATTCTCCGCCACCAGCCTGTCTATATGGGGCCAGCATAGCTCTGCCAACAGAGGCGTCACATGAGCCGAGCGTCGGACCCCCATGACGACCTGTGCACAGTGGTTTATCACCTTCTGTATACGGTGTCGCTGCACGACGCCACATCCCGACCACACAGACATACAGTATCGGATGTGGGGGAAAATTAGCATCTCCACGATCATCTGCTTCACGTTTCGCGGCAGGCTGCGAGCGGATCTGGACAGTCCCCTAGTGTGGCATAGCATCGGCGAATAACCGCGGTCACATACGATTCAAAAGTCAGTCCGGAGTCGACTACCACACCGAGAATCTTGGTCGCTACAGATGGACGAATCGTCGCACTACCAAATTTAACAGTAAATTCTGTGTCGAGTCGGCGCCTTTGTGACTTTACAACAACAAGATCTGTTTTGGTGGGATTGATTTTCAAACAGTTTTGAACAAACCAGTGACTCGCGATCTCTTAAGTGCTCTCTACATCTGATTTGAGTTTTGGCATGTGCTTTGGTGATGCTCTATGCAAAAACTGAACGTCATCGGCGTACATAACAGTTTTTGTGCCCAGGTACGATGCTAGATCATTCGTGAAAATCAAAAACAGGATCGGCCCGAGCAGCGACCCCTGAATCACGCCGTGAGTGATCGGTCTCACTTCCTCACCACCCCGAACCACCTGACATCTGTCGGACAACCAGTCACGGAACCTGTGCGCGTCGATTCCATACCAGCCCAGCTGGTATCGGTTTGGTATCGGTATTCCAAAAAGTTGGTATCCAATTGACATCTCTAGTCATAATACATCCTTGGTAGGGTAGTAAGTACACAAGTACATGATTAAAGTGTTTCTTATTGTAAATTACGCACAAAATCTCCTGTACAATACAATCTTGATCACATGAAATTAATGGTGTGAAGTGCTTTAGCGAGGAACATAGCGAGAATAGATACGTGAAGAATTATTGACCTTTTCCTCGAAAATGTAAATACAATGCCAAAAATCATATTGAATGCGGTGAGCTTTCGGCTACAGGCCTTCGTCTAACCAACAAAATGACAATACTATTTTGTTGGTTTGCTTATTTTGTATTACCATTTTGTTGGTTTGACGAAGGCTTGTAGCCGAAAACTCGCCGCATTCAATATAACTTTTGGCATTGTTTTTACATTTTCGAGGAAAAGGTCAATGATTCTTCACGTATCCAATCTTGATCACTGAGTTTTCAGAAAAAGTAGCAAATTATAACCAACAATTTGCTCACTAATTTCAAAAACTGCTCGAAAACAAAATATAAAACACATGATTCATTATCGGAATTCTGCGATTAAATTCCCAGCGTATGTGATAAAGGTTAAAATTAAAAAAAAACTATTATTCTTGTTGACACGTGCTAATGTATAAGCCGGTACGAACATTCTCGTGTTGTTGTTTACTTTTTTCAACGATCTGAAACACTCCAATCAGGTAAATGTTGATTACTTTTGCTCTTCAAGGAAAGTTTGTGACACCCCGTAGAGGCCATCCTTTGAAGAAATCCTCTTCACCTGTACATGTGTATATAAAGGACCAAATGAAGTATTTATGCCAGCAAACCTAGACAGTCCTCGTCAGTGATTGTAATTGTCGTTTTGTACTGTCCTAAGGCTGTCAGCGACTGCATCAAAGAAGACAAAGAACATGGCCCTGTGCTGAAGGAGGCTGTCAATGAAGAACTCGATCTTGCGTTCGTCACAGAACTGGTCAAACTGAAAGAATGGAAGAAAGTCGTCGACGCCACTCTGGATAAAGGGGCTTTCAAGAGCTACCAGGGGACCACTGCAGAACTACTTAGGTTGATAAGAAACAAGGTGATGTAAAATATTATTATCTTTGCTTGTTTTTCGTTTACATTAGCGACGCACCACCAACGAAGGTCGATTAGCAAACACCTCATTTCGTAGAGTAAAATTTTCACGATGCAAAATGCACATTGCACAATTCACATCCAAGATGGTATCTCGAAGAAGCGCTACACAGATCAGCACCAGTACACATTGCACTACTCCCACTTTTAAGGATCTGCTCCCTCTGCATAAAGCTCGGATTACCAATGTAAAATACCTTAAATTCCTCCACATGCCGGTGGACTAAATTTTCCTTAGACTGCTATAGGAGGGATGTTTTATGCCCCTTCTAACTCCCATCTTCGGAAAGGTAGCGACACGCAGTAGTACGAACGCATCAAATTTCACCATACAGTTATTGTTATATCAGGCAAAGGGGGGTTCCGGACAAAATATCGAAAAGCAAAATATCGAATAGCAAAATATCGAAGACAAATTATCGAAGTGGCAGAATATCGAAAGCAAAATATCGAATGCGCAAAATATCGAAATCGCAAAATATCGAACCGCAAAATATCGACATCGCAAAATATCGAATTGCATAATATCGAATTGCAAAATATCGAACTCGCAAAATATGGAATAGAATAATATCGAAAGCAAAATATCGAAACGCAAAATATCGAAAGACAAAATATTGAAAGACAAAATATCGAAAGACAAAACATCGAAAGACAAAATATCGGAAGACAAAATATCGAAAACGCAAAATATCGAACGCAGAATATCGAAAAGACAAAATATCGAACGCAAGATATCGAACAGACAAAATATCGAAAAGGCAAAATATGGGACGCAGAATATCGAAAAGACAAAATATCGAACGCAGAATATCGAAAAGACAAAATATCGAACGCAAAATATCGAACAGACAAAATATCAAACGCAAAATATCGAAAAGGCAGAATATCGAACGCAGAATATCGAAAAGGCAAAATATCGAACGCAAAATATCGAAATGACAAAATAACGAACGCAAAGCGTCGAAAAGGTAAAATATCGACTTGAAATGGCCCTCTGCGGACTCCTTAGAGCTCTGTCGAACTCTGTCGAAATTAGGTTTCGCTCGACAGATCTTCCGGGGCTATCAAACATAGGCGGATCCAACCCAGAGTTTTCGGAGGGTCTCGGATGGTCTCAAATCAACGCAGGCAGGTGCCAGGGGACATGCTGGCCTCTAAGGGCTCCGCAGAGTTCAGATTCAGAGGGCACTCGGAACGACCTTTGTGGGCCCTACGAAGGTCTCCGAGAGCTCACGCAGACTCCTAGAATTCCACACTGATTCTCAGGCCAAATGTCGGCTTGTTGAATCACTTTATCCGCTCTTGGTTCCCCTTCCGCCGGCCTCTGAGAGTCCCAACGCCGGAACTTATGGGGCCATGGGCCCTACACCGGCTTTTAGGGCCCCTACATCGACTCTTGGGACTCATGACTCATTATATATGGGTCTAAGCGGCTTCTAAGAATCCCCATGCAGGTTCTAGTAGCCGCCAGTCGAATATTTGGGCTCACACGCTAGCTCCCACCTCGCTAGCGCACGGGGTCCCATCCCGTGCACGCTCTAGGGGCCTACCTGCCTCTAAGACCCCACACATACTTTTGGGGCCCAAACGCTTGCTCCTGAAGGCCCCACTGAGACTCCTAGTCCTTTCCTCTATTCAGTCCTCCATACTGGCTCTTTAGGCTAAACATCGGCTCCTGGTGGCCATCCAGGCTTTGGAGGGTCTCCATACAGGCTTTTTTGGGTCCGATGCCAGTCTCTGAGAGCCATCAAAAGCCTTTCGAGCCTACGAGTATACTGCTTTCTGAAACTCTTCAGCAACTTCTGAGGGACCGACCCTGGTCGGAGGGCTCATTCGGTCTGGGGAGTCATGTAGGTCTCTGGAGGAGCCTCTAAGGGGTCGGTTTCCAAGGGGCTTTTAAACACGGTCTTCTAAGAACGGTCTCGTAGGGCCCTTAATGGTCCACTGCGGATCCAGAAAAGTGGGTTGAGATGCTGAGGGTGGTGGCTAGACTAAAACAAGATTAGATGATAAAAACTATCTGCATCTGCTTCGTTATGCTTTATTTGAGTTAGGTACACTGTAATTTCAAATATTTTGCAGAACTTGTGTGTTTGGGGATAGTTTTCCAAAATCTTCGTTTTTCATAAAGCAATGATAATCACTCTAAAACATCGGGGGGGGGGGGGGGGCGAAACTTTCAGAGGGGCCTTTTGAGAAAACTTTGCACCCCCATCCGAAATTACCTTCCGCCGCCACTGCTGAGATCTACAAAACAATATCAGAGTTTTCCAAGTCTGTCATGGACCCGCTGATTGCTCTTTGAGGCCTACATATAACAGAGGGCCCGATGAGTTCGACAGAGATCTAAGGAATCCGCAGAGGGCCATTTCAAGTCGATATTTTACCTTTTCGACACTTTGCGTTCGTTATTTTGTCTTGTCGATATTTTGCGTTCAATATTTTGCCTTTTCGATATTTTGCGTTCGATATTTTGCCTTTTCGATATTTTGCGCTCGATATTTTGTCTTTTCGATATTCTGCGTTCGATATTTTGCCTTTCGATATTTTGTCTTTCGATATTTTGTCTTTCAATATTTTGTCTTTCGATATTTTGTCTTTCGATATTTTGTCTTTCAATATTTTGTCTTTCGATATTTTGTCTTTCGATGTTTTGCGTTTCGATATTTTGCGTTTCGATAGTTTGCGTTTCGATATTTTGCTTTCGATATTATGCTATTCGATATTTTGCGATTTCGATATTTTGCAAATCAATATTTTGCGATTCGATATTTTGCGAAATCGATATTTTGCGATTTCGATATTTTGCAATTCGATATTTTGCGATTTCGATATTTGGCAATTTCGATAATTTGCGACTTCGATATTTTGCTTTCGATAATTTGCGTTCGATATTTTGCGCTTCGATATTTTGCGTTTCGATATTTTGTCATGGAAGCGGCAAAGGGTCATGCCACTAGAGGTCATGAAGCTCAAATAACGCCTACAATACCAATTTTCGACAAATTTGCGCGTAACACTGGGAAAAAATATGACCAAAGAGCCCAGTAAAAGCGAATAGGTATAATAGCTATTTTAGCCCGCACCCTGCTGGGGGGGCTAACCCCCCCCCCCTGAGTGGTGTTTGACCACTTAACCCGCGCGGGGCTGGGGGGTAAATTTTACCCCCCCCCCCCCTCGCGAATTTTTGCAATATCTCAACAACGGCGGCGCGCAGCGCCGCCAAACTTTCAGTACCTTTTCTTACATCAATTTTACACGTTCCCTGAAAATTTGAGCGAAATCCCTCGGACATTTATGAGAAAATGACGTTTTAGTGACGTCATGTTCGCCATTTTCGCCTCAAAAAAGGCAAAATTTCAAACGCCGCTAACATCTTCATTTTTAAGGAAATCAAGACGTAACAAAAAACGTTACACGTGATTCTACCAGTGGTCGATAAAACTTCCAACGTGCCAACGCTCGTTGGAGCAAGATATTAGCAATACTTGGAAGAGCTGGAGACAGTCCGCCCGTCTACATGGATGCTTCCTTACGCCTAAAATACAGCATTGACTTATGACTTTCTAATCGTCCGGTGCTGTTATCGGCTGCTCGGTACCGCGTGTATGTTCCCTCATTCACTCCTGGTCACCCTTCGCTCACCCCTCGCTGGGTCGGGCCAGTCGGCTATTTTTATCCTCTTTCCGGCTAGGCCACCCGCTAAGCTTTCGCCGTGCCGCGCCGTCTGCGAGGGACCTGACCCTTCTGCCGGCAGAGGTTTCTCCAGGTGTCTCCAAGGAGCCATCGTAGCGCTAAGGGTGTGCTCCGCATACACATGCATTGATTTTCGCCCTTACTAGCAGGGCCGCTGGCACGCGTTGGCAGCGCCCCGCGGGCATTTTTTCGCTTAGGGTCATTTTGTGGTAAAGAGGATCAGAAAATCACCCAACTTTCTCCAGGCCTGGGTGTTTTATCGAGCGCGCCTGAAAACGCACAGTGGACCGGAATCACACTTCGATTGCGTTACTTCGTATATGGTAATACGATCAAAAGTGCGCTCTTTTCTCAATCAATAAGGACAAGTGCGTTAAAACACACTTATAAAGTTTTAAGTTAAAAGCTTTAAAATGCTAAATTTCAACATTTCTACGCTGATGATAATCGTTAGTTGTTTCAGACTTTGGCATGAAAACGTAGGCATTCAGATCCACCGTGTGACCGGTCACCGTATGCAGTAGTGTGATGGTGTGAGTTGGGGAGTCAAGGCCGTGTGGGGAGAAGGTGAGGAGATGCCGGTGTGCCGACGCGGCAATTGGCAGTGATTAGACATTTGTGCATGCATTGTTCATCTAGCATATCATTTGCTTGGGCAAATTTATAGGCATGGCGCCTGTTTATCCGTCTAATTCAAAGGAAAGGTGTGAGTACCAATACTGGTCGTACTTTTCATAGTCATAGTCCAGGTCCTGAAATGACTGGCACCTGAAATTTTCAGGATATGTCGCAAGAGGCTCATTCCCAGACGTTGTGCCAAATTTTGCGGCGCTACGCGACACCACCTTTTACGCTATTCGCGAAAAAAAAACTTATGGAGGCTGCATCCCCCCTCCCGCCAGGTGAGGGCTAAGTTGGAGACAGTGATGGGACTAAGATGTTCGTTGGAGCAACTCCAAGCATTTTATCGACCTCTGGATTCTACTTTGTCTATCAAATGGCTATCTCGGTTTTTTGAAAATGTTTGATTTTGACCCATTTTTTTCAAAAAAAAAAACTGACTTTTTTGGAAAATAATTATAAAATCCAATATTTTGCGTGTATCGAAAAAACCGGAATATATGTCAGAGAAGTGGTCCATGTGTACCTACATACTAATTTTTAGAAGAATCGGTTCAAAAATGTGGGAGTTATTAAAAATTTTATGACGTCACGACAAACATTTTTTTTTGAAAAAAAATGATTTTTTTTGGAAGTTCTAGACCTCGTACGGAAACAAAAATAGCACCATTCGATTTGCCGTGAAAAACTGCATCAGATAGACACCTTTTTAGGCCTTAACAACCAACTTCAACATTTGACCTCACCTGACCTGACCTTGACCTTGACCTCTGAATAATATTGTATGCAAGGAATATTGTCTTGGTAGCCTAAGAACACGTTTTGGGCAATCAGTCTCTGTCCATGACTCCATTCTTCGGCAACTACGGTGCAAGGCCGATACTGTAGAAACTTTCAATTTGTACCCTTGACCTGACCTTGACCTTGACCTCAAACTTTGAATTAAGTACATGTTTTTAGTTGTTCGTGATGAGACCTTTCGATTGGCGTTTGAATTTTCCAAATCGGACCATTAGTTCGGGAGATAACAGGGGGGGGGGTAAAATTTACACCCCCAGCCCCGCGCGTTCGGCTGAAGACCCCAGCCCCGCGCGGGTTAACCCTCGCCCGTATTGGTGTTTTTCCAGCCGCGAACGTACCGGGTGATTCAAAAAAGTGTCCCACATTTCATTTTCAAATTCAAAGCGCATGGTACGACAAAAACACGTTTTGTTTGCTGTGAAAGTAAGCACGTGCAATGTAAATTTATTTGAAGTAGGTGAGAACACTGTTAATCATGTCGCCTTTGAGTAAGGAACAAAAAGCAAAGGTCGTGCAGTTTTACTGGAAGACCAAATCAATCGTCTTAACGCAACGGAAATTTCAGGCCCATTTTCAAACAAGGAAAACTCCAGATAGAAAGACAATACTTCGACTCTGTGAACAGCTCCTGAGAGAGGGATCCGTCGGAAACCTAAACAAGGGTCGGAGTGGAAGAAAGTCTTCTGCTAGAACTTCAGAATTCATCGCAAAAGTCAAGGCGGCTATCAACGACGACCCCTCAAAATCACTGCGAAAGCTCGCACAAGAGGTCAACGGTAGCTACAGCTCTGTGTGGCGAATCGCTAGAAAGGACGTTGGACTTACGCCCTATAAAGTTACTATTCATCACAAGTTGACATCAAGCGATCAAGAGCAGCGGTCTAGCTTTGCCAGATGGTTTTCTGAAAAGTGCACATCCGATCCAGCCTTTCTGGAGAACATTTGGTTCAGTGATGAAGCGCACTTTCACCTTGATGGCTACGTGAACACCCAGAACTGCAGGATTTGGGCCGCTGAGCGACCTGATATCGTGATGGAAAAGCCACTCCACAGCCAAAAGGTCACGGCGTGGTGCGCTTTCAGCGCCAAAGGCATCATCGGACCCATTTGGTTCCAGAACCAAGACAGATCGACAGCCACCATCACCAAAGAGCGGTACACAACAACGCTCAATCGCTTCTGGAACCGCTTACAAGCTCAACACCAGACACAGCTAAACTTCTTCTGGTTCCAGCAGGACGGTGCGACGCCTCACACCTCCAACATCGCCCTCGAGTGGCTGGAGACGCACTTCTGTGCCCGCGTGATCAGCCGGAAAACGGCGCACCCCTGGCCGGCGCACTCCCCGGATCTAACGCCGCTCGACTTCTACCTCTGGGGGTATCTGAAGAGCCGCGTTTACCAAGGCAGCCCCCAAAACCTCTCAGATCTAAAGGCTGCCATCGGGCGTGAAGTCCGCAGGATTCCTCTTGCCACCTGCGCCCGAGTGGTAGCAGAAGTCAAGCACAGGGCTGATCTGTGCCTGTCGCGAAATGGACGCCATCTGGAGCACGTGCTCCACTGACTGCACCTGTCACGTTATGCCATGCTGGCTGCTTCCAAACAAATCTCCATGAAATACTGCTTCTTTTGATGCAATAAATATGTGTCTGCGTTACCAAGTTTTTAAATAATTCAGAAAACAAATGTGGGACACTTTTCTGAATCACCCTGTATAAGGAGGGGGGTCCGTTGGACCCCCCCCCCTTGCCGTTTTGCCCCTGATCGAGCTAGAGCTTCGCGGAAAAAACGAGCGTGTTGCCCGTGACGAGAGGAAGCCGATGATACCTAACTTTAAGGTCCTAGGTCATTGGTTGACCTTGCAGGTCAGGTCAATGACCCAAAAGTCGGGAAAATCGGGACCTGTTAGAACGTCGTAAAGTGTGGCTGCTATGAGTTTTTTCGGGGCGCTGATCACGAACAGGGGGCGTCGAAGTCTAGTAGGAACGTCTGGAAATCCCCGGCGTGACGTCACGTCGGGGATGACCGACGGCACCTTGCACTGAAAGATACGGCAGAACGGCTATTTTTGAAAAATGATTAAAAATACTTTTATGCTGTTATGACACATAAAACACTGATCAGCATGTTCCTCATCATGTGATAAAGGCAAATCCGTGGTCGAAAATAGCCGAGACCCTCCCAATTTCCAACCATCGACCTGATAAGCAAAAGATGTAAGCGTAACCCTTAAGGGCGACTTTCCGTTACATATCTGTACATATGCAGCCTTATGGAAATCGGTAGTTTGGCGATTGGCGACGCGCGCGACATCTGTGCTGCGACTGTAGCGACGCCTGGTGGCTGCTTTTCTGCTGTATGTAGGTATTGGGGTTTTGCCAGATGTGGTTCCTACTGCTACACCACTATGTTGACCCATAGACCACTATATACCTGGACTGTGCACTGATTTTGCCGACTGCCATTAGGGCCCTGCTGGGAAATTCGACGTAGCACGCGGAATTGTGTGTTGATGCTCTAGTAAGCCCATTTAAATTAAAGTAACTACTTAAATGTGATGTATATTTTAATAAATGCTGAATTTATAGCATGATTTTCGACATGATAAATAGATAAAAGCACTTAGAGGCAGGTATAACACTGTATTCAGTGCAAAACATCGATAAACAGGAACCATCCGTGATCGGTCAATTTGACAAGGAACAGTCTGATCGCATATTGGACGCACTGCATATTTATTTGCTAGTCTAAATCAGACACGCACCTTGGCACAATGCTTTGGCACTTGGGCCTGGCGCAGCAGCCCACACGATCTACACCACGGAATTGCAAAGATCCCTTTAGATAATTACAAAGCTGTCGGGGCTGCGTGTCTAGCGAGATCGTCCGAGGTGACCTGCTTCCACTGAGGCCGATTTCATGTTCAGCTTAGCGACAGATGGGTTCTATCCTCTGTCCTTCTCGAGAGAAGGGGAGTTGAACCCCGTTGTCAGGTGGCCGCATTTTGGCGGGTGATGGCGATCGAGATTGGAGATTTAGACGGAGTCACGAGATATCGGTTCACTGGACACTGCAGCAGAGCTTCGCACTCGGGAATATACTTCCTTATAGTTATTACTTATTGTGCTACATTTGCCTTTAGTTACTGTACAAGTTGTATATCCACATGTGAAATTCTCAGCCATGTAGGCATCTTACACATCGACGAATATGACTTCAGGTTATTGACTGCATAAACGAAATGATCCGAGAAATGTTACATTGCGTTTACTTCCTGCGGCTCAATCTTTCTCATTTTCATGAATCTTTCCCATTTTGATGAAGCTCTGCTCGCGCATCGCTGTCGTTGAGTGACGGTATTGCCCATGAATTGCAATGTTTGTTTTTCGCTCAACTATAGGTACACACCAATGTGTTGAAGGAAGGCGGGTCGTAGCGTTGTAACTTGAGGTGTTTCTCGACAGTGTGATTTCCGCCCTCGGCGAACAATATGTGAAGAAACCTATCGTTTTCCTTTACAATGGTAGTCAAGATGTCTTGAAACACACGTTAGGGGCTACGTGTGCCGAAGAGAGAGTGACTCGGTAGCTGTGACCAGAGCAGGACTCATGGCTTTCATGCACGAACAGAACACAGATTGCTTATGTGGGCACGCCAGCTCTCTGCAAGCAATACGATCTGGAGTTCTGGACCATCACTCGACG
The DNA here is from genome assembly GCF_019059575.1 of Amphibalanus amphitrite. Classification (NCBI taxonomy): domain Eukaryota; kingdom Metazoa; phylum Arthropoda; class Thecostraca; order Balanomorpha; family Balanidae; genus Amphibalanus; species Amphibalanus amphitrite. The sequence goes on from NW_024881744.1 coordinate 614,836, forward strand.
AAATTGCGAGACTTTATAACTCCTTTGGCTTCATTGTGTGACTGATTATAGGAGCCGCCAGTATCTGGAAACATGTGCAATGTGCAGCATGTTTACATGCATACATCCCCTTAATCGAATTGTGGAAATGACCGCCGATGTCGACCAGAGGAAAACTGGCACTTCTTACAGCTCTCTTCGGCTCGATTTTTCGGTCTCGGCGAGCGTCACAACATGAAATAAAGCTCACAGGGAGCCCATGATTGGTCAGGATTTCAAGACGTTTAAAGTTTCAGAGCAGACAGTAATTAACTTCTTATTGATGCCTCAGCCAGGAATCGGAACATTGACATTGTCGCACGCACTGTCTTTGAATATCTCTTGCTCACGCCCTATTCTGTTCAGAGGATATTCTGAAGTTATTATCATTAGCCGCACATTTTACTGTACTTATGTGGCATATATGCATTCAAAAGTAACACAAACTATTAATTTCATTTAAGACAAAAGAGAACTATCCCGCATGTCAATGATGAACAACAATAATCTGGCAAAAATCTTCGCCACATTTCTGTGAAAATTTGCTAATTCTCGTGAAAATGAGCTGGGAACCATCATCCACACCATGTTAAATCATCAAAGAAATAGGCAAAACATGTCCTTCATTTTTCAATGTTTGCGCTACTATTACTCAGTTTTTGCCCAAAGTAAGATATAGGAAAAACTACAAATTGACTAGAGGTGTTGGTTCCCAAAGCACATTATCATATGGCGAGTGATTTAGCTGTGATAACGTTTGAAAGTTAGGGCCCTAATGGCAGGTCCCTAATTTCTGTGCACAGTCCAGGTATATAGTGGTCTATGGTTGACCCAATACTAGAAAAGTTATTTTGCTAGTAAAAGGCAAGCAAATTGAAAGTTGATTTATAAAATTGCTTATAAATGATAAGGAGATAATAATAAAGAAATTTTGATTGAACAATTATTTAAATAACCAACCGTGAAACTATATTCTGGTAGGTTTAGTAGAAATAAGTCCGTGCAACCTTGTATTTATGGCCTTGATCACGAATATCATGTTAGTTTTGATCACAGATCATGTCTTTATGCATTTGGTCCAGGTCGGGTCAGGTCAGGTCAGGTCAACCAGTAGGGATCCTGCCGGGTATTCCTAGTAGGTGTCAACCGCCTCTGACAGCTTCGTAACATGTTTCGAAGGCACCAAAACTACTTCGTAAATGTTCATATGGTTGCTAAATTCGAATTCAGCTCCAAAAACTGACCTAGAAACATGTAAAACTCGAAAAAAGTGAACCGAGGTCACCAAAGGTCAATGACCTGACATGACCTTCAGGTGACCTTGACACCAACCCTAATGCATGGGGGCAACATCATATCACATGTTTGAACGCTTGAAACCACGAAAAGACTGCAAACGCGCGGCCAATGCGAGCCGACATACGCCGAATCGCGATTCCGGGCAAACATGGTCTCGAAAACTAGGTCACGGGTCAAAGGTCATTAGGGTCAGGGTCACGAAAATTTCAGGGTAGGTGTAAAATTGATTAACGCGAGGGTACTGAAAGTTTCGTCGCAATCGGCCGCTTTTTACGCGAGTTATTCGCGAAAAACCATGGGGGGGTCCGTTCGACCCCCCCCCCATACGGGCGAGGGTTAAACCACCGGTGTTCCACCCCGGTGACCACCTGTGTTCAAACACCTCTTGGGTGGTGTTTGAACACCACCACCCTGTGGTTTTTCGCGAATATCCGTTTTTGGCACACCTTATTATACATCAATTCTACACATGTTGTTAAAATTTTAGACCAATGTCATTCAAGGTCAGGCTACCAGGTCACTTGAAGTGACCTCACCTCATAAAAAGTTTCAATGTCTGCCATAGCCACACCTAGTGACCAATCGCTTTGAAACTTTCAGCGATCGCTAAGAGCAATAGCATGTACAAAATGTATATATATCAGAATTTTGATATCGATGACCTAAGATCAGGTCAATTTTGCGACCTTTCCATTATAAGTCAATGGGAGAAAATTGAAATGCACCTCTTTTGGACGAAAGACATGATAAACACTCCCGAACACTGAATTACAAGTGGTTTTGACACACTGAACATGAAAATGGTGTCCGTGACCCATTTTTATGCCCTGAGTTCATCTCAGGTCACGAATGGTATCTAACAGTTTTCGCAAATAACTTTTGATAGAGGCATGCTAGAGCGATGAAAACGCCTTAGATGTGTTCGGCTCGACGATACGGATCGACTGGTATGCAACATGACCCTTTCCGGTCAGGTCATGACCTTGACCTAAGGTCAAAGTTTCAAGTTGACCTTTCAAGGTCAGGTTATAGTTCATTCGATGCATCTTGACGAGAGGAACACGATGCCGGTAAAAGTAAGCTCGTACAAGGCATAGGTCAAACGTTATTGCAGAAAAACTGTTTCCGAAAAAAAATCGTTTTTTTTTTTGCAGTTTTTGCATCCTGAAGGCAAAACTGTTGACGTTAGGCCAAATCTGAGAGAATTAATCAGAAAGGGCGTTAATAGGGCTATCGAATGCGCTTTTCTGCGGCGCTGTAGCTCTATTGGTTCCCAAGTTATGCGTTGGCTTCTTGGAAATTGTCGACATTCGAACTGGAAATCGGCGAAATTTTGCCTTCAATGACCTCTGGTGACCTGACCTTTGACCTGACCAAAAATTGACCGAGTGATTTCGTCATTGTTTTTAACGCTCTTTTTTAACAGGAAAGGTCCTCAACAGTTTTTTGAAAATAACTTTTGATAGATACACATGCTAGAACGATAAAAACACCTCAGTTGTGTTCAGCTCGACGATACAGATCGATTGATATGCACTATTACATTTCCGGTGAGGTCATGACCTTGACCTGAGGTCAAATTCTCAAAATAACCTTTCAAGGTCATCCTATAGTCCATTCGACGCGTCTCGACGACAGAAACGCGATGCTGGCAAACGTAATGTCGAGACTCTCTTGAGTCAAAAGCTATTGCAGGAGAATATTGTTCGTCAAACTCCTATTTTTATAGTTTTTGCCCTCTGGAGGCTAAACCGTTGACCAGAGGTCAATTCTGAAGGCAGTTTACGAAACATATTTGAAAGAACTATTGAATGCGCTTTACCGCGGCACTATAGCTCTATTGGTTTCCGAGCTATGTGCCGGTGTTTCGAAAAAATGTTGAAATAGGCAACCTTTGAAGACCTTTGGTGACCTGACCTCATTTGATCTAACCTAGAAAACCGCTTACCGCGTGCTGCTACGCCACCTAGGAGCCGAGTTAGACGAGGGGGCGTGACCTCCCCTCCCCCCAGCATGACACGGAAAACTCAGACCACCAGCATGGCGCGGGTTAAAAGTCGTAGATGGGCGCCGCTACGTTAGCAAAAAATATTAGCAAAAAGGTGGCCTCCATTTGCTGGTGCATCCTTCTTCTCTTTTTTTTCTGGAAGCGTCTCACTTATGCTGATTTGCCTCACTTCTCCTGGGGGCGCCCAGCCTCTGCTTGGATCCCCCAATCCCTCATGGAGAGGCCCACTTTGCTTGAGTCGCCTCATTTCTTCTAAGAACGACCAATTTGCTGTAGGCAACCCACTTATCTGGGACGCTCATTTTCTGTAGAAGCGCCCCTTTTCTTCCTGATGCGTCACACTTCTACTTGGAGTGCACCTGTTCTGTTAGGGCGCCCCTTTGCTGCTGGGGAGTCCCTTTTTCTTGTATTGTGAATGGGGCGACCCTCTCCTGTTGGCCGACCCCAAATTCTGCTGGCCGGCGCCCCATTTCTGTCCAACTTTTGCTGGGGTGCCCCTGTCCCGCAGGGGGCACTTCTCTTTTGCTGGAGACGCCTCTTCTGGGGGCGCCCTTCCAATGCCGGGGACGTCTCTCTTCTGCCAGCGGCACCCATTTTCTTTTTATGAGGCTCCTCTTTTTTTCCTGGGGCGCCCCTCTTTTGTTCGGAGTGGGGCACCCCTCTCCTTTTTCTTGGGCACCGCCCCTCTGCTGGGGCTCTCCTTCCGCTGCCAGGGGCGCCCCTCTTGTGCAGAATATGCTCCTTTTCTTCTTGTAATGAGACACCCCTCTTCTACTGGGGCGCCCAACGACTGATGCCTGTTGGGGCGCCCATCTGCTGCCGGGGCAACTCTCTTCTGCCGGATATTGTCAATGGGGCGAGCCAAACCTCTCCTGCTTGGCGAGCCAAACCTCTGCCGGAGACTCCCTATTTCTGATCAACTTTTGCTGTGGCGCCTCTCTTCTGTTGGGCGCCCCTCTTCTGCTGGGGGCGCCCCAGGCCCCTCTACTGCTGGGGGCGCCCCTCTCCTGCTGGAGACCCTTGTCTTCTGCTGGGTCCCTTCCGCTGCCAGGGCGCCCCTCTTCTGCCAGTGGCACCCATTTTCTTCTTATGGGGCTCCTTTTTTTGCTGGGGCGCCCATCTGCTGTCAGGGCGCCCCTCTTCTTCTCGGAATGGGGCGCCTCTCTCCGTTTGCTGTGGCGTCACTCCTCTTCGGGGGTGCTTTCTCCTGCTAGGGTGCCCTTCCGCTGCCAGAGGCGCCCCTGTTGAACACAAGGTATCTCCTTATTCTTGTAATAAGACGCCCCTCTTCTGCTGGGGGCGCCCATCTGCTGCTGGGGCGACTCTCAGCTTCTGGTAATGGGCAACTGGGCGTCGCTCTCCCGCTTGGTGAGCCCAACTTCTGCTGGAGGCGCCCTATTTCTCCTCAACCTTTGCTGTGTCGCCGCTCTTCTGCTCGGGGCGCCCTCTCTGCCGCGGGCTATGGGCGCCTTTTCGGATGGAGGGGGGGGGGGGGCGGCCGCCCCCGCCGCCCCCGCCGCCCCCGCTGGATCCGCGCCTGATATTTCAGGCACGAAAGTGTGTTATTTTTTTGGAGAAAAATGATATCGGCTTCCGTTGAAACTCCAAGTTTTTGCTTTCCGATCGTCATTTTCGAATTAAAGGGACAGTATCACCATTTTGATGAAATTTGACATTGCATAGGCCCCACCTTTCTGGTCCGGAAACTGAAGACCGGTCCTCGAAGCTCCACACCGTTATCCCGCTATCGCCGCTCAAAGTACGAAAGGTGTACTACACTTTGAATCGTGCTTCACTATCTTCACTGTTTAAATGTTTGCGCCGTTTTGAATTGACCGCCAGTAATAAAACTTTTACCCTGGTCATTTCATCAAATTTTATAAAGCCAAAACGTTTTTCGCACTTATTCATCACCGTTAAATTCATTAAATAGTCGTAGGCAATTTCCGCTGTTTCCTTCGGATTCTAGCGGCTCAACAAAGGAATTCCTCCAGCTTGAATCACAATCTCCCTCCAATGTATGACGTATATGTATGACCTCATCTGATCTGCTAAAAGTACTTCACATTTGGAGAGAGAAAATATATGAAAAATTGACCTCTCCTCGACATTTAAAATTATTTGAATAGCCAAATATTACTGTACGTATTGATATTTCGACCAACAGGTCTTCTTCAGAATAAGACAGTGTACACAAGTGTACGAGAATACAATAATCTATTCAAATAGTTTTAAATGTCGAGGAGAGGTCAATTTTTCATATATTTTCTCTCTCTAATATTCATAATGTTCCTCGCAAGAGCGCTCCAAAGAATAAGTACTTCACATTTGCTTCAAGTACGAGAATATTGTCACATGATATCTTCTGGGCAATACCATTGACCTATAATAAGTATAGACGAACTACTCGCGTCTTTGCGGCGTTCCTCGTCGACCAAAGAAGCAAATTGTTTTCTGAAATTACAGCGCCGGATAAGGGCAATCCTAACCTTTAAGCACGGACGTAGAAATAAAAGTTTGTTAAATATTTAACGTTAATTTATTTTAAAATGTATATCAGAACGCTAACATTTACTACAAAACATTTATTTAAACGTTTAAGGTTTGAAGTCAAGCCTCACGAAATCGTCTCCATGGTAGCGGAATAAACAAAGTCCTCGGCATCATTTATTGTTGCCGCATTGCAAATTGCGTAAGGTGTGTTGACAGTCCTGTGCATATTAACCCGCGCCCTGCTGGGGGGGGGGGGGGGTGTGTTTGAACACCCCCCTTGTGGTTTTTCGCGAATATCTCAAAAACGGCGGCACGGAGCGCCGCCGTTTTTGGTACACCCTATCATACATCAATTCTACACATGTTGTGAAAATTTCAGACCAAGGTCATTCAAGGTCAGCTCACCAGGTCACTTGAAGTGACCTCACCTCATAAAAACTTTCAATGTCTGTCATAGCTACACCGAGTGACCGATCGCTTTGAAACTTTCAGCGATTGCTAAGAGCAATAGCATGTACAAAATGTATATCTCAGAATTTTTATATCGATGACCTAAGGTCAGGTCAATTTTGCGACCTCGCCATTATAAGTCAATGGGAGAAAATTGAAATGCGCCTCTTTTAGATGCAAAACATTATAAACACTCCCAAACACCGAATTACAAGTGGTTTAGACACACTGAACATGAAAATGGTGTCCGTGACCCTTGTTTATGCCCTGAGATCATCTTAGGTCACGAATGGGAGAAAATTGAAATGCGCCTCTTTTAGATGCAAAACATTATAAACACTCCCAAACACCGAATTACAAGTGGTTTAGTCCTCTGGTGATAAAAGGCCTTTATTAAGACTGAATTCACACAGTCAGAAGGTTCAAGTTATACCAGTCTCTTATATGCGTAGTTCTGACTTGGGAGCCCGAAAAGTAAGCCAAGAATCTTAAAGAATTACGAATAACCTCAAGATGTGTGTTGGTAGACATACATGAAGAGCTGAGACGAGGTTTGGCGCAAGTTTTTGGCCACGAAGTGTGACTTATCTGGAGGTTAAAGAAGAGTGTAATGGCCAACAGTATGCTCTTTAAAACTCTTTTTCCTATGGGCCGCACGGACATGCACAGTAAGTAACTGGATGATTATTAATCAATGGTCAAAGTTTGTTAGTTTTTCTGAAAATTAGGCCAGATTCGACAAACAGGCTTTATTGCAAACGACAAAATCGGCGTAGCACGTGACATTATCTGGGCGGATGCTACATCTACAGACGGCACTTTAATGGCATCAGGCGACACTACCGCCATCTATTGACAACTTTTTCGTTAGCAAGTAGACGAAATGTTTGGAAACGTATTCAAGCTCTATCTTCTTGCCCTGGTCGTCTTGGCTGCTCTGCTGCGCTGTGATGAGGCAGAAGAATACTCGCCTTGGTGCAGTTATCGAGTGCCAATGAGACTCTTGATATTACGTCCTCGACTAACGCCATGCCAACACCACCAACGGTTTAATGACAGCAGGACGTACCTGTGTCTCCTGCTTCTTTTGATGGCTGGAGACATCGAACTCAACCCTGGCCCAGCTCAAGCCGAAGCTTATGAAAGTAACGGGATTCCCCAACGGACTGATGACTCTGAAATCCTCTGCATTTCTTGCGGTATGCATTCAGATCGTTTTACACTCAGATCACGGCCAATTAAGGGCACCGTCATCAGATGCTCCGAAGATACTTGCACTAAATTCATTCACGATCAATGCTGGAGCGAGTCTACAACCAGCCAGCACATCCACTGGACCTGTGAAACTCATGCAAATAAGACGAAAGACCTATCTCGAACATCCGCAGCTCCAGTCGTCACAGAAAAGTACCAACCCGACATCCTTTCCGGCCAACAGCCTGCCGAAAAGGATACAAGCGCGTCATCTGAGTGCCAGCTGACAACCCATCGCCATCCACCACCAGAACAATCGGGTGACCTGTTAAACCTCCCAGGGAGCGTGTTTGAGGAAAGGACTGTTGGAAGAAACCCACCACCCGATCCATCCGGTTGTAACCGATCCAACAGCCACTTGTCAGCGGAGCCGGAGTCACTACCGGGACCATCCTTTATCTCGGTGAGTCTCATGGACGTGATGGAAGCTGTGAGACTGACCCAGCTGAAAATGGACAAGCTAACCGAGGATGTAAGCCAACTGAAGCGGCTTCTGTCAACTGCTCAACGGATCCAGGGAGGCCAAACGCTTGGATCCCCTCCGATGGATGGACTGCCGAGTACGTCACCTAGAGAGACGTCGTCAAATCAAGAAGCCCGACTTCCGGCATCAAAACCACCGTCAAGCGGACAACAGAGTCCTGGCAGACCATCTCTGCTGATCATCGGCGACTCCAATGTCCGTCATCTGAGGAACTGCCACGGCTGTTCAGCGGACAGGTCAACATTCCATTCCATCTCGGGTGCTACAGCTTATCGCGCACGACGTGACCTCGCACAGGTAGTTACTGGAGCTAGCCCAAGCCAGGTTGTTCTTCATGTTGGGACCAATGATATTACGAGGAATGGATCTGAGGAGGTTGTTAAGAACATTTTGAACCTAGTGCAGCAAGCGAAGGGTTGCAGTGGGGTGGAAAAAGTTTACGTATGTAGTATAATTCCCAGAAAAGATCGCGGGTCCTATATATTCAGCCGTTCAGAAAGCGTAAACAATAGGCTTCGGACGCTCTGTTCGAAACTTCACGGTGTGGGCTTCATAGACCTCCGCCAACGACTAGAATCGTGTCCATTTGGCGGCTTGCAACGTGACGCCGTTCACTACAACAGAATGGGATCTGTACAAGCTTATAGGACGATCATTGAGTTGACAGGCGGTTTTTTAGCTTGAAAAACGATCGAGATCAACGTCGCAACGATGTAACTAGCACTCTTTGCGAAACATATGTATACGAACTAAGCGATAGGGCAATTGCCACTTCTGATAGGCGCCAGTTACCGTTACTGTTAAGCAGCCCAGTCAAACCAGACTTACCACAAATCGATGTGCATGATACGCTTCAACGTCGCGTTGAAGGTGCTTCAAGCCTATCTTCCTTTTCTGTCAAGTGCGGTCTAAATGTCTCTCATGTTAATATTAACAGCATCACCGCCCCCAACAAGCTAGATGAATTGGAACAATTTGTAAACATCAATTCTATTCACGTCTTATGTGTAACCGAAACAAAGTTAGACTCAACGGTATGCTCGTCATTATATACCATGAAAGCATTTAGCCCACCATTTACCAGGCACAGGACTCACCGAGGAGGAGGCGTGGCGATTTTTGCTAGAACTAACATATCGTGCACTAGGCTACCGGAACTAGAGTGGGATGATCTTGAGAGCGTGTGGGTGAAAATTAGAACTAAAAAAGAAACAGTGATTATATGCTGTGTATATTTTCCCCCAAATCAAGCAAGCACTGATTTCAGATTATTTCTAGATAAACTTTCAGATAGTGCTCTCGAAGCTCAAAAACACCATCCTTCGATTATTTTGATCATGGGAGATTTCAATTTGGGAAATATATATCTAAGGCCAGAGTATAAAAACCACAGCGGCGTAACACATTTTGACTTGATCTTCCAAGAGACTATACACAGTCTCGACTTCAAACAAATCGTGACCGAGCCAACAAGGGTTACTGACAAAATAGCAAATCTTAGAGATTTAATAATAGTTTCAGATGAACATCGTGTAGCCGACTACGGACTTTTATCCCCTTTCGCAAATATTGATCATATCCCAATTTACGTACGCTTAAAGTTTGAAACTCCGGATAAAGGCCGGTGGGTAAAAAGTATATATGACTACAGGCGCTTAGACATTGACAAGTTAATACAAATCTTTGAAAACAAGAATTGGGATGAAACGTTGAACATGGATTTAGACGCAGCGGTAGGCTCACTAACACAATTCATCCTAGATGCTGCGTCACAGTCCATACCTAAGATAAACATTAGCTCAAAGAGCAATGATAAGCCTTGGGTTGGTAAAAAGCTACTTCAAGAATTGATTAAGAGAAACAATCTCTTTAGAGCTGCAAAAATAACAAATAACGTAACAGACTGGAATATATGGAAGACCCAAAGAAACTTGGTATCTGCTTTGAATCGCAGGTTTAAAAATAAATACATGGCGCGTCAGGTGAAGAAACTGATGGACAGCAAACAAAGTCCTCAACAATACCACCAGATACTTAAGCAAATGATTGGACGTGAGCGTACTCTAACTTTACCACCCTTGCTTAACGATAGGAACGAAATTTGTGAGAATAGTTTAGACAAAGCAAACCTATTGAACGACTTCTTCGCAAACCAATCGAAAACCATAGTATCCGAACATCAAGCTCCGCAGTGTCTCGTCAACAGAGAAGTACCGTCACTAAGCGATATAACAGTTAGCGAAGATGAAGTTTTTGGTGTTTTAAAGACACTTAAGGTAAACAAGGCATGTGGGCCTGACGGTATTTCTAACAAGCTTTTAAAAATGGCTGCCATTTTCTTGAAAGAGCCGCTGGCAAAAATTTTCAATAAATCACTCAGGGAAGGCAGATACCCAACCGCATGGAAACATGCTAATATAATACCTGTATTTAAAAACAAAGGGTCTACTTCAGATGTTAAATGTTACAGGCCAATAAGTCTTTTAGCAGGCATGTCAAAAATATTCGAGAAACTTGTATATAATAGACTATATGAACATCTTGTAAGCAACAGTCTCTTAACAGAAAGGCAAAGTGGTTACCGACATTATCACGGGACATACACTCAGCTTGTTTACTTGATTCACAAGCTGTACTCTTCTCTAGACAACGAACGTGATTTTACAATCATTTACCTAGATATATCCCGATATTTTGATACCATTTGGCATGAAGGGTTATTAGCAAAATGTAAGGTCCATTGTGGAATGAACGGAAAGCTATTAAGCTGGTTAAGATCATACCTGCACAACAGGACGCATAGTGTGCGTGTGGATAATTGCATGTCGAGAACGCAAACAATTAACGCAGGATGCCCTCAAGGATCGGTTTTAGGACCACTTCTGGCATTAGTGTATCTTAATGACCTAGATGGTGTAACCGAAAATGAGCTACTCTTCTTTGCTGATGACACCATTTTGTTGAAGTCTCATTTACACGGCTCGTCAGAAGCAGAACGATCAATTCAACAAGACATTGCAAAAATAGAACACTTTGGAGAGAAATGGGCAATCACATTTAACTCGTCAAAAACTACACAGCAAACATTCACTAATAAACGCACACTTAGCCCACCCTCCCTTACCTTTGGACGTAGTCCGATCCCCACAGTAGCTAATCACAAACACCTTGGCTTAAATATAACCACTGACCTCAAATTTCATCTGCATACAAAAGAGATAGTAAGAAGAGCAAATGCTGCACTAGCTCCATTGTACCCCGTGGCGAAATTTATTCCTCGACGCGTTCTAAAACAAATCTACTTAACATATGTACGACCCCTACTTGATTATGGAGATGCAGTCTTTCATGACTCCCTTACCTTTAGAGACTCTTTAAACTTAGAAAGGGTTCAAAACAGAGCAGCAAGGCTCATAACCGGAGCTTTTCGAAGGACACCAACAAAATCACTGCTAGTAGAATTAGGACTTACAACATTGCATACAAGAAGAGAAATAAGCACGCTTAAACTATTTCACAAAATCAAGCACCATGCGCCCCGCTATCTATTAGACGTTATCCCCGGCACAAGATACGAACAAACTCAGCGTGACCTCAGGAACTCTCGAAGCATAAGTGTACCATTCAATCGCTTATCTTCCTTCAAAAACTCATTTTTTCCTTCGACCATTAAAAGATGGAATCGACTATCAGAACAAACCAAATCAATCAGAAATGCTATTGAATTTAAACAAACCTTAGAGAAGATGTATGGGGTAGCGAAACCTTTGTTTTATTATAGTTTGGGAACCAAGGGAGACAACATTTTGCACACTCGCCTCAGGCTTGGTATGTCCAGCTTAAACTCTCATTTGTTTCAAATAAATTCATCTTTGGTAGATTCACCATATTGTAAATGCAATTCCCTCACAGAATCAGTACACCATTATTTCTTGTCTTGTCCGCAGTACGCACAAAAAAGGGAAGAGCTTGAAGCATCGTTAAGACATTTAATAAATAATTACCATACGCTTAACTCAAAAGATAAATTAACTATTATACTTCATGGTCCTGGAAAAAACAGTAGCCTGTGTGTGGCTGTGGCTGCTTCGGTACAAAAGTATATCAGGGAAACCAAGCGCTTTGAGTCTTAAATATGAGATACTGTAAAGAAATATGATTTGTTAAAGGTAGGAAAGCCACGGAAAAGTGATGTGTGATGTGGGGTGTTTGTTGTCAATTATCATGGACCAGTGTGAATGATGTACCTCGACTTAAGCACGTAAGTGCTTTTGTACTAATTCATACATGCGTCTGGATGCTCAAATACATGTGATTATGGGATTATGGGAATGGTATCTAACAGTTTTTCGCAAATAACTTTTGATAGAGGCATGCTAGAGCGATGAAAACGCCTTAGATGTGTTCAGCTCGACGATACGTACGGATCGACTGATATGCAACATGACCCTTTCCGGTCAGGTCATGACCTTGACCTGAGGTCAAAGTTTCAAGTTGACCTTTCAAGGTCAAGTTATAGTACATTTGATGCGTCTTGACGAGAGGAACACGATACCGGTAAAAGTAAGCTCGTACAAGGCTTGGGTCAAAAGTTATTGCAGAAAAACTGTTTTCGAAAAAAATCGGCTATTTTTGCAGTTTTTGCCCCCTGCAGGCAAAACTGTTGACGTTAGGTCAAATCTGAGAGAATTACTCAGAAAGGGCGTTAATAGGGCTATCGAATGCGCTTTTCCGCGCCGCTGTAGCTCTATTGGTTCCCGAGTTATGCGTTGGCTTCTTGGAAATTTTCGACATTCGACCTGGAAATCGGCGAAATTTTGCCTTCAATGACCTCTGGTGACCTGACCTTTGACCTGACCAAAAAATTGACTGAAGTGATTTCGTCATTATTTTTGACGCTCTTTTGAACGCCGCCTTCTGCGTATCGCTACGTGGCCCAGGAGCCGAGTTACAAGGGGGGGGGGTGTTCAAACACCCACCCCCCCCCCCCAGCAGGGCGTGGAAATCCAGGACCCCCAGCCGGGCGCGGGTTAAACAAGAAAAGGTAGTTTGTCACCAATAAAGAGCACAAAACAAATATCAAGCACATATTGCACGTGATAAGTGAATCATTTCAAGGCGATACAATTGACTTATGTTATTACAGCAAGCATTTCAAGCAGTGTGATCTGAGATTTTTGGTATTTATGTAATTAAAGCATTTTATTTCATTTTCTTTAAATTTGTCTTTTTATCTGCTAGATCAGTCAGACACTGATATTTTTATCCTAATGGCTAGAGTCAAGAGAAGAAAAAACTGAAAGACACTTGCAATCTTAACAAATGTCATAAGAAACGGTTTGGAAGAGGTCTACCCAAGGTCTACCTAAGAAGGCACAGACCTATGTTCTTGTTGTTGGAAGGCTTCTGATGTGTGCTGAAATTCATCTGCCAACTGAACCAGACATAGCCCGACTTATGGCCAACATATAAAGTAAAAAAGATTGAAGAATTTAAGTTGTAAGTTGCTACTGCAATTAACCCGCGCACCGACGGGGGTCTGCGCCAACTTCGTACCGACGGGGGGGGGGGGGGGGCGGATGACCGCCCCCCCCCTGAGATCTCGAGAACGAAGCAAGATAGCGACAAGCGGTAAACGGCATCGGATACGCACGGCCAAGATCTACAATTTTTACTAAGGTCATTTTCAGGTCAGGTCAAAGATGACGTCACAGGGGTCGAAAAAGTCAAAATGGCGGCGCTAGATATGGAGAGAGTTTTTCTCGAATAACTTTCGATTTAGTCAAGATAGGAACAAACTAAGGGCATCATCGTGATCCTCTCGTCAATCCGCATCGAATGATATATATGTTGACCTCGAAAGGTCAAGGTCAAAGGTTGACCTCAGGTCACGTGACCTCGAGGTCATCATGTATATCATTCGATGCGTCTTGACGAGCTGAACACAATGAGACCATCCACGCGTCTGTATCTTGTTCCTGTACGGAGTTATTGGCCAAAAACCTTTGGTGACCTTTGATGACGTCACATGACCTCACAGCTGCCCAACAGCAAAACAGACCTCAAGGTAGTGAAGGTTGATCGTATATGAAGTCATGTATGGTATATGGGGCCATTCCGACCCGTTTTAGTGGTAAAAACAGGGAGTTGATTTTTCCCCCATTGACTTATAATGGGGAGGTCGCGAAATTGACCTGACCTTAGGTCACAGATATCAAAATTCCGAGATATACAAATTGTAGCTACTAATGACCTCATAATATCCTGCGAGTTTCAAAGGCCTCCGACATCTACTGTAGCTCTGGCACGGTGACAAAGTTGCAAAAAAGTGACTTGAGGTTGGGTCATTCAAAGTGACCTGGTGACCTGACCTTAAAAGGTAGGAGGTTCAAACTGCACACCATGTGTAAAATTGATGAGGTTATAGTCATACCAAATTTCGCGGCGCTACGCGCCGCGGTTTTCCCGCTATTCGCGAAAAACCTCAGGGGGGGCGGATATCCGCCCCCCCCCGTCGGTGCGCGGGGTTAAACACGATGGAGGCTGGAGCCGTCAAGAAAACTGAATGGACTCAGCAAGACTGCAACAGTCGAAATGCCTACCAAGTGTGACCTGCTAATGACTGGCTTAATTATTTCTTGCGTGTCTCAACTTCGCGATAACTCGCGTAAAAAGCCGCTGATCGCGACGAAACTTTAATACCCTCGAGTTGATCAAATTTACACCTACCCTGAAAAATTCATGACCCTGACCCAAATGACCTTTGACCTTGACCTACTTTTCGAGACCATGTTTGGCCGG